>NC_057807.1:372168160-372857347 GCF_018294505.1 Triticum aestivum
CCTAACCCCCTTCATTCACCTAGATGATTCCAGTCCAACTCCATCCCCAAATTTCGTCGCAACTCGCAAGGCCTTCTCGCAGCCGGCCATGTCTACTTCTCGTTCCTCCTCCGACGCCAACCTCCCATACCCGTTGATTGCTTGCCTGGACTGCAGAGCTAGGGTCATCACCTTTGTCACCACAGGAGGATCCAGGCCGGGTGAGAGGCTCTCTCGACTGAACGGTCGTAGAGCCCCGATTCTGCAGTCTCCCCCAACCCACAAATGATACTTGGTTTACTAAAGATTCAAAAGCAGAGAGTACCTATGTGTAAATTTATCACTAGTTATCCGAAATGAGACAAACCAATGGACATTCATGTTACTAAGTTGTACTCCCTCCGTCTCCGTCCCATAATATAAGAGTGTTTTCACACTAAACTAGGGTAAAAGCCTGTTATATTATGGAATGGAGGGAGTACTTAACTCTGTCACATTACAAACCAAAGGTGGATTAGTGTTCACGCCCCTGATGACACAACTATTGCCATTGCTGTTCACGAGAGCCATCCTGATGGCCAAGTTCAGGAGCTAACCTCCCAGGACCACAGTCACACGGGATACCCTTTTGTACACGACACAATCTATTCCGGCTCAGCAGATACAAAATTTGAAAATACAAACACCTAGTTTCAAAACTCCAGACCTGACTGCAACATGTCATGGAACCAAGTTGCCTCTTGGCACCTGGCAGACAGCTCGGACCAAGTTGTATGGACCCTAGGGGGAAAGAAGAGATTCACAACCAAATCCATGTATGAATACTTGGAAAGGAATCTAGCTGGATGCAACTACAAGTGGATTTGGAAGGCTAAAATTCCACTTAAAATCCAAATTTTCCTTTGGCAGTTGTTCCAAGATGCTATCCTAACTAGGGATATCATGAAGCGGAGATGCTGGGCTGGTAACCCGAAATGCTCCTTTTGTAAGGATAGAGAGACTTCCCAGCATTTGTTCTTTACGTGCCCTGTAGCTAGAGTGGTTTGGAGGACAGTGGGTTGTGTCTTGGGTACTGATAAATGCCCAAACAATATTTGGCAGTTCTTCTCCTGGTGTTACATGTTTTTACCTGATGGTGAAAGATTCTACACTTTCGGTTTAGCAGCCGTTTGTTGGGCAATCTGGAATTGTCGCAACCAAGCTACCTTTGAACAGAAAAAGCTTAAAAACCCCTTTGCTTTGAGTTTTTCAGCATGTGGCTTCATGTCTTATTGGGCAGGGATGATGAAAGAAGAAGATCGGGCGATGATGGAATGGGGTTCCAAGATGCTGAAGGCCAGCACTGCAGCCATGATGAGGATCTGTGCGGCGCCGGGCGAGAAGACACTGAACTGATGGGAGATCTTGGTGTGCGCTTTGTAGTTGGAAAAGACTGGACCCCGTTGTCACATCAAATTGTTTTTGCTGCTCCTGCGTGGGCATAATCGTGTCGCTCCTGCGTGAGCTCTGCTGGCGTCTCCTCTGATCTATGTTCTGTCTGAGGTTTGTTGAGTACAGTACTTTGGTGTCTATGGGTTTTCGCCCCACGGCAGGCTGCTCGATGACGAGTGCCTGTAGTGGGTTTCCCATAGATGCGTTGGACTCGTGTCCCCCTTTCTAGTTTCCTGGGTAGTAGTAGCTTGAACCAGAACTCTTTGTATTTCCGTTATGTCAAAGTAATGGAAAGGTGTGATGCCCGGTTCAAAAAAAAACTTAAAATGCTTCAAATGGTTTTGATGCCGGCTACAACTGACAGACAGCTAGGGTATTTGCTTCAGTGAATTTAATTAGTGAACCCACGAGCTCACATGGTTTTAATAACGAATGCGACATTTTTTTCACCTTGCCACTTAATATGCACGCTGGGATTTAGCTTCCACTAGAAACCTGCGGAAAATGTTGGTTCTGAATCAAGACTCTGGACTAAGACGTGCTCACACAACAAAGTACTAAATGGAATTATCACAAAGTCGAACTCACAACCAAACTCTTGCCCATTATCCAGCATTGTCACCTTGTACAACACCTTGCGCCATTTCTTCTCCACAACTTGCATTGTACAACTTGTTCTTCTCCACCTCCTCCACCTGGTAAGTGCCACACTCATATAAGATATGCCCAAATTATTCGTACATAGCTCTCATGTATATCTTGCTTGCATGACACTCGATCGCCCAGTTTGCTCTCACCAACAGTCTCCCCTGCAAGGATTGGCAATCTATCTCAGTAGAATCATCGTAGCTAAGCAATAAGCAAAAGCTATACCGAAAAATTCTCCATGATGTGACTAAGTTAAAAACCACTTACTACAATTATAGTCCTCTTCTCTTCGTAGTTTTCCTCCGATTCCCTATCGAACTGTAGCATCATGTATTTCTTCACAAACATGTGCATTGGACATGCAGGAGGAACGTAATTCTTCAACATGTGGTGAGCGCTTTCACTCTTCTGGGTGCTGGTCATCTTAGCGCAAAACACACCTTTGAAATAAGGCTTCGCCCACTTGTGACGTATCTTGTACAATTGAGTCATATAGGGGTGCATATGTAGCTTGTATGTCTGTACTCATATCTTCAAACACTCTTCAAACTCTTCTATAGTCAGCATGTGATGGACTACCTTATGGAATTCCGCACAGAATTCACTCTTCTTGTACAACAGTTCTAGTATCTCCATTGTCTTGCTCAAAACGTGCCACTAACACCACATGTGTGCCGTATCTAGCATCATGGTCTTAATAGCAAGTTCCATGCCTTTGTTCTGGTCTGCAAAACATAAAAAACACAGATTCAAAACGTGCTGCCACCAAGCAAAAAAAACGACCATTCACAAAAAATCTCTTCATCTTGCAACATACCTATCAGAATTGTTCTTGGGTGGACCCCTCCCATCATCCGTAGGAACTCAGAGAATGCGCACTAGAACCTTTCTTCTGTTTCATCATGGACAAGAACACCAGCCAAAATCACACTCTGGAAATGGTTATTCACTCCCACAAAAACTCCGAAGGGCATATCATACAGCTTGGTCTAGTAAGTTGTGTCAAATGTGACGATGTCACCAAAGAAGTTGTATTGTAGCCGGCTGCTCCCGTTCACCCACATCAGGTTCTTTATACGCCCCTCGTTGTCAGACTGCACCCGGTAAGTGAAATGTGTATCTTTCGAACCTAACTCTGCAAACACTTCCATTGTCTTCCTCACGTCATTTTCTGCTTGTTCTTTACTCAATTTCCCACACAAATTCTTCAGTGATCGCTTTGTGCACGACACCTTTTCAATTGGATGAAAAGGCTCCCTATGATGATGTACACCTTGAAGGAAATATGCCCTAGAGGCAATAATAAAGTTATTATTTATTTCCTTATAATCATGATAAATGTTTATTATTCATGCTAGAATTGTATTTACCGGAAACATAATACATGTGTGAATACATAGACAAACAAAGTGTCACTAGTATGCCTCTACTTGACTAGCTCGTTAATCAAAGATGGTTATGTTTCCTAACCATGAACAATGAGTTGTTATTTGATTAACGAGGTCACATCATTAGTAGAATGATCTGATTGACATGACCCATTCCATTAGCTTAGCACCCGATCGTTTAGTATGTTGCTATTGCTTTCTTCATAACTTATACATGTTCCTATGACTATGAGATTATGCAACTCCCGTTTACCGGAGGAACACTTTGGGTACTACCAAACATCACAACGTAACTGGGTGATTATAAAGGAGTACTACAGGTGTCTCCAATGGTCGATGTTGGGTTGGCGTATTTCGAGATTAGGATTTGTCACTCCGATTGTCGGAGAGGTATCTCTGGGCCCTCTCGGTAATACACATCACATAAGCCTTGCAAGCATTACAACTAATATGTTAGTTGTGAGATGATGTATTACGAAACGAGTAAAGAGACTTGCCGGTAACGAGATTGAACTAGGTATTGGATACCGACGATCGAATCTCGGGCAAGTAACATACCGATGACAAAGGGAACAACGTATGTTGTTATGCGGTCTGACCGATAAAGATCTTCGTAGAATATGTAGGAGCCAATATGGGCATCCAGGTCCCACTATTGGTTATTGACCGGAGACGTGTCTCGGTCATGTCTACATTGTTCTCGAACCTGTAGGGTCCGCACGCTTAAGGTTACGATGACAGTTATATTATGAGTTTATGCATTTTGATGAACCGAAGGTTGTTCGGAGTCCCGGATGTGATCACGGACATGACGAGGAGTCTCGAAATGGTCGAGACGTAAAGATTGATATATTGGAAGCCTATATTTGGATATCGGAAGTGTTCCGGGAGAAATCGGGATTTTACCGGAATACCGGGAGGGTTACCGGAACCCCCCGGGAGCTATTTGGGCCATAGTGGGCCTTAGTGGAAAAGAGAAGGGGCTGCCCTAGATGGGCTGCGCCCCCCCCTTCCCCTAGTCCTATTAGGACTAGGAGAGGTGGCCGGCCCCCTCCTCCTCTTTTCCCCTCCGAGGAATCCTAGTTGGACTAGGATTGGAGGGGGAATCCTACTCCCAGTGGGAGTAGGACTCTCCTGCGCCTCCCCCCCTTGGCCGGCCAGCCTCCCCTCCTCTCCTCCTTTATATACGGAGGCAGGGGCACCTCTAAACACACAAGTTGACACAAGTTGATCCACGTGATCTATTCCTTAGCCGTGTGCGGTGCCCCCTGCCACCATATTCCTCAATAATACTGTAGCGGAGTTTAGGCGAAGCCCTGCTGCTGTAGTTCATCAAGATCGTCACCACGCCGTCGTGCTGACGAAACTCTTCCCCGACACTTTGCTGGATCGGAGTCCGGGGATCGTCATCGAGCTGAACGTGTGCTCGAACTCGGAGGTGCCGTAGTTTCGGTGCTTGATCGGTTGGATCGAGAAGACGTACGAACTACTTCCTCTACGTCGTGTCATCGCTTCCGCAGTCGGTCTGCGTTGGGTACGTAGACAATACTCTCCCCTCGTTGCTATGCATCACCATGATCTTGCATGTGCGTAGGAAATTTTTTGAAATTACTACGTTCCCCAACAGTGGTATCAGAGCCTAGGTTATTTATGTTGATGTTATATGCACGAGTAGAACACAAGTGAGTTGTGGACGATACAAGTCATACTGCCTACCAGCATGTCATACTTTGGTTCGGCGGTATTGTTGGACGAGACGACCCGGACCAACCTTACGCGTACGCTTACGCGAGACCGGTTCCCTCGACGTGCTTTGCACAGAGATGGCTTGCGGGCGACTGTCTCTCCAACTTTAGTTGAACCAAGTATGGCTACGCCCGGTCCTTGCGAAGGTTAAAACGGAGTCTATTTGACAAACTATCGTTGTGGTTTTGATGCGTAGGTGAGATTGGTTCTTACTTAAGCCCGTAGCAGCCACGTAAAACATGCAACAACAAAGTAGAGGACGTCTAACTTGTTTTTGCAGGGCATGTTGTGATGTGATATGGTCAAGGCATGATGCTGAATTTTATTGTATGAGATGATCATGTTTTGTAACCGAGTTATCGGCAACTGGCAGGAGCCATATGGTTGTCGCTTTATTGTATGCAATGCAATCGCGATGTAATGCTTTACTTTATTACTAAACGGTAGTGATAGTCGTGGAAGCATAAGATTGGCGAGACGACAACGATGCTACGATGGAGATCAAGGTGTCGCGCCGGTGACGATGGTGATCATGACGGTGCTTTGGAGATGGAGATCACAAGCACAAGATGATGATGGCCATATCATATCACTTATATTGATTGCATGTGATGTTTATCTTTTTATGCATCTTATCTTGCTTTGATTGACGGTAGCATTTTAAGATGATCTCTCACTAATTATCAAGAAGTGTTCTCCCTGAGTATGCACCGTTGCGAAAGTTCTTCGTGCTGAGACACCACGTGATGATCGGGTGTGATAGGCTCTACGTTCAAATACAACGGGTGCAAAACAGTTGCACACGCGGAATACTCAGGTTATACTTGACGAGCCTAGCATATACAGATATGGCCTCGGAACACGGAGACCGAAAGGTCGAGCGTGAATCATATAGTAGATATGATCAACATAGTGATGTTCACCATTGAAACTACTCCATCTCACGTGATGATCGGACATGGTTTAGTTGATTTGGATCACGTGATCACTTAGAGGATTAGAGGGATGTCTGTCTAAGTGGGAGTTCTTAAGTAATATGATTAATTGAACTTAAATTTATCATGAACTTAGTCCTGGTAGTATTTTGCAAATTATAGATCAATAGCTCGCGTTGTTGCTTCCCTGTGTTTATTTTGATATGTTCCTAGAGAAAATTGTGTTGAAAGATGTTAGTAGCAATGATGCGGATTGGATCCGTGATCTGAGGATTATCCTCATTGCTGCACAGAAGAATTATGTCCTTGATGCACCGCTAGGTGACAGACCTATTGCAGGAGCAGATGCAAACGTTATGAACGTTTAGCTAGCTCAATATGATGACTACTTGATAGTTTAAGTGCACCATGCTTAACAGCTTAGAATCGGGACTTCAAAGACGTTTTGAACGTCATGGACCATATGAGATGTTCCAGGAGTTGAAGTTAATATTTCAAGCAAATACCCGAGTTGTGAGATATGAAGTCTCCAACAAGTTCTATAGCTAAAAGATGGAGGAGAATCGCTCAACTAGTGAGCATGTGCTCAGATTGTCTGGGTACTACAATCGCTTGAATCAAGTGGGAGTTAATCTTCCAGATAAGATAGTGATTGACAGAATTCTCTAGTCACCATCACCAAGTTAGTAGAACTTCGTGATGAACTATAATATGCAAGGGATAACGGAAACAACTCCCAAGCTCTTCGTGATGATGAAATCAATGAAGGTAGAAATCAAGAAAAACATCAAGTGTTGATGGTTGATAAGACCACTAGTTTCAAGAAAAGGGCAAAGGGAAGAAGGGGAACTTCAAGAAGAACGGCAAGCAAGTTGCTGCTCAAGTGAAGAAGCCCAAGTCTGGTCCTAAGCCTGAGACTAAGTGCTTCTACTGCAAAGGGACTGGTCACCGGAAAACGGAATCACCCCAAGTGATTGGCGGATAAGAAGGATGGCAAAGTGAACATAAGTATATTTGATATACATGTTATTGATGTGTACTTTACTAGTGTTTATAGCAAACCCTAAGTATTTGATACTAGTTCAGTTGCTAAGATTAGTAACTCGAAACGGGAGTTGCTGAATAAACAGAGACTAGTTAAGGGTGAAGTGATGATGTGTGTTGGAAGTGGTTCCAAGATTGATATGATCATCATCGCACACTCCCTATAATTTCGGGATTAGTGTTGAAACTAAATAAGTGTTATTTGGTGTTTGCGTTGAGCATGAATATGATTTGATCATGTTTATTGTAATATGGTTATTCATTTAAGTAAAAGAATAAATTGTTGTTCTGTTTACATGAATAAAACTTTATATGGTTACACACCCAATGAAAATAGTTCATTGGATCTCGATCTTAGTGATACACATATTCATAATATTGAAACCAAAAGATGTAAAGTTAATAATGATAGTGCAACTTATTTATGGCACTGCCGTTTAGGTCATATTGGTGTAAAGCGCATGAAGAAACTCCATGCTGATGGGATTTTGGAATCACTTGATTATGAATCACTTGATGCTTGCGAACCATGCCTTATGGGCCAGATGACTAAAACGCCGTTCTCAGGAACAATGAAGCAAGCAACAGATTTGTTGGAAATCATACATACCGATGTATGTGGTCCGATGAAAGGCTTATAGCAGGTATCATTATTTTCTGACCTTCACAAGATGATTTGAGCAGATATGGGGATATCTACTTGATGAAACATAAGTCTGAAATAATTGAAAGGTTCAAAGAATTTCAGAGTGAAGTGGAAAAATCATCGTAACAAGAAAATAAAGTTTCTGCGATCTGATCACGGAGACGAATATTTGAGTTACGAGTTTGGTCTTCAATTAAAACAATGTGGAATAGTTTCATAGCTCACGCCACCTGGAACACCACAATGTTATGGTGTGTCCGAACGTCGTAACCGCGCTTTATTGGATATGGTGCGATCTATGATGTCTCTTATTGATTTACCATTGTCGTTTTGGGGTTATGCATTAGAGACAGCTGCATTCACGTTAAAAGGGCACCATCTAAATCCGTTGAGACGACACTATATGAACTGTGGTTTAGCAAGAAACCCAAGTTGTCATTTCTTAAAGTTTGGGGCTGCGATGCTTATGTGGAAAAGTTTCATCCTGATAAACTCGAACCCAAATCGGAGAAGTGCGTCTTCATAGAATACCCAAAGGAAATTGTTGGGTACACCTTCTATCACAGATCCGGAGGCAAGATACTCGTTGCTAAAAATGGATCCTTTCTGGAGAAGGAGTTTCTCTCGAAAGAAGTGAGTGGGAGGAAAGTAGAACTTGATGAGGTAACTGTACCTGCTCCCTTATTGGATAGTAGTTCATCACAGAAATCAGTTCCTGTGACAAATACACTAATTAGTGAGGAAGCTAATGATATTGATCATGAAACTTCAGATCAAGTTACTACAGAACCTCGTAGGTCTTCCAGAGTAAGATCTGCACCAGAGTGGTGTAGTAATCATGTTCTGGAAGTCATGTTACTAGACCATGATGAACCTACGAACTATGAGGAAGCGATGATGAGCCCAGATTCCGCGAGATGGCTTGAGGCCATAAAATCTGAGATATGATCCATGTATGACAACAAAGTATGGACTTTGATTGACTTGCTCGATGATCAGCAAAGTCATGTTAAATAAATGGATCTTCAAGAGGAAGACGGACACTGATAGTAGTGTTACTATCTACCAAGCTCGACTTGTTGCAAAAGTTTTTCAACAAGTTCAAGGTGTTGAATACGATGAGGTTTTCTCACTCGTATCGATGCTTAAGTCTATCTGAATCATGTTAGCAATTGCCACATTTTATGAAATCTGGCAAATGGATGTCAAAACTGCATTCCTTAATGGATTTATTAAAGAAGAGTTGTATATGATGCAACCAGAAGGTTTTGTCAATCCTAAAGGTGCTAACAAAATGTGCAAACTCCAGTGATCCATCTATGGACTGGTGCAAGCATCTCGGAGTTGGAATATACGCTTTGATAAGTTGATCAAAGCATATAGTTTTATATGGACTTACGATGAAGCCTATATTTACAATAAAGTGAGTGGGAGCACTACAGCCTTTCTGATTAGTATATGTGAGTAACATATTGTTGATCAGAAATGATGTAGAATTTTTCTGCAAAGCATAAAGGAGTGTTTTAAAGGAGTTCTTTAAAAAGAAAAGACCTCAGTAAAAAGCTACTTATATATTGAGCATCAAGATCTATTGAGATAGATCAAGACGCTTGATAAGATTTTCAATAAGTACATACCTTGGCAAGATTTTGAAATAGTTCAAAATGGAACAGTTAAAGAAAGAGTTCTTGCCTGTGTTGCAAAGGTATGAAATTGAGTAAGACTCAAATCCCGACCACAGCAGAAAATAGAAAGAGAATGAAAAGTCATTCCCTATGCCTCAGTCATAGGTTCTATAAAGTATGCTATGCTTTGTACCAGACCTATTGTATACCTTGCTCTGTATTTGGCAAGGGAGTACAATAGTGATCTAGGAGTAGATCACTGGACATTGGTCAAGAATATCCTTAGTAAGGACTAAGGAGATGTTTCTCGATTATGGAGGTGATAAAAGAGTTTGTTGTAAAAGTTACATCTGTGCAAACTTTTACACTGATCCAGATGACTCTAAGTCTCAATCTGGATACATATTGAAAGTGGGAGCGATTAGCTAGAGTAGCTCCGTACAGAGCATTGTAGACATAGAATATTTGCAAAATACATACGGCTCTGAATGTGACAGACCCATTGACTAAGCTTCTCTCACGAGCAAAACATGATCACACCTTAGTACTCTTTGGATGTTAATCACATAGCGATGTGAACTAGATTATTGACTCTAGTAAACCCTTTGGGTGTTGGTCACATGATGATGTGAACTATGGGTGTTAATCATATACAGATATGAATATTGGTGTTAAATCACATGACGATGTGAACTAGATTATTGACTCTAGTGCAAGTGGGAGACTGAAGGAAATATGCCCTAGAGGCAATAATAAAGTTATTATTTATTTCCTTATAATCATGATAAATGTTTATTATTCATGCTAGAATTGTATTTACTGGAAACATAATACATGTGTGAATACATAGACAAACAAAGTGTCACTAGTATGCCTCTACTTGACTAGCTCGTTAATCAAAGATGGTTATGTTTCCTAACCATGAACAATGAGTTGTTATTTGATTAACGAGGTCACATCATTAGTAGAATGATCTGATTGACATGACCCATTCCATTAGCTTAGCACCCGATCGTTTAGTATGTTGCTATTGCTTTCTTCATAACTTATACATGTTCCTATGACTATGAGATTATGCAACTCCCGTTTACCGGAGGAACACTTTGGGTACTACCAAACGTCACAACGTAACTGGGTGATTATAAAGGAGTACTACAGGTGTCTCCAATGGTCGATGTTGGGTTGGCGTATTTCGAGATTAGGATTTGTCACTCCGATTGTCGGAGAGGTATCTCTGGGCCCTCTCGGTAATACACATCACATAAGCCTTGCAAGCATTACAACTAATATGTTAGTTGTGAGATGATGTATTACGGAACGAGTAAAGAGACTTGCCGGTAACGAGATTGAACTAGGTATTGGATACCGACGATCGAATCTCGGGCAAGTAACATACCGATGACAAAGGGAACAACGTATGTTGTTATGCGGTCTGACCGATAAAGATCTTCGTAGAATATGTAGGAGCCAATATGGGCATCCAGGTCCCACTATTGGTTATTGACCGGAGACGTGTCTCGGTCATGTCTACATTGTTCTCGAACCCGTAGGGTCCGCACGCTTAAGGTTACGATGACAGTTATATTATGAGTTTATGCATTTTGATGAACCGAAGGTTGTTCGGAGTCCCGGATGTGATCACGGACATGACGAGGAGTCTCGAAATGGTCGAGACGTAAAGATTGATATATTGGAAGCCTATATTTGGATATCGGAAGTGTTCCGGGAGAAATCGGGATTTTACCGGAATACCGGGAGGGTTACCGGAACCCCCCGGGAGCTATTTGGGCCATAGTGGGCCTTAGTGGAAAAGAGAAGGGGCTGCCCTAGATGGGCTGCGCGCCCCCCCCCCCTTCCCCTAGTCCTATTAGGACTAGGAGAGGTGGCCGGCCCCCTCCTCCTCTTTTCCCCTCCGAGGAATCCTAGTTGGACTAGGATTGGAGGGGGAATCCTACTCCCAGTGGGAGTAGGACTCTCCTGCGCCTCCCCCCTTGGCCGGCCAGCCTCCCCTCCTCTCCTCCTTTATATACGGAGGCAGGGGCACCTCTAAACACACAAGTTGACACAAGTTGATCCACGTGATCTATTCCTTAGCCGTGTGCGGTGCCCCCTGCCACCATATTCCTCAATAATACTGTAGCGGAGTTTAGGCGAAGCCCTGCTGCTGTAGTTCATCAAGATCGTCACCACGCCGTCGTGCTGACGAAACTCTTCCCCGACACTTTGCTGGATCGGAGTCCGGGGATCGTCATCGAGCTGAACGTGTGCTCGAACTCGGAGGTGCCGTAGTTTCGGTGCTTGATCGGTTGGATCGAGAGGACGTACAACTACTTCCTCTATGTCGTGTCACCGCTTCCGCAGTCGGTCTGCGTTGGGTACGTAGACAATACTCTCCCCTCGTTGCTATGCATCACCATGATCTTGCATGTGCGTAGGAATTTTTTTGAAATTACTACGTTCCCCAACACACCTTTCCCGGGTTGGCATTGTTCTGTCTGAGTTGCTTAACGAGGTCCTTACTGTACAGATCAATGTGCTTATGCAACAGCCAATGGTCTCCCCGCAATTCGGTGACAAAGAATGTTTGTGCTTCTCTCTGTGTTCTGCAATGTACCACCCGTTATATTCTGTCCTCAGTAACCTTATCAAGGCTGGGCATTCACATCTGCATGACCATGTGTTGTCTACTACAGCTTTCCCTGCAAAAAGCACAACAAACGACAAATGAAATAGCTAAAAAAATACTGCATCGAAATGAATAGGCCAAACAGTGGACATAAAAAAAAGGTAACGAGAGTCACTAACCGCGCATCCACACACTATCTCTTGCATGCATTTCGTTGTTTCGACATTTAACCTACTCTTCGCATATCTTATACCAAAATCTTCCTCCCAAGAATATATGTTGAAGAAATTGTACGCTTCTCCTAATAAGTCAAAACTTGTTCCTGGGTCAGGCATAATTGCACTCTCCGAAGGATTCTCAGCAAAACCACCGATAGCTTTCTCAAGAGCCGTCACCCTCGACGGGTGTCGGAGTAATGGTCCACGGGTAGGCCAACCCGAGTCCCAGAATCTTTCAAGACATCGGGGCAGGCTGCGCCCCGCGAGTCCCAAAGGCAACACAAGACAAGCCGAGTCCAAGAGGCGACTCTAGATAAAGCCGAGTCCAAGAGGCGACTCCAGATAACGCCGAGTCCTAGAGGCGACCCCAAGATAGGCCGAGTCCCAGAGGCGGCTCTAAGAGAAGCCGGCTATGAAGAGCCGGCCAGTGATTCTATCCGTCACCTACCCTCGCCATGATAGGCGAGGCGCGGTATGGCCGTCACCCCTGCTTACAAGGGGCTGGCATGGCTACAGTGTGCCGTATCGCTGGAGATCTCCAGCGTGGTACGACACTGTTGCCATGCTTGCCCTGACCTCAGCCACAGTGGGTGGCGTACTGTGGCCGCGACGGCCTACCTGTACGACTCAGAGACGGCGGACCCGCCCATCAGTGAGAACATGGGAGACGACGGATACGCCCCAAAGGCGGCCTCGTGGGAGTCGGCCCCCTGGAGTCGGCCGGCCACTCCCACGGGCCCCACGAGCCATTAACCAGACAAGACGGGGTGTGGCGACAGTGATCGCCCGATAGACGACAACACTGTTGCCACGACCCCATGACCAAGCCTGCGTCATGAGAAGCACGGCCACAGTACCGGACTCGTCGGCGGGGCCCACCAGTCGGCGGAGAAGACGGCGGCCTGAGAGACAGATGGCTGGGAACCGCGCCCAGCCAGATTACCGTAGTACCCCCGGGGGGTAGGCCTATATAAACCCCCGGGACACCCATGCAAAGGGTTCAGAATTCATTAGCCCTAGACAGACCATATAGGAAGGAGAGAGCAAGCCTCGCCTTCTCCTTCTTCCAGAAACAGCTCAAGGGGCCATCTTGTATTCACTTTGCCATAGTGACCATGCGAAAACCCCACAGAGCAGCAGTAGGGGTGTTATCTCCTCGGAGAGCCCTGAAGCTGGGTAAGATCCGCCGGCGTGCATGTCTTCGCCTCATCCCGTTTTCAGGCACCGGTGACGTTCTACTCGCTCCCACCATGATAAGCCATCCTTTGGCATATGTCGCACCCAACCCCCGATATTTGGCGCCCACCATGGGGCGAGGTGCACCGTCATCCGGAGATCTGTTCTGGACGGGAACCCTTTTCCTCCCTGGCGAGCGCAGCTAGCCAGGCTCGCCAGACGGAGTCTGCATCGACGCGCTGCGCGGCGCTGAGGCCGCATGCGCAGCTAGCTGTCTCGCCGAACTTGTCGGCGAGGTTCACCTCTTCGACGAGCCTGCATCCGACGTAGGCACCAGTGGCCCCGAGAGCCTCCTCGCGGGCCTCCTCGACCAACTCCATGTCACCAGCGAGCCTGCCGTGGACGTGGAGTCCGTAGGCTCCACCGACCCGATGCTGGTCGACTCTGACGCCGTGTCGCTTGACACTTCCCCACCGACGTGGTGGTCTACGACGAGCCGCTCCCTCACGAGGAGAGCGGCGGAAGCGCCGTCACGGAGGTGCTCGTCATCAGTCACGATGAGCGTTCCGGTGAGGGAGCTCATGACCCGCTCGACGCGGCTCTGCAAGACCTGACTGCGTCTATTCCAGAAGATGCAGATGCCGAGACGCTGGAGACACGCCGCCTTCAGATCATCGAAGGCGCCAAGAAGTTGGCAAGCATGAGGCACTTGTCAGAAGCCTACCAGCGCGAGATGGATCGCGCCGTGGGCGGCTCGCTGGCTCCGACTGGGCCCAGCTGCCTAGGCGCGGTCCGACAGCGCGGCGCGACCATCGCTAACCTGTTCAGGGCCAATCGCCCCGTGTACGCCACGCCTGCGGAAAACATCCGCGCCGCCCAGGCGGCGACTGACAAGCTGAAGAACTTTGAAGGCGAAGAGCGCCACATGATGACGGAGCGAGTCCAGCAGCTCCTCGACGCGGTAGCCGCGCAGAATGCAGCCGGCGGCCGCACGGAGGCGCCGCGACGGCCAGACGACAACCTGCCTCCCCGCCGAGATCAAGGCGCGACGTCTCGGACGCCGACTGGTGGAGTCCGCGGAAAGAAGGACAAAGAGTCGGCTGTCAGTCACAGTCGGACTCGCATCACCATCAAGCGCGACCAAGACAGCCGTCCGAGAGCGGTGGAACGGCAGGGCGACTATCTGCCTCCCTCGCCGAGAAGAGAACGACGAGTTTCCCCACCGCCTGTTGAGCATCCGACTCTCGGTGGCCGCCTTGGTCGCCGAGAGGGAGTCGGAGAGAATGACGCCCGCCACCGGATCGACCGACTTCACCGATCCCTAGCACTGGAAGAAGAAGATGAGCTGGGTCCGCCTTGCTTCGGGCCCCGCATCCGAGACGAGCCTTTTCCCAAAGGGTTCACGCTCCCCCGAGACACGCCCAAGTATACCGGCTTCATGAAGCCGGAAGACTGGCTAGTTGACTACTCCACTGCCGTCAACATAGCAAACGGCAACAAGCGAGTTGCCGTGAAATATGTTCCACTCATGCTCCAGGGCACGACCCGGACATGGTTGAACAGTCTGAAGCCCCGCAGCATCAATAGCTGGGTCGACTTCACCGAGGCCTTCATCCGCAACTTCACCAGCACGTACAAGCGACCCCCCAAGCCGCGTCAGCTCTCCTTGTGCGTACAAGGTCCCGACGAGTCGACTCGCGACTACCTCACGCGCTGGGGCGAGCTCCGGAACTCCTGCGAGGGCGTGCACGAGGTGCAGGCTATCGAGTACTTCACCACCGGGTGCCGAGAAGGCACCCTCCTCAAGCACAGGCTACTCTGCGATGAGCCAGAGACCCTCGACGAGCTGCTGATCATAGCAGACAAGTACGCCACAGCCGACTCCTCTATGAAGACAGAGATTCAAGTTAACGCGGCTGGCAAAGTGGCCCCTCAAGCTCCCAGAACCCCAGCTGGAGACGCCAGTCAGCGACAACAACAGAACGACAACAAGCACAAGGCCCCACCGCCGACTTCCAGCAGTCGGCAGGTTGCAACAGTTGAAGATCAACAACCGGAGGGGCAGCCCCGGCAAAGCGACAGAAAGGCGGCAAGACCAACTGGTTGCCGGCCTTCTCTTACGAGCAGACTCTAGATGGTCCCTACAAGTTCCACAGTGGCGCAAAGCCGTCGAACCATACAACCCGAAAGTGCCACTGGCTTACAAGAATCGCCAAGGGAGACGGCCTCCTTCCTCCTCCGCCTGCTGGGCCGCCGCCTCCACCCCAGCAGCCGGCTGCCAGGCCAGTCGGCGCCGTACAAGATGAGTATCCAGAAGAGCACGGAGCCTACATGGTGTTCACCAGTGTGGCTGATAATCGGCGCAGCAGGCGACTGCAGCAGCAAGAGGTGAACGCAGTAGCGTCAGATACTCCAGAGTTTATGCATTGGTCCGAGAGGCCTATCAGTTGGAGCAAAGCCGATCACCCAGAGGTGATGCCGAATCCAGGCTCTTACGCTTTGGTTTTGAGTGCCACCTTGGCCACTGATAGGCGGGCCGCTCGCTTCTCGCGAGTGTTGATAGATGGTGGCAGTAGCATCAACATCCTGTATAAGGACACCATGGAGAAGCTAGGAATCAAGCAAAGACAGCTGCAGAGCAGCCGGACTGTGTTCCACGGCATTGTACCTGGCCTTTCCTGCTCACCAATCGGCAAGATCCTGATAGACGTCCTCTTTGGAGACAAAGATCATTTCCGCCGAGAGCCAGTCTGGTTTGAAGTGGTGGACCTTGAAAGCCCATACCAAGCATTGCTTGGCCGACCTGCTCTAGCCAAGTATATGGCGGTCCCCCACTACGCCTACCTCAAGATGAAGATGCCGAGTTCCAAGGGAATTCTGACCGTAGCCGACGACTACAGGAAGTCGTCCGCCTGTGCAGCTGAGAGCAGTCGGCTGGCCGAGTCCCTGGTGATCGCGGCTGAGAAGAGGCTTCTTGACCGGGTTGTGGCGATGGCCGGCAAGCAGCCGGAGATGTCGCTCGACCCCAAGGAGTCGGAAGCTGAGGGCTCGTTCAAGCCGGCCAAAGAGACCAAGAAGATACCCTTGGACCCGGAGCACCCAGAGAGGTACGCTGTCATAGGTGCAAACCTTGACAGCAAATAGGAAGGCGAGCTCGTCGATTTCCTCCGTGAGAATCGGGACATCTTTGTATGGTCCCCTAAAGACATGCCAGGTGTACCGACGGAATTCGCCGAGCACAAGTTACACGTCCGACCTGATGTGAAGCCCGTCAGGCAGCCTTTGCGCCGACTATCAGAAGAAAAGAGAAGAGTTGTAGGAGAAGAGATAGCCCGGCTCCTGGCCGCCGGCTTCATTATGGAAGTATTTTTTCCAGAGTGGTTGGCAAACCCGGTCCTGGTGTTGAAGAAGAACAAGCAGTGGCGAATGTGTATTGACTACACAAGCCTCAACAAAGCCTGCCCCAAGGACCGGTTTGCCCTACCGAGAATCGATCAGGTGATAGACTCCACAGCTGGATGCGAGCTATTGAGCTTCTTGGATGCATACTCGGGGTATCACCAGATCAAGTTGAGCCCAGCAGACAGACTGAAGACCGCCTTCATCACGCCATTCGGAGCCTTCTTCTACCTGACCATGACGTTCGGCCTGAGGAATGCCGGCGCCACCTTTCAGCGTTGCATGCAGAAGTGCCTCCTCAAACAACTCGGCAGAAACGCCCATGTCTATGTGGATGGTGTAGTGGTGAAGATGGAGAAGCGTGGGACGCTGATGGAAGACCTCAAAGAAACTTTTGAAAATCTGCGCCGATTCCAGATCAAGCTCAACCCTGAAAAGTGCGTCTTTGGAGTACCAGCCGGCCAGCTTCTTGGCTTCCTGGTCTCTGAACGCGGCATAGAGTGCAACCCTGTGAAGATCAAGGCCATCGAGAGGATGGAGGTACCCAACTGACTGTTAGATGTGCAGAAGTTCATCGGCTGCTTGGCTTCCATCAGCCGATTCATCAGTTGGCTGGGCGAGAAGGCTCTCCCTTTGTGCCAACTGATGAAGAAGACCGCCTTTTTTGAGTGGAACCACAAAGCGGATGAAGCATTTCTCCAGCTGAAGAAAATGTTGACTACTCCCCCTGTGCTGGCGGCTCCGACTCCTAAAGAGCCCATGCTCCTATACATCGCCGCCACCAGCCGAGTAGTCAGCACAGTCATTATAGTCGAGCGCAAAGAGGAAGGCAAGGCGCTCCCAGTCCAGAGACCGGTATATTACCTGAGCGAGGTACTGTCGACCTCCAAGCAGAACTACCCTCACTACCAGAACATGTGCTACGGCGTGCATTTTGCCGCCAAGAAGCTGAAGCCTTATTTTCAAGAGCATCCAATCACTGTGGTTTGCACAACTCCGTTGGCCGAGATCATCGGGAGCCGAGACGCTTCTGGCCGAGTAGCCAAATGGGCCATTGAGTTGGCTCCCTACACCATCCACTACCAGCCCCATACTGCCATCAAGTCACAAGCGCTGGCCGACTTCCTTGTCGACTGGGCCGAGACCCAGTACCTACCGCCAGCGCCCGACTCCACCCATTGGCGGATGCATTTCGACGGCTCCAAGATGCGCACCGGCTTGGGAGCCAGTGTCATCCTCACTTCCCCTAAAGGCGACAAGCTCAAGTATGCGCTGCAGATCCACTTCGCCGCCTCCAACAACGTCGCCGAATACGAAGCGCTCATTCACGGGCTCCGGCTTGCTAAAGAACTCGGCATTCGCCGGATCCTGTGCTATGGCGACTCCGATTTGGTGGTCCAGCAGTCATCTGGCGACTGGGACGCCAAAGACGCCAACATGGCGAGCTACCGCTTCCTGGTGCAGCAACTCAGCGGATACTTTGAGGGGTGCGAGTTCCTTCACGTGCCAATAAATGACAACAACCAAGCAGATGCCTTGGCACGAGTCGGCTCCACCCGCCAAGCAATACCATCCGGCGTCGCTCTTCAATGCCTCCTTAAACCGTCTATCAAGCCTTCGCTAGAATCAGACTCCATCTTTGTGCCGGCTCCCCCCGAAGAAGTCGGATCCGACTCAAGAGCCCCAGCAGACGGCCCCAAGAAAATCACGGACGAAGCCGGCCCAGGGACTTCGGAACCCGGCCCGGGGACTGTGGTGACCAGTCCAAAGACTCCAGAGCTCGGCCCGGGGACTACGCCAGTCGGCCCGGGGACTTCGTCAACCCAACAAGCGGCAGCGGACTCCAGCCCGCCGCCTCCCGGCCCATCCGGCCTTGTCCAAGTCGCGGTGGTGGCAGTTGAAGACATAGCAGCACCCTCATGGGCGCAGCCCATCCTCAAGTTTCTAGTGAATAAAGAGCTGCCAAATGATGAAATCTTGGCTTGACAGGTGCAACGCCGAGCGGCAGCCTACACTATAATCAACAGAGAGCTGGTCAGACGCAGCGTCACCGGTGTCTACCAGCGCTGTGTGGAGCCAGAGCAAGGCCAAGCAATTCTCAGAGACATCCATCAAGGCGAGTGCGGCCACCATGCGGCTTCAAGAGCACACGTCGCCAAAGCCTTTCGGCACGGTTTCTTCTGGTCGACTGCCCTGGAAGAAGCCAAGGAATTAGTCCAAAAATGCAAGGGGTGCCAGAAGTTCCGCTCCAAGCCGCTCCAGCCGGCTTCCGCACTAAAGACAATCCCCATCGCCTGGCCCTTTGCAGTTTGGGGCCTGGACATGGTGGGACCGTTCAAGACGGCCCGGGGCGGCCTGACTCACTTACTTGTCACAGTGGACAAGTTCACCAAGTGGATAGAAGCAAAGCCCATCAAGAAGTTGAACGGTCCGACTGCGGTGACCTTCATTGCTGATATCACGGTGTGGTACGGCATACTGCACAGCGTCATCACCGACAATTGCACAAATTTTGCCAAAGGCGCTCTGGCCCGTTTCTGCGCGACGCAGGGCATCCGACTGGACTTAGCGTCCGTTGCCCATCCGCAGTCAAACGGCCAGGTGGAGCGAGCAAACGGCCTCATCCTGTCCGGCATCAAGCCTCGGTTGGTCGAACCACTCGAGCGTTCGGCCGGCTGTTGGCTTTGTTGGGGAACGTAGCAGAAATTCAAAAAATTTTCCTACGTATCACCAAGATCTATCTATGGAGAGACCAGCAACGAGTAGAAAGGGGAGGAGAGTTTGCATCTACATACCCTTGTAGATCGCTAAGCGGAAGCGTTCAAGTGAACGGGGTTGATGGAGTCGTACTCGTCGTGATTCAGATCACCGATGATCAAGTGCCGAACGGACAGCACCTCCGCGTTCAACACACGTACAGCTCGGTGACGTCTCCCACGCCTTGATCCAGCAAGGGGAGAGGGAGAGGTTGAGGAAGACTCCATCCAACAGCAGCACAACGGTGCGGTGGTGATGGAGGAGCGTGGCAATCCTGCAGGGCTTCACCGAGCACCTACGGGAGAGGAGATGTGTCACGGGAGGGAGAGGGAGGCAACCAAAGGCCTTAGGTATGATTGCTCCTCCTTTTCCCCACTATATATAGGGCCAAGGGAGAGGGGGGAGGCGCAGCCTTGCCCCCTCCTCCAAGGAAGGGGTGCGGCTAAGGATGGGGAGGAGTCCATCCTCCCCAAGGCACCTCGGAGGTGCCTTCCCCCTTTAGGACTCTTCCCTTTTTCCTTTATCTTGGCGCATGGGCCTCTAGGGGCTGGTGCCCTTGGCCCATGCAGGCCAAGGCGCACCCCCTACAGCCCATGTGGCCCCCCGGGGCAGGTGGCCCCACCCGGTGGGCCCCCGGGACCCTTCCGGTGGTCCCGGTACAATACCGATGACCCCGAAACTTGTCCCGATGCCCGAAACAGGACTTCCTATATATAAATCTTTACCTCCGGACCATTCCGGAGCTCCTCGTGACGTCCGGGATCTCATCCGGGACTCCGAACAACATTCGGTAACCACATACAAGCTTCCTTTATAACCCTAGCGTCATCGAACCTTAAGTGTGTAGACCCTACGGGTTCGGGAGACATGCAGACATGACCGAGACGTTCTCCGGTCAATAACCAACAGCGGGATCTGGATACCCATGTTGGCTCCCACATGTTCCACGATGATCTCATCGGATGAACCACGATGTCAAGGACTTAATCAATCCCGTATTCAATTCCCTTTGTCTAGCGGTATTTTACTTGCCCGAGATTCGATCGTCGGTATCCAATACCTTGTTCAATCTCGTTTCCGGCAAGTCACTTTACTCGTTCCGTAACACATCATCCCGTGATCAACTCCTTGGTCACATTGCGCATATGATGATGTCCTACCGAGTGGGCCCAGAGATACCTCTCCGTTTACACGGAGTGACAAATCCCAGTCTCGATCCGCATAAAACAATAGATACTTTCGGAGATACCTGTAGTGTACCTTTATAGTCACCCAGTTACGTTGTGACGTTTGATACACCCAAGGCACTCCTACGGTATCCAGGAGTTACACGATCTCATGGTCAAAGGAAGAGATACTTGACATTGGCAAAGCCCTAGCAAACGAACTACACGATCCTTGTGCTATGCTTAGGATTGGGTCTTGTCCATCACATCATTCTCCTAATGATGTGATCTCGTTATCAACGACATCCAATGTCCATAGCCAGGAAACCATGACTATCTGTTGATCACAACGAGCTAGTCAACTAGAGGCTCACTAGGGACATATTGTGGTCTATGTATTCACACGTGTATTACGATTTCCGGATAATACAGTTATAGCATGAATAAAAGACAATTATCATGAACAAGGAAATATAATAATAATACTTTTATTATTGCCTCTAGGGCATATTTCCAACAGGCTTGAGGAGCTGCCAGCCGTCCTCTGGAGTCTGCGCATGACTCCAAACAAGTCAACCAGCTTCACGCCCTTCTTCCTCGTCTACGGTGCCGAAGCCGTCATCCCGACGGATATAGAGTTCGACTCTCCACGAGTCACCATGTACACCGAAGAGGAAGCAGAAGAAGCACGTCAAGATGGCGTCGACCTGCTGGAAGAGGGCCGGCTGTTGGCACTCAGCCGGTCCAGCATCTACCAGCAGAGTCTGCGCCGATACTACAACAGGAAGGTCAGGCCGAGATCTTTCCAAGAGGGCGACCTTGTGCTCCGACTGATCCAGCGAACAGCCGGCCAGCACAAGTTGTCGGCACCTTGGGAAGGCCCCTTCTTCATCAGCAAAGTGCTGGGCAACGACTCGTACTACCTAATCGACGCCCAGAAGCCCCAAGCACGCAAGAGGGACGACTCCGGCAAAGAGTCGGAGCGGCCATGGAACGCAAATCTTCTCTGAAGATTTTACAGTTAAATGCAGTATGTACCACGCTACCCTTTGTATTAAAGTACCGAGACTTTGGGCCCCCCGAGACGAGCTCGGGGACTGCCCCTTTTGTTGATTATCTGTATGATAAGAATTATGCCTTCGAGTATGCTACTCTTTGATATGTCGCTTGGCACCGGGTTCGACTAAGTCGGCCCGGGGACTCGCCGTCTTGTGCTATAAAATGCTTCCTGTAGTCGGACAAGTAGTGTGCGGCGCTTAAGCCGTCTCCTGTCAGAAGCCGCAGCTTGCAGAGCGACTGTTGGTGGGCGGCGAGTAAGGAAGAATGAGCGCCCACGCGAAAAATGGCTAAGGACTCAAAGCACACGCGTAGCACAAGCCGGTTTCCAGCCCCTTTTTGGCAGAGCCGACTCCTGGACAGTCGGCTTGCCGCCTTCCATCCAACTTGTTAAAAGACTCTAAAAAAGGCCAAGTACTTGCCTCCCTACGGTAGCCGAGCATTTGACCCAACGACAGTCCACAGAGCGGTTGTCCGTCTGGCAAAGCGGCAACTGTGCGGAGGCGGCAAAGGAAAAGCCAAAGGAGCAATGAGCAAGGAAAGATAGAACTCAGATTAATATTTACATAGCATAGGCCCTTGGCCGAATCTTCGAACAGAAGTTCAAAATACACCCCGTGGGTGGAATTGTGCAAATTAACAAGTTCTTCAAAGACTTTCTAAAGAGCAGATAAAATAAAAGCCAGAAGGCAGCCTAGGGAGCGGCAGACGGGTTCGGAGGGTCGGAGGAGACGGCGGTGTCAGGAGCCGGGGCGGCCGGCTGGGCAGTCTCGGCTTGATCGCCACCAGCGGCGGCCGGCTCGGTCAGACGCGGCTCGTTGCTGGAGGCGCGTCGAGCTGAGGCTGGTCGCCCGCTCCGTCCTCTGGCGCCTCCCTCTCGCCTCCGTCCTCCCCCTCGTCTCCTTTGTCTCCCTCCTCGGCACTGGAGCCGATCACCTCCGCCGAGTCCTCATCGTAGTCCGGGTTCATCCTGAACCACTCCGGCGGCACCTCTTCGCCCTTCTCGGTCCGCTCAGGAATGAAGGTGCTGGTGTTGGTGTAGTCGGCAATCGCCGCCGCACGCTCGACAAGGGCGCCTTCCACAGCCGCCAGCTCCGCCTGGGCCTCTGACTGGAACACGGCCAGTCGGTCCAGATCCAGCCCTGGATACCAGGCCTTGACGAATTCCAAGGCCCGGCGCGCTCCAGCCCGGGCCGAGGAACCCTTCCAAGCCTCAAGACGGCCAGCTGCGACCTCCAGCCAGTCGGCAGTCCGACTGGGAGTACGCAGAATCGGCATGCTCGGCCACAGGGCGGCGATCGCCTGAGCACCAGCGCGTTGAAGCCGGCGCAGCAGCTGGTGGGCCGGCCGGAGACGAGTCTCGATGCTCAAGAGCCGCTCGTCGACGGTCAGGGGGCGTTGGCGGCGATTTCCTCGCCATCCACCCTCCGCACCTCACAATCAGCCACAATGGCTCGGGTAGCCGCCTGCGAGTGGCCAGGGAAGAAGTCTGCCCAAAGCAAAGAAGCGAAAGAAAGAATCAGGAGTCGGCCTGACTTACAGTCAGCGGCTCGAAGAAACAAAGCAAAGAAACTCAACGTCGACAATGTCTTTGATCTCGTGGAAGCTGGAAGTCAGCATCACCTCCCTGTCGGTCCAGGAGGAGCACTCGCTCTCGAACTCGGCCAGGAGAGCGGTCTCTCTCTTGTCCGCCTCGTCCTGCGCCTTCTTGAGTAGCTCCTTCTGCTCCGCTAGCTGTGCGGCCAGCAGGTCGCGCTCTGTGGCGAGCTTGCTGCACTCCTCCTCCTTGGCGCGTAGGGCGGTGCCGGCTTCGCCCAGCCGTTCTTGAAGAGCGGCATTGGCCTCTGAAGAACAAAGGTAAAAGGACGTCAAGTCGCCAGCAAAGAGGGTTGCCGGGAAGATCCGGCCCGACTGCTCAACAGTCGGCCCGAATCTCGGGGACTACAGCCCACGGGTGCGCCAGCGCGCCCCCGCGAAAAAGAAAAATGACTTACTCCGACTCTCCGCCAAGTCGGCCATCCGCTTCCCTAGCTACTCAACATTGCGGTTGAAGGCAATGACGCGGATGTTGTGATACTCCTGGGATAAAGAGTCAGACAAAGGTGAATATTTGGAACTCGCTAGATGGAGTTCCGGGCCGCCTGCTCAGCAGCCGGCCCGAAACTCGGGGACTACACCCAGTGGGTGCGCTGGCGCACCCCCACAGAGAAGAACAAGGAAAAACAAAGTCAAAGAAGGAAGGTATACCCGGATAGATGCGCGCGATGCCAGATGCGCCCTGGTACAACCATGGACGGCTTTGCCTTCTGCCCGCAGCTTCGCCTGGACATCCAGGAGTGCCTAGTTCAGCGGACCATCGCCGCCTCCTCGCACCCACCCAGTGGGCGCGACGCTTGTCGCCTCGGCATCTGGGGTGGCCGAGCTGGCGGCGCCGACCTCCAAGGGGCGCGGCGCTGAAACCGCCTTCTCCAGGCGGCGGCGCGCTGGCGAGGCGACTTGAAGGAGCAGCCTCGCCACCGCCTCGTCTTCAGTCGGCGACACTGGCGGGCCTGCCGGATGTTTGCCATGCGCGCTTCCAGACGGTGGCGGTGGCGGCGGTGGCGGCGTGGCCGTGCCCAATGCGGAGGCCTCGCCACCGTCCCTCTCCGCGATGGAGTGCTCCCCGCTGACTTCTCCAGTCTGCCCCTTGAACTCCGGGGGCGGCGGCGCGGAGTTCAGCGGGACGACAAGCAACGCCGATTGACGGCGTGCGGTCTCCTCAGCCCGCTGCCTTGCCGCGGCGGCGGCTTCAGCTTCCTCCAGTCTCTTCTAGGCGGAGGCCGCCGCCTTCTCGTCCTCCGCCTTCTCCAGACGGTCGGCCTCCTCCTCGTCGCGCTTCTCTCGCGCGTTGCACTCCGTCGCCTCCCGGAGGTCGGCGGCGGCGTCAATCCGTCGAGTATTGGCAGACGTCTCGGCCGACCCCATGACAGAGGGGACGGCGACCCTCTCAAGAGAAAGAGGGGCCCTGAAGCAAAAAGAAGGAATGAAAAAGACTCGGAAAGGAATCATCAAAGAAAACAAAGCAAGGGCGGAAGGCGCTTACGCAGAGACTAGCGGCGGCTTCTTCACTTCCTTGTGGAAGCGATTGGCCTTCGCGGCCGCCTCCTCCCGCCTGGTCGCGGCGGCCGCCCCCTTGAACTTCTTCGGCCGACCACCGAGAGAACTCGGCACGACTCGACGCTTCTTCGCACCGACTTGGCCGGCCAGGCCGGTGGAGGAGCTCACGCCTGGATGGCCGGCTTTCGCTTGGCG
The DNA here is from genome assembly GCF_018294505.1 of Triticum aestivum. Classification (NCBI taxonomy): domain Eukaryota; kingdom Viridiplantae; phylum Streptophyta; class Magnoliopsida; order Poales; family Poaceae; genus Triticum; species Triticum aestivum. Next base: position 372,193,292 of record NC_057807.1, read on the forward strand.
GCGCGGGACAACTTCCCCTTCGGCGTCGTCTTCTGGCCAGTCGATGAAGGTCGCCGAGGGCCGGAAGCCGCCTTCCGCTCCTCCTCCTCCGCCTTCGGCGTCGGCCTCCATCGCCGCCGCCCCCAAGTCGGGGTCGTCGACATCGCTATCCGCTCGATCTGGAGCGAACTTGCGAGGCTGTCGCGTGGCGCCGACTGCAGGCTCAATGAGGGGGTTCTGACTCAAAAAACCAAGAAGATCAGAAGTCGGATTCGGCTACAAAGAAAACCAGAAGAGCAAAATATATGACTTACCGCAGGCGGGGGGTTGGCGCGCGAGTACGGCTCCTTGCCAAACTGCCAGTCTTCCGCGAGCTCGCAGTTCGCGATGTGATTCACCATGTTCGCCACCTCCGCATGGGGCATGTCCCAGGTGCACATCCGACTCAGGTCTCAGCGGCCGCTCATCTGACTAATCAGATGAGGTCGGCCTTGGAGAGGGAGGATTCGACGGGCCACGAAGGCGCCAGCAAGTCGGCCCCTACCAGGCCTTCCGACTGCGTCAGCACTCGGAGTCGTGCGGCGGCGGCGGCTCCGGCAGGAGTCAGCGTCTTGGCTCGGTAGGACCAGCTGGGAAGCCTTCCAGCCGGCTCGCCGGCCTCGTAGGACGACAGGTTGACCCAGTCGCCTTCCGCGGCGACGTTCTTCACGTAAAAGTACGACCGCTGCCACATCTTCACCGACTTGATTAGCGCGATGGAGGGGAATGGGTTGTCAGCGGTCGACCTGCGCATCGCGATGAAGGCGCCGCACTGAGCCGGCACGCCAGCGACTTGCGTGCCGAGCTTGGATTAAAAGAACTCTCCCCACAATTCGATGGTGGGGAGAACGCCGAGGAAGCCCTCGCACAGGGTGGCGAAGGCGGCCAGCAGCACCACTGTATTCGGAGTGAGGTGGTGCGGCTGGAGTCCGTTGAACTCCAAGAAGGAGCGGAGGAAGCCGCTCGCCAGCAAGCCCAGGCTGCGCATGAGGTGCGAGCGGAATATAACCCGCTCGCCCTCCTCCGGCACCGGCCTTATTTCCCCCTCCGGCGGGGCGCGGGCTTGCACCAGGTTCGTGCCGGGGAGCCGGCGCGTCATTCGAAGATGCTCGATGACATCGTCGTCCACTGTGGAGCCGTCCCACACGCCGAAGCGCACGGCAGGAGCTGCGGCAGCGGAGGAGGAGCTCATCGTTGCGGGTGCGGTGAGGCTTGGTGCGGCGAGGGCAAGAAGAAGAAGAGGCAGGAGGGAACAGGGGAGCAGGAAGGTATGAGCGCGCGCGCTTCACCGTCCCGCACCCCCCACCTACTTATAAGCCCAAAGGCTGAGAAGCCGATGGGACAGCGTGGGATTAACTGCGCGCGAGGCCCCACGCCCCCTACGATTTACCCCACGAAGTTACTGCGTGCAGTAATGACGTGGGGAACCCAACCGTCCGCCCGGCCGCAACGGATCTGTCCGCCGGCCGAGGCGCGGTAGTGGCGGGCCCCGCCCGACGACCTGTCCCGTCACGCGCGTGGGTGGGCAGACTACCCCTGCCGCGTGGCGCTCCGCGATGGGCCCACGGCGGGCGGCCGCGGGGAAGCGTATCGGGCACGACTGCCTGGTTCCCGCCGCGATGTTCCAAACTCCTTGACAGGCACGACGGCTCTCTGTGAATCCGGCCCTAACCAGTCGGCCTGAAGGAAGACGGCCAGCAAGGCCTGCGTTCATTCACCGGAAGAATGAAACTGTCGAGGCCCCACGGCGTATCGCACTCGGAGCCTCACCAGCTTCGGGGACTACTGTCGAAGTAATGGGTCACGGGTAGGCCAACCCGAGTCCCAGAACCTTTCAAGACATCGGGGCAGGCTGCACCCCGCGAGTCCCAAAGGCAACACAAGACAAGCCGAGTCCAAGAGGCGACTCCAGATAAAGCCGAGTCCTAGAGGCGACTCCAGATAACGCCGAGTCCCAGAGGCGACTCCAAGAGTCCCAGAGGCGGCTCTAAGAGAAGCCAGCTATGAAGAGTCGGCCAGTGATTCTATCCGTCACCTACCCTCGCCATGATAGGCGAGGCGCGGTATGGCCGTAGCATGGCCGTCACCCCCTGCTTACGAGGGGCTGGCATGGCTACAGTGTGCCGTATCGCTGGAGATCTCCAGCGTTGTACGACATTGTTGCCATGCCTGCCCTGACCTCAGCCACAGTGGGTGGCGTACTGTGGCCGCGACGGCCTACCTGTACGACTCAGAGACGGCGGACCCGCCCATCAGTGAGAACATGGGAGACGACGGATACGCCCCAAAGGCAGCCTCGTGGGAGTCGGCCCCCTGGAATCGGCCGGCCACTCCCACGGGCCCCACGAGCCATTAACCAGACAAGACGGGGCGTGGCGACAGTGATCGTCCGATAGACGGCAGCACTGTTGCCACGACCCCATGACCAAGCCTGCGTCATGAGAAGCACGGCCACAGTACCGGACTCGTCGGCGGGGCCCAGCAGTCGGCGGAGAAGACGGCGGCCTGAGAGACAGACGGCTGGGACCCGCGCCCAGCCAGATTACCGTAGTACCCCCCGGGGGGTAGGCCTATATAAACCCCCCGGGACACCCATGCAAAGGGTTCGGAATCCATTAGCCCTAGACAGACCATATAGGAAGGAGAGAGCAAGCCTCGCCTTCTCCTTCTTCCAGAAACAGCTCAAGGAGCCATCTTGTATTCACTTTGCCATAGTGACCATGCGGAAACCCCACAGAGCAGCAGTAGGGGTGTTATCTCCTCGGAGAGCCCTGAAGCTGGGTAAGATCCACCGGCGTGCATGTCTTCGCCTCATCCCGTTTCCAGGCACCGACGACGTTCTACTCGCTCCCACCATGATAAGCCATCCTTTGGCATATGTCGCACCCAACCCCCGACAACGGGCATGGTGCTCTACATGGTCCAACCCTGATCCTGCATGACAAACAGGAATTTTAGCCACACAATGCTCGTCACATTTCTATTGCACAAAAAAACAGTGCCCCAAAACAATACATAATTAAAACAGTAGAGCACTCTGAGCCTACACATATACCTCTGATTACCGCTCACGTGCACACACGTCCTGCTTAAAATCGAACCAGTACACACTTATATTTTTATGCAGTACCCCATGGGTCCCTGAAACATTTGCACAACATCCACTTGGAGCAAAAAGATTTGGATGCAACCTACCCACTCAAGGCCATGCTGAGACGGTGCAGACATTCAGCTATTATCGGTCATTCAGAATTGATCATGAATTCATCTACAATTACATCCTCAAAAATCATCTGCGATCATTTATTAGTGGATTATTCCTAAAATGTTGCCAATCATGGTGTGCACTGGAGCAAATCATAGTCACGGACAAAACCCTGAACCGCAAAAAGAAAAATCTCCACTTCACCTATTTGTCTCCAAGAACATTCCGAGCCCAGGATTATATACATCTAAACTTGTAATGCACCTCTGCTTACCGCTCATGAGCAGACATGCCCTGCTTAAAATCGAAAAGTAGACACTAATATTTTTCTGCAGTGGCCCATGGGTCCCTGAATCATTTGTTCGGCACCTACTTGCAGCGAAAAGATTTGAAGGCATATATACAACTACCTATGTAATTCAGAACAAATCAACAATTCATCCATCTACCAATGTGCCTCAAACATCATCTGTGGTAATTTAACCCAGTGGATTATTCATACAATGTTTGCCAACGGTTCGTACACCAGAAACAAATCATAGTCACATACTAGGCTGAAATGCAAACATATAACTGCTTAAACGATTCTACTAATCTCCAAATTCAAGGTTGAAGGCCTGAACCTCTAACCACAGATGCAGCAGACCAGTGACAATGAACCAAACTCGCAATCCCGGAACAATGGCTCACGCGGATTTCCCACACCACGTTAAATGAAGTTATATATAAAATAAAGTACGTAAATTGAAGGGACCTCGATTAGTTTTGAACAACAAAAGTAGAACATAGATAAGCAACCAATAAAGATGGTGTCTTGCATTACAAATTGTTGAACTCATAGGCTTGTGGAGTGGAAACAATAAGTAGCTGCTTATTTGTACATTTTTGATAATTTCTTGCAGAAATATTTTGCAATCTCATTTGTTCTTTAAATGCAAAGCGGCACTTACTTGGCTTCCTGTATATAGCATCAAACCTAAGTAAAGAGATATCAGGGGATGAATCGGGTACCTGAACAACCAAGAAACATGTGACCAACCGAAGTCGTGCCCAACGGAAATACGAGGCGACAATGGACACCAAGATCAGTAACTGAAACAGCACATAAACAATATAACGTCAATCAAGCGAAAATCATCCAAAGAAAAATCAAAGAAAAGGGGAAGAAAAAGAAAGTGGACAGCTAAAAGCCAAGGAACACACAACAAAAAGCCAAAATACCCATGAAGAAGAAACCAAAAGAGAAGAGATGCAAAAGGAGACAAAATCTAAGACAAAAAAATTGAGTGATATCAGATCCACGGGTGCAGGTGCTCACCTCAACTAAATCCACACGTGAAAGCCTCCAGGCTCACAAACCTACGGCAACCAGGGGCGGCGCCGGGGACAGTGAGGAGTGCACAGTGCTCAGGTAAATATCTGACGGCCCAAGTGCATCGAGCCCGCGATCCGACAACGAAGATCATGCTGTAAATTGGATCTGACGGCCCATAAACTCTAGTGATTGTTAGAGCTTTGTTTTATCCCCCTTGGGATGTTCTAGAAGCATCTTTTCTCCATCCCAAGAATCAGATTCTTTAATGTAAAAAATAGAATAATCTAGATTCTAGAGAGTTGAGCCAAGTGTAATATTAATGGAAGGAAATATAATTTCAAGAATGCATATTCTCCCTGCTGTTATATATTTCATTTATGACGTGCAAAGCATATACAATTTACTAATATTATAGCTATGTATAATCAAATGACTTGTATCACATGAATATATATTTCATGATGTGCAAAGCACATACAATTTACTAATATTATAGTTATAATCAACTATATAATCAACTACTGCAGGACCGCTGGATCACGCCCGATGAGAATAGCAACTAGTATCTTGTTCAGAACTCTTGACACAAAGAAAGACCGGTCCTTGGGAATGAATGTACACGAGTCATAAAGCGGCAAGTGTATGTAGCTCTTCACTCCGTGTACAACGAAGTGTCCGTCACTGTATAAGTCAGGACGAGTAATCCTCACGGAGTTCATGTCAACGACTCTGGTGACATCATCAGTGGAAGGCGACCACACAATCGTAGTCACTGATGTGAGACAAAAGCCAAACGCAGCTGTTCTAAGCCTCAAGGATGGGTACGAGGAAAGCTTCGAGACGGGATATGACCCAAGGGCCATTTGCTTGAGCAAAAGAGCACGAAGCGGGCCTCCGGAGCAAGCGGCCTCGAAGGCAGCATCCGGGACGGCGAAGACGGTGACAGGACCATGCCGGATCGCGAGCATTCTCGAGTCCACCGTAACCGGCAGCGCGGACGCCATGCGCTCGTAGCCGAACAGCCGAAGCACCTTGGCTAGATGCTCCAATTTCTCATCCATATCCACGGCCGACAATCCTGTCTTCATGACCTCCTCCAAGACAGCAGCATCGTGCTTGACCTCGCTCTCGGACGACGACTGCACTATGGGGCCTGCCGGCTCCTGGCGTGGGGAGAAGGAGAGGGACGTGATGTGCTGGGGGCCGGAGGAGGAGGGAACGGTGAGCTGCCTGCTAACATGAAGCGCAGCAACGAGGAAAGGGAGGATCATAGCAAGAAAAGTGGGGCAATTCGCCATGGCTAGCTGAACGCAGGCGGGGCGGAGGTCGGCGACGACGCGTGCGGGGCGAGGTTGAGTATGACACCCGGACGCTGGACGAAGGACAGCGTGGTGGCGCGGCGGATCTCCCAGTGGCAAGGCAGCGAAGAGTGAGGAGGGGTTCGACGGTGGAGAGGCTCACGGGATAGGCGGCGCCGGCGTCAACATGGAGCTGACCGGGGCTCGGCTACCTGGCGGCGGGGAGGTGAGTGGGTGCTGTCCCATACTTCTCCTTAGGGTTTTGACGTTCTTAAGGCCCAACTTCCTGGAGGCCCCCTTCTCCTGCTTTAAAAATTCGTCAGTACCAGCAACTTGGGCCCGGCCCATATACGTGCATTGCTCGCCTTCTGCGCCGCGCAAGGGAACTGGATGTGCCAGCCCACGATTCCGCAAGGGCAACGCGAAAAAAGACCGCCAAAAATACCTGGCGACCTCGTGCTTCCATACGGAGAGACTAACCACTAGAGCAGCTTACTGCTTGTGAATATTCACACGCGAAGTACTTAAAGAATAGAAATGTAGACGCGCAATTTATTGCGCATCACACTGTAGCGTTTATATTTTCTAATTATTTGAAAACATGTTCACATATTACAGATGAAGTTCATGTATTCAAGAAAAAGTTCATGCATTCAAAAAAAAGTTTATGAATTCAAAAGAAGTTCATCAATTTTCAAAAAAAGGTCATCAGTTTGAAAAAGTTCATCTAAATTGGAAAAAGTTCATTTATTTTGAAAAAAGGTTCATCAATTTTTTAAAAAGTTCATCAATTTTGAGAAAAAGGGTTTATCATTTTTGAAAAAAAGTTCAAAAAATGTAAAAGGCTCATCAAATTTGAAAAATATGTTCCTCAGTTTTGAAAAAGGTTCATCAATTTGAAAAAAAAAGTTCATGAGTTTCGAAAAATTCAGTTCATGGATTTAGAAAAGAAGTTCATCTATTTGAAGAAAACAATTACGAATTTGGAAAAATAACGTAGAAAAGGATAGAGAAAAAAGGAAAAAGGAAATAGAGGAATGTAGAAATGAATGAAAACATGTATATTATCACAGCTGCTGCGGTGGTCAAGTTGGTTACGCGTCTACTCCCTCCGTTCCAAAATAGATGACTCAACTTTATACCAACATTAGTACAAAGTTGAGTCATCTATTTTGAAACGGAGGGAGTATATGTGATGACCCGCGACGCTTGTTCGAATCACAGATCGTGCACATTTTTTTGCAGTTTATCTTGTGTGTTTAGGAAACAGAAAAAATGCAATATGGGCCGGCCCAACTAAGACGCGGGGTAGCTGCTGTAGGCGCCGGTTAGCGAAAAACAGTAAAAAACGGAATTGCCTGGAGCGCGAGAGCAACTAATTAACGAGTGCTCCTTCGGGAGCCTTGCAACGATCAGCGTCACTTGGCACGCTCTCGGCCATTTGCCACGTGTCGTGCTCTGGGCGCTCCCTCCGGTTTTTATTTTCTTATTTTCTCACAGGCGTTGTCGGCTTTTTGAATGGTTTTTTCTCCGGGTATTTTCGACGTTTCGGTTTTCTACTGGTCTTCCTTAGCTTTTGGGTTGAAAAAGAAATTTAAAAAAATTATATGAAAAAACGAGTTTTTTTTTCTTTCACGTTTTTGCTTTCGCGAAAGACGCACGGTTGTGTTTTCGCGAGAGTCACGGCCGTGCCTTTCAGAAACAGAAAAAAAAACATGCTTTCTGTTTTTTCTTTCCTTCCGCGAGAGGCACGGTTGTGCTTTCGCGAGAGTCACGCCCGTGCCTTACGGAAACGAAAAAAACATATTTTTTGTTTTTTTCCTTCTGCGAGAGACACGATTTTGCTTCCGCGAGAGGCACGGTTGTGCTTTCACGAGAGTCACGGTCGTGCCTTTCGGAAAAGAAAAATAAACGTGTTTTCTGTTTTTTTATTCTGCGAGAGGCACAACTGTGGCTTTCGTAAAAGGAAAAAAAACATGTTTTCTGTTTTTTTATTCCGCGAGAGGCACGGTTTTGCTTCCGCGAGAGTCACGGCCGTGCCTCTCGGAAACGAAAAAAAACGTATTTTCTGGTTTTTTCCTTCCGTGAGAGGCACGGTTTTGCTTCCGCGAGAGGCACGATTGTGTTTTTGCGAGAGTCACGGCCGTGCCTCTCAGAAACGGAAAAAAGAACATGTTTTCTGTTTTTTTCTTTCCGTTAGAGGCACGATTGTGCTTTTGCGAGAGGCACGGGTGTGCTTTCGCGAGAGGCACGGGTGTGCCTCTTTCGGAAAGGGAAAAAACCTGTGCTCCCGGGTTGTTTTTTTTGTCCGATTTTTTTGTTCGGTTTTTTTCGTGAAAAAGAAGTTCGTCAAAAGCCTATCAACATGGGATCTAGTTTTGGAGATCTCACGCGAGAAATTCAACTTGAAAACGATTCAAAATTTAGACGCACGGTTTAAGTGATAAAACATTTTGGATAAACAGATGTATCAAAAAGGAAAACTCCCGGGTTGCGACAAGTGGCGCACATGCAGCGCGCCACTTGTCGCAACTAGGGAGGTGGAAATGATTTTTTTTTTTTGAGTAACAGGTGAAAATGATAGTTATAACGAAAGTACTCCTCAACCGGTGATTTGGCGGGAGCGCCCTAGCGGAAGTTTCGAGCCATCCTGCTTCTGGGCTGCTAGTGCTACCGGGCCAGCCGTGGACGAAAAAGGAGAAATACCAACTGGCCCAATTGCGATGTACCAGCCCAGCGCCCTGTCTCCCCTGCTCCTGCCCTCCTCAGTCCTCACCCCACAAGCTCACCCCGAAGCCGAGCACCAGAAGAGAACGGCGGAGCCGTCCCTAACCCTACCGCACCTCTGTACCGGAGCCGAGAGGAGGCCGGAGCGCCAGCCCGCTGCCCCCGCGCCCTCACGCAAGCCTCGCGCCTCGTCTCGTCCCTGCGTTCTCGGCATTTCGGCAGGCACGGCTGCAGCCCGCATCAGGCAGGCAACGCGTACGGCGAGGACTGCGCACGGCGCACGCGGTACGTCCACCGATCACCAAGACTGCGCAGCACGATATCAAGTCGTTGCAGCACCGTGACCCCGTGAGTCTACTGCCTTCTCAATTTCTGCCCCCCCCCCCCCCCCCTCTCCCGTTGAGCATAGAGGATGAGCCTTAATGTATGGATTAATTCGTTGTAGCATGAGTACAATTCAACTAGAAGATGACGCACCGTTTTTCTTCTTCTTCTTCGTGAATTTCATGAATTAGAGCAATAATTTTCAGATGCTAAATGCAGTATTTATAAAATAGATGTAGTGGCAGCACTTTTACAATCCAACCTAATTATACTACATTGTAAAAAAAAGACTTAATTGTACTCTCATCATAATAATACCTTTTTAAAACCAATGACTTAACTGAAGCGGCAATTCAACAATAATGCTAGATGCCTAGATGACATCCTTAGAGGAATAAAAATGCAACTTGTACTGCTACCTGATTTTATTCTTGTCTTGATAAATAACTCTATCAAACCCATTAAAAGAAAATGTATTGATGCTCTTTCCAAGCAGCATTGAGTCAAACTTGTGTTCAGACGCACCTTGGAAAGTAACATAATTCCTCTAGGATCAGTTTTGTACAAGTTCAGTGTACTTTGCGCAGGCAAATGGCTACATAAAAGTTGAGTAAAAGAAAATAGTGAACAACAAATTTTAACGGATATAGAAACTGAGCCGTGCAATCAAGCCTCAAGATCCATGTCTTCAAGCTGAAAATCGGCGTCTTAATCATTTGGTGAATCATCATCGTCTTCATCGTTGCTCTCCATGTCTTGATCATATTCTGCCACTTCTAATTCAGCCCTCAACTCTTCATCATGCACAACTAGCCTTGTTCCTGAGTGGTTCCGAGTGTAGGTGATATAAGGGCCTACGGGTCGTGCAATAGACTCGCCAGGATCAGGATGAGCTCTCCTAGGGAAGTTGCGACTTGCTAGAGAAGTCAGCGCACCCATAGCTTCATCAACTTGAGACCAAAGTAGTGGTGTTTCACCGTCCATTACTTGAGCTTGATGTTCATGGACCATTTCAGCATTGGTATCAACCCATTCATTATACCATTGAAATTCTTCTAGGACAAGTGGATTAGGTATCGTTGATTTAGAGCCTTGCTCACGCAGATTTTGAAACCTAGCTTCAATTTTCCGGTTGTAGGAGACATATGATAGCTTGTTCAATCTCTTGTACTCTAGACGGTTTCTCCCTTTGGTGTGGATCTGCAAGCACACAAATATGCGAGAAGCTGCTGAAATTAGCCTATCAAACTAGCCAACTAATGGCTACTTACATGAGCAAATACACTCCTATTGCGCTCGCAGCCAGATGCTGAACACCATAGACTAATGATTCGCTTTGCAAGAGTTTGGAGGTCAAAAGCAAGGCCACCATAAGCACTCCACCAAAGAACTACAAAATCAGCAAGTCCAACATTAAAGAGAAGGCCAAAATAACCAGCAACTAATGGAATAATTGAGTTGAAAAAGAAGACACAAGCTGCCATAAAATTTATACTTATGAGGGCTCTTTTTGTCGTGGTCTTTAATTGACAATGGCTTCAAGAAACATTCACCTTCCGTTCGCTCATAGTCGTCAGCTTCCCTACTTATAGTTGCTTGTAGGTCATCATCGGGCTCCATCTTCCATAGCACATCATTGAACATTCAACGGAGACGGGTAGCTTGCCTTTGTTGGCCTCCCTAATACAACAACGACAAAGCCTTTAGTCTCAAACAAGTTGGGTTAGGCTACAGGTGAAACCCATAAGATCTCGCGACCAACTCATGGTTCTGGCACATGGATAGCAATCTTCCACGCACTCCTATTCATGGCTAGTTCTTTGGTGATACTCCAGTCCTTCAGATCTCTCTTTACGGACTCCTCCCATGTCAAGTTCGGTCTACCCCGACCTCTCTTGACATTATCAGCACGCTTTAGCCGTCCGCATGCGCTGGAGCTTCTGGAGGCCTGCGTTGAATATGCGCAAACCATCTCAAACGGTGTTGGACAAGCTTCTCTTTAATCGGTGCTACCCCAAGTCTATCTCGTATATCATCATTCCGGACTCCTTCCTTGTGTGGCCACACATCCATCTCAACATGCGCATCTCCGCCACATCTAACTGTTGAACGTGTCGCTTCTTAGTCGGCCAACACTCGGTGCCATACAACGTTGCGGGTCGAATCGTCGTCCTAGAGAATGCCAGAAGCTTGACGCCACTTCATCCATCCGACTTTAATTCGATGGTTCACATCTTCATCCATATCCCCATCCTTCTGCAGCATTGACCCCAAATATCGAAAGGTGTCCTTCTGAGGCACCACCTGCCATCAAGGCTAACCTTCTCCTCCTCGTGCCTAGTAGTACTAAAACCGCATCTCATGTACTCGATTTTAGCTCTACTAAGTCTGAAACCTTTCGATTCCAAGGTTTGTCTCCATAGCTCTAACTTCCTATTGGCTCGCGTCTGCATGTCATCGACTAGCATCACATCATCCGCAAAGAGCATACACCATGGGATATCTCGTTGTATATCCCTTGTGACCTCATCCATCACCAAAACTAAAAGATAAGGGCTCAAAGCTGACCCCTGGTGCAGTCCTATTTTAATCGAGAAGTCATCAGTGTTGCCATCACTTGTCCAAACACATGTCACAACATTATCGTACATGTCCTTGATGAGGGTAATGTACTTTGCTAGAACTTTGTGTTGGCCCACGACATGACATTCCGTGGTATCTTATCATTGGCCTTCTCCAAGTCAATGAACAACATATGCAGGTCCTTCTTTTGCTCCCTATATCTCTCCATAAGTTGTCGTACCAAGAAAATGGCTTCCATGGTCGACCTCCCAGGCATGAAGCCAAACTAAATTTTGGTCCCGCTTGTCATTCTTCTTAAGCGGTGCTCAGTAACTCTCTCCCATAGCTTCGTTGTATGGCTCATCAGCTTAATTCCACGATAATTAGTACAACTCTGAACACCCCCCTTGTTCTTGAAGATTGATACTAATATACTCAGTCTCCATTCTTCTGGCATCTTGTTTGCTCGAAAAATGAGATTGAAAAGCTTGGTTAGCCATACTATCGCTATTCCCCGAGGCCTCTCCACACCTCAATGGGGATACAATTAGGGCCCATCGTCTTGCCTCCTTTCATCCTTTTTAAATCCTCCTTGACCTCAGACCGCCGCACAAAACGCCTGCTGGTATCATCAAAGAGTCGCCCAGTTCAATGGTAGAGCTCTCATTCTCCCCATTGAACAGCTTGTCGAAGTACTCCCGCCATATATGCTTAGAGGCTGTTTGGGACTGCTCTGCTCCCTAAAATTCAGCTCCGCTTCAGAAAACACAAGCCAAACGGGGTAGCTCCATGATACGCCACTCCGCAAAAAAACTAGAAGTTGGGGTACAACTCCTAGTTTTGTATGAAGCTCTTCAGGGGGTGCTTCAAAAAACTCTAGAAGCTGGAGTTGGGGGGAAATTACCCACCACCGCCACCAGTAAGTGGATACACCTTCGTTTCCCCCTCTCATCCAATCAAATAGATCCTTTCCACCAAATTTCCTATTCTTGAAGCTGGAGCTAGATGGAAGCCAAACATTTTCTTTTGTAGTGCTACAACTTCTGTATGTAACTGCTCCAGTGTGAATTTAGTGGACTGAAACTGATTTTGATGAAGCAGAGCAGTCCCAAACAAACCCTTATTCTCCTTATCCTTCACTAGGAGCTGGTTTGCAACGTCCTTGATGCATTTGACTTGGTCAACATCCCTCGTCTTTCTCTCTCGGATCTTGGCCATCTTATAGATGTCCCTTTCGCCTTCCTTCGTGTCTAACTGCTGGTAGAGGTCCTCATATGCCCGACCCCTCGCTTCACTCACAGCTCTCTTTGTAGCCTTCTTCGCCATCTTGTACTTCTCTATATTGTTTGCACTCCTATACAAGTATAGGCGTCTGAAACAATCTTTCTGGACATCATCATTCCACCACCAGGTATCTTTAGCTTTGCTTCTACTTCCCCAGGACACTCCAAACTCCTTTGAGTCCACCTTACGGATGCAAATCGCCATCTTCATCAACATATTGTCCGCATCCCCTCCTTCCTCCCAAGGGCCCTCCTTAATGACCCTCTCCTTGAACGCCTGTGCTACCTCCCCCCTGAGCTTCCACCACTTCGTTCTAGCGACTTTGGCATGCTTATCCCGCCGGACATGAATCCGAAAGCGGAAGTCAACAACCACAAGCTTATGCTGAGGGACAACACTCTCTCCAGGTATCACCTTACAATCTAGGCACGCACGCGTGTCTTCTCTTCTCGAGAGGATGAAATCAATCTGGCTAGAGTGTTGACCACTACTAAAAGTCACTAGATGTGATTCTCTCTTTTTAAAGAGGGTCTTAGTTACGATCATGTCGTAGACTAGAGCAAAGCTTAAGATATCTTCTCCTTCTTGATTCCTGATGCGATAGCCAAAGCCCCCATGCACCCCTTCAAAACATGTGTTAGATGTGTACCCATGTGGCCATTGAGGTATTCTCCTATGAAGATCTTCTCGCCAATCAGTACACTCCTAACCATGTCCTCCAGGCCTTCCCAGAACTCCCTCTCGGTTTTCTCATTGTGGCCTACTTGCGGGGCATACACGCTGATAACATTGAGAACTAAGTCCCAACTACCAGCTTGACCAAGATAATCCGGTCCACACGTTTCTTGACGTCTACCACTCCATATTTGAGGCTCTTCTTGATCAAGATGCCTACTCCAGTTCTTCGGGTCCACCCCGTCCTCTCTTGACATTATCTGCACGCTTTAGCCGTCCGCTATGCACTGGAGCTTCTGGAGGCCTGCGCTGAATATGCCCAAACCATCTCATATGATGTTGGACAAGCTTCTATCCAATCGGTGCTACCCCAACTCTATCTCGTATATCATTCCGGACCCCATCCTTGTGTGGCCACACATCCATCTCAACATGCGCATCTCCGCCACACCTAAGTGTTAAACATGTCGCCTTTTAGTCAGCCAACACTCGACGCCATACAACATTGCGGGTTGAATTGCCGTCCTATAGAACCTGCCTTTTATCTTTTGTGCCAGTCTCTTGTCACGGAAAACGCCAGAAGCTTGTCGCACTTCATCCATCCAACTTTGATTTGATGGTTCACATCTTCATCAATATCCCCATCCTTCTGCAGCATTGACCCCAAATATCAAAAGGTGTCCTTCTGAGGCACCACCTGCCCATCAAGGATAACCTCCTCCTCATGCCTAGTAGTACTAAAACCGCACCTCATGTACTTGGTTTTACTTCTATGAAGTCTAAAACCTTTCGATTCCAAGGTTTGTCAACATAGCTCTAGCTTCCTATTAACCCCCGTCCGACTATCATTGACTAGCACCACATCATCCACAAAGAGCATGCACCATGAGATATCTCCTTGTATATCCCTTGTGACCTCATCCATCACCAAAGCAAAAAAGATAAGGGCTCAAAGCTGACCCCTGGCGCAGTCCATTTTTCATGCATTCCAAAAGAAATATCTGCAAATATTGCATATTAATCATAATACTTGCATGTGATCTGTCAAGTATTAGGATTAATATGCAATATTTGTAGATATTTCTTTTGCAATGCATGAAAAATGGACTGCACCAGGGGTCTGCTCTGCCGATTTTATTCTGTGATAAGTTGGCATAAAAGCTAAATAATTCACTGTCTTGCTAAGCCATCGTACATATTAGAGAGAACTAGTCATATTTGTAGAAGAAAAGGTCGATGGATGAAGTATGGAATCTATCCAGGTTTATTGTCGTGGTGGGCGCACGGCAGATGCCAAGGGATGGCTAAAGAGAGGAGGAGGCTCGAGGGCACTGGTGAGCTCCAGAGGCGAGGTCGGCATGAGCGAGCGCGGGACGCAAGACATACCCAGGTTCGGGGCTCTCCGGAGAGATAACACCCCTAGTCCTGCCGAGTGTGGTTTATGTGTAACAGTACAGAGTTGCTCCTAGAGCTGTATGGAGGAAGAAGGAAGGCAGGCCAAGGCTTAGGCTGCTCCCTCTCCTGGTGGGTGGCTAGTTTAGTTGATCTGGTGTTCGCTATGGTTCTCGTCGTGCGTGTGAGTTGCCCGCATGCATGAGGGCTCCTGGGAGGTTTTATAGGCCAACCCCCCAGGGATACAATGGCAATGTTACAAGGCTATGGGGCCGGGTTGTCAGTGTCCGGGAAGCCGGTGCTGGGACCCGCCGGGTTCTCCGGGCGCGGGCCCCGCATGTCTAGGGGCACTGTTTACCGTCTTGGCGATCGTCAGGGAGTGGCTGGGTTGAGTCTGCTACAGTGGCACTCTGTCAGGTCGTCGCTTACTGGCGTCAGCAGTGACGACGGGTGCACTGTTGCCATGCTGGCCCTGGTCAGCGGGTAGGTGGGGCACTGTTGCCACGCCCCGGCTGACCAGAGGCATGGGCGGGTCACTGTGGCCTTGCTCACCGTGAATGGAGGCTCGTCCCATTGTACGGTCGGGATAGGACGGGAGCTGACCCGAGGCCGGGTTGAGGAACACGCCAAAGGGGGAGATGGCTTGTTGGAGAAGTCTTGGTGTTCCGGGTTCGGCCGCCTTGTGCCGGCCGTTGGGGCCAGGTTGAGGAGTCCGGCCAGGTCGAAGAGTTCGGCCCGGTTGAGGGGCTTGGCTGGGTTGAGCAACCCGGCCAAACGTGAGCCGGATTGAGGGGCGATGCTGGCCCCGTTGTTTTCAAGAAGGATTCGGGTTCCGTTGCCTGCCCGGGATTCATCCTCCCGATAGTAGTCCCCGAAGTTGTGAAGGTCCGCCATCTTCGGGTGGGAGGGCCTTCGCAGTTTTCCCCCTGAGGAGGTGAATTTTGCGACCGCCGGGTCCGGCAACACCCACTGTGTGCCGGCTTCCAGAAGCCGGATCGCGGCATCCCAGCGGAGGTGGGAAACCGAGGAGTTGATCGAATCTTGAGGCAATCTTTTGGGCTTCGTGCGGGCGCCACGTGGCGCCTGGAAGCCGGAGGGGCCTGACAGGCCACGCGCGCGACAGGACAGGGCGACGTGCTTCGCCGCCCCGCACCCTCGGCCCATGCGTGCGGATTTATTGCAGCGTCCGCGAGTCGGTTGCCATTCTCGAGGCAGTTATTGCGTGCGTACGTGCGCACTTATTGCGGGGGAGTGGGAGGGGCGAGCGCAAACGATCCTACTTCCCCACGTTTCGAACCGTGGCTTATAAATTGGGGGGAAGGGGAGCGGCGGAAGTCATTCTCGCTCGCGCTCCCCTGCCTCTTCATCCTCTCTCTGCTCCTTGCGACCGCCGTGCGCTGCGACACCCGCCGCTCCGAGCAAAGCTCCGTCGCCACTCTTCTGCATTCCTTTTCTATGTCTTCGCCGATGGCGCTTCCCTCGGGCTCGTGGATGGGCTCGACCGTCACCACGGATGACATCACGTATCTCCGCACCACCAGGCGCTTGCCGGGGGAGACGGAGGTCGCCGTGCGCCTGCCGTAGGGCGAGCGGGAGCCGCGGCCCAAGGGCACCGAGCGCGTGGTGTTCTACCCGCACTCCAAGCGCGGGTTCGGCCTTCCTGCGAGCAGCTTCTTCCGCAACTTCCTGGAGTTCTTCGGGCTCCAGCCCCATCATCTTGGCGCGGGCGCCATCGTGCAACTCTCTGGCTTCGTCACCCTCTGCGAGGGGTACCTGGGGGTCGAGCCCTCAATTGATCTCTGGGTGCGCTTCTTCTCCTTGTAGTAGCAGGGGCCGAAGGTCGGCGAGATGTCCGACTGCGCGGCCGCCGTCATCTACAAGCGGTCGGGCGCTGACTACCCCAAGATGCCGCTGGAGGACTCTGCCAAGAAGTGGCACAACTCCTGCGTCCGCAACCTTGGCGCGGACCGCATCAACCTGCCGCCCTTCGTCGACGCGCTGTCGCGGGCGAAACAGAACTGGGGCTATTATCCCCGGCACCTGTCACAGGAGGTGCTCAATCTGTGCCAGGGTGTCAGAGATGAGGGAGCGGGAGGTGCTCACTGAGACCGACCTCAACACCGCTTTCATCAGGCGTCGGGTGTTGCCGCTGCAGCAGCACACCCACATCATCGGTCAGATGGCCGGACTCCAGGACCCCAACCGCATGTCGAACTTGCGCCTGGGGGCGGACCAGGTCGCCCGTTGGGTCAACGACATCTCCAAGGCCGGGCTGCGGGACGACTGGGAGTTCGGGAAGTCTTCGTACAGCCAGGCGAACCCGGTGCCCGTGGTGAGTCCCTGGTCTCCATACTTTGCTACCGCCCATCTTCTTGTTCGTCCCGACGCGACGCAGGAGGTGCTTCTGAACGCCATCTGGCATCCATATGATCGGCCTGGGCGGGGGTTGAGGGAGGCGGCGACGACGCCGTCTTGGAGGAGGTGCCACGGATGGCGCTGGAGGGAGCGCCTCGGGCGCTGCCGGGCGGGGCACTGCTGGTGGTGGCGCCGCAGGCCACTTTGGCTGTTGAGCCAGCGAGGGTGCCGGAGAAGGCGCCGGCCGCGGAAGAGGCGGTCAGCGGAGAGTACACCCTGGTCCCTAGGCCAGGGGGACGCCGGGTCGCCGGGTCGCAGCCGGCTTGAGGCGGGACCAGTGAGGTATTCTTCGGGCCCCTGACCCAGGAGGAGGCGCCGATGGCCGCCATGAGCCGGCGCCTGCGGGGCCGGACGGACAGGATCCAGGCCTTCGCCCAGGCCGAGGTGGAGCAGACGCGGGAGTTGGAGCGCGCCGTGCTCGTAAGTTCTCCCTTGTCCTCTGTTTTTCTTTTTTACTGCTTCTTCTGTGTGGGGGCGCGCTAGCGCACCCACTGGGTGTAGCCCCCGAGATTCGGGCCAACTACGTAGTAGTTGGGTCGAATCTTAAACTGTCATCTTGCGCTGATCATCGCTTCTTGCAGCAACTGGATTCCTACCGAGTCAGCGTCTTCAACCGGCTCCTGGACAAGCACCGACAACTCAAGGAGTAGTTTGCCGCCAAGGAGGAGGAGCTCCGCCTTTCCGCAGGTATTTTTCTTGTGTGCTGCTTTTAGTGAGGGCGCGCTAGCGCACCCACTGGGTGTAGCCCCCGAGATTCGGGCCAACTGCATAGTAGTTGGGTTGAATCTTAAAGTGGTCCTTTGTTTCTAAGTTTTTCTTTTGCAGCCGAGGTGTTGTCTCGGAAGACCCAACTGTTTCGAGCCGGCTTCCATTACGACCGGCTTGTTGCCGATGCCGGCCGGCTTGAGGCCGAGGTGGCGAAGGCGAAGGCGGAGGCGACAGGAGCCCGGTTGGCGCTTGATGATGCCAGCCAGCTGCAGGAGCGGCTGGTGGGCGACAAGAGCCGTCTTGAGGCCGAGGTGGAGCGTCTCAAGGCGGAAGCCGCCAAGGTCGTGGAGGCATAGCGGGCCCTTGCCGAGGCTGATGAGCAACGCGGCAAGCTGGCCGACGACAAGGGCCATCTCCAGGCCGAGGTGGAGCTCCTGAAGGCGCTGGTGGCCGCGGCGGAGCAGGACCGTCAGGGGGAAACCCGTCGCCGCGAGGAGTCCGAGAAGGCGGCCGAGGCCAAGGACGCCGAGTTGGAGGCGGCCCTTGCCAAGGTGGCCGACTTGGAGAAGACGCTCCAGGAGCGTGACCGCACCATTGCCAGGGAGCGGCGCGGTACGTTGCTTGAAGCGTAGCACCTGGAAGAGTCCTTCCCCAGTAAGTGCTTTCCTTGGGTTCTGCCGGGCTGGAATCCTGGCTTCTTTTCCTTGGTGATTGTTCTGACTTGCTCTACTTCTTGACAGGGGCCTTCCCGGAGACGTGCCAGCTGGCGGAGGAAGCCGTGCGCTTTCAGCGAGACCCGCAGGGAGTGGTCGGCTCCGGGACCGACCCGCAGGTGGCTTGGACCTTCCCGGATATCGTGACCGCCGCCGAGGCTCATCTGCGAGACTTGGGCGAGCAGATGGGGCGGCTCACTGAGGCTGGCGTAGTGATGATGGCGGCCCTATGGCCGGGCTCCCTTGCGCCAAACAACTTCACGCGGTTGTCGCGGTGGTTGGACGCGGGCCCGGGCCGGCTCCACGAGTGGCGCGTTTCTGCCGCCCGTGCCGGCGCTGAGATGGCGCTCAGGTTTGCGATGTCTTGGCATCCGGATCTGTCGCTGGATGCATTGATGGGCTAGTGAGCCAGCGCGGAGAACCAGCTGCGGGCAGAGGCCGGACGGATCGCGCCCGGGCCAGCTACATTGCCGGGTTCGCTTTTCACGATGAGTTCCAGCCGGAGCGGGCAAGACGGCGGAGTCGTGCCTGCTGACGACCGCGGCCTGCTTCTGAACGACCCGGAGGGCAGCTCCGAGGAGACGGGTGTCTACGGCGACGCAGATGCCGAGGAGGAAGACACCGGCACCTCGGCGAACCCGGAGGCCACCGAGGGGGAGTCGGCAGCTGCGCGACCCGGTGCTGGGGGTGCTTGAAGCTGTCCTGTTTAACTTAGTAGAGCTTTCCATTAGGTAGTAGGTCCACCCACCCACTGGGGGTATTCGGGTGTAATGAACTCTGGCCTTGGGCCTGTCTTTTAAATTTGTGATGTATATATTTCGTGGGTGCTTGCGTTTTTGCCTTTTGTCTTTTGAGCCGTTTTCTTGCGACTTTCCCCTCTTGGGCTCCCCCCTGCGAGTCTGACGGCCGAGGCTCCAGTCCGTGACAAGGAGTTCGGTCTTTGAGAGGAGCGTGCGGTATTTAGGCTTTCAAAATGTTGAGCGCGAGCGAAACACCCACTGGGCCAGCTGGCGACAATCCGGCGAAGCCGGTTGGCGCGGTAACTTAAAGTGGCGGGGCCGGGTTGGGCAATCTGGCGGTCCTTGACTTAGTATTCGTGGTGCGCTGGTGCTTTGGCCCGTTGTGCTTGCTAGCCGACAGCCGAAGCTGGTTCTGTGGCCTAGGGCGAAGTGGAGGGCCGCGACGACCTCAATGCGTCAGGAACCACTAAGGAAGGCGGGGGGTGGCGACCAAGCCGGCCAGCCCCCGAGCCCCCGGGTCGAGCAAGTCGAATCGGTGGTGGGGTAGATTTAAGAGAGAAAAAATGCACAAGTGCGGGAGACACAATAGCTTGGTCGAAAAGGGCAGCCCTCGAGCGTCGTTCGAGGACTCCATGGTTTTCATACGATTACAAAAGGCTGTGCACACAGCTAACTGTAAAACTGGTGGAGGAGTTCTGCGTTCCATGGCCGGCTCGTTTCTTCGCCGGCAGTGTCTTTCTTGCGCTTGTTTGACTTGCGGGCGTCGATGAGGTAGTAGGCGCTGCGGTCGCACAATGCCTTGCTGACGATGAAGGGGCCCTCCCATGGGGGGCAGCTTGTGCTGGTCGGCTTGCTGCTGGACGAGTCGGAGGACAAGGTCTCCCTCATGAAATGCGAGGGGCTTGATCTTCTTGTTGTGGTAGTGCCTCAGGCCTTGCTGGTAGATGGCTGACCGGCTTAGCGCCAAGAGGCGTGTACATCGCAACGCGCGACGAGTCGAACTCGACGTCAATCGGGATGACGGCTTTGGCTCCGTAGACGAGGAAGAACGGGGTGAACCCGGTCGACCAGTTTGGCGTGGTGCGGAGGCTCCAGAGGACGGCCGGCAACTCGTCGAGCCAGTAGCCGGGCGAGCGGATGAGCGGCTCGATGAGCCGCGGCTTGATACCAGATAGGATGAGGCCGTTGGCCCGCTCGACCTGGCCGTTGGACTGCGGATGTGCAACGGAAGCCAGGTCGAGGCGAATGCCGGAGACGGAGCAGTATTGCACGACCGCGCCCTTGGCGAAGCTGGTGCCGTTGTCCGTGATGATGCTGTTCGGCATGCCGTAGCGTACCGCGATGTCTTTGACGAACCGGACGGCTGTCGACCCGTCCAGCTTCTTGATCGGTCGTACTTCAATCCACTTGGTGAACTTGTCCACTGCTACCAGCAAATGCGTCATGCCGCCGCGGGCGGTCTTGAAGGGCCCCACCATGTCGTGTCCCCAGACCGCAAAAGGCCAGGCGATTAGGATGATCTGGAGTGCCGAGGCCGGCTGGTGGCTGCGCTTGCTGAAGCGCTGGCATCCCTCGCACTTGAGGACAAGCGACTCGGCGTCTTGAAGGGCCGTGGGCCAGTAGAAACCATGGCGGAAAGCCTTGGCCACCAGGGATCATGAAGCAGCGTGGTGCCCGCACTCGTCCTAGTGTATGTCGAGGAGGATCTCAATGCCCTGGTCCTGCTCGACGCAACGCTGGAACACGCTGGTGGAGCTGCGCTTGACGAGCTCGTTGTTGATGATGTAGGTGGACACCCGCCGCTGCACTTGCCGGGCCTTGGTCTCGTCCATGGGGAGAACCCGTTCTCCAGAAACTCAAGATGGGCAGGGCCCATGATGGAGCCGTCACCACGGCGAAGACGGCCACCATGGCGGGTTCCGGGGCGGCAGCCCCCGAGCCGGGGTTGGGGACGGCGGCGGCCGGGTTGAGGATGACGGCGGCCGGGTCGACGACTGCAGTGCTGGAAGGTGGCGCCGGCGTTCTTCAGGTCGAACGACATGATGATGTAGCAGTACGCCCCAAAGGGCGTGATGAAGGACGTCTTCAGGGTGTCGGCCGAGTCCAGCTTTATCTGGTGATAGCTGGAGTAAGCATCCAGGAAGGACAGGAGCTCACAGCCGGCGGTGGAGTCGATGACTTGATCGATCCGCGGGAGGGCGAACGGATCCTCGGGGCAGGCCTTGTTTAGGCTGGTGTAGTCAATACACATGCGCCAGGTCTTGTTCTTCTTCAGGAGGAGGACTGGTTTGGCCAGCCACTCGGGGTGAAACACTTTCATGATGAAGCCGGCCGCCAGAAGCTTGGCGACCTCTTCATCAATGGTTCTTCTCTTCTCCTCTGAAGAAACGTCGTAGGGGTTGGCGGACAGGCTTGGCGTCCTTGCGGACGTGGAGTTTGTGCTCGGCGTACTTTCTCGGGATACCCGGCATGTCCTTTGGGGTCAATGCGAAAATATCCCGATTCTCACGGAGAAGTCGACAAGCTCGCCTTTCTATTTGCTGTCGAGGCGGGTGCCTACGACAACGTACTTGCTGCAGCTTGGATCTTTCGGGTTCAGCTTCACCTTCTCGGTTTCCTTGGAGGGCTTGAACGAGGCCTCGTCGGCCGGCTCCTCGGCCGGAATCGGCACGGCCAGCATCTCGCTGGCTAGGGCGACGATTCGGTCGAGGTGGCGCCGCTCCTCGGTTATGACCAGCGACTCGGCCAGTTTGGCGCCATCTCGGGTGCACTCCAGGGACTTGCGATAATCGCCAGCGATGGTGATGAGGTCCTTCGGACCCGGCAGCTTCATCTTTAGGTAAGCGTAGTGGGGGACCGCCATGAACTTGGCGAGCGCGGGCCGGCCCAGTAGCGCATGGTACGCACTAGACACATCCACCACCTCGAACCAGAGCGGCTTGTGTCGGAAGTGGTCGCTGGTGCCGAACAGGACGTCGAGCCGGATCCGGCCGATCGGAGAGCAAGAGAGGCCGGGAACGATGCCGTGGAAGATCGTCCGGGTCGGCTCCAGGTCTTTGGCCTCGAGGCCGAGCTTAGTCATGGTGTCGCGGTAGAGGATGTTGATGCTGCTGCCGCCGTCGATGAGAACCCGGGAGAACTTGTACGTTCACCGAGGCGCGACGATGGTGGGGTTGAGGACGAGGGCGTAGCCACCTGGGTTCGGCATGACAGCCGGGTGGTCTTCCGGAGTCCAAGTGACCGGGCGCTCCGACCAGTGCATGTATTCCGGCTTGGCCGGGATGACGATGTTCACTTCCTGCCGGAGCAGGCGCTCGCTACGCTTGTCGTCACCGAGGCTGGTGAAGACGACGTAGGTCGCGTTCTGGGCAGGATAGACGTCGTCGCGCTTCGCGCCGCCAGGCGGAGGAGGCAGAGGCGGCTGCCCCGCTCCCGGAGCCGGGGCCGGAGGAGGCGGGATGTCGCCCCTCATGAGGCGCTTGGTGATGGCGCATTGCCGAAGCGTGTGTGTGGATGGCCTTGCGCCGCTGTGATGCTTGCAGGGAGTGTCAAGCATCTCCTTGAAACTCATGGCGGGCCGCCACACCGTCTTGCCGGTCTGCCGGCGTTTGGCGGCCGGGTCGGCCGCGGGCGCATGCTCGGCGGCCGTGACAAGCCGATTGTCGTAGCGCTGGGCCGGCTGGTCGGCCTTGCGCTTGTTGTTCTGCTGGTTGTGCTGCTGCCGGCTGCCTTCGCCGACCGGCTTCGGAAGGGGGAACCGGCTTTGCTTTGCCGGCTTCGTCCAACGCCACCTGGATCTTCATGGCGGAGTCGGCGTTGGCGTACTTGTCCGCTGTCACCATGAGCGCGGCCATGGTGGCCGACTCGGAGTGTAAGAGCTTGTGCTTGAGGAGGGTACCATCTCGGCACCCGTTGACGAAGTACTGGATTGCTTGGACTTCATGGACGCCCTCGCAGCTGTTCCGGAGCTCGGTCCAGCGTGCAAGGTACTCGCGGCCGGTTTCCATCGGCCCCTGCATGCACACGACGAGCTGGTTGGGACGGTCGGGTCGCCGGTAGGTCCCGGTGAAGTTGCGTACGAAGGCTTGCTCAAAATCGACCCACGCATTGATGCTGCCCACCGGCAAGCTGTTCAACCATGTGCGGACCGACCACTGGAGCATGAGCGGCGCGTAGCGCACGACGAGCCAGTGGTTGCCTCCCGCGATGCCGATGGCGGTGGTGTACCAGTCCTCCGGCTTGACGGTGTCGTTGTACTTGAGGGTGTCACGGGGGAGCGTGAACCCTTTGGGAAAGGGCTCGTCCTGGATGCGTGCGCCGAAGCACGCCGGCCCGACAGCGCCGCTCTCCTCCAGCTCCAGGGAAAGGGCGAGCCGGTCGAGGCGGTGGCGGGCGTTGGTGTCGTTGATGCCGCGCGGGCCCAGCCGGCCGGCGACCGCGCCACGGGCCAGGTCGACCAAAGCCGGACGTCGGTCGGGTTGCAGGGGAGGGTCATGACGGCGCCGATCTTCCAGGGCCGTCTTGTCACCCAAGCTGCCGGCAATCGTCGGGGCGGGGTTGCGCCCGGTCCGGCTACAGCCGGAGTGCGCCTTGCCGGGTGGTGAAGACGCTGTGTTCTGCTGGTCGCCGGGACCGTCGGCGCGGGCGGAGCTGGATCCAGCCGGCTTGGCGAGTTGGTTGAGGCGGTCCTGCTGCGCGTTGGCCGCATCGAGGAGGTCGTTCACCCGCTTCAGGCGGTCTTTCAGCTCTTCGCCCGCAAGCTGATGCAGGCCGACTACAGCCGCTTGGGCGGCATGCATGTTCTTCACGGGAATTTCGTAGACGGGGGATGGCGCCGAAGGCGCGGCCGATCGCGACGCCCCGGGTCCGTATGTCGGCGACCCGGCTTGGCTCGGCCTCGGCAGGCGTGAAGCCGTAGGCAGCGTTGCGCTCCAGCTGAGCGGAGTCCAGGCGACGCTGCGTGGCGGCGAGCGTCTCGGTCAGGTCCACCAGGCGCTAGCGGTCCTCCTCGACCCAAGTCCGGGCATCGGCGATGTTGGAGGCGTCGACGTCGGTGGCGATGGGGACGCGAAGGCTCTGCATCATGGCGCGCAACGGGTTGGGCGAGCCGGCCCGATCCGCTGGACGAGGAGGAGGCACCGGTGTCGGTGATGAAGACCTCCACACAGAGGTCCATTGCCCCGGCAGGAGCGTTGCCGCCGAGGGAAAGGGGGAGTCGGAGAAGTCAAGTACCTCGCTAGGGTACTCGTCGGCCGCGGGCGCATCGAAGATGCGCAGCGTGGCGAAGGAGGCGGCGAGCGCGTCGATGACATCGTCCGCCAGCGTGACGGGCTCGTCGGAGTCGGAGGGGAGCCCCGTCTGGAGCATGCTTCCGGCCAGGACCTCGAGCTGCCCCACGGTGGGCGCCAACTGTCATGGTGGGCGCACGGCAGATGCCAAGGGATGGCTAAAGAGAGAAGAAGGCTCGAGGGCACTGGTGGGCTCCAGAGGCGAGGTCATCAAGAGCGAGCGCGGGACGCAAGACATACCCAGGTTCGGGGCTCTTCGGAGAGATAACACCCTTAGTCCTGCCGAGTATGGTTTATGTGTAACAGTACAGAGTTGCTCCTAGAGCTGTATCGAGGAAGAAGGAAGGCAGGCTAAGGCTTAGGCTACTCCTGGTGGGTGGCTAGTTTAGTTGATCTGGTGTTCGCTACGGTTCTCGTCGTGCGTGTGAGTTGCCCGCATGCATGAGGGCTCCTAGGGGGTTTTATAGGCCAACCCCTGGGATACAATGGTAATGTTACAAGGCCGTGGGTCCGGTTTGTCAGTGTCCGGGAAGCCGGTGCTGGGACCCGCCGGGTGTCAGGACTCGCCGGGTTCTCCGGGCACGGGCCCCACATGCCTAGAGGCACTGTTTGTCGTCTTGTCGATCGTTAGGGAGTGGCCGGGTTGAGTCTCTACAGTGGCGCTCCGTTAGGTCGCCGCTTGTTGGCGTCAGCAGTGACGACAGGTGCACTGTTGCCATGCTGGCCCTGGTCAGCGGGTAGGTGGGGCACTGTTGCCACGCCCCGGCTGACCAGAGGCATGGGCGGGTCACTGTGGCCTTGCTCATCCGTGAATGGAGACTCGTCCCATCGTACGGCCGGGATGGGACGAGAGCTGACCCGAGGCCAGGTTGAGGAACACGCAAAGAGGGAGCTGGCTTGTTGGAGAAGTCTTGGTGTGCCGGGTGTTGGGGATATACATAACAGGTAGGCCCACGAAGGGTCGAAATATCATGAAGCATGGGGTCCACACAACATGTGGGTCCAGGTCAATTTCATACAGACACACTATCCACTCGGATAAGCAGCATACTATCCACTCGACCAAGCAACATACCATCCACTCGGATGACGGTTCACCACTCGACCGTACGACTCACTCGGATATACGAAGACCAGCAGGCAGCAAGGCAGTCGGCATCTTTCTAATAGTGAGGGCTTAATAGCGGGCTGGCATTATGGCATTCATACCCCACTTTGTAACATAGGAGGTGAGGGGGTGGCGCACTCTATATAAGCCACCCCCACCACTAGACTTGGGGGGGCTTTTTCTTCCACCTCTCTCTCTTTTCACCATTAGTCTCATGACTTAGCTCAGGCATGGGGATCCGTTCCTCTCTCACACACACATATTGTAATCTCCGGATATATACTCAGATAAAACAAAGCCTCTCCGGAGCACGAGACGTAGGGTTGTTATCTCCACCGTGAGAGGCCCGAACTCGCTAAAACCACTGTGTCACCCATATGCATCTCGATAGATCATGCTCCGTTCTCCTACCCCTCTCTTACTGTCAGACTTAGAACCACGACAGTTGGCGCCCACCGTGGGGCATGGTGTCTATCGAGCCATGATGCAAATGGTTTTATTTCTTCGATCTTTGTCCGTCGATCAACAATCCTCAATGGAGGGTTTGATCCAGGATGTTCCGGACATCACTCCATTTACAGGAGGATAAAATGCTCCTACAAAAGGATCAGGGAGTTGCTCATCTCAAACTTATCCTCTTTACAATCAAACATTACAATGATCTAACAATGGTTTATTCTTCTTATGTATGCACACGAGCTTATACAAAAGGACACCTCCTTTTGTTTCGATTGGTGGCTCGGCTCCTGGACGATAAAGCGTCGTCGTCCGCTCATCATCATTTGCGAACTCATCTGCGACGCCATCGCCGAGTGCCCGCACACACACAACCGCTAAAGCTCGGCCTGGTTCCCCGACCGGCTGAGCACGACGGCCGGCGGTCGACCCAGTTCCTCGGGCGACAAGGCGCTGCTGCCGGCAATCCGCCAAATTCCGCGGGTGTCGAAGCACGACTCCGACCGGCGCACGGCTCCGGCTCCCCGAGCAGTGAAGCACGATCACCAGCGCTCGCGTCAGCCTCGCCCATGGCTGCGTCGACCCGCGACTGGACTGCGGCCAGCTGCTCATCCTCCCTCGTCAGCTTCTCCAGCGTGGTGGCTGTGGCACGCGCGCGGATCCGCCCGTCGCTCCTCCGGGTGCGCGGTTCTTCGCTCCATCGCCGTTTGCTGGCCATGGTTTTCCTTTCTCCTTTAACCATGCAAGGTGAGTGGGCCATCTCCTCCTTGATTACCTGCATGCAGGTTAATGCGGTGTACAGGCAACGGAAGGGCGTGGTGATCTCCAACGTCAAATTAATTGGCTGCCTCATTAAGCGGCCAATTAATGGATTACTAACGCCACTTATCTGATTGCTAGGCCGCGGACCCTAGTTAATTCGTGCATGCATGCATGTATGACTGACCATCAGGCCTTGAATTTCCTGGCCGTGCTTGCTAGTAACTTGCAGGGTCACCCGATGAATCTTCCTCTCAGACAGCTGCGAACCCGATTCGTCCAGAGTTCACACAGATGAATCCAATCGGATGCAGACTCAAGTTCACTAGGCCATGGACCCTAGTTCACTCGGCCGCCTATGCGTCGTCGCTGGACGCGTCTTCATCGCTCAGCTGCCCGTGCACCGTTGCTCAGCTGGACGCGTCTTCATCACTCAGCGGCCCGCGCATCGCCATTCTACGGTGTCCCTCGCCAACCACGCGGCGACAACCGCGGCGGTGGGTGCACGGACCGGACGCAGCACCAATGTCGAGGCTGCCCACGTCTCTGATCACAACATGACGGGAGCCACCGGGTCTCCGCCCGCACGCAGCCTCGCACTCGGATTCATCTCAGCCACCTCACCTTGTGATGGATCCGCGCCAAAAACTGCCGCCGCCATGGCTGATCAGATTAATTCGGCACTAGACGTGGACAAACTTCCCCCACGCGCTTTGGATTCGGTCTGCCTGCAAGCGATGAAGCCGCCCACCTCCATCAAATGGGATAGTGCTTGTGGGCACATCCATGCCAAACCTCACCGAGGCCTCCAAGCCCAGCACTCCGCGTCGGCCTGCCCAGCCAGCTCCACACCGACCAGATCGCAGCACAGTTGTGATTTCCTCGGACCAGCGGGTGCACTCGGATGAGGAACTCCACTCGGACTGCACTCACTCGACTGTGAAGCCCATGGGTTCACTCGGCCGGTTCGCCTGGTACTACTTGGTCGGCTAACATCCAGAACATCATCGACAACAACAGCGGCAGTTACGGCGGCCGGTCCGCATCACCTTTGTTCCAAGAACGGCTCGGCTCTCGAACGGTGACGCGCCTCTACTTCACCAGGACGCCCCGCGCATCGTCACTCCGGGCCACGCGTCTACATCATCCGGACGCTCCGCGCGTCGCCACTCTGCGGGACGCGTCTACGTCACTCGGACGCCTCGCTCGTCGCCACTGCGGCACGCGCCTCTACTTCACCAGGACGCCCCGCGCATCGTCACTCCGGGCCACGCGTCTACATCATCCGGACGCTCCGCGTGTCGCCACTCTGCGGGACGCGTCTACGTCACTCGGACACCTCGCTCGTCGCCACTGCGGCACGCGCCTCTACTTCACCAGGACGCCCCGCGCATCGTCACTCCGGGCCACGCGTCTACATCATCCGGACGCTCCGCGCGTCGCCACTCTGCGGGACGCGTCTACGTCACTCGGACGCCTCGCTCGTCGCCACTGCAGCACGCGCCTCTACTTCACCAGGATGCCCCACGCATCGTCACTCCGCGGCACACGTCTACATCATCCGGACGCTCCGCGCGTCGCCACTCTGCGGGACGCGTCTACGTCACTCGGACGCCTCGCATCAGTTGGTCACCTCATCACCACTCGACCGCTCCGGGCCTCGTCAATCGGTTGGTCACCTCATCACCACTCGGTAACCCCGCGACACAGTTTTTACAATCTCATAAATGATTGTTATTCTTTTTATATGCTCTCAATCCCCCAGTGGGTGACTTAGTTGCGAATTCGTCTCGCCTAAGTTTAAAAAAATCCTACCGAGTGGAGAGCAACCCTCCCACTCGGGGGCTTAGCTGCAGTCCAGTACTCACCTAAGTTTCAAAAAAATCCTGCCGAGTGGAGAGCAACCCTCCCACTCGGGGGCTTAGCTGCAGTCCAGTACTCGCCTAAGTTTCAAAAAAAATCCTACCGAGTGGAGAGCAAACCTCCCACTCGGGGGCTTAGCTGCAGTCCAGTACTCGCCTAAGTTTCAAAAAATCCTACCGAGTGGAGAGCAACCCTCCCACTCGGGGGCTTAGCTGCAGTCCAGTACTCGCCTAAGTTTCAAAAAAATCCTACCGAGTGGAGAGAAAACCTCCCACTCGGGGGCTTAGCTGCAGTCCAGTACTCGCCTAAGTTTCAAAAAAATCCTGCCGAGTGGAGAGCAACCCTCCCACTCGGGGGCTTAGCTGCAGTCCAGTACTCGCCTAAGTTTCAAAAAATCCTACCGAGTGGAGAGCAACCCTCCCACTCGGGGGCTTAGATGCAGTCCAGTACTCGCCTAAGTTTAAAAACACGATACAGGTTGGTCACCTCATAACCACTCGGCCGCCCCGTGCGTCGCCACTCAGATGGTCACCTCATAACCACTCGGCCGCCCCGTGCGTCGCCACTCGGTTGGTCACCTCATCACCACTCGGCCGCCCCGTGCGTCGCCACTCGGTTGGTCACCTCATCACCACTCGGCCGCCCCGTGCGTCGCCTCGGCCCACTCCACGGGCCGGCCACAGGTTGGTCACCTCATAACCACTCGGCCGCCCCGTGCGTCGCCACTCGGTTGGTCACCTCATCACCACTCGGCCGCCCCGTGTGTTGCCACTCGGTTGGTCACCTCATCACCACTCGGCCGCCCCGTGCGTCGCCACTCGGTTGGTCACCTCATCACCACTCGGCCACCCCGTGCGTCGCCACCAGGTTGGTCACCTCATAACCACTCGGCCGCCCCGTGCGTCGCCGCCAGGTTGGTCACCTCATAACCACTCGGCCGCCCCGTGCGTCGCCACTCGGTTGGTCACCTCATCACCACTCGACCGCCCCGTGTGTTGCCACTCGGTTGGTCACCTCATCACCACTCGGCCGCCCCGTGCGTCGCCACTCGGTTGGTCACCTCATCACCACTCGGCCGCCCCGTGCGTCGCCACCAGGTTGGTCACCTCATAACCACTCGGCCGCCCCGTGCGTCCGCCAACAGGTTGGTCACCTCATAACCACTCAGCCGCCCCGTGCGTCGCCTCTCGGTTGGTCACCTCATCACCACTCGGCCGCCCCGTGCGTTGCCGCTCGGTTGGTCACCTCATCACCACTCGGCCGCCCCGTGCGTTGCCGCTCAGTTGGTCACCTCATCACCACTCGGCCGCCCCGTGCGTCGCCACCAGGTTGGTCACCTCATAACCACTCGGCCGCCCCGTGCGTCGCCAACAGGTTGGTCACCTCATAACCACTCGGCCGCCCCGTGCGTCGCCACTCGGTTGGTCACCTCATCACCACTCGGCCGCCCCGTGCGTTGCCGCTCGGTTCGTCACCTCATCACCACTCGGCCGCCCCGTGCGTCGCCACTCGGTTGGTCACCTCATCACCACTCGGCCGCCCCGCGCGTCGCCACTCGGTTGGTCACCTCATCACCACTCGGCCGCCCCGCGCGTCGCCACTAAGGTTGGTCACCTCATCACCACTCGGCCGTCCCGTGCATCGCCACTCGGTTGGTCACCTCATCACCACTCGGCCGCCCCGCGCGCCTTCAGACAGCTAAGTCATTTTACATTCTGTTATTTTCGTCTTCCCGAGTATTCCGTAATTCACACATCACGTTTACTCGGAGGCCACGCCACCAAGTGTACCTCTACGCTCGGTTGCTTATTTTCACATACTTGCTTAGTACTGGTTATGTGACTCCCAAGTCCAACTTCCATTTTTTCGCATACATCATTTACGAACACCAGGTATCGTTCTTCATTTCGAGTTTGCATCGGTCCTCCTGGGCTGCAACTCAGTCGAAACACTACACTTCCGTTTTATTTGAGCTAGTATCCCAATGAGTTCAGTCGGATCCGCCGCTTCGACAAGTTCGAACGGATCCTTCGGTCTTTCAGACTCTTGCTGGTTAACCAGCAAGCCCCTTGCACTCCCAGCGGGTGTCTATGGGTGTTATTCACACAAATCATTTCAGCACACATCAAATTTCCTCAAGAAATTATTGTGTTGACTTGTGCCATTTTTTACACAAGTTACGCGATCACTCGACAGCCTTACGCGCCAACTTCATCGCTGCTCGGACTCGGTCACCATACTGATCCTAGCGCACCACAACACTGACCTTGTCCCTCTGTTGACTTCAAACACGTCCGACCAACCCCTCTATGAAATTCTCTTCATCGTATCAATGATATAGACCTCGTCGGGCATGAGACAGATAAGTCCCTTTCATAATTAAACTTCACACTTCACTCTTTTGCGAGTTTGCCTCTTTCGAGCATCACTCGGAAGCTTCTCCTTATCTTTACCCAAATCCGACTCGATGAATTGCAAATCATCCATTCAAGACTATATTTCTCATAGTCCGGCATGTCCGTTGTCGAAGCCTGTAGTATGCTCGGGGGCTACGCCGCACTCGGGGGCTGCACCTCATTTGAAATGACACTCGCCTGAGTGGTCGAGTACTTCATCACCAGTCAGATCCTTCACTTCAACAAGTGCATTCGATCCGCCACTTGGACAAGTTTTATAATCACCCAGATGCTCTGCACACCATCTTCTTTCCTACTCAGACTCAGTTGTCACGACGGTCTTGTTGCGTCGCAACCACACCAAACTCGTCACTACATAAGCTTCGAAAGCATTCGACTAAGTCCTCCGAGGACCATTTTCACCGTCCGGTGACACACGACTTCGCCTTAGCCGCTTCGTGCGCCGCCACTCGGTTGTGCACGTCTTCACCACTCGGCTGCCCCGTGCATCTTCACTTGGCTACATATGTAGTCCTACATTCGACCACTTCACACGTCATCACCATTCGGCCGCCCCACGCGTCGCCACTCGGTTGCGCGCGTCTTCACCACTCGACCGCTCCGTGCATCGTCACTCGGTTGTACACATCATCGCCCCTCTGCCGCCTCGCGCGTCACCATCAGTTGGACATGTCTTTACCTCTACACCCCAACACGGGAATGGCTAAGTTACTCATATGGTCAAACCTCATATCACACTCTGTAGCAAGTTTACCTCCTTCGAGCATCACTCGGGGGCTACGCACGGTAGTTGGCCATGTCACCCTCAGAGGTTACGCCCATTTGGTCAACCTGTTGATCACATCAGGAATATTCTTCTGACCATACATGCTCGGTTCGCCGAAGATCTATAAGTGAAGCACATCCACTTGGATAAATACCCCTTTCATGCAAAAGGGTAAAAATGAAGCACCATCACTGAATCGTACATGCTACCTTACTCGTCGAACATCGTTCGTACAACCACCTCGTTACGCATCCATCCGATTGATTCAATTCCAGACAAAGATATTTGCTGTGCCAACTGCCTGGAGGTTTACCGAGAGACTTAAACCCTCTGCCAGACTCATCTAGTCCGACAGAGGCTCGGGGACTACACCCAGTGGGTGCACTCAGCGTGCCCCCACTGGAAGAGAACTCAGAAAGAAACATTTTGCTCGATGCAAACCCATCTCCAGTATTACTCGACCTCCGAGTCAGAGAAGAACAAGTTCGATCAGTACCAGCTAAGAAGAGTTTTAGTTCTCTCATACCCCCGCCGACTGCCCGCAGTCGACGGCGGTCTCGGGAACTACACCCAGTGGGTGCACTCAGCGTGCCCCCACTGGAGTAATCTCCACTCGGTACGGCCTGACCAGTCCGAGTGATGAACAACAACAAAAAGACAGGCTCTAAGACTCCCGCCGACTGCCCGCAGTCGACGGCAGTCTCGGGGACTACACCCAGTGGGTGCACTCAGCGTGCCCCCACTGGAATGGTATCCACTCGGAACGGTCCGCCCAACCCGAGTGACGGCCAAACAACAAAAAAGACACGTTCCAGGCGTGAAGAAATTCCGAGTAATCAGTTACTCGATGTAGGCCCAGCTCCAAATCACTCCAAAAAAATATTCTATAAGGCGAGTTTAACGCTCCTCCATGGACCTGTTTTGAGCCTTCTTCTAGGACTCAAAGTGTGAAACTCACAAGTGTGGATCTGAAACCGACTCGTATTGACGTTCCTCCGGGATAAGAATGGCATCTCTCTAAAAGAGCAGTCCATGTGTCAATCTGGTTGCACGGATTTAATGACACGCCCATACTCAGATCACGAGTTAAACCTCTCCCGAGAGATGAACGAATGTCACCAAGTTGCTCCTCACAGACACTTACCTCGATTAGTCGGGAAGCATGGTGCCGGAATCCATTGAGATTTTGTTCAAACCTTGGTTGTCTGAAAGCGCGGCGACATGTACCGAGTATTTCTGTAATCACTCGGACCAAACTGTGTCTTACACCAACTCGTTCTGCAAAATCGCAATCGATTCGGGGGCTAATGTTGGGGATATACATAACAGGTAGGCCCACGAAGGGTCGAAATATCATGAAGCATGGGGTCCACACAACATGTGGGTCCAGGTCAATTTCATACAGACACACTATCCACTCGGATAAGCAGCATACTATCCACTCGACCAAGCAACATACCATCCACTCGGATGACGGTTCACCACTCGACCGTACGACTCACTCGGATATACGAAGACCAGCAGGCAGCAAGGCAGTCGGCATCTTTCTAATAGTGAGGGCTTAATAGCGGGCTGGCATTATGGCATTCATACCCCACTTTGTAACATAGGAGGTGAGGGGGTGGCGCACTCTATATAAGCCACCCCCCACCACTAGACTTGGGGGGGCTTTTTCTTCCACCTCTCTCTCTTTTCACCATTAGTCTCATGACTTAGCTCAGGCATGGGGATCCGTTCCTCTCTCACACACACATATTGTAATCTCCGGATATATACTTAGATAAAACAAAGCCTCTCCGGAGCACGAGACGTAGGGTTGTTATCTCCACCGTGAGAGGCCCGAACTCGCTAAAACCACCGTGTCACCCATATGCATCTCGATAGATCATGCTCCGTTCTCCTACCCCTCTCTTACTGTCAGACTTAGAACCACGACACCGGGTTCGGCCGCCTTGTGCCGGCAGTTGTGGCCGGGTTGAGGAGTCCGGCCGGGTCGAAGAGTTCGGTCGGGTCGAGGGGCTTGGCCGGGTTAAGCAACCCGGCCAAGCGTGAGCCGGATTGAGTAGCGATGCTGGCCCTGTTGTTTTCGAAAAGGTTCCGGGTTCCGTTGGCTGCCTCGGGTTCACCCCCCGACAGTTATCTTATCAAGCTGCACTGCACATGAACGGCAAGCCGTCTAACCTGCACCTAATTAGGCACACTAAAGAATAACTATCAAAACTCTTTTCACTGGTTGGACAGACTCGGACAGACTCACAAGCGCTCAAACAAACAAACCAAAACAAAACAAATCAAGCTAATTAGGCTACCACGCCATACAAAGAGAAACCGATCTGTCCCACCAAACAAAGCCTCAACCTCCCCGTGTCTGGCTCTCAATCTCTCAATCATATCAGTATTAATCTCTTCAATCTCTCAGCACCCAGCACATATTAGACATGTGTCTGCGCAGCCCCAGCATGCGGGTGCGCAGCTGCAACTCCCGCATGACCACCGTGCCGGTCTTCACACCACTGACCCGCCTCTAACCACGCTCCCACTGGCCACCCCGCCGCCGCCCACAATGCATCACCCCCGGTTGTGGCGCCTCCAACGGAGGCCAAGCTTGCCCCTGCCGCCACATCCCCTCGATTTCTTTGCCTTCGGCTCTCTCGCCCGTGTTTCACACGCATACCTCTCTTTCCCCAACTTTTCTTATACAGATATGACTACTTCTCTCTAGACCAGGTATGCACATCACTTGTAATGGGCCATACGTGTTGGTAAGGAAGGTTAACAGTGTGGGCCCCATGTTCTCCAAAGCCCACGACGAACCAGGGAGCTTAGAGTTTGTAGGGATTTAAGAATAATATGTAGTTTTGTTGTCGTTATATTTTGAAAGTTATGGTTTGAACCAAGCACCAAAACAAATGGCAGTGGCCTCAGAATTAATGCAAGATTTCTTTTTCTCTGTGCAGGTCGCTGCCTCTGATGTCCCTCACTTAACTACATCCTAATAAAGGCCAAAAGAACGATGAACAAGCCTGCGGCTGTTTCCTTGATAATCCTTCTTATCTTGGGCTCCAACTACGTGCAGGATCGTGCCCGGCTTAACGCCCTGATCCAAAATGTAGGTTGGTTTTTCGGTATCACCCTAAAAAGCTGTATTCTATATGGTCTTCAAGAGATTAGGAAATGGATATGCGGAGCGGAGAGCTCTGGATTTGTGGATGGTTTTCCACTGGATATCAACTTAAATGATGAGAACCCAATAATCTTCGAGGGAAGTGGTATTGGCAACTGGATAGCTCATGTGATAATTAGAACGATGAAGGACTACCACAAGTTATGCAAAGAGAATGTACGAGGTGGCTGCTGTTGTGGTCGTAATGGTCGCAATTGTTGTTGTTATTGTTAGATGAGTCCGATTAGATATCCGAGGCAGAAGGAAATATTATGTGTATTAGGTCCGCATGACAAGTATGGACAGTGACCCTCCTTGGTGTTTTCCCATTTTGCAACGCATGGCTGATTAATTTGTTCCTGTGATGTGTAAGTTGTTGCCTTACCTCGTCGTAAGGACTTATAATAGTTAAGGCAAGTTCAATGAATCATAGCTTTGGTTATAATCAGTTGCATGAGAGCTTTCTGGTAATGGCACTCTTTTGTTATTCCATCTAGGAGGAATCCTGCATATTTTCCATTCTGTCAAACATCTCTTGTTGCCCCTTTTTTATATGATATAATATGCACTGAGCAGAATTGTGGCTGGAGGAAATGCTATGCTACCCTTCTTATCTTCTTACATATTAGAAGTGGTATTTCCTTCTTGCATATTCTTTTGCTTCGGGACACATAAATCTTAAAAGAAGTTGTACAAGAATGTTGTATCATAGTTCAGTTTTATGTGTTAACTATTCAGCTTTATAAGCGTTCAACTCTTCTGCAAACTGATGTTCAGTTTTACACTCAATATTGGCCGCTAATCGCCATATGCTTTGGAAATGCCTTTTAAATTATTACATATTTTTCTGTTCCATCATTTTTAGCTTGATGCACAACTGAGAAAACTAAAAAGATATCTGGTGGACAACAAATACATACCATTTCAGTGCTAGGTGTTGTATAACTTTGGCAGATTTTTGCATGTAGATTCCATTGATGCGAATTTGTTTTTTTTGTATTTTTGCATAAAAGGTTATAGTAATTGTCTTTAGCTTATAACAATAATAATGTTTTCTCTCTTATCTTTCTATGTGTTCACCAAGGCTAGAATAGTTTTGTCTGGATTAGTATAGTTTTTTTCTTTCTCTTTTTGGGTTTTTGTCAGCAAGAGCTGGGATGTGTGGTTCTTAGAATAATATCTTTTTCAGGGTTTACAAATGTTAATATATTTTTTTCTAGCTTATAGAGCTGGACTTATGGCGCAATGTCTGAATGATGCCTTAGATGGAACTGAAATGGTTGGCTGTTACTCTTCAAAAGCCTAGCTCAGTTGTTTCATGCTCGGTATTGAAGATGGCAAAGATAAATACCACTCGGAACCTAGGTGTAGATGAATCTGATATGCGAAAAATAATTTAGCAACTCAGGGAAAAGTCAAAAAATTCCGAAAACTGATACGCGAACATTCATAAACAGTGCACCCCTTTTGCTGCTGTAACTCCAAAAAACTGGAGGTGGGACAGTGTTCTATGTCTGCTCGGTATACAATATTTGCTGATGTCTTGATGTCACACCTTCATAATTGGCTTCTGGTAGTTTCAAAAAAAAAAATGGCGTCTGGTGATTTCCCATTGATAACTCGATCTGTCTTGATAACTCAATAACGAAGCTTCATGTGAGAGCGAATCCACACAACGCATCACAACAGTGATTTAACGGGTACGAGTAAATTGCAAAAAACCACCATAATTGGGGACCTTAATTCAAAAAACCACCACCATTCGATTTCTTTTCAAAAAACCGCCAACTTTGTGCTGACAGTTTTCAAAAAACACTGATATGTCAGTAAACGCATGTTGACATCGCTTCTGACAGATGGGGCCGCTGCAAGTGCTGATGTGGCAAAATTAACATGACACCGTTGCACCTGCCCGTTACACTAGAAGAAGGGGGCCACTCGTCAGTGTCTCATGCATCTCACGGCATGGACGCTGGTGCCCAACCAGGGAGGCAGGCGAGGTCAACGGCGAGCAGCGCCGCTCCAGCTCCGGCAAGCGCCGTCGCTGGATAAAGCCCGAATCCAAGACGAGGTCAAAATCCCCCAAGCCGTGCGCCGCTCAGGAGCCGCATCAAGCGAACCCGCAGCCGGTGTGTGACGCCGCCCCATCTGTGTCAGCCGCCTCCCGCACATGGACTGGCTCCGGTGCCGCGGCCGAGATCCGGCGTCTGCCGTCAGAGCAGCAGCTAGCCAGCTGCGAGGCACCTCCTGCTCGGGGTGGTGGCGCACAATGGAGCAGAAGCCGCTCCCAGGTCGCCGGAGTCGCCCTCGCCCACCTCCTTGATCTGCTCCCAGGTGGTGGCGCCGGAGCCCCTCCCGTCGAGGTCGCCATGCCGGCGGCGCACGTGCCCGGCGAGGCGTGCCCGGAGCCGAGCTGCCGGAGGGATTACCGCCAGCGACGCGCCCAATCTGTGCCCGCCGTCAGGATCCTGCGCACGCACGGTCCAGCTCCGGTGCCCGCAGCCGAGATCCGGTGACAGCGGCCGGGATCCGGCGTCCCGTATCCCCGGCTGCGGCCGGTCCTGCGAGCCCCGGCGACGCCGCGCCGCTATTTGCTTGTCGGGATCCAGCGCACGCACGGGCTGCCACAGCCTGGACGTGCTTTTATATATTTTTTGTTTCAATGACAGTCGGACCCCACTTGTGTAATAAAAGAGTTACTTATTCAGCAACAATTCCATCTCCCATGTCCGTCACCGTCACGCCATGTCATCAGATACAGCGGGCCCTACTTGTCAGATTCAGCGTCAACGCTGTAAGTTATGCTATTAGTGTTTTTTGCAAAATAATTACTGAATACCGGATGTTTTTTGAAAAAAAGTCGAATAGTGGTGGTTTTTTGAATTAGGGTCGCCAATTATAATGTTTTTTTGCAATTTACTCAACGGGTACAGTTACTAAAAGCTCTAAATCTGCACGCGTTCGCCGAAGCAAACTAACGCAACCATCAACAAGGTGGCTATTCCAGCTCACGAGGTTGAGCCGAGGCTGCCTGCGATGTCGATGACGAAGCGGTAGCGGACGTCGTTCTTCGCGAGCCGCTCGAGCGCCGTGTTGACGTAGTCCATCTTGATCACCTCCACCTCCGCGGTGATGCCGTGCTTTGCCGCGAATTCCAACATGGCCTGGCAGTCCCTCATGCCGCCGACGCAGTTCCCGGCGATGCCCTTCCCTCCCGGCACGATGGCGTACGCCGGCAGCTCCAGCGGCTTGGTCGGCCCGCCCACGAACACCATCTGCCCCATCGGCTTCATCAGCGCGAACAGCGGCGAGATCGGGTGCCACGCCGACACCGTGTCGAGGATGCCGTCCATGGTGCCCACCGCCGCCTGCATCTGCTCGGGGTCCCGGCTCACCAGGAACTCGTCCGCGCCCAGCCGCTCCAGCGCCTCCTCGCGCTTCCCGGGCGAGGTGCTGATGACGGTGACCCGCATCCCGAACGCCTTGCCGAACTTGACGGCGACGTGGCCGAGGCCCCCGAGGCCGACGACGCCCAGGTGCTTCCCCGGCGCGTTCAGGCCGAAGCGCATCATCGGGCTGTACACCGTGACGCCGGCGCAGAGCAGCGGCGCGGCCTTGTCCAGCGGCAGCCCGTCTGGGACGCGGACCACGTAGTCCTCGTTCACGAGCATGACGTCGGAGAAGCCTCCCTGGGTGACCGCGCCGCCGTGCTCGGGGTCGATGCCGTTGGAGGTGAGCACCATGCTGGAGCAATAGTTCTCGTAGCCGTTGCCGCAGCTCTCGCAGGAGCGGCACGACCCGACAAAGTAGCCCACGCCCACCGTGTCGCCGGCCTTGAACTTGCTGACGCCGCTGCCGACGCTGGTCACCACGCCCAGGATCTCGTGCCTGCCCAAGGCCATTATCTCACTCCAGCACCACGTAAAATTTGTTCCATCATGTTGAGGGATTTAATTACCCGGGAACAACGGGGTACATGGCGGTGCCCCACTCGTTCTTGATGGTGTAGAGGTCAGTGTGGCAGATCCCGCAGTAGAGCACCTTGATCGTCACATCATCATCTTTTTGAGCCCTGAAATGTAATTAACTGTCAGTGACCCCACCAGCTGACTGACCTCCCAGCTGAACATAGCAATCCAGCAAAGGACCACAACCGCAAGACGACTATCTCATTCTGTAAGTGCAACCAACTTAAGATGTCTGAAGTCTCTGAACTTAGCAACCAAAATCGTAGAAAACGCCTGATTTAACATTTTGTCAATGTGTTTCTAAAAAAAGAAACGTTTTGTCCATGTGTGTTGATAACTTTTGGGTTTTTTGCCTTCTTTATTTTTGTACAAGACTCAAGCTGTAACATTCACGAAATCCTCTGATTCTATTATATACTCCTACCTTTGTCTCAAAAAAAATTATACTCCTACCTTTCAATCCTAAGAGCATGGTTAATAATATAGCTAGCTGCTGGCTATATGATGTTGCCATGTCACATATAGTCAAGCTTATAGCCAACAAGTACAATAACTAGATATAAATATGTACTACTTTGTTGATACATGGCCCACCCCAGTCTCTCACAAAGTACCTAGGAGCACGTGCTGCAGCTGGCTGTTAACTAGTAGCCCGCTTCTCTTCTCTCTTCTCTTCTCTCTCTTCCAAGTAAGCAAGAATATAATATTTAATGTCTTACAGCCTGCCTACATCACCTTATTATACTTGCTCTAACAGAACATGCTATATCTCGAGAGCCTAGACTGAACTCATTAACTAGCAACTGTATATCTCTAGGACACATACTCCCTCCGTCCACGAATAAGTGTACATCTAGCTTTTGTCTTAAGTCAAAGTTTTAATACTTTGACCAAATTCTTAGGAAAGAGTAAAAGCATTTATGGCACCAAATTAGTATCACTAGATTCGTTTTGAAATATACTTTCATAATATATCAATTTGATGTCATATATGTTACTAGTATTTTTTATAAAGTTGGTCAAAATTTTAAAACTTTGACTTAGAACAAAACCTAAATGTACACTTACTCACGGACGGATGGAGTATGCACACTCTGACACGCACCTTCTTGAGAAGTCGAACGGGGAGAGGACACCGGAGGCGTCCCTGGCCGCCCAGCCGAGCGCCGCGCTGCCTTGCGCCGCCTCCTGCGCCCCCACCTCCTTGGCCACCGCCTTCGCCATGTGCGGCCGCAGGGCTCTTGACGGCGACGCAGCAGCGACGCCGACGCTGCTCGCCAGATGCCTGGGCTCAGCGGGCGAGAACCGGGCGCCGAGCTCGCCGGGGAAGAAGGACAGGGGAAGAACCGAGCTGCTCAGGTGAAAATGATGCGACATGACGGCACAGCCCCGCTGTACGGTGACGAGATGTTTGATGACGCCCTGCGATTTTTTGGTGCGCACTAGATACTTTGGGTGGTGAGCAGGAATTTGAGTGAGGCTGAGAGTGACCGTGCTGCTGTGGAGCTAGCTGCGCATGTGCTGAGTAGTGCATCGCGTGTAGTACTACTCGCGAGCTTATTGGTCACGTAGGATAAGAGGAATCCGTGGCCGAGGGAGCAGAGCAGGGCGGGTACTTTCTCAGTTTAGGGACCGGGAGTAACCAGAAACAAGAGTATCGTATGTGAAGACAGGAAAGGAAAAGCGACGTAAACGAGATCACGTTTCTTCCGTGTCGGCCGTGGCTACACCTACACTGTTACCGGTTTTACTCCTGCGCGACCGACCGCTACAGCGCTCAATCCTAATCTTTTCTCCCCCCCTGATTCCAACAGTGGGGGCCCGGGCGCGTGGCACTTTCCCCCCTCAATTAACCAAAACAGGAAAGATTTGCGCCTGTCGGAAACCGATCGTTCCAGCGCGCGCGCGGGGAATAGCATCGCCCCACTGTTATCATAATCTCTACTTCTAATGAAGCAATTGCTGAATAGTCCGCGTGATTTATTTTCGCTGGTTTATTTTTGTCATCCCATCATCGTTTTTTTTCCGTCACCATCCCGTCTCTGCCAAAAAAACCTTCGCGAAAAAAACCCCACCCCGCACGAAACGAAGAAAACCCCGATCAACTCCGCTCCTCTCGATCTCCCACAGGAGACGACGCCGCCGCTGCCACCCCAGAGAAGATGCTGTCGCGGATGTCCGGGATTGACGTCTCTCGCTCTCGCGATCTCGCTGCAGCCGACGAACGGGATCGCAACCGCCGCCATCGCGGATCCCTTCGGACGGAGTGAGTCCCCTGATCATTTGCTACCTCGATGGAAACCACGCCCTAGCCGCCATCACGGATCCCTTTGCCGGTGACGAGGTGCTAGAGGAGTCGCCGCCGCCTTCATTGTGGACCACCGGGTCGCCTTCAGGACACCGCTGCCGAGGTCCACCATCGCCGCCGTCGAGGTCCGAGAGGGGCATGACCCTAGGGAGATCTTCGCCGGGGTTGCCGCCACCGCCGCCGACGTCGCCTGCCCAAGGTGAGATCCCAGCGCCTGTCTCCTCCTCTCCTTGCAGCGTTATGCTCTGTCACGAGGCTGGCGGGTGCGTCGATGGATGGAGAGGAAAGGTACGGTGCCGTTGATCCGTCCTGCCTGCGGATTCATTGGACATGTCTTGGTGGTGTGAGCACTCATCTGGTTGCTCTGTCCTTCAAGTTTCAAGGCGGATTCAGGGTCAGTGGGTTGGGACGAATCGACCGCTGTTGTCATGTGAGATCATGGTAATGTAGAAATGCAAGGTAAATGTAATTGTTGTATAATAACGCCCTTGTGTTCTTATGGATCACCTTAGGCAGAGTCTCCATGTAAGCTTCTGGAACATCCATCTCCATGAGAACATCAGCATTGATGGCATTGTTGCCTTCAGGACTTGGTTGCCAAGCTCCTTCTGGTGTAGAAGCCATCTCCTCGTCGAGTCTGACAGACCCTCGGGAGGGACCTTCACTGTATCTACTAATGCCTATCTGTATTTATTTATCTACAAATGCGTTGTACTGTTGTGCTTTTGTTAAGAAGATACATGCATGGCAGGGGGAAGTTGAGCGAGCACGGCAAAGCCAAAGAGAGGCAGAAAGCAAGATATCTTCCTTGGAGGTACCATTTAATTCATAAGATATCAAAGAATCAGTTGTCAAGTAATAGCTCAAAGTTTAGGTGATAAAAATGCTAATATGATGATCAGGTCAGGTATAATATCACAGAAAATGTAAAAAGTATGATTGGAGTTGTTTTCATTGTAGTAATAGAATGCTTTATCTTGCACCATTATTTATTGAACATCTTTATTTGTAGGATGTAGGCTGAGTTTCAGAAGATGAGAGTTGAAATGACTGGAATGAGAACAAAAAAAAAATGGTAGCTTGGTCTTGACGACTATAGTTTCAATTCCTTATTTGAGTCTAGCTCAGGTGTTTCATAGACTTTTAAAAATATCTATTCTTGAACCTTACTGAAGTGGGCCTCCTTCTGAGGAAAAAAAGTCTATGAATGGATCATTTGAAAAACAAGATGCTACAGTTCCTTAAAAGTGAAATTGCTTGCCAAATATAGTAACAGGTAACTCCAATATTTGTTGGAATGAGATAGCGTATGCCAGGTGAATATTTCTAGATTTACCTGTTAGGATTAGTCTGTTATGTTTCCCTCTAATTTTTTATTGCTTAGCTAGGGTAGATATTTTTAGTCTGTCATATTTCCCTTGATTTTTTTATTGCTTAGCTAGGGTAGATATTTGTTTCCAGGTGTTACAACATGGCTTAGCACCAACTACATCAACGTTGCTCTGCTCCAATTCTTACCGTCCCACATCTCAAAGAATTTGCCTGGTAGTCCCTATCATGAAAAAAAGTAGAACAATTTCTAGCTTTCATATGTATTTGTTTTTGCCGTAATGTTTAAGAACGAAGCATTGATCAAGGTCCCACAAAGGTTATGTAGTGATATTCATGATGTTCTATACGCTAATTGGATGCAAGTGACATGTGTTCTTCTCCTTTTCAATTTCTCTTATCTCAGGTTTGATCTTCTTCTAATTGAAAGGATGGAATTCACGCACTTTGATGGAACGATTTGTGATGTGTGTATATTTGTTCAGAAATACACATTTAAATTTGGTTAGTTTCTTCACAAACACACACCCACATGCATAGAACTTAAGCATGTTCTTTTCTTCACGTAATTGTGTTAATAACGGTAAATCATAACTTTGTGCACTGATGGATGCATAATTAACATAATACGAGTACTTGTTACTTGAATATTGTTGTCATTCCTTCTCTCTGATGGTGTCCTGTCTTAAGTTGAGTTAGGTCAGTGGGTTAGAATATTATTTGCATACCAGCAAATATAAAAATCTTATTTGTGCATCCACTATAACAGAACATGTCAATATGCCAATATGTATAAAAGAAAACTTTTGGTCTGGTGGTACGGTATTTATGTTGCTCCATGTGTTCTAGTTAATTCTGTTTGAAGAAAAGCATATGCTAATTTCAAGTTTTGAACTAAGCGTTATAGATATAATAATGGGCATGGACAAACTTAAATGTCAAGAATTTGTTTTTTAAAGATGTCAAGAATTAAATATATTATATTTCGGATTGATAAAATTATTTGTTTTGAGCATGCATGCAATTCTAATATCCATATGATGAAATTTTATACTCGCTAAAAAATTTAAACCTTCAATATTCTTCTGCATGTTTGCTTGGAATTAGACTGGTCCATTATAGCATCTTAATTCTCATAAAATACAATATTTATTTTCCAGATATCTATTGATGGTATTCCTATATGTATGCAGATCATTAGTTGTCACTTGGGATGGGTGTGATCTACAAATTTGACCTGGGAATGAATGGCTATGTATTGGTTATGCCGATAGGATGATAAAGGTTCGGTGTATAGCCTGCATTCCTGTCTTGCAAGTTTAAGTTGAATTCATGTAGTAGTTATCACAACCTGTATTGGCACTGTTAATTTCTTAGAGTCTTATTTTTACAGGTGCCTGCAATTTGTATTGTTTTATGCATCTATTTGTATGATGCAATATGTTCCAGTTTTGGGAATCTTGTTGGACTTAGCTGGACAGCTATTGTGATGTTGATGCACAATTACCATAATCTACTATTATCCGAATTGCTTTAGGCAAGGAAGAAGGTGGATGGGGCGCCGAGGA
Organism: Triticum aestivum; assembly: GCF_018294505.1. NCBI lineage: Eukaryota > Viridiplantae > Streptophyta > Magnoliopsida > Poales > Poaceae > Triticum > Triticum aestivum. The sequence goes on from NC_057807.1 coordinate 372,237,661, forward strand.
ACATGATAAGGAAGAGGTTGGATGAGAGAGGAGGAGAAGAGTGGGGTGAAGGAGGAGATGGAGGGAAAGAGGGACAAGGACACGGTGACGGAGTTTCTTGAGGCGGAGGGTGGGAGCTTCTTGGAGATGTTGGACTTCTGCCTGTCCTAGCTTGTTGCTGCCTTGCTGGGTAGGGGCCAATCTGTCCTCATGAGGTCGTTGTCAAATTCCTCACCGAGACTTCGGTGATGCTGGGACAACTCAAGTATGAAATGTTATGGTAGTTTGTTTGGGAAATTGTAAATTCTTGTGCATGTGGGGTAGAGTAAATTGGCAAATAAGGTGGGGCAGTGGGAGGATTTGTCAACCAATTTCATAGTCTTATTATAATTGGGGGTTAGGTTAGCATATTGTACAACAACTCACGTCTAAAAGAAAATTTTAAGGTGCTGGCTTGTTATCCCATTTTTCATTAGCACATTTAACCAATTGCTAGCGCAAGTTTATTTTCATCTATATAAGTTTGCTCTTTCATTGTTCCCGGTTCTCCTTTTGCTAGGACGACAATTTATGGAATATTTACTAGCTATATTATGAATGGGAGTTGGTGGACAGCAGTGGCGGTGGTGTCACATGTCCTCATCTGAAAAATGGATCACAGTAATCATATAGAACTGGAAGCATACCAAGGTAATTTGTATTTTACTTTGTTCCTATATCCAGAACTGTCTTTGTAGGAAAATATTACTGACCAGGATTAAAATCCACTACAAAAATCATCTGATAAATATTTTATAATTTTAATATACGAGGTTGATTAGAGAGACAAGAGGTTAGATCAATATCACGCCCACAACATGGCCAAGGGACGGGGCGGGTGTATATGATGCCTTGATCTCTTATGGCGTAGGGCGGCTGAGATACAATGAAGGCGGTGTAATATGCACGAGCGGCATGAGGAATCTCAAGGTACATGTCTAACATGATCAGTGTTGGACCACTTGAATATTTATGCGTTGCAACACACGGGCAATGACTCAGGAGACATCAGATTCGCCTTCTTAGCTCCGGAGGTGTCACGGGCGGTGCACGCCTCATCCCCATTTGTTGGCGGTGGTGGATCGACACAAACATGGGGGGGAGGGTCAGAGTGGGGTGGTTGGCAGGGACTCCTCCTTGGCGATCCATGGGGAAGTACGGTGTGAAGGAGAGAGGGCGTCATGGCGAAGGTGAGGTGGGTGTGCCCCGATTTTAAAGGAGAGGACTCCAGCGAGAAATGTCCCACTACAGCGAGAAACCGAGCCGAAAAAGGAGGGTCCAACATAAAAAGGGAAGGGTGCATCATGGGGTGGAGTTTTTGTGTTGGGACCGCGTGTGACAGATAACATGGCTGATAGTACAGACAACCACATTTCTCCACCACATATGGGCTGGATTTGGGGGAGCTCGGACCGTCCAGCGGTTGAATTTTGGGGAGCCCCTTGAGCGTCCGTTTGATATCTGAACATGCCCGTAGCAACGACCTTGGAAATCGCCTTTATAATTTGCTTGATTCATGTATATGCATTGTAGCCCGTAGCAACGCACGAGCATTCTTCTAGACATAAATGGATGAGGGGTAGAGTACCGAGCTTGAGACGGGAAGGCGATGAAGTGGCTGGCCACAACGTGACAAGCCGAGACGAGGTGGAGGCCTGATGGTTCTAGGTGTTGGTGGGTTGCCGGCGTCGGAGAAGAAGTGTGTGTGTGGGAGGGGGGGGGGGGGTAGGCGGATGGGCTCTGGTGTGGCATCAACACGGCAGAGTTGTCGGGTAGGGCGGGGCGGCGACATGTGGTTTGGGTGGGTCCGAGGAGGGTTCAACATGAGCAATGAAGAAATAAAAAGAAGAAGAAGATCGCTCCAAAATCAAGTGACAATTTATAAATTATCATGTAACTTCATCAGCGAAATTATCATGTTGGAACCGTGTTTGGTGGCTGCTACGACCCGTGCACACGAGAGGCCCGATGGTGACCACAACTGGGCAATGTTGCGAATGGTGATGCGGATGCTGGAACCAACAAACGATTTTGCTAGAACCGAGCTGCAACCAAGTTGCGGAATGTTGGAACCTTCACCAATGAAATTGCCACCATAGGTATTTTCTGGATGCTCTAACTGGCAAAGGATTTTGCTGCATCCACTCCGCGGCCGCGGGTGAAGGAGCTGCCACCACTACTGACGGTGTTATGACAATGGAACAGAGCTACAATCATCGTCGGCGATTCTATGGTGGCGGGGGGAGGGGGCGTTTCTCCTGTGCGTGCTGCAACGACTTCATCGGATTTTTCATATCTGAAATGGCCAACATGATGCAACAGGAAGGGAGGAAGAGGGAAGAGTTGCGACAACGATGAGGGTGGCAAGGTGCGACCTGCGGCGAGGTCGGTAGCCATTGAGGGTGGCTCATGAGGGGCCACGACCCACACTGGACGCATGCATGAGAGGAGCGTTGTTGACACAGTGTGGGAGACATATCGCGATAGGAGGCAAGGGTGAAAAAGGGTGGATCGCAACCGTTTGGATGTGCTCGATTTAACGACTGGTATGCATGTTTGAATAGTACCTATGTTATACAGGGAGTAATGTAGGATGAAGTGAAACATGGAGGACATGACATCGTGGCAGAGTTAGCTGAGACATGTCAGGGGCGATGTTGAGGCCAGCGGCAGTAGAAATGACCAAATGGGGTTCCTTATTAGCGCTAGCGAGGAGGCTGATGGATTTCGTGGAGCAATGCAATGTTGTAGCAACAACATATTGGGTTCCATTTTCTGATGGAGAAGAACTGATGAACGGTGTGTGCATGATTCCTTTGTTCGTTAATTTAATGCTTTCCTTTGTTCATTCATTTAATCCTTCCTTATTCCACTCAACTCAGATTCATTTACTTTTGCACCTACCCAAGGTTTGAGGGATCGAGAAATTTAATGACATTACTTGCAACGAGGAATATCATATATTAGTTTTTTCAGTAAAACATGATCATGATGAACTAGGAAGATTTTTAAAATGCCCGTAGCAACGCACGGCCATTCTACTAGTTTTCATAGTAGTTCAAAGGATAGCTAGTCAGGGATTGTTAGATCGGAGGGATTTTTTTTTTGAACAGATATATCGAGGAGGAAAAATGCCCACCTGAATATGTTGCCACTCAACCAGCAGAGTACACATTGCATGAGAGAATCAAGCTGGGAAGAGAGGTAGAGCTGCCAGGACCTAGCAACGCCCTTTAACGAAATGTTCCAATAGCAACTTTGACGGGCCGATCCAAACGGACGGCATTTTTGTCCGCTTTTTGTGCGTTTGGGTCGGCCGCCCGCCCGGTGTCCGTCCTCTTTTAGATTTGGATCGGCAGTGCGTCCAACACGTCGATCCATTTTTTGACCGCACGCGCTTAGATCGTGCCAGCGGCCATGTCGTCGCTCTGGTTTTGGCGCTCCAGCGCACGGGAAAGGTTCGCGCGCGGGGGAAAATCGGCCTAGCGCACGCTGGTTTTGGCGCTCCAGAGCGCGGGAAAGGTTCACGCGCTTGTTTTGGCGCGCCGCGGCCGACGCTCATTATAAGAAGGCGCTCCCTCCATACTCAATCCGCCGCCCACTCGTCTCGCCCTCTCTCACTAGTCTCGCCGCCTCTGCGCCACCATGTCGATGCGCCGCCTCGGCGCTTCGGATTTTCGCGGAGTCCGCGAGCGCTGCTCCGTCGCCTTCTCCTCTGAGATCTTGTTTGGCGAGAAACGCCTCATCCACGGCACCTTCGACACCGCAGAGCAGGCGGCCCGCATGTACGACGCGGCGGCGTGGCGCCTCCGGCGGCCTAGTCGGGAGATGAATTTTCCCGACGTGTCGAGCCAGCGGGCGCAGTATCTCGCGCCTCTTCTGCGGCTTTTCACCGACGAGGATCATCGCGTCCACCGGAGGCGGCAGCGTCGCCTCGCCATCGCCTAGATGGACGTGGAAGTCTTGGTGGTGTGGCGCGAACGCTTCCCGCACGACATCATCGACGAGCGCCAGTTCTACGAGCAAAGGAAGACGGAGAGAGGCGAGGAGGACGGAGCGAGCCGCCTATCGGGGGGACAAGCGTGCGCGGAAGCAACCCGCTCAATTGAGACTGAAGCTGCGAGAAACATCAGGGTGGGACTTCGAGGACGAGCAGACTGCTGACACCTACATTCAGACGTCGGAGGAGGACATTACTGAGTCGGAGTCGGAAACCGACGAGTAGTTGATTTTTTTTCTTTTATCTGTGTACACAAGAACTATCTATGCATCCTTTTTCCTTCAAAAAAAATGACCGGCGCCGTCGGCAACGAAGTAGGCGGTGGAGGGTGTGCGCCACAGACCAGCGGACCCGGGAAGAAGAGAGGGCGAGTGCGCGCGCGTCCGTCTTGTGTCCGCGCCGACGCAAATCCCGCTCAAAAATGTGCTGGGAATAGGTCGGCAGGCGGACGAAAGCGGACGCGCTTCCGTTTGGATCGGCGCGTTGGACCGACTTTTCTGTCCGCGCCGATCCAAACGGACGGCGGCAGACGAAATGGGTCGCCCCATCAAAGTTGCTCCAAGTGAGATTGGATTTTCAACACCCGGATGTCTATACACCCCACTATCACAACCATCCATGCGGAACCCAGCTCATCGAGATCTGCATCACGTCCTGTACCAATTGTTTGATTAGCAGGTCTAGGAGTTTGTTCAGTGCGGGAGCCTGAAGATATTTAGATCACATCTGGGCAGCGCCTGGTCCGTGACAGACCGGTCAACATCAGGGTTGTGTTGTCGCCATGCTCGAAAAAACGATAGACCTGTTGGCTCATGGTTTAAATAAACGAAAAGACGTCACATGCCTTGAACAGCAGCGGTTACTACTACACGTAGTTTTTTAAAAATCGAATGTACCACTCCAAATCTGAGGGCTATGTTGTATGATAAAAATAGCCTAAAATCTTTAAAGTGCGCGCGCACTAAATAAACGAACCGGGCGGCCGCTTCCTGGCCGCACGATCACGCAAGCGGTCATGCCCAGGTGCGCCAGGTGCCACCTGGTCTGGATTGGCCCCGCGTCGCGGTCGTGGGCGGTTTGTCCATATCCGGACGTGGGGAGGCCCACATGTAAGCCATAGAGGAGGGAGGAGAGGGGGTCGTGGGCGGCGGTTTCCAAATATGTGCCTGAAATCCCTCGCCCGCAGCGGTGCTCCCTCCCCATCCCATCTCTCGCCCTCGTCTTCGTCCTCGCCAGCCTCTTCGTCGAACGGGCGCGATACAGGGAGTCGCGGCGGAGTCCTCAGGTCGGCGGCGGCTTGTGGGAGAGTTATTTCTGAAACGGAAGCCATTCAGGAGACTTGGAGTAGACGTCAGGGAAGCTTCGAGGAAGCCATGAGGGTCCAGGGCGCGCTCTACCCCCCTGGGAGCTCCCCTCACCCTCGTGGGCCCCTCGTGGCACCCCTGACCGACTTCTTTCGCCTATATATATCCATATACCCCAAAACATCAAGGAGCACAATAGATCGGGAGTTCCGCCGCCGCAAGCCTCTGTAGCCACCAAAAACCAATCGGGACCCTGTTCCGGCACCCTGGCGGAGGGGGGATCCCTCACTGGTGGCCATCTTCATCATCCCGACGCTCTCCATGATGAGGAAGGAGTAGTTCATCCACGGGGCTGAGGGTATGTACCAGTAGCTATGTGTTTGATCTCTCTCTCTCGTGTCCTTGATTCAGCAAGATCTTGATGTACCGCGAGCTTTGCTATTATAATTGGATCTTATGATGTTTCTCCTCCTCTACTCTCTTGTAATGGATTGAGTTTTCCTTTTGAAGTTATCTTATCGGATTGAGTCTTTAAGGATTTGAGAACACTTGATGTATGTCTTGTATGTGCTTATCTGTGATGACAATGGGATATTCACGTGATCTACTTGATATATGTTTTGGTGATCAACTTGCGGGTTCTGTGACCTTGTGAACTTATGCATAGGGGTTGACACAGGTTTTCGTCTTGACTCTCCGGTAGAAACTTTGGGGCACTCTTTGAAGTTCTATGTGTTGGTTGAATAGATGAATCTGAGATTGTGTGATGCATACCGTATAATCATACCCACGGATACTTGAGGTGACATTGGAGTATCTAGGTGATATTAGGGTTTTGGTTGATTTGTGTCTTAAGGTGTTATTCTAGTATGAACTCTAGGATAGATCGAACGGAAAGAATATGTCAGCGGGATGAACCCCGGGCAGGCAATGAAACCCGGATCTATTTCAAAAACAGCGGGGCCCGCATCGCCCCGCAAACCGGTGTGCGCCAGGCCGGGTCGCTCGACCCGGCAAGGACCGTAACCCGGCCAAGACCCTCGACTCGGCAAGGTACGTCGACCCGGCCGCAGCATCTAGCGCAAGGCACCTCAACCCGGCGCAACCGTGGCTTCCCCAGTAAGCCATCCACCCGTGGCGTCCACGGCAACCCAGCCATGGGTCAGCTCCCATCCCATCTAGGCCGTACGATGGGACGAGACCTCAATCACCGATGACCAAGACTATAGTGCTCCCGCCCATGCCTGTGGTCAGCCGGAGCGTGGCAACAGTGCCCCTTACCTGCCCGCTGACCAGGGCTGGCATGGCAACAGTGTTCCCGCCCCCACCGCTGACGACGGCAAGCGGCGGCCTGACGGAGAACACTGTGCGCGGCTCGACTCGGCCACGCCATGACGATCGACAAGACGGCGCACAGTCCCCCTAGGTACGTGGGGCCCGCACCTAGGGGAACCCGGCGAACCACAAGCCCACAAGCGGGACCCAGCCCGGTACCCCAGACACCGACAATACGGACCCACCGACTCAGCACATTACCATTGTAACCCTGGGTGGGTTGATCTATAAAACCCCCCAGGAGCCCATGCCTACAGAGGCAATGCGAGGCATGCGATGCGAAGCAATACGAGATAAGAGGCAAGAAAGAGAATCCCAGGCAAGCATAGGACTAGCCACTGCATAGCAACACCAAGGAGAAGGAGCAGCCAAAGCGTTGGCCAGCCTCCTTCCTCCCTCACACAGCTCCAGGAGCAACATTGTACTATCGACCATCCAACTAAACTCGGCAGGACTAGGGGTGTTATCTCTCCGGAGAGCCCCGAACCTGGGTATGTCCGGCGTCCCGCGCCCGCGCATATCAACCTCGCCTCTGGAGCCCACCAGCGCCCTCGAGCCTCCTCCTCTCTTTAGCCATCGCTTGGCATCTTCTGTGCCCACCACGATAGTTGGCGCCCACCATGGGGCAGCTCGAGGAGCTGGTCGGAAGCATGCTTCGGACGGGGCCCTTCTCCTACTTCGACGAGTCCGTCGCTCTGGCGAACGATGTCATCAGCGCGCTCGCCGCCTCCTTCACCGTGCTGTGCATCTCCGACGCACTCGCGACCGACGAGTACCCCAGCGAGGTGCTCAGCTACTCCGACTCCCTGCTCTCTCTCAGCGGCGGATTCACTGTCGGGGCGATGGACGCCCACGTGGAGGTCTTCGTCACCGGCGATGGCGCCTCTTCCTCGTCGAGCAAGGAGAGAAGAGTCGCCGAAGCCGCGGACACCACGGCACGGACGGAGCCGTCCGACCCGCTGTGCCCCGCGATGTAGAGCCTCCGCATCCCCATCGGCACCGACGTCGATGCCACCAACATCGCTGAAGCCCGAACCCAGCTCGAGGACAGGCGCCAGCAGATGCTGGACCTGTCCGAGACGCTGGCCGCCACTAGGCGTCGCCTGGAAGCTACTCAGATGGAGCACGACGCCGCCCACGGACTCACACCCGCCGCGGCCGAGCTGAGCCAGGCCGCCGATACTCGCGCCCGGGAAGGAGCGATCGCCCGGGCCTTCGGCACAGTCCGGACGGTCTGCGAGACCCCAGTCAAGAACATGCGCGCTGCGGAGGCAGCCGCGGTCGGCCTCGACCAACTCGCGGGCGACGAGCTCAAGGAGCGCATCGGGCGGATGCGCAAGCTCCTCCACGCCGCCAACACCCAACATGATCGCCTCAACCAGCTCGCCAAGCCGGCCGGCTCCAGCTCCGCCCGCCTTGGCGGGCCCGGCGAACTCCTGCAGACGGCCTCCTCGCCGCCCGGCGAGGCACACTCCGGCCAAGCCCGGACCCGGCGCAACCCGGCCGGCACCGCCGCCGACGCTCTGGGCAACGAGCCCGCCCCAGAGACCCAGCACGGACCCGGCCAGCATGGCCGGCGTCCGGCTCCAGCCGACCCGGCCCCTCGGGGCCTGGCCGCTAGTCGACTCGGCCCGCGCGCTATCGACGACGCTGACGCGCGCCACCGCCTCGATCAGCTCGCTCGCTCCTTGGAGGTGGAGGAGAGCGGCGCTATTGGGCTGGCGTGCTTCGGCCCACACATCCGGGAGGAGCCCTTCCCCAAGGGGTTCGTGCTGCCCCGCGACACCCCCAAGTACAATGGGACCATGAAGCCAGAAGACTGGCTCACCGACTACACCACGGCCATTGGCATCACAGGTGCCAATCGTGGTCTCACCATGCGCTACGCACCGCTCATGCTTCAAGGATCGGCTCGCACATGGTTGAACAGCCTGCCGATGGGCAGCATCAATGCATGGGTCAATTTCGAGGAAGCATTTGTCCGCAACTTCACGGGGACGTACAATCGGCCCGGTCGCCCCAGCCAGCTCGCCATGTGCGTGCAGGGGCCGACGGAGACCGGCCGCGAGTACCTCGCACGCTGGACCGAGCTCCGGAACAGCTGCGAGGGCGTCCATGAAGTCCAGGCGATCCAATACTTTGTCAGCGGGTGCCGAGACGGCACCCTCCTCAAGCACAAGCTTCTATGCTCCGAGCCGGCCACCATGGCCGCGCTCATGGTGACGGCGGACAAGTACACCAACACGGATTCCGCCAAGAAGATCCAGGTGGCGCTGGATGAAGCCGGCAAGACGAAGCCGGTCCCTCCACTGAAGCCGACCGGCGAAAGCAGCCGGCAGCAGCATCACCAGAACAACAAGCGCAAGGCCGACCAGCCGGCGCAACGTCACGACAACCGGCTCGTCGCGGCCGCCGAGCCCGCGGCGGACCCGGCAGCGAAGCGCCGGCAGACCGGCAAGATGGCATGGCAACCTGCCATGAGCTTTGAAGAGATGCTCGACGCCCCATGCAAGCACCACAGCGGCGCAAGACCCTCCACGCACACACTTCGACAGTGCGCCATCACCAAGCGCATCATGAGGGGCGACGTTCCGCCTCCTCCGGCTCCGGCTCCGGCTCAGGGCGCGGGGCAGCCGCCCCCGCCTCCATCGCCGGCGGGATGCGAAACGACGCCTACCCGGACCAGAACGCGGCCTACGTCGTCTTCACCAGCCTCGGCGATGACAAGCGCAGCGAGCGCCTCCTCCGGCAGGAGGTGAACACCGTCATCCCGGCCAAGACGGACTTCATGCATTGGTCGGATCGTCCGATCACCTGGACCCGGGAGGATCACCCGGCAGTCATGCCGAGTTCGGGTGGGTACGCCCTCGTCCTCAACCCTACCATCGTCGCGTGGCACACCTGCAAGTTCTCCCGAGTCCTCATCAACGGCGGCAGCAGCATCAACATCCTCTACCGCGACACGATGACCAAGCTCGGCCTCAAGACCGAGGACCTGGAGCCAACCCGGACAGTCTTCCACGGCATCGTACCCGGCCTCTCCTGTTCACCCATTGGCCGGGTGTCGTGGATTTGTCACGGCAGATGTCCTAGTGTGAGAACTTAGTCGTGAGGCCAACGCATCTATGTGGTAGCTGGAGAGGGGTTGAGCGAAATCGAGGGACGCAACACGCAAGAAAAAGATTTAGACAGCTTCGGGCCCCGGGAAACATCATCCGGTAAAACCCTACATGCTGTTTGTGGCTAGGTCTCATTATCATCACGAGGGAGTGGCCATAAACCGGCTCTCCTCTAGTTGTGTCTAGCCCTAGAGATTGTTTCTTGCTTGTCCCTCTTTGGGGAGCCCTGCCCCTCCTTATATATGTTGAATAGGTGGTTTACATGAACCGTTCCTAGTTGGATTAGGACTACTCTATTACAAGTGGAGTCCTAGTCTTGCTTCCTTTGTAGTAGAATACTCCTTATGTCTTCCTCTTAAACCGGCCCACCATAACATGAGCTGGCCTTTCATGAACCGCCCGTTGGGCCACCGGGTCTTGTCGCTCCTCTGACCCGCCTGCCGGATTACCAATGAACCGTAAAGCGCCAGGTCCAAGTGGGTCGCCAGTGAATCACCAAACTCCAGTTGGGTCATACATCCGGCGGTTTATACCGTGGGGCATATCACCGACATTAGCCCCAGTTTAATTTGGATTCATCCATGTTAAACTGATCTGCAACATAAACACAAGAACAAATTTGTCGGGTTGTAATCCGGTTTAAATATTCTTATAAACCGGCACTTGATCATCCTTAATTCCTTGTCATTTCTTCCTTCTGAAAAATCCGAGTCAATATACCAGCTTCATAATCAATTTGCTTGCAGAAGATATTTTGTAAATAAAGAATCCATTTGAATCGGCCTTCAATGCTCTGACTTTACAAAAATATTGGACTTCAAATATTCAACTGATATTCAGCCGGTTTGAAAATGTAGAACTTGCCGGTTTATGATTACCACCATTATCAGGTTATAAAAACTGATACTTCCGGGTCATGATTGTTGCCAACGCCGGTTCATCATTGTTGATGACGCTAGGTTGCAGACACAGGGTCGTAATGATTGGTGACGCCGAGTCATTCTAGTTTGCTCAAAACAGAGAATTTGAAAATAGTTCTTCGATAATAATATAATACCTGTAGCCCCCAAGTCTTGAGCAGAACAAAGTGATGGCTTAAGACTTGCTTTAATATCAATATTGCCACTTTTTGAAGAAATCCATGTTGTTCATCCCAGTCACTAGTAAAAACTGGATTTCCATATATGTAGCCCCCAAGTGCCGGGTTGTCATGCTTGCAGCAACCTGGGACTTGAAATTGCCTTATGCTCATAAAAACTTCAACCAGTGTAGCCCCCAAGGGCTGGGTCATTATGCAATAATGAGCAGGGACTTGGTAGGTATAATCATGTAAATTTGAGCAATGATGTGTAGCCCCCAAGGGCCGGCTCAGTAAGATAATATTGAGCTGGGACTTGATATAACTTCAATGAAAATAACATCATATGATGTAACCCCCATCATGGGACTTGAATCCATGTCTGCAAGGTTAAGAGCCTTGTGCTTTACCAACTGAGCAGTGGAACCCTCAATATAATGAATAAAAAGCTTTGTACCTTGAATTGTTGACAAGAGCAATTGGTAGCCCCCAAGGGCCGGCTCATTATAATGTGATGAGTCGGGTCTTCAATAAGATGAGCAAAAAATGACTTTGCATTAGCCCCCAAGTGTCATGGTGCATGCTTGCAACGACATGAGACTTGCATATTTGATGTAATCTCAACTTGAATAATGTAGCCCCAAGTGCCGGGTTGTAAGCTTGCAGCGACTCGGGATTATTCCTTCAATTGTAGAATAAATCATATCCATTGATAATATGATAGCCATTGCGCCAAAGCGACTTTGAAAACCTTGATCATAATACTGGCTATTGATAACCATAAGAAAATGCAGCCATGTTGGCTATTTGAAGATTTGAATAATATAATCCAATGATTTATGAGCGCATGATTCCAATGGTGCAATCCAAATATATACTGGCGACTTATAGTCCAAAGCCAGGCCGGGTTAACAAACACCGGATAATTTCTCATCATATACTGGCGACTTACTGTCTTAAAGCCAGGCCGGGTTAATAAACGCCGGTGATTTATAATTATGCTTTATTCAACCTGTTTCTGCATACAACAAGTTTGAAGTGTCCTGGCGGTTTATCGCCGGACGGGTCATAATGCCCAACATATAACTCGGGTTTATAACCAAGGCTGCACTTAAGAATAATCAGATATGAATAATATCATACCTATGACATTGAATCACATCGTTGGTTTGCCAACTTTTTGTAGTAAGGGTGATAACCCAAATCTTGAGTACCCCACCATGCCTTGCTGGTGTATAATGAAGCCATGCCGGGTTATAATAAACACCGGATGATCATACTGGCGACTTGTAGTCAAAGCCAGGCCGGATTAAGAGATGCCGGTTCATAATGGATTATGTGCTAACAGCTGATAACTGTAAGCCATGCCGGGTTAAGAAACACCGGGTTGATGTAATGACATATGGTCTGGCCGGGTCAGTAGACACCGGTTGAACTTAGAACTTTATCAATAGAGATAAAACTTGCAAAAAACAAAATCAAATAAAACTTGTAGTCGAGGCTTTTCGAGGGCTGCCAGGCCGCTGAGTTAAACCATTTGACAAAGCCTTTTAAGATGGGCCTCCAACTAACCAATCGTCGTTTTAACTTTGACAAGTTCAGGGTCTCTATGAGAGTAACTTGTCAAACGTTCGGCGGGTCATGCCAGGATTACCTGGATAGGAGTGGCTTACTTGATGAAGGCAGGTTAACCCGGGGTTTTAGGTGAATACACCAGGCTTCCAAGCCGTGGGTCGATACCCAATTATAAGGGTCCTTTCAAACCCTTTGTTACTTTACACAAAGAGCCCCCAAGTAACTTTGTGAGCTGTGCTCAATGGGTGCCTATGTTTGAGTTATGTGTAGCAACAAAACTCTCTTTGGCCCCTTGGGTGTGAAGCTCCCAAGCTTTGCTGTGGCGTGATATCCGGATTGATGGACAAGACTCCGCTTTGCAAGCAGAAGCCCCCATGTGATATATTTCTGAGCTGTGCTCGCCGGGTGCCTATGTTTGAGTTGTGATGTGCAACAAACTCTCTTTGGCCCCTGATGATAATATTGTCTTGATAGTCACATCAAGAGGGTAGTAACGCCATGTTCTCTTTGGTGGATACACCTATGTTTGAACAGGAAGCCCCCAAGTAATCATATGAAGATGAGCCCATAAGGCAGGATACCCATGTTTGAACCGCGCATCAGGGCAGCAGGTCCTCTTCGGCAACCTTTAACTTTTTTGCAAGAGATAAATTCTTCTTGAACCGGGATTTTGAACCAGATATTGAGAGCTTCAAAGCTTTGTGGGAGATAGCTTTCCCTTGAACCGGATAGTAAACCTGAATCTTCATTTTTAGCCGGAAATTTTCTGACAACCTTTAAACTCGAACTTGCAAGAAGTTAATTCCTTTTTGAACCGGAAATTCTTAAACCGGAGTTGAGAGCTTCAGAGCTTTGTGGGAGATAGATTTCCCTTGAACCGGATTGTAAAACGGTTATTTGAGAGCTTCAATGAGACTGACTTCCTTTGAAACGGATTTTGAACCAGAATCCTTTCTGATGACCTGTCCTGGCGTTCTTACATTCGCTTAAACTGGCAAGGCTTGCTGAGTCATACCATTGTAGCCCCCGAGTCTCAAAGGTGACTCAAGGAGTTGACTTGAGACTCTCCATATTTGACCGTTATATATACATGCATAACTTGTATATCATTGGTGTTGATAGCACAATGTGAATCCATAGAAAGTTGAGGTGACTACGACGGGTTATAAACGATCCCGCATGAGCCGTGTCAGCAACTCAGCCAATGATTCCTTCCAACTGGTGATTTGAAGTTAACCAAACTGTAGTGGCGGCAGCGCCTGCCCGTTGAACAACCCAGTGCAAACGGCGGTTGGGAGTATATGATAATTTGCCTCCATTTTGTTGAAAGAAAAACCGGGCTACCCAAGTTGTGACTTGTTCATACTCAATAAATAGCTCATGCAGACAGGTGCGGCCCGGTATGTTGATATAGACCAGGCCGCGAGAGACGGATGACAAGGACGACCACAACATCAGAGGTGGCTCAAATAGATGAACCGGCCGCGGTGTTGTAAACTGACGCGGACGGGCGAGTTAACCACGTCGTTTTGATGTAGTGAACAATTGTCCAGGCCGGAAATAATCTGCCATGAAATTGACGATCGCTAGGTGTAGTTGAAGTCGCTCACGGGTGAATCGGCCGCGGCATGGTAAACCGGTGTGGACGGGTGAGTCGGCCGCGGCGTTTGTAAGTCAGCGCGAACTCGTGAACCGGCCGCGAGGGCGGACGGGCGAGTTGTCCGTGGCGTTGTAAGGCAGTGCGGACGGGTGAGTCGGCCGGTCGTTGATGTAAACCGGACCGTGATACACGTGTCCATGAAGCTGCGCGGCATAGACGAACGTGCCTCCGCGGTATAATGCCACCCTTTTTCTTTTAATAGCCGTCCTGCATAAAAATATTACAGGCCAAAATAACTGTTGTCGGATGATTTAACATGTACTGATAAAAAACATTAGAAAAATAACACCTGGTATTTTTTATCGAATGAACACGGACGCTGACGTTAGATAATGCATAGTGCTGCTATTGTGGATGCCCACTGAGCTTGCATCGACGCTTCCGTTGGCCTTGGCGAACGCGGATGTTGTATTTAGATGGAAATATCCTGCACCCCTGTCCTGTCTCACGCCCACATACTCAGCACAATACTCCGTCCGTTCTGCTGCTCCATACTTATAGTGCAGCAATTCAGCAGAGGCGGCTCAGGGCACAACAGTCCAAGGCCATGGCACGCGCAACCGGGGCAGCCGTCTTGGGAAAAAATCGGAGCAACAGTGGGTCAGCAGCCGGCGGCTCGCGGTAGTAGAGCAACGGTGGAACAAAACCGCAACGGCTCGAGCGCAGTCCGGTGGTGAAGGTGGCGCCGGCTTGAAACGGTGCTAGCAAGGGGAGGTGAGTTGCGTCAGAGGCAACAACATAGGTGACGGGGGCACGGGTCACAGCTAGCGCGGACGGGTCGCGGCGAGCTGATCCGGGGTGGCGCGAAGCCCGTGGAGCACTCCACCGGAGCAACGGCGGGTGGCTTGGCCCCGTTGTGGTTGAGGTGGATCGGCGAGCGACTTAGAGTCCAGCAGAGCCGGAGCTGGGTGACTTTGAGAAAAAAGTAGAAGACGACCAGGCAGGTTCTTCCTCCTCTTCCGGGTCAAGTTTCTCCTTCTCTCTCTATTTTTTTTAACTGATGATCTCAGGGCTGACATACAGTCAGCCGGCTCTTGTAGCAGTTGTCGGAGTAGTACTCAAGTAGAGTGCTTTCATCACGTGCTATTCGAGTCCCTGTGGATTTGACTTGAGTGCGTTCTAGTAGCATTTGAGCCGATGCACACCATTAGCCTTTGAGGTAATGCACTAATTCACACGGGAAATTTATTGACTACTGCCTCGGGACTTGATCTGCCAGCTGCGATTTGATGGGAGTAGATGAGTAGGAATCGATCAGGTGTGCTCGTGACGCTCCGTCACGCCAGGGTGGCCGTTAGCGGATCACGGATTACCTTTCCTCAAAATCCCAGACGATCTCGTCGGGCACGGTGTAGAACGGCGCAATAGCAGAAAACTGATTTGTTTCGGATTTGATGGTCCGCCGGGTCACATACGGCAGCGCTGGCGACGTAACCCTAATATCTCTAGATCTTTCAACTTGCATCTGCCAATCTCCAAATTTAATCATAATTCTGAACATAAAACCGATGAACATGCCAGCTCTGTCCAAGGCTATCTCACGCCGGGTTATCCTGCGCGCCTTCGTGCTGGCGCTTTTTTCATCTGATATATTGCGAGCTTCTCGATCCCTGAAGAGATCCCTCCAAGAACTCAACACCCCCATGCGCAGCCCCATGGTGGGCGCCAACTGTCGTGGATTTTTCACGGCAGATGTCCTAGTGTGAGGACTTAGTCGTGAGGCCAACACATCTATGTGGTAGCTTGAGAGGGGTTGAGCGGAATCGAGAGACGCAACACGCAAGACAAAGATTTAGACAGCTTCGGGCCCCGGGAAACATCATCCGGTAAAACCCTACATGCTGTTTGTGGCTAGGTCTCATTATCATCACGAGGGAGTCACCGTAAACCAGCTCTCCTCTAGTTGTGTCTAGCCCTAGAGATTGTTTCTTGCTTGTCCCTCTTTGGGGAGCCCTGCCCCTCCTTATATGTTGAAGGGGCGGTTTACATGAACCGTTCCTAGTTGGATTAGGACTACTCTATTACAAGTGGAGTCCTAGTCTTGCTTCCTTTGTAGTAGAATACTCCTTATGTCTTCCTCTTAAACCGGCCCACCATAACATGAGTAGGCCTTTCATGAACCGCCCGTTGGGCTACCGGGTCTTGTCGCTCCTCTGACCCGCCTGCCGGATTACCAATTTTACGTAAACCGCCAGGTCCAAGTGGGTCGCCAGTGAATCGCCAAACTCCGGCTGGGTCACACATCTGGCGGTTTATACCGCGGGGTATATCCCCGACACCGGGTCTGGCTCGATGTCCTGTTCGGTGACAACAGCCACTTCCGACGCGAACCGATCTGGTTCGAGGTGGTGGACCTGTCCAGCGCGTATCATGCGCTGCTGGGACGGCCCGCGCTCGCCAAATTCATGGTGGTTCATGATACGTCAATTTTGCATCATGCTTTTATGTCAATATTTATTGCATTATGGGCTGCTATTTCACGTTATGTCACAATACTTATGGCTGTTCTCTCTTATTTTATAAGGTTTACATGAAGAGGGAGAATGCCGACAGCTAGAATTCTGGGCTGGAAAAGGAGCAAATATTGGAGGTCTATTCTACGCAACTCCAAAAGTCCTGAAACTCCACGGAATACCTTGAAATAAATAAAGAAAAATCGTCGCCAAAGATGAAGGCCAGGGGGCCCACACCCTGCTCACGAGGGTGGGGGGCGCCCCCCTGGGCGCGCCCCCCTACCTCGTGGGTCCCCCGATGGCTCTCCGGCGCCCATCTTCTCCTATATGAAGTCTTTCGATGAGAAAAAAATAAGAAGCAACCTTTCGGGACGAGACTCCGCCGCCACGAGGCGGAACCTTGGCGGAACCAATCTAGGGCTCTGGCAGAGCTGTTCTGCCGGGGACACTTCCCTCCGGGAGGGGGAAATCATCACCATCATCATCACCAACGCTCCTCTCATCGGGAGAGGTCAATCTCCATCAACATCTTCACCAGCACCATCTCATCTCCAAACCCTAGTTCATCTCTTGTATCTAATTCTTGTCTCCAAGTCCGGGATTGGTGCTAGTAGTTTGCTAGTAGTGTTGATTACTCCTTGTAGTTGATGCTAGTTGGTTTATTTGGTGGAAGATCATATGTTCAGATCCTTTATGCATATTATTACCCCTCTGATTATGAACATGAATATGCTTTGTGAGTAACTACGTTTGTTCCTGAGGACAAGGGAGAAGTCTTGCTATTAGTAGTCATGTGAATTTGGTATTCGTTCGATATTTTGATAGGATGTATGTTGTCTAGCCTCTAGTGGTGTTATGTGAACGTCGACTACATAACACTTCACCATTATTTGGGCCTAGAGGAAGGCATTGGGAAGTAATAAGTAGATGATGGGTTGCTAGAGTGACAGAAGCTTAAACCCTAGTTTATGTGTTGCTTCGTAAGGGGCTGATTTGGATCCATATGTTTCATGCTATGGTTAGGTTTACCTTAATACTTTTGTTGTAGTTGCGGATGCTTGCAATAGAGGTTAATCATAAGTGGGATGCTTGTCCAAGTAAGGGCAGTACCCAAGCACCGGTCCACCCACATATCAAATTATCAAAGTACCGAACGCGAATCATATGAGCGTGATGAAAACTAGCTTGACGATATTCCCATGTGTCCTCGGGAGCACTTTTCCTATTATAAGAGTTTGTCCAGGCTTGTCCTTTGCTACAAAAAAGGATTGGGCCACCTTGCTGCACCTTATTTACTTTTGTTACTTGTTGCTCGTTACAATTTATCTTATCACAAAACTATCTGTTACCACTTATTTCAGTACTTGCAGAGAATACCTTGCTGAAAACCGCTTATCATTTCCTTCTGCTCGTCGTTGGGTTTGACACTCTTACTTATCGAAAGGACTACGATAGATCCCCTATACTTGTGGGTCATCAAGATTTTTTTCTGGTGCCGTTGCCGGGGAGTGAAGCGCCTTTGGTAGGTGGAATTTGGTAAGGAAAAATTTATTTAGTGTGCTGAAATTTTCCGTCACTTGTTACTATGGAAAGTAATTGTCTGAGGGGCTTGTTCGGGGTATCTTCACCCCGTCCAGTAGAGCAAATAGTTGCTCCTCAACCTACTCAACCTACTGAAACTATTGAAAATGAAACTCCTTTTGAGATTCCTTCGGGTTTGATGGAAAAACTGCTAGCTAATACTTTTACAAGAGATGGAACAAAGCATCCCGATGAACATCTACGCTATGTGGATGATGTTTGTGGACTATTTAAGCTTGCAGGTATACCCGATGATGTTGTTAAGAAGAAGGCTTTCCCTTTATCTTTAAAGGGAGATGCATTGACATGGTATAGGCTATGTGATGATACGAGATCCTGGAACTATAAAAGATTGAAGCTGGAATTTCATCAAAAGTATTACCCTATGCATCTTATTCATCATGATCGCAATTATATATATAATTTTTGGCCTCGCGAAGGAGAAAGCATTGCTCAAGCTTGGGGGAGGCTTAAATCAATGTTATATTCATGCCCCAATCATGAGCTCGTGAGAGAAGTAATTATGCAAAGTTTTTATGCTCGGCTTTCTGATAACAATCGCACCATGCTCGATACTTCTTGTGCTGGCTCCTTTATGATGAAGACTATTGAATTCAGATGGAATTTATTGGATAGAATTAAACGCAACTATGAAGATTGGGACCTCGACGAAGGTAAGGAGTCAGGTATGACACCTAAGTTTGATTGTGTTAAATCTTTTATGGATACCGATATTTTCCGTAAGCTTAGCACTAAATATGGACTTGACTCTGAAATAGTAGCTTCTTTCTGTGAATCTTTTGCTACTTATGTTAATCTCCCCAAGGAGAAGTGGTTTAAATATCATCCTCCCATAGAAGTAAAAGTAGCTGCACCTATTAAAGTTGAAGAAAAGATTGTCACTTATAATGATCCTATTGTTCCCACTTCTTATGTTGAGAAACCACCTTTCCCTGTTAGAATGAAGGATCATGCTAAAGCTTCAACTGTTGTTCATAAAAGCAATATTAGAACGTATACACCTCCTGATAAAGTCAAAGAAGAACCTAATATTGCTATTGTTAAAGATCTCTTGTCTGACAATATTGATGGGCATGTTATTCAATTCTATGGTGAAACTGCCAGAATTGCTAAACCTTGTGATAAAGATAAACATAGACATGTAGTAGGCATGCCTGTTATTTCTGTTAAAATAGGAGATCATTGTTATCATGGCTTGTGTGATATGGGTGCTAGTGCTTGTGTTATACCCATTGACTTATACAAAGAAATTATGCATGATATTGCACCTGCTGAGTTAGAAGATATTGATGTTACAATTAAACTTGTCAATAGAGATACTATATCTGCAATGGGAATTGTTAGAGATGTTGAAGTCTTGTGTGGAAAAACCAAATATCCCGCTGATTTCCTTGTTCTTGGTTCTCCACAAGATAGCTTTTGTCCCATTATATTTGGTAGACCCTTCTTGAATATTGTTAATGCTAAGATAGACTGCAAAAAGAATGTTGTTACTATTGGCTTGGATGATATGGTTCATGAGTTTGATTTTTCTAAATTTAGTAAACAACATCGTGAGGAAGAATTGCCTAGTAAAGATGAGATTATTGGTCTTGCCTCTATTGTTGTACCTCCTAGTGATCCTTTAGAACAATATTTGCTAGACCATGAAAATGATATGTTCATGAATGAAAGAAGGAAAATAGATGAAGTATTCTTTAAACAGGAACCTATTTTGCAACACAATTTGCCTGTTGAATCCTAGGGGATCCTCCTCCACCCAAGGGTGATCCCGTGTTTGAGCTTAAACCGTTGCCTGATAATCTTAAATATGCTTATCTTGATGAAAAGAAAATATATCCTGTCATTATTAGTGCTAACCTTTCAGAGCATGAAGAAGAAAGATTATTGAAAACTTTAAAGAAGCACCGTGCCTCTATCGGATATACTCTGGATGATCTTAAGGGCATCAGTCCCACTCTATGCCAACATAAAATAAATTTGGAAGCGGATGCCAAACCAGTTTGTGATCCTGAACGACGTTTGAATCCTAAAATGAAAGAAGTGGTAAGAAAAGAAATACTCAAGCTTCTGGAGGCAGGTATAATTTATTCCGTTGCTGATAGTCAGTGGGTAAGTCCTGTCCATTGTGTCCCTAAGAAGGGAGGTATTAATGATAAAGATGAATTGATTCCGCAAAGAATTATCACAGGCTATAGGATGGTAACCGATTTCCGCAAATTAATTAAAGTTACTAAGAAAGATCATTACCCCTTACCTTTTATTGATCAAATGCTAGAAAGATTATGCAAACATACACATTATTGCTTTCTAGATGGTTATTCTGGTTTCTCTCAAATACCTGTGTCAGCTAAGGATCAATCAAAGACTACTTTTACATGCCCTTTTGGTACTTTTGCTTATAGACGTATGCCTTTTGGTTTATGTAATGCGCCTGCTACCTTTCAAAGATGCATGATGGCTATATTCTCTGACTTTTGCGAGAAAATTTGTGAGGTTTTCATGGACGAATTTTCCGTCTATGGTTCCTCTTTTGATGATTGCTTAAGCAATCTTGATCGAGTTTTGCAGAGATGTGAAGAAACTAATCTTGTCTTGAATTGGGAAAAGTGCCACTTTATGGTTAATGAAGGTATTGTCTTGGGGCACAAAGTTTCTGAAAGAGGTATTGAAGTTGATAAGGCCAAGGTTGATCCTATTGAAACGATGCCATGTCCCAAGGACATCAAAGGTATAAGAAGTTTCCTTGGTCATGCCGGATATTATAGGAGGTTCATTAAGGACTTCTCAAAAATCTCTCGGCCTCTGACTAATTTATTACAAAAAGATGTACCATTTGTCTTTGATGATGATTGTGTAGAAGCATTTGAAATACTTAAGAAAGCATTAGTGTCTGCACCTGTTGTTCAGCCACATGATTGGAATTTACCCTTTGAAATTATGTGTGATGCTAGTGATTATGTTGTAGGTGCTGTTCTAAGGAAATGAGTTGATAAGAAATTAAATGTTATCCATTATGCTAGTAAGACTCTAGAAAATGCTCAAAGAAATTATGCTACTACCGAAAAGGAACTTTTAGCAGTTGTATTTGCTTGTGATAAATTCAGACCCTATATTGTTGATTCTAAAGTAACTATTCACACAGATCATGCTGCTATTAAATATCTTATGGAAAAGAAGGATGCAAAACCTAGACTTATTAGATGGGTTCTCCTGCTTCAAGAATTTGATTTGCATATTGTTGATAGAAAAGGAGCTGAGAACCCCGTTGCAGATAACTTATCTAGGTTAGAGAATGTTCTTGATGACCCACTACCTATTGATGATAGCTTCCCTGATGAGCAATTAAATGTCATAAGCACTTCTCATAGCACTCCATGGTATGCTGATTATGCTAATTATATTGTCGCTAAATTTATCCCACCTAGCTTCACATACCAACAAAAGAAAAAGTTTTTCTATGACTTGCGACATTACTTTTGGGATGACCCACATCTTTATAAAGAAGGAGTAGATGGTGTCATTAGACGTTGTGTACTTGAGCATGAACAGGAACAGATCCTACGCAAGTGTCACTCCAAAGCTTATGGAGGACACCATGCTGGGGATAGAACTGCACATAAGGTATTGCAATCTGGTTTTGATTGGCCTACTCTCTTCAAGGATGCCCGTAAGTTTGTTTTGTCTTGCGATGAATGTCAAAGAATTGGTAATATTAGTAGACGTCAAGAAATGCCTATGAATTATTCACTTGTTATTGAACCATTTGATGTTTGGGGCTTTGATTATATGGGACCTTTTCCTGCCTCTAATGGATACACACATATTTTAGTTGATGTTGATTACGTTACTAAGTGGGTAGAAGCTATTCCAACTAGTAGTGCTGATCATAACACTTCTATTAAAATGCTTAAGGAAGTTATTTTTCCGAGGTTTGGAGTCCCCAGATATTTAATGACTGACGGTGGTTCACACTTTATTCATGGTGCTTTCCATAAGATGCTTGCTAAATATGACGTTAATCATAGGATTGCATCTCCTTATCACCCGCAGTCTAGTGGTCCGGTAGAGTTGAGCATTAGAGAGCTCAAATTAATTTTGCAAAAGACTATTAATAGGTCTAGAAAGAATTGGTCCAAGAAACTTGATGATGCATTATGGGCCTATAGAACTGCATATAAAAATCCTATGGGTATGTCTCCGTATAAAATGGTTCATGGAAAAGCTTGTCACTTACCTCTCGAACTAGAACACAAGGCATATTGGGCTATTAAAGAGCTCAACTATGATTTCAAACTTACCGGTGAGAAGAGGTTATTTGATATTAGTTCACTTGATGAATGGAGAACCCAAGCTTATGAAAATGCCAAGTTGTTTAAAGAAAAAGTTAAAAGATGGCATGACAAAAAGATACAAAAGCGTGAGTTTAATGTAGGTGATTATGTATTGCTATACAACTCTCGTTTAAGATTTTTTGCAGGAAAACTTCTCTCCAAATGGGAAGGTCCCTACGTTATCGAGGAGGTCTATCGTTCCGGTGCCATAAAATCAACAACATCGCATGCACAAATTCAAAGGTGGTAAACGGTCAAAGGATCAAACACTATATCTCAGGTAATCCTATAAATGTTGAAACTAATATTATTGAAACCGTAACCCCGAAGGAATACATAAGGGACACCTTCCAGAATGTTCCAGACTCCAAAAAGGAATAGGTATGTGTTACGGTAAGTAAACTGACTCCCAAAAAATTTTTAAGGCAATATTTCTCCGTTTTGGAATATTTAGAAAAATAGAAAAATAAGTAGCAGTCCGGGGAGGACACGAGGCCTCCACGAGGGTGGAGGGCTCGCCCTACCCCCCTGGGCGCGCCCCCTACCTCGTGAGCACCTCGTGTGCCCTCCAGACTCCGTTTCCTTGCACGTACGTATTTTGGTCGGTAAAAATTCATTATATATACTCCCGAAGGTTTTGACTCTTGTATCACGCAAATCTCCCCTGTTCTTGTTTCGAGCTGTTTTTCTGACAGGTCTAGATCATCATGACGGCCCCAAGTGCTTCCAAGGACAAGTTCTTCGAGAAGGTGATCAACCCTTACCTCGCGGAGGTGCTGCGACACCCTCAACCATTGAGATGCGTGATGGGTTGCTGCACATCCGCGATGTTGAGGGACCAAAGGGAACCAGAAGCATGGAGTCGAGGCTCGAAGCAATGGAGCAACACGTTTTCAAATGTCAGGGGATGGTGGAGCGTGGAATCAATTCTAGCCACAAGATGCTCGCGGAGTTCACCAACAACTACGAGTCGGACGCTAAGAATACCGAGGAGGCCATCTTTAAGCTACAAGAGAAGATCGAGCACCTCCAAGCCCAAATTTATGATTTGCAAAATCAAAACTGTGAGTATGAATATATATTCAAAAGGATGAGTTTGGCTGCAGATTTGAGGATTCCGGAGACTCGATCGTCCTTCTATGATGGTGAGCCTATGCCATGGAAGTTGGACGACAAACCTGCATCATCAACAATACCTCCACCACCAACAACAAAGAAGGAGACATAATCACATGGGTATGGGCACTCCCCTTGGCAACTGCCAAGCTTGGGGGAGGTGCCCTGGTATCGTATCACCATCGCAATTCCTATCTTCACCGTATATCTTAGTTTGATCCTATTAGTAGTATCTTGATTTAGTAGAATAAAGTCATGGCATGATCTAGTTTTGAGTTTTGCTTTATGATCCTTCTTTGTAATCGAGTCCGTGAGCTATATAATAAAGATTAGTGTTGAGTCAAGGGCTTGATTGTTTTGCCATGATCTTGGGTGATTAGAAGAAAAAGAACAAAAAGAATCAAAGAGTTCATTTTGATCTTAGTGAAAGTAATGACTTCACATAGAGAGTATGATGATTAAAAGTTGTTGGGAGTTGGCAAATATAGCTTTGGTCACCGTTGCAATTAATAGGAAGTAATAAGGAAAGAGAGGTTTCACATATAGATACATTATCATTGACATCTTTTATGATTGGGAGCACTCATTAAAATATGACATGCTAAAGAGTTGAGGTTGGACA
Organism: Triticum aestivum; assembly: GCF_018294505.1. Lineage (NCBI taxonomy): Eukaryota > Viridiplantae > Streptophyta > Magnoliopsida > Poales > Poaceae > Triticum > Triticum aestivum. The sequence continues at coordinate 372,261,877 of NC_057807.1, forward strand.
AGGAAGACAACATAATGAGTTGTGTTTTCTTACATCCGAGATAAAGTATGTTGTCATGGATCCTCTACCATGTTGAGCTTGCCTTTCCCCCTCATGCTAGCCAAATTCTTAGCACCAAGTAGAAATACTACTTGTGCTTCCAAATACCCTTAAACCAGTTTTGCTATGAGAGTCCACCATATCTACCTATGGATTGAGTAAGATCCTTCAAGTAAGTTGTCATCGGTGCAAGCAATAAAAATTGCTCTCTAAATATGCATGACTTATTAGTGCAGAGAAATAAGCTTTGTACGAACTTGTTGTGGATGCAATAAAAGCGACGGACTGCATAATAAAGGTCCACATGCAAGGGGCAATATAAAGTGACGTTCTTTTGCATTAAGATTTTGTGCATCAACCCTAAACGCGCATGACAACCTCTGCTTCCCTCTGCGAAGGGCCTATCTTTTATTATTATCCTTTACCTTATGCAAGAGTCACGGTGATCTTCACCTTTCCTTTTTCATTTGATCCTTTGGCAAGCTCAGCATGTTGGAAAGAGTATGATATATATATCTAATTGGATGTAGGGGAGCATGAATTATTATTGTTGACATTACCCTTGAGGTAAAAGGTTGTGGGGCAAAACTATAAGCCCCTATCTTTCTATGTGTCCGACTAAAACTCCGTAACCACAAGTATCGCGTGAGTGCTAGCAATTATGAAGGACTAAGTGATAGTTGAGTATGTGGACTTGCTTTTAAGCTCTGACATAGACTCTTTCCGATGTTATGATAAATTGCAATTGCTTCCATGACTAAGGGTATAATTTGTTAGTGCCCAATAAGGTTTCTGATTCATGCTTTGGCTTTGTGAAAAGATCATCACTTGAACATGAGTAATCGTATGACAAAATCTATATATGTTGCTGTTATGAAATAATCATGATGCCTTCATGTCCGTATTTTGCTTTTATCGACGCCTCTACCTCTAAACATGAGGACATATTTATTGTTATCGGCTTTTCGCTTGAGGACAAGCGAGGTCTAAGCTTGGGGGAGTTGATACGTCCATTTTGCATCATGCTTTTATGACAATATTTATTGCATTATGGGCTGCTATTTCACATTATGTCACAATACTTATGGCTATTCTCTCTTATTTTACAAGGTTTACATGAAGAGGGAGAATGCCGGCAGCTGGAATTCTGGGCTGGAAAAGGAGCAAATATTGGAGGTCTATTCTACGCAACTCCAAACGTCCTGAAACTCCATGGAATACCTTGAAATAAATAAAGAAAAATCGTCGCCAAAGATGAAGGCCAGGGGGCCCACACCCTGCTCACGAGGGTGGGGGGCGCCCCCCTGGGCGCGCCCCCTACCTCATGGGCCCCCTGGTGGCTCTCCGACACCCATCTTCTCCTATATGAAGTCTTTCGATGAGAAAAAAATAAGAAGCAACCTTTCGGGACGAGACTCCGCCGCCACGAGGCGGAACCTTGGCGGAACCAATCTAGGGCTCTAGCAGAGCTGTTCTGCCGGGGACACTTCCCTCCGAGAGGGGGAAATCATCACCACCGTCATCACCAGTGCTCCTCTCATCGGGAGAGGGAAATATCCATCAACATCTTCACTAGCACCATCTCATCTCCAAACCCTAGTTCATCTCTTGTATCCAATTCTTGTCTCCAAGTCCGGGATTGGTGCTAGTAGTTTGCTAGTAGTGTTGATTACTCCTTGTAGTTGATGCTAGTTGGTTTATTTGGTGGAAGATCATATGTTCAGATCCTTTATGCATATTATTACCCCTCTGATTATGAACATGAATATGCTTTATGAGTAATTACGTTTGTTCCTAAGGACAAGGGAGAAGTCTTGCTATTAGTAGTCATGTGAATCTGGTATTCGTTCGATATTTTGATAGGATGTATGTTGTCTAGCCTCTAGTGGTGTTATGTGAACGTCGACTACATAACACTTCACCATTATTTGGGCCTAGAGGAAGGCATTGGGAAGTAATAAGTAGATGATGGGTTGCTAGAGTGACAGAAGCTTAAACCCTAGTTTATGCGTTGCTTCGTAAGGGGATGATTTGGATCCATATGTTTCATGCTATGGTTAGGTTTACCTTAATACTTTTGTTGTAGTTGCGGATGCTTGCAATAGAGGTTAATCATAAGTGGGATTCTTGTCCAAGTAAGGGCAGTACCCAAGCACCGGTCCACCCACGTATCAAATTATCAAAGTACCGAACGCGAATCATATGAGCGTGATGAAAACTAGCTTGACGATATTCCCATGTGTCCTCGGGAGCGCTTTTCCTATTATAAGAGTTTGTCTAGGCTTGTCCTTTGCTACAAAAAAGGATTGGGCCACCTTGCTGCACCTTATTTACTTTTGTTACTTGTTGCTCATTACAATTTATCTTAGCACAAAACTATCTGTTACCACTTATTTCAGTACTTGCAGAGAATACCTTGCTGAAAACCGCTTATCATTTCCTTCTACTCCTCGTTGGGTTCGACACTCTTACTTATCAAAGGACTACGATAGATCCTCTATACTTGTGGGTCATCAGTTCCTCACTACGCATACCTGAAGATGAAGATGACGGGTCCCAAGGGCCTCATTACCATCACTGGCGACTACCGCAAGTCTCTAGAGTGCGCCCGAGACAGCACCAAGCTGGCTGAGTCGCTGGTCATCGCCGAGGAGCGGCATCAGCTCGACCGGATCGTCGCCCTGGCCGGTGACGCCTCCGCTGCGTCGATCCCGACCCTGGACCCGACCGATGAGGCTGCCTTCAAGACCTCCAAGGAAACCAAGAAAGTGAAGCTGAACCCGAAAGACCCCAGCTGCAGCAAGTACGTTCTCGTAGGCGCCCGCCTCGACAGCAAATAGGAAAGCGAGCTCATCGACTTCCTCCGTGAGAATCGGGATATCTTCGCATGGACCCCCAAAGACATGCCGGGTATCCCGAGGAAGTACGCCGAGCACAAACTCCATGTCTGCAAGGACGCCAAGCCTGTCCGTCAACCCCTCCGTCGGTTTTCCTAGAGAAGAGAAGAACCATTGGTGAAGAGGTCGCCAAGCTCTTGGCGGCCGGCTTCATAATGGAAGTGTTTCACCCCGAGTGGTTGGCCAACCCAGTCCTCGTCCTAAAGAAGAACAAGACCTGGCGCATATGTATCAACTACACCAGCCTCAACAAGGCCTGTCCCAAGGATCCGTTCGCTCTCCCGCGGATCGACCAAGTCATCGACTCGACCGCCGGGTGCAAGCTGATGTCCTTCCTGGACGCCTACTTCGGCTATCACCAGATCAAGCTGGACCCGGCCGATGCCCTGAAGACGTCCTTCATCACGCCCTTTGGGGTGTACTGCTACATCACCATGTCATTCGTCTTGAAGAATACTGGCGCCACCTTCCAACTCTGCATGCAGAATGCTTGCTACCGCAACTCGGCCACAACATCCACGTGTACGTGGACGATATCATGGTGAAGACCAAGCAGCACCTCACGCTCCTCGACAATCTAAAGGAAACATTCGCCAACCTCCACGAATACAAGGTCAAGCTCAACCCGGAAAAGTGCATCTTCGGCGTCCCAGCCGGAAAGCTTCTCGGCTTCCTCGTCTCGGAACACGGCATCGAGGCGAACCCGGAGAAGATCAAGGTCATCGAGCGCATGCGCAAGCCAACCCGGCTGCACGATGTCCAGAAGTTCACAGGCTGCCTGACCTCAGTCAACCGGTTTCTAAGCCGGCTGGGCGAGAAGGCACTGCCCCTGTACCAGCTAATGAAGAAAACAAGCCCGTTCGAGTGGAACAGCAAGGCGGATGAAGCTTTCCAAGACCTCAAGCGCATGCTCTCCATCGCACTAGTCCTGGCCGCACCAACCGACAAGGAGCCGCTGTTGCTCTACATAGCCGCGACCTCGCGGGCGGTCAGCACGGTGCTGGTGGTCGAGCGACCAGAGAAGGGCAAGATCCAGGCCGTCTAGCGCCTGGTCTACTACCTGAGCGAAGTGCTCTCCACCTCCAAGCAGAACTACCCGCACTACCAGAAGATGTGTTACGGCGTGTACCTCACCGCCAAGAAGCTGAAGCAGTACTTTCAAGAACACACCGTCACCGTCGTCAGCACGGCGCCTATCGGAGAAATCATCGGGTGCCGGGATGCCTCTGGCCGGTTTGCCAAGTGGGCGATCCAGCTAGCCGGCCACACCATCCTCTACGAGCCCCGCACCACGATCAAGTCTTAGGCCCTGACCGATTTCCTCGTCGACTGGACCGAGACCCAGAACCTGCCGCCGCCACCCGACTTGATGCATTGGCGCATGCACTTCGACGGGTCAAAGATGCGACTAGGCTTAGGGGCCGGCATTGTACTGTCATCTCCAAAGGGTGACCGACTCCGCTACGCACTCCAGATCCACTTTGCTGCCTCCAACAACGTCGCCAAATATGAAGCCCTTGTGCACGGCCTCCGGCTTGCCAAGGAACTCGGCATCCGGCGCATCCTGTGCTTCGGCGACTCGGACTTGGTGGTGCAGCAGTGCTCCGGTGAGTGGGACGCCCGCGACTCCAACATGGCAAGCTACCTCTTCCTCATCCAGAAGCTGCCCGGATCCTTTGATGGCTGCGAGTTCCTCCATGTCCCCCACGCGGAGAACGAGGCAGCCGACACGCTCGCCAAGATCACCTCGTCACGTCAAGCCACCCCGTCCGGCGTCTCCCTCGAGCACCTGCGCAAACCGTCCATCAAGCCGTCGCCAGACTCCGAGTCCATCCGCGTCCCAGAAGACCCGGCCGTGCCGCAAGATGGCCCGGGGACTGCTGAACCCGGCCCGTGGGCTGCTGAACCCGGCCTGGGGGCTACTCAGCTCAACCCGGCCACCATCACCCTAGACCCGGCCGTTTCCGTCACCAACCCGGGGGCTGCTCAACCCGGCCCACGAGCCGCCGACTCGGAACCCACCCAGGTGGCCGCCTTCACCGTCGGCGCGACCCCATCTTGGGCCTTGCCGATATCAGAGTTTTTGGAGAACGGGGTTCTCCCCATGGACGAGACCGAGGCTCGGCAGGTTCAGCGCTGGGCGTCCGCCTACAGCATCATCAACAACGAGCTCATCAAGCGCAGCTCTACCGGCGTGTTCCAGCGCTGCATCGAGCAGGATCACGGCATTGACATCCTCCTCGACATTCACCAAGGCGAGTGCGGGCACCACGCCGCATCACGATCCCTCGTGGCCAAGGCGTTCCGCCACGGCTTCTATTGGCCAACGGCCCTCGAAGACGCTGAGTCGCTCGTCCTCAAGTGCGAAGGATGCTAGCGCTTCAGCAAACGCAGCCACCAGCCGGTGTCAGCACTCCGAACCATACCGATCGCCTGGCCCTTCGCGGTCTGGGGACTCGACATGGTGGGACCCTTCAAAACCGCTCGAGGCGGCATGACGCACTTACTGGTGGCAGTGGACAAGTTCACCAAGTGGATCGAGGCAAGACCAATCAAGAAATTGGACTGGCCAACAGCCGTCTGGTTCATCAAGGACATAGCAGTTCGATACGGCATGCCGAACAGCATCATCACCGACAATGGCACCAACTTCGCCAAGGGCGCGCTCGAGCAATACTGCTCCGTCTCCGGCATCCGCCTCGACCTGGCCTCCGTGGCACATCCGCGGTCGAACGGGTAGTTCGAGCGGGCCAACGGACTCATCCTGTCCGGCATCAAGCCGCGACTCGTCGAGCCACTCGTCCGCTCACCCGGCAGTTGGCTCGATGAGTTGCCAGCAGTTCTCTTTAGTTCGCGCACAACACCAAACCGGTCGACCGGGTTCACCCCGTTCTTCCTCGTCTACGGATCCGAAGCCATCATTCCGACCGACGTCGAGTTCGACTCGCCGCGTGTCACGATGTACACCGAAACCGAAGCAAGAGAAGCACGCGAAGATGGCGTCGACCTGCTCGAAGAGGCGCGCCTTCTGGCACTTAGCCGCTCGGCTATCTACCAGCAAGGCCTGAGGCACTACCACAGCAAGAAGATCAAGCCTCTCGCATTCCGTGAAGGCGACCTCGTTCTCCGACTCGTCCAAGAGCAGGAAGGCCAGCACAAGCTGTCCTCTCCATGGGAGGGCCCATTCATCGTGAGCAGGACTTTGCGCGACCGCAACACCTACTACCTCATTGACGCGCGCAAGTCGAAGAAGCGCAAGAGGGACACCGCCAGTGAAGAAACGACCCGGTCATGGAACGCAGAACTCCTCCGTCCGTTTTACAGTTAGCCGCGTGAATGTATGTATCGATGCCTTTTGTAAGCATATCAAACTATGGGGTCCCCGAACGAGACTCGGGGGCTGCCTTTTGCCAACCAATTTATTGCGTCCATATTTTGCATCACTTTACTACCGAACCCGGCCGCCGGCTCGACTAGCTCGACCCAGGGGCTCGGGGGCTGGCCGGCTTAATCGACACCCCGCCGCTTTACTTGGTGATTTCTGATAAAGTTAGGATGCCACGGTCCCCCACTTCGCCCTAAAACCACAGATCCAGCTCTGGCTGACGACGGGCAAGCACAACGGGCCAAAGCTCCCCTATGATTCATACACTAAGTCAAAAGCCACCGGGTCGACCAACCCGGCCCGACGCTTGTCAACTAAGTTAGCCGCACGATCGGCTGCTCACCAACCGGCCAAGCCGGACTGCCGCCAGCCGGCCCAGTGGGTGTTTCGCTCGCGCTCAACGCTTCTAAGGACCCAACTCCTGCGCGCGCCTCATGAAGAGCCGAACTCCTTGTGACGGACCGAAGCCTCGTCCGTCTGACTCGCGGGGGGGGGGGAGGTTTCAGAGAGGAACAACGCATGAAATAAGTTCGAAAAAAGCAAAAGGAAAAAAAGCAAATAAACACTCACAACATTTACACATAAATGTTTCAAGCAAAGGCCCACGGCCCGAGTTCATTACACCCTGAAAACCCCCAGTGGGTGGGTGGACCTGCTACTTAACAAAGTTTTCTACAAAGATTCTCAGGCATTCCCAGCGCCGCGTCGCGACGTCGACGGCTCCCCCCTGCCGGCCTCCGGGTCCAGCGAAGCACCGGTGTCCTCTTCGGCTTCTGCGTCACCGTAGACGCCCGTCTCCTCTAAGCTGCCCTCCGGGTCGTGAAGAAGCAAGCCGTAGTCGTCGCCATCCACGACCCCGCCGTCTTCCGTCCGCTCCGGATGGAACTCGTCGTGGAAGGCGAACTCGGCGATATAGCTTGCCTGGGAGGCGATCCGGCCGGCCTGCTCCCGCAGCAACTGCTCCGAACCAGCGCGTTGACCCATCAGGCGTCCAGCTGAAGATCCGGGTGCCAAGACAGCGTGATCCAGAGCACCATCTCAGCACCGGCCCGGGCGGCGGAAACACGCCAGTCGCTAAGGCGATCCGGGCCCATCTCCAACCAGTGCGCTAGGTGCGAGAAGCTGCGCGGATGGACAGAGTCCGGCCACAAGGCCGCCGTCATCGCGGTGCCGGCCCGGGACAGCCGCTCCATGTGCGTCCCCAAGACCCGCAGCCGGGCCTCAGCAGCGGCAATGATCTCCGGGAAGGTCCAGGCCGTCAGTGGATCCGTCCCGGACCCAGCAACGCCGGTCTTATCGTGCTGATAGCGGACGGCTTCCTCCGCCAGCCGCTGCGTCTCCGGAAAGGCCCCTGTAGCCAAAGAAGAAGCAAGTTAGAAGAACAACAAGGAAGGAAGGGTCGGGTCCCGACCCGGCAAACTATGAAGAAGCAGCACTTACTAGAGAAAGACTCTTCCAGGTGCTGCGCCTCGAGCAACGTACCATGTCGCTCCCGCTCCAAGATGTGGTCCCGCTCCCTGAAGCGCCTTCTCTAGGTCAGCCGCCTTAGCAAGGACCGCCTTCAGCTCGGTGTCCTTGTCTTTGGCCGCCTTCTCGGCCACCTCACGACGGCGAGCCTCGGCCTGGCGGGCCTCCTCAGCCGTGGTGGCTGCTCCTGCAGACGCTCCACCTCGGCCTGGAGCCGGCCCTTGTCGTCGACCAGCTGGCCGTGCTGCTGGTCTGCCTCGACCAGGGCCTTCTCCGTCTCCACCACCTTGGCGGCCTCCGCCTTAAGAAGATCCACCTCAGCCTCGAGGCGGCTCTTATGAACCGCCAGCTGCTCGTGCAGCCAGTCGGCCTCATCAAGAGATCGTCGGGCCGCGGCCGTCTCCTCCCTCGCCTGCATCGCCTCGATGCCAGGACGGCCGGTGTCGGCAACGAGTCGGTCATAGTGATGACCGGCCCGGAGCAGACGAGTCCGCCAGGACGGCACCTCTGCTGCAAAAAAAGAAGAGTTCAGCAAATATGAAGACAAGACTTAAGATTTGGCCCAACTGTTACACAGTTGGCCTGAATCTCGGGGGCTACACCCAGTGGGTGCGCTAGTGCGCCCCCACTAGAAAAGATCACAAGGGTACCTACGGCGATGCGAAGCTCCTCCTCCTTGGCAGCGAGCTGCTACTTGAGCTCCCGGTGCTTGCCTAGGAGACGGTTGTAAGCAGCAACCCAGAAGGCGTCGAGATGCTGAAGAAGACAGAAGGCAAAATATGGTCAACGCTCTTAAGGTTCGACCCAACTACTACATAGTTGGCCCGAACCTCGGGGGCTACACCCAGTGGGTGCGCTGGCGCGCCCCCACAAGGATGAAATCACAAGAAAACAAGAAGAAAGAAGAACTTACCAAGACGGCACGCTCCAAGTCGCGCGTCCGCTCCACCTCGGCCTGGGCGAAGGCCTCAAGACGCTCCGTCCGGCCTCGCAGGCGGCGGCTAACGGCGTCCAGCGCCGCATCCTCCTGGGTCTGGGGCCCAAAGACGGTCACGCCCCCGCTTCGTGCGGGCTGCGGCACGGCGGCTCGGTGCCCTCCCGGAGGGAGCACCAAGGCACGCCCACTGCTGGCCGCTTGCAAAGCGGCCAGCACCTCCTCCGACGCCCCTCCCGGCGTCATCACCTCCTTGGACGCCGGGACGCCCTGCGTCGTCACCTCAGGCACCGCCGCCTGCGGTGCCTCCTCCATAACCGGCGGCGCTTCCGGCACCGCCGCCTGCGGTGCCTCCTCCAAAGTGACACCGCCTCCACCGCCATCGGCCCCAACGCGCTCGACCACGTCGGCCCGCAGCGGGGTATCGCCCCCCACCTCCATGACCTCCCGATCAAGGAACACCACCTCAGCCCGGCCTCCGCGGCCGCGCTCCCTCACCGTCGACGGCTCAAAAACCGTCGCCGCCACCACTGTGCCCTCCGGCATCTCGCGCCAGGCCGGCTCCACGCCGCCTCGCGCCCATGCCGCCGCCGCGTCCGTCCAAGCCTGGACCAACGCCGCCTCCAACTCCGCCTCAGCCCGGTTCCTGTCCCGCCTGGCCAAGGCCTCGGCGTCATCCGGGTCCAGGCCGAGGTCCGAGTTGCCCCATCCCTCCTCCCCGGCCAGGCCCGTGAGGTCGGACCGGCTCCTGCGAAACGCGGCCCCCTCGGCGGCCGCGGACTCCGCCGCCGCCCTCGCCAGCGCGATCGGCGACCTGAACAAAAAAGAAGAATGAGCAAGAAAAAGCCAAGGCTGGCCCAAGAAATCCAGGCGCAGGTAAGAAACAAGACTTACCCCGACAAGACTGGGACCGAAGTCGGCTTCCCGCGCCTCTTCTTGGCCGGCCTCCCAGGCTCGGCCGGGTCCGCCGTGCGCTTCGGGGCCCGGGGTCGCGGCGCGACGCTGTCCTGTCCGTGCGGGCGGCTCGGCGCCGCCCCATGCAAGGACCCGGCTCCGCCCGCCTTGCCGCCTCCCCCGTCCAACGCCGCTACACCAACAACCGGCATCAGCGTTGCCTACGCCGCAACACACGTAAATGATTCAAGACAAATGAAGAAGAGAAAGACTCAAAGCCTACCCGCGCGACGCCCAGCGCCGGCGTCGGACTTGGCCACCTCCTCGCCGCCGTGAGCCACGGGCTCCCCTGGTGCCACCGGCACCACCTGCAACGGAGCCCGGGCGTAAGGGTGCCGGCTCGCATTCAAAAGAATCTCCCGTGATGCGTCGGGACGAATGAGAAGATGCGCGGCGGAAAAATAACAAGACCAGATGCTCACCTGCAGCGCCGGGTTCGCCTGGCTGTACGGCGCCTTGCCGAATCGCCAGTCATCTCCAAGGTTGGCCTTGGAGATGTCGTTCACGCCTCGCGCGACCTGCTCCGTCGACAGCCGCGTCGACCCCATCCGGTTGGGATCCTGAAGCCCGATCATCTCGCTGATGAGGCAGGAGCGCCTCTGAAGCGGGAGAACCCGGCGGGTGATGAACGCGGCGAGGAGGTCGGTGCCAGTGAGCCCCTCCCGCGTCCTCATCACCGTGACCCGCTCGCAGAGGTTGACGATCTCCTGCGACGGGCACCGGAGCGAGTAGCGCCAGTTCGTTTTCGCCCGCGGCGGCGCGACAGCGAAGGGGGGAAGGTTGATGTGGTCCGCACCGTGGTTGCGGACGTAGAAGAAGGAGTTCTGCCACTTCTTGGCAGAATCCTCGAGCGGGATCTTGGGGAAGTCCGCCCCCGACCGCTTCGAGACGACAGCGGCCCCGCAGTCGGCGAACTCCCCGGCCGACGGGCCCAGCTGCTTCAAGGAGAAGAAGCGCGCCCAGAGGTCGATGGTTGCGTCGACCCCCAGGTACCCTATGCATAGGGTCACGAAGCCGGAGAGCTGGATAACGGTGCCGGTGCCAAGGTGGTGCGGCTGGAGCCCGAAGAACTCCAGGAACGCGCGCAAGAAAGTGCTCGCCAGCAACCCGAAGCCGCGCTCGAAATGTGTAAGGAACACGATGCGCTCCTGCCCCTCGGGTCGGGGCCTCTGCTCGCCGCGCGGCAGACGAACACCAACGTCCGTCTCTCGCGGCAAGCGCCGCGAGGACCGAAGGTAGGTGATGTCATCGGGGGTGACGGTCGAGCCCATCCAGGAGCCCGACGGCAACAACATCACTGGAAGAGGAAGAGAAAGAAAGACGACGGAGAAGATCTCTGCTCGGGGCCACGGGCGCAGCTGTGCATCGGTGGCAAGAAGCAGAGCGAGAGGAGGGGGATAGGAGGGCGCAAGCAAGAATAATGCCCGCCGCCCCCTTGCCCCCCCCCAATTTATAACCCCCGGTTCAAACATGGGGGAGTGGGATCGTCTGCACGCGCTCGTTCCACTACCCCGCAATAAGTGCGCACATACACGTGCACTAACTGCGCGGGGAAGCGCAACTGGCCCCCAGACGCCGCAATAAATCCGCACGCGTGGACAAGGGCGTGTGGCGGCGGGCCCCGGCCCGTCGCCCAGTCCCGTCACGCGCGTGGCCTGTTAGGCCCCTCCAACTTCCGAGCACCACGTGGAGCCTGCGCAAAGCCCGAGGGAGCGCCTCAAGATTCGACAGACTCCTCGGTTCCCGCCACGACCGAGATGCCACGATCCGGTTTCCGAGAAAATCAGCACACAGTGGGTGTTGCCGGACCCGGCGCTCGCAGATTCCACCTTGCTCAAGGGGGAAGCTGCGAAGGCACTGATCCGAAGATGGCGGACCTTCACAGCTTTGGGGACTACTGTCGGGTGGATGAACCCCGAGCAGGCAACGGAACTCGGATCTATTTCAAAAACAATGGGGCCCGCATCGCCCTGCAAACCAGCGTGCGCCAGGTCGGGTTTCTCGACCCGGCAAGGACCGCAACCCGGCCAAGACCCTCGACTCGGCAAGGTACGTCGACCCGGCCCCAGCATCTGGCGCAAGGCACCTCAACCCGGTGCAACCATGGCTTCCCTAGTAAGCCAACCCACCCGTGGCGTCCACGGCAACCCAGCCTTGGGTCAGCTCCCATCCCATCCAGGGCGTATGATGGGACGAGAACTCAATCACTGATGACCAAGACTATAGTGGCCGCCCATGCCTGTGGTCAGCCGGAGCGTGGCAACAGTGCCCCTTACCTGCCCGCTGACCAGGGCTAGGACGGCAACAGTGTTTCCGCCCTCACCGCTGACGACAGCAAGCGGTGGCCTGACGGAGAACACTGTGCGCGGCTCCACTCGGCCATGCCATGACAATTGACAAGACGGTGCACAGTCCCCCTAGGTACGCGGGGCCCGCACCTAGGGGAACCCAGCGAACCACAAGCCCACAAGCGGGACCCAGCCCGGTACCCCTGACACCGACAATACAGACCCACCGACTCGGCACATTACCATTGTAACCCTAGGTGGGTTGATCTATAAAACCCCCCTAGGAGCCCACGCCTACAGAGGCAATGCGAGGCATGCGATGCGAAGCAATACGAGATAAGCAGGCAAGAAAGAGAATCCTAGGCAAGCATAGGACTAGCCACTGCATAGCAACACCAAGGAGAAGGAGCAGCTGAAGCCTTGGCCAGCCTCCTTCCTCCCTCACACACCTCCAGGAGCAACATTGTACTATCGACCATCCAACTAAACTCGGCAGGACTAGGGGTGTTATCTCTCCGGAGAGCCCCGAACCTGGGTATGTCCGGCGTCCCGCGCCCGTGCATATCAACCTCGCCTCTGGAGCCCACCAGCGCCCTCGAGCCTCCTCCTCTCTTTAACCATCCCCTGGCATCTATCGTGTGCCCACCACGACAGAATAGCTTCGTGTTATTTTACTACGGACTCTTGAATAGATCGATCAGAGAGAATAACTTTGAGGTGGTTTCGTACCCTACAATAATCTCTTCGTTTGTTCTCCGCTATTAGTGACTTTGGAGTGACTCTTTGTTGCATGTTGAGGGATAGTTATATGATCCAATTATGTTATTATTGTTGAGAGAACTTGCACTAGTGAAAGTATGAACCCTAGGCCTTGTTTCCTAGCATTGCAATACCGTTTACGCTCACTTTTATCATTAGTTACCTTTCAGTTTTTATATTTTCAGATTACAAAAACCTATATCTACCATATTGCACTTGTATCACCATCTCTTCGCCGAACTAGTGCACCTATATAATTTACCATTGTATTGGGTGTGTTGGGGACACAAGAGACTCTTTGTTATTTGGTTGCAGGGTTGCTTGAGAGAGATCATCTTCATCCTACGCCTACCACGGATTGATAAACCTTAGGTCATCCACTTGAGGAAAATTTTCTACTGTCCTACAAACCTCTGCACTTGGAGGCCCAACAACGTCTACAAAGAGGAATGTTGTGTAGTAGATATCAAACTCTTTTCTGGCGCTTTTGCCGGGGAGGCGAGGTAAACGGCACTAACACCCCATCAACTATGCTCTTTTCTGCCATCGTTGCCAGGGAGGTGAGTTCTTGAAGGTATATCTTTAGATCTTGCAATCGAAACTTTTAGTTTCTTGTTTTATCACTAGTTTAGTCTATAAAAGAAAACTACAAAAAAAGGAATTGAGGGTGCCTCACATGCTTTATCTTTTTAATGTCTTTCTGAAAATAAGGATTCTGATAATTGTGCTCAATTGCTAGAGGAATAATGCATTAGAATGTTTTGCACTAAATCTTTGAATGATGAGCATGATTGCAATGTTGTTAGTATGAATTCCTTGAATATCCATGATGCTAATGATATGCAAAGCCACAAGCTTGGGGATGCTATGTTTGATGAAGATGATATTTTTTGTCCCCCAAGTTTTGATGAGCAAATTTATTATGGTAAAAGCATGCCTCCTATTTGTGATGATTATTGTGATGACACGTATGCCATAAAGAATAAACATAAACATGAAACTTGTCATCATGATTTTAATTTTCAATTGGATTATGCTTCACATGATAGTTATTCTGTTGAGTTTGCTTCCACGATGAGAATAAATTTGCATATGTGGAGAGTAGTAAAATTTCTATGCAAGTAGATCATGAAAATAATGCTTTATGTGATGGTTATATTGTTGAATTCATTCATGATGCTACTGAAAATTATTATGAGGGGGGGGATATATGCTTGTAGGAGTTGCAATGATATCAAGTTTCCTCTCTATGTGCTTAAAGTTCTAAAGTTATGCTTGTTTTGCCTTCCTATGCCAGTTGATTATTGTTCCCATAAGTTGTTTGCTCACAAAATCCCTATGCATAGGAAGTGTGTTAGACTTAAATGTGTTAGTAATATTCTTCATGATGCTCTCTTTATGTTTCAATTCTTATCTTTTATGCGAGCATCATTGAAATCATCATGCCTAGCTAAAAGGCATTAAACGATAGCACTTGTTGGGAGGCAACCTAATTTCATTTTTTTCCTTTGATTTTGCTCCTGTTTAGTAATAAATAATTCATCTAGCCTCTGGTTAGATGTGGTTTTATGTTTTAATTAGTGTTTGTGCCAAGTAGAACCTTTGGGAAGACTTGTGTGAATGATCTTGCTGTAAAAAACAGAAACTTTAGCGCTCACGAGATTAGCTGCCATGTTTTACTGGAGAGAGGTTTTAGGTTGATTATTTTTGCAGATGATTAATAGACAAATTCCTCAGGTCCACAAATTTATTTCAAAAAATTTGGAGTTACATAAGTGTTCGAATGATACAGATTACTACAGACTGTTCTGTTTTTGACAGATTCTGTTTTTCATTGTGTTGTTTGCTTATTTTGATGAATCTATGAGTAGTATCGGAGGGTATGAACCATAGAGAAGTTGGAATATAGTAGATATTAAACCAATACGAATTTAGAATGAGTTCACAACAGTATCAAAAGTGGTGATTTATTTTCTTATACTAACGGAGCTAACGAGTCATTCCTTTCGCCGGAGGGCTAAGCGTGCTGCTAATCGCCAACCACGCCCTAAGTGTAGTGTTCGGGAGGGAGAGGAAGTTGAGGTAAGTGGCGTGCTGATGACACAAGCACATTATTTTTGTTTTGTTTGGGTCATATAATATATAATTTGTTTCCTATGCCCATGTTTTTTATTTTCTTAGGATGTTGATCAGTTTCGGGTTGTAAAGCGGACTAGACGTGCAGCAGTTGCAAGGGGAGCTGAATCATCTACTATGATAAATAAATCCTTGAATATGAGCCTTTCTCGCTTTTTAGACGCTGATGAAATTATGCAGCCGTTGGCACCACTATTTGTTGTAGTTGCTCAATAACAATCTTCTAGTTGACATCACTACTCATCTTGATCTAAATACAGTTTTTCCAGAAGTTGACATGAGTTGGCATGCTCTATTTTTCATTGGTGTAGAATATTTTATTTTTGTATTAGTTGGTATGCTCCTTGTTTTTTTCATGTGATATTTTCCATACCAACATTTTGTGCAGGCATGAGTTACTGGAGGAGCTGCGTCATCTTCTGCAGCAGATGCTGAGGTATGTGAGTATTTTTTTCTACTTATGAGCTATTGAACGTTTTCTTGCAAACTTTTTTTAGTTGCTTGTTATCTTCTTGCAATATCATGCTTATCGTTGCACATCCCCTAGAACTTTTTGTAGTTGTCAGGTCAAGTATATTTGTTAGTTTTCTTGCAGGTTGCACACTGGTAGTCTGCAGTTGTCATCATGAGCTTTCATAGTTGCACAAGAATATCATATTAGTTGGCATCATCCATTCCATGTATATATAGTTTTAGCAAAGCAGTTGGCTCTCCTCTTTTTTTGCTATACTGATCCAAATGATCATTCCTAGTTGTTTTTTCATTCTAGTTTCTTGTCTTGTATTAATGTTTTTATTTTCTCATCAACAAGGCAGCAATGAAGGAGTTGAGGTGGCTGCAGGGGAAGATGTGGAGCGACAATCACAAGCGGGCAGGATAAGGGCATCACCAGGGCGGTTTGCGAAGTTCAACGACACTCTATCCGCACCGCAGAAGTCTGAGTTAGTTTCAAGGTTTTTTGGGGGCCTCTTGAACTTATCAGAGACACTTCCAATGGACCTCACTAAATTCCTAGTGCAGCCCTACCATCCAAAGACCTCTAAAATGGTGTTCCCAGGTAGGGGAAGGATCTGTGTCGATGCTGACAATGTTCACAAGGTATTTGACCTCCCAATCAGGGGTCAAAAAGTCAGATATGTAGTTGACAAGGATGCAACTAGGATATTCAGAGAGGCTTGCAACATAACTAGAGATTCTCATCCCCAGATCAGTACATGGTACAAGATGATTAAGGATATGGGGGGAAGAACAGATGACACATTCTTTATGGCATGGCTTGCGGTTACGTTCAACACTTTTCTAGCACCAACCACGGCCCTGAAGCTGAGCCCAAAGTGTTGCGGACTTGTGCTAGATCATCAAATCCTCAAGAACACAAACATCTACCTCTTTGTAGTAGAACACATTAATGAAGATTTCCGGAACATGGACCAGGCGAAGCAACCCGTTTGTTGTTGCTTGTATCACTTGATGGTGAGTGAAAACTAGCACTTCCATGTGTTTTTCTTCTTTGTGCAGTTATAGTTTCTGAAATACCCCTCATAACAACTGAAGTTGGGTTTCCTTTTTTGGTTCTGCGGTAGATCATGTACCTTGATGCGCTCGTTCATGATATCTCAGTAAGCAAATGCTCCATACGAGCGAATGCATGGGATAGTATCTGAATTGCCAAGGTTATCAAGAAGGACTCCATCTCTCCTGGTGTGTTTGGCAAATTACAAGTGAGTTATGTTTGTTTTTTTCCAACAATGGCTCTTTTTTATCTTCTATTCATGTCTGCTCAGTTTTTTATTCCTTGGTAGCTGCACATATGCTTTTGAGATCATCTTTTGACACTTTATGGTATTCGCACAAAAATTGTTATCAGTTGGCACAACAATGCATGTAGTTGCACAGCTTGTAGCTTTAGTTTGGTATCTGCAAACATGTTCATTTTTAATTGGCACATCATCTGTTTCAAGTTGCACAACTTTACTTATCTCGTTGCATAGATGTGTGGCATCAGTTGGCAGAAACATTTTTAGGTGTCCTATGGGTTGCACAGTTTTTTGTTTGTTCAGTTGCATATATGTAGAATCAGGTCAGCCCACCATTTTGTTGTAGTTGCACAGGTTATAATAATTATTTTTGGTCAACACTAAATCTGCTTCATAACCTTATTATTTACTTTTTCTCTTTTCACATCAGCTCAAAGAGGAGTATAGGGGCACAGAGAAGACACCACTGTTTGGTGGTCTTTTGCAAGCTGAAGCATTTGTGGCATCCAAGTTACCACTAACCTACCATCCGCAGGTAAGTCTTTGCATAAAGGAGTTTGGATCAGTTACTGATACATCTCCAACATATCTATAATTTTTTATTGTTCCATGCTATTATATTACCCCTTTTGGATGTTTATGGGCTTTATTTTACACATTTATATCATTTTTGGGACTAACCTACTAACCGGAGGCCCAGCCCATATTGCTGTTTTTTTGCCTATTTCAGTATTTCGAAGAAAAGGAATATCAAACGGAGTCCAAACGGAATGAAACCTTCGGGAGCGTGATTTTTGGAACGAACGTGATCCGGAGAGCTTGGAGTGCAAGTCAAGAAGCTGCCGAGGACCCCACGAGATAGGGGGCCGCGCCCCCCTATCTCGTGGGCCCCTCGGGCGGCCACCGATGTACTTCTTCCTCCTATATGTACGTACGTACCCCGAAAACATCCAGGAGCACCACGAAACACAATTTACACCGCCGTAACCTTCTGTATCCGCGAGATCTCATCTTGGAGCCTTCGCCGGCACTCTGCCGGAGGGGGAGTCGACCACGGAGGGCTTCTATATCAACATCCTTGCCCCTCCGATGAGTTGTGAGTAGTTTACCACAGACCTATGGGTCCATAGTTATTAGCTAGATGGCTTCTTCTCACTTTTTGGATCTCAATACAATGTTCTCCCCCTCTCTTGTGGAGATCTATTCGATGTAAACTCTTTTTGCGGTGTGTTTGTCGAGATCCGAAGAATTGTGGGTTTATGATCAAGTTTATCTATGAATAATATTTGAATCTTCTTTGAGTTCTTTTATGTATGATTGAGTTATCTTTGCAAGTCTCTTTGAATTATCAGTTTGGTTTGGCCTACTAGATTGGTCTTTCTTGCCATGGGAGAAGTGCTTAGCTTTGGGTTCAATCTTGCGGTGTTCTTACCCAGTGACAGAAAGGGTTGCAAGACACGTATTGTATTGTTGCCATCGAGGATAACAAGATGGGGTTTATATCATATTGCATGAGTTTATCCCTCTACATCATGTCATCTTGCTTAATGCGTTACTCTGTTCTTATGAACTTAATACTCTAGATGCAGGCAGGAGTCGGTCGATGTGTGGAGTAATAGTAGTAGATGCAGGTAGGAGTCGGTCTACTTGTTATGGATGTGATGCCTAGATACATGATCATGCCTAGATAATCTCATAACTATGTGCTTTTCTATCAACTGCTTGATAGTAATTTGTTCACCCACCGTAATACTTATGCTATCTTGAGAGAAGGCTCTAGTGAAACCTATGGCCCTCGGGTCTATCTCTTATCATATTTGCTTTCAATCTACTTTTATTTGCATCTTTACTTTTTGCATTTGTATTATAAAATACCAAAAATATAATTTTCTTATCATACTATCTCTATCAGATCTCACTTTCGCAAGTGGTCGTGAAGGGATTGACAACCCCTTTATTGCATTGGTTGCGAGTTCTCAGTTTGTTTGTGTAGGTGCGTGGAACTTTTGAGGAGCCTCCTACTGGATTGATACCTTGGTTCTCAAAACTGAGGGAAATACTTACGATACACTTGCTGCATAACCCTCTCCTCTTCGGGGAAAACCAACGCTAGCTCAAGACGTAGCAAGAAGGATTTCTGGCGCCGTTGCTGGGGAGGTCTTCGCTCAAGTCAAGACATACCAAGTACCCATCACAAACCCATCTCCCTCACATTTACATTATTTGCCATTTGCCTCTCGTTTCCTGTCCCCCACTTCACCCTTGCTGTTTTATTCGCCCTCTCTTTCCCAATCTCCTCATCTCTTTTCCGCTTGCCTTTTTCCGTTTCCCATGTGTTTGCTTCTTTAGCTTGTCATTATGGCTAGTCCTCCTATCCTTATTCTCATTCCCGAACAAGAAATTCACAATTTTAAGCAAAGGGAGAGGGAAAGTTTAAAAGATGCTTGGCATAGAATTTGCAATGCCCAATATAAAGCTACTAGGAAGCTTGCTACTTCCGTTCTTCTCCGCAACTTTTATGTAGGCATTACTCCTTGGAATAGATGTGTTCCTGATATTGCTACCGGAGGTGATTTTATGAGTAGCCATACGTTTGATGGTTATAATGCTATGTTAGATTTGTTTGGCTCACCACCTCTTTTGGTTAATGGAACAGTTTTAACTTTAGAACATGTGATGCAACGGCTTGATATTATTGAAAATAAAATTGCCACTGTTGAGTTGATTGAAAATTTGGATAAAAAGATTCATAATCACATTACCCAATTTGGATCTAGGGTTGGAGTTACTTTGAAAAATCTTAAAGAAAAGGAACCTATAGTCAATGAAAAATTAGATCTAGACTCTGCTAGAATCGGTAAACTTGAGGATATCATTACAAACTTAGCTTCCGCATTTTCCCCCATGAAAAACACTCCAAAACCCCCTACTAAAACTGCCAAGTTTATTTATGTTCCTAAAAATAAGGGTGAATCTTCTAGTAAAGGAGACGCGGATCTCAAATCCATAAGTGTTCTTCCCAATTGTTTCTCTTTCGTTAAGGAACCTTTTGCTACCAATAAATTTCTTGAATTTTTGCCTAAAGGTTTAGCCATTGCTAAAAGGGGAGAAATCCTTATAGATCACAAGTGCTCTACTTATGAATTTAGTGCCAAAGATGGCACTCGTTAGATCTATCTTCGCTTTTTATGCCTAGCTAGGGGCGTTAAACGATAGTGCTAGTTGGGAGGCAACCCAATTTTTCTTTATGTTCGTTGTTTTTGTTCCTGTTTAGTAATAAATCTTGCATATACTCTGTTTTTAGATGTGTTTTTATCTTTTAGTTAGTGTTTGTGCCAAGTAGAACCTATAGGATAACCTACGATGATAGTTGATTTGATTATGCTGAAAAACAGAAACTTTGCGCTCACGAGAAAAAAAATCAATAAAGCACAGAAACGTGATTTTGCATTGATTCTTTTTGCTTCTCATCAATAAACAAATTGTCCAGTACGACCTATTTTGGTAGGATTTTTAGAGTTCCATAAGTTTGCGTTAGTTATAGATTGCTACAGACTGTTCTGTTTTTGAAAGATTCTGTTTTTCGTGTGTTGTTTGCTTATTTCAATGCATCTATGGCTAGTAAATTAGTTTATAAACCATAAGGAAGTTGGAATACAGTAGGTTTAACACCAAAATAAATAATGAATGAGTTCATTGCAGTACATTATGTGGTGGTTTTGTTTTCTTTCATTAACGGAGCTTATAAGATTTCCTGTTGAGTTTTGTGTTTGAAGTTTTCAAGTTTTGGGTAAAGCTTTTATGGACTATGGAATAAAGGGTGGCAAGAGCCTAAGCTTGGGGATGCCCAAGGCACCCCAAGATATTCAAGAATAGCCAAAAGCCTAAGCTTGGGGATGCCCCGGGAAGGCATCCCCTCTTTCGTCTTCGTTCATTGGTAACTTTACTTGGAGCTATATTTTTATTCACCACATGATATGTGTTTTGCTTGGAGCGTCGTGTATTATATTAGTCTTTGCTTTTTAATTTACCACAATCATCCTTGCTGTACACACCCTTTTGGGAGAAGCCTATTTTATTAGAATTTGCTAGAATACTCTATGTGCTTCACTTATATCTTTTGAGCTTGATAGTTTTTGCTCTAGTGCTTCACTTATATCTTTTAGAGCACGATGGTATCTTAATTTTGAAGAAATTGCTAGTCTCTCATGCTTCACTTATATTATTTTGAGAGTCTTTTAGAACATCATGGTATTTGCTATTATCATAAAGTTGGTCCTAGAATGATGAGCATCCACGTTGGATATAATAAAAACTATCATAGGAAGTGAATTGGATGGTATGATCAACTTGATACTTGATAATTGTTTTGAGATATGGAGGTAGTGATATTAAAGTCATGCTAGTTGGATGATTATGAATTTAAAGAATGCTTGTGTTGAAGTTAGCAAGTCCCATAGCATGCACGTATGGTTAAAGTTGTGTAACAAATTTGAAACATGAAGTGTACCTGGCTTGTGCATCCCTATGAGTGGCGGTCGGGGACGAGCGATGGTCTTTTCCTACCAATCTATCCCCCTAGGAGCATGCGTGTAGTACTTGATTTTTGATGACTTATAAATTTTTGCAATAAGTATATGAGTTCTTTTGACTAAGATTGAGTCCATGGATTATACGCACTTTTACCTTTCCACCATTGCTAGCCTCTTCGGTACCGTGCATCGCCCTTTCTCACCTTGAGAGTTGGTGCAAACTTCGCCGGTGCATCCAAACCCCGTGATACGATACGCTCTATCACACATAAACCTCTTTATATCTTCCTCAAAACAGCCACCATATCTACCTATTATGGCATTTCCATAGCCATTCCGAGATATATTGCCATGCAACTTTCCACTGTTCCGTTCATCATCATCATGACATACTTCACTTTTGTCATATTGCCATTGCATGATCATGTAGTTGAAATCGTATTTGTGGCAAAGCCACCATGCATTATTTTTCATACATGTCACTCTTGATTCATTGCACCATCCGGGTACACCGCCGGAGGCATTCATATAGAGTCATATCTTGTTCTAGTTTTGAGTTGTAATTCATATGTTGTAATCAATAGAAGTGTGATGATCATCATTTTTAGAGCATTGCCCAAAGAAAAAAAGAAGAAGAAAGGCCAAAAAAAGGCCCAAAAAGGAAAAAAGAAAAAGAAAAATAAATAAATAAATAAAAAGGGCAATGCTACTATCTCTTTTTCCACACTTGTGCTTCAAAGTAGCACCTTGTTCTTCATGTAGTGAGTCTCATATATTGTGCTTCAAAGTAGCACCATGTTTTTCATATAGTGAGTCTCATAAGTTGTATTTTTCATACTAGTAGGAATTTTTCATTATAGAACTTGGCTTGTATATTCCTACGATGGGCTTCCTCAAATGCCCTAGGTCTTCGTGAGCAAGCAAGTTGGATGCACACCCACTAGTTTTCTTTTGTTGAGCATTCATTTATAGCTCTAGTGCATCTGTTGCATGGCAATCCCTACTCCTCATGTTGACATCAATTAATAGGCATCTCCATTGCCCGTTGATTATCCTCGTCAATGTGAGACTTTCTCCTTTTTTGTCTTCTCCACACAATCCTCATCATCATATTCTATTCCACCCACAGTGCTATATCCATGGCTCACGCTCATGTATTGCTTGAAGGTTGAAAAAGTTTGAGATTATTTAAGTATGAAACAATTGCTTGGCTTGTCATCGGGGGTATAGAAGTTGGGAACATCTTTGTGTGACGAAAATGAAGCATAGCCTAACTATATGATTTTGTAGAGATGAACTTTCTTTTGCCATTTTATTTTGAGAAGACATGATTACTTTGATTAGTATGCTTGAAGTGTTACTATTTCTTTTATCAATATGAACTTTTATTTTGTATTCATTTGGATCTGAACATTCATGCCACAATAAAGAAAATTACATTATGAATTATCCTAGGTAGCATTCCACATCAAAAATTCTCTTTTTATCATTTACCTACTCAAGGACGAGCAGGAATTAAGCTTGGGGATGCTTGATAAGTCTCCAACGTATCTATAATTTTTGATTGTTCCATGCTATTATATTACCCCTTTTGGATGTTTATGGGCTTTATTTTACACATTTATATCATTTTTGGGACTAACCTACTAACCGGAGGCCCAGCCCATATTGCTCTTTTTTTTGCCTATTTCAGTATTTCGAAGAAAAGGAATATAAAACGGAGTCCAAATGGAATGAAACCTTCGGGAGCATGATTTTTGGAACGAACGTGATCCGGAGAGCTTGGAGTGCAAGTCAAGAAGCTGCCGAGGACCCCACGAGATAGGGGGCCGCACCCCCCTGTAGGGCGCCCCCCTGTCTCGTGGGCCCCTCGGGTGGCCACCGACGTACTTCTTCCTTCTATATATACCTACATACCCCGAAAAGATCCAAGAGCACCACGAAACACAATTTCCACCGCCGTAACCTTCTGTATCCACGAGATCTCATCTTGGAGCCTTCGCCAGCACTCTGCCGGAGGGGGAGTGACCATGGAGGGCTTCTACATCAACATCATTGCCCCTCCGATGAGTTGTGAGTAGTTTACCACAGACCTACGGATCCATAGTTATTAGCTAGATGGCTTCTTGTCACTTTTTGGATCTCAATACAATGTTCTCCCCCTCTCTTGTGGAGATCTATTCGATGTAAACTCTTTTTGCGGTGTGTTTGTCGAGATCCGATGAATTGTGGGTTTATGATCAAGTTTATCTATGAATAATATTTGAATCTTCTCTGAATTCTTTTATTTATGATTGAGTTATCTTTGCAAGTCCCTTCGAATTATCAGTTTGGTTTGGCCTACTAGATTGGTCTTTCTTGCCATGGGATAAGTGCTTAGCTTTTGGTTCAATCTTGCGGTGTTCTTACCCAGTGACAGAAAGGGTTGCAAGACACATATTGTATTGTTGCCATCGAGGATAACAAGATGGGGTTTATATCATATTGCATGAGTTTATCCCTCTACATCATGTCATCTTGCTTAATGTTTTACTCTGTTCTTATGAACTTAATACTCTAGATGCAGGCAGGAGTCGGTCGATGTGTGGAGTAATAGTAGTAGATGCAGGCAGGAGTCGGTCTACTTGTTATGGACGTGATGCCTATATACATGATCATGCCTAGATAATCTCATAAATATGTGCTTTTATATCAATTGATCAACAGTAATTTGTTCACCCACCGTAATACTTATGCTATCTTGAGAGAAGCCTCTAGTGAAACCTATGGCCCCCGGGTCTATCTCTTTTCATATTTGCTTTCAATCTACTTTTATTTGCATCTTATCTTTTTGCATCTATATTAATACCAAAAATATATTTATCTTATCATACTATCTCTATCAGATCTCACTTTCGCAAGTGGTCGTGAAGGGATTGACAACCCTTTATTGCGTTGGTTGCGAGTACTCAGTTTGTTTGTGTAGGTGCGTGTGACTTTTGAGGAGCCTCCTACTGGATTGATACATTGGTTCTCAAAACTAAGGGAAATACTTACGCTACACTTGCTGCATCACCCTCTCCTCTTCGGGGAAAACCAACACTAGCTCAAGACGTAGCAGTTACCAACATTTTCTTTTAAAAAATGTTTTCTAATTGAATTAGTACTAAATCTTTTTTTGTGTTGATGCAAAAAAAAGGCAAAGATTGCCAAAGTGGTTAATGACCTACGCAAGGCAGTAACTGAATAGGTTGGCACCTTCATTGAAGTAGTTGCCAAGATCGATGACGAGGAGCCGGATATTGATCCCTACATACAGGAGCCATCAACAGGAACCGGCACGGCATGCCGTGCTCCAAAAAGAAAGAGACGGGTTTCACCTATACAAGAAGAAGAAGAGTTTGTTGATGAGGAGTCAGAAGAAGTTGATGAAATGGAAGTAGTGCTAATGATGACGAGGACACAGATGAGGATGAATCATAGGAGGAGGACAAAGAGGAGGATGAGAAAGAAGAAGAAGAAGATGAGGAGGAGGATGAGGAGGAGGAGGAAGACAAGGAGGAGAAAGAAGAAGAGGACAAAGGAGAGGAGGAGGACAAAGAAGAAGATAATGAGGCAGAGGAGGAGGAAGAAGAAGAAGAAGAGGCCAAAGAGGGGATGGACACAAAGGTGCAACAGTTGATGGCAATGAGGTGGAAGCATATGACGAGGAAGAAGACGAGGATGTTGATCGTGATGATCAAGGGGGATGCAATGCAGACAGCGACAACACCGATGACGATGATGATAATGGACCTGGTTCTGGGGGTACAGGCGGCAACACAACCAGGGGGACTAGCAGCTCTGCCAACCCTGCCAGCAGCAGCAACTCAATGAGCAGTAGGAGCACACTACAGATGTTGATAGACAAAACTTGCTGGAAAGATAAGCATTTACCAAAGTCAAAGAAAAATGACGAAGCGGAGTCTCAGGGTAGCATTGGTATGTTTAAGCTGTGCAACTTGAAGCCAGCTTTGCCAACTGCTTTCCCTGTGCCAGACTTCCATGAGCAAGAGATGTGTGAGAAGATAGATTTTGTCATTGACCAGAAACTATTCTTCTTGAGTGAGGCTAAAAGGAATCAAGTTGACATGGAGGAAGCAGGAAAGGGTCTTGACTGGGTTCTTCGAAGGCAAAATACAAGGAATATTTGAAGTAGCTTCCAGATATGAGCTCCAGCAAGAGCAAGGCAACATCCGTGGCAAACCCTCATGTGGTCCAGAAGCACAAAGCAGTTTCAATGAATAAGAATCTGAAGTTGCTTCAAACAAAGTAACAGATGCTGAGGGCAGATGCGGAAATAAATGTGGAGAAGGAAGTTGTGGTGCAAACTGTTGTGCCAACTGTAGTGAGCACAGAGCCAACCACCACTCAACAGGATACATCAATACATATTGAGCCTATAACCATCACATGAGTTCAACAGATCAAGGGGAAGACTCCTCTGTCAACAGTCCCACCTAAACCAGCTAAGCAGCAAAAGATTGTCAAGTTTGCCAAGGGCACAAAGGGGGAACAGGGCACAAAAGGTGTGGGTTTCAGACACGAGACAGAACAACGTGCCACAGCCATCGATGCAGGAGTGCCGAGTTCAGCTAAATTGCTGCCAACTGAGTCTGGAAAGATGCCAACTGCAGATACTACTGTACCAACTAAAGTGTCAAATAGCACGCAGTTCACAGTCAAAACTACAATTGTTGCTCAGGAAGACACAACTGCAACCGCAAGCCCCAATGTGACAACTCATAGAGATTCTTCAATGCCAAACATGGAAAGAGGTCATCAATCTGTCAAACTGCCATCTCCAAGAGCTATCACAGAGCATCCAAGCAAGCCTGCATCACCAAGAGCTGATTTTCAGCACACATTAACACAAGAGGAGGTGTTCAACATTGTAAGAAGGTGCAAGCCTCCTAGGCCGCCAACTACAACATTACTGCAAACCAGGTCAGCAAACGATGCACCAGTGATTGCGCCGCAAGGATATGCCCCTAGCCTTCAACCTATACGTAGATCAAACTCGTATAGCTATCATGGTGACAGGTACTGCGATGCACCAACTTTTGACCTGGGCATAGATGGTGATGTTGAGCGTGCTGCAGCACTTGGTCCAGCACCACAAACAAGGGAAGCCAATGTTACTGTCATAGATGAGGTTGAGTTGGACCCAGCAACTGCGAATGAAGGATGCGCTGCTGCTGATGCTGGCAAGGGATTAGCTCACCGGCCAGATGTTGGATCACTAGACAGCTACCACACCCCGATATGCGGAGAACCAACAATTGGCACAAGGAGTTCTTCGGGACCACCTGTTGCACGAAGACTGAGGAGGGTAATAAGGGCCGGAGCATGTCAAAGGTCCCCATTCATTGATTACAACAAAAAGAGGATCTTCAACTCCAATGAGGCAGTCAATAAGCTTTACGCTGCCCTCTTGTATTGGTTTAGGCATCACAAAGGAGCAAATGCTGATGATACCAGGTAAACCAACTCCCCACAGCCCATGTACATATCTTTTTCAGTTGCATAGTACCACCCACTTAGTTGCACAGCAAGCATATCATGTTGCACAGAACAGTGCTTTTAGTTGCACACTATTTTTTTAATACACAATTTCTTTCTTGCTGGGACCCTTCAAGCTAACTTTGTGATGCGGAGCATCCCACGATCATCCCCATGGATGCGTCTACATCTCCTACAAAACCACTTGGACCAATGACAAGAGCACGCGCTAGAGCTCTCGAAACCAAGGTGACATCACTCCTCTCACAACTCCCTTTCGAATCACACGAGACATGGCTACTACCTCAAACGGAGACGCTTTGCATACTCAGGTACCAAGGAGTTAGCCATGGAGAAGCTAAGAAGAAAGGAGAATCAGAAGCGGAAGACATGCATGAAGAAGGAGAAGAAATCAGCCAAGTCCCAGGATGGCTGGATGATCCGGACGAGGTCCCGGATCCTGACAGAGCCGGACCCCAATCCAGACGATCCGGATAATGTGCCTGAAGACACCCGAAGCTGGACCCCGAAGCCAGACCATCCGGACGAACCCCCGGATCATCCGGACCCTACCAGGACATACAGACCCCCTTAGGACATCCGGGCCGTTGCTGCCACCGCCTGCCCTTCGCCTCATCCGGACCGTCCCCCGGATCATCCGGACCCCTGAAGCCCGGATCATCCGGCTACCCGTCCGGATCATCTAGACCCCCGCCTGCGTGCGCGTGTTGGGACGAGGCCCATGTACCCCTTCGCCCCCTTTGCCTATAAATAGATCTCCTCCACCCTCTTTCTAGGGTTAGCATTGTGATAGCTCATATTTGAGATAGAGCTTTGTTCATCCACTTGGTTACGTCTCCTTGGAGCTCACGACCTCTTCGGAGAAGATCCGCCAAGGGGATTCAAGACCCCATCATGGGAAGACCCTTCAAGACCTCCTCACGAAGAATTCCTTTTGTATCGTCCTTTGTTAACCATGAATCGTGTATCACTCTTTGTGTTTCGAGGATCTAGCATATGTGTGACCATATCTTGTTGGTTGAGTGATTTCTCTCGTGTTTCCCCTCGTGTTTCCCCTCATGTTCCCCTCATTCCCCCCTCATGTTCCCCTCATTCCCCCCTCGCGTTCTTCGTGTTCTTCATAGGATCCCCTCCAATCATGAAAGATGGGGCATCTAGGGTTCTACCCTACATCATCTTGGTATCATGAGCCATGTTGATCACTAATTTGGAGCCCCTACCCTTTGTTTTCTAGCTTAATTTTGTTGTTTTTCATCCTAATCCGAAAATCCCCACAAAAATAGCCCCCCAAATTATTTCGTGATTTGTTGGTTTTGATGATGTTTTGTTGATTTTGATCCGTGAATTCGTTGTGTTGCAAGTGGATCTTGCCTTTCCCCACCATCTCACCCTCGAAATCCATCCAAAATCCACGAAATCCTCAAATTTCTCCCTGTTTTCGAGTTCATCCCGAGCCATTCCCGTGCGCAGTTGACTGCTACCTCTTGTGCATGTGTTGGTTTTCCCTTGAAGAGGAAAGGGTGATGCAGCAAAGTAGCGTAAGTATTTCCCTCAGTATTGAGAACCAAGGTATCAATCCAGTAGGATACGACACACAAGTCACCTAGTACTTACACAAACAATCAAGAACCTTGCAACCAACGCGATAAAGGGGTTGTCAATCCCTTCACGGTCACTCACAAAAGTGAGATCTGATAGAGATAGTAAAGTAAATATTTTTGGTATTTTTGTTGTATGGATTGGAAAGTAAAGATTGCAAAATAGTAAACGAGATGCGATGTAAATAAAAGAGATGTAATATAATAAGAAATAGACCCAGGGGCCATAGGTTTCACTAGTGGCTTCTCTCAAGATAGCATGTATTGCGGTGGGTGAACAAATTACTGCCGAGCAATTGATAGAATAGCGCATAATTATGAAGACATCTAAGGCAATGATCATGAACATAGGCATCACGTCCGTGTTAAGTAGACCGAAATGATTCTGCATCTACTACTATTACTCCACACATCGACCGCTATCCAGCATGCATCTAGAGTATTAAGTTCATAAGAACAGAGTAACACATTAAGCAAGATGACATGATGTAGAGGGATAAACTCAAGCAATATGATATAAACCCCATCTTTTTATCCTCGATGGCAACAATACAATACGTGCCTTGCTGCCCCTACTGTCACTACGAAAGGACACCACAAGATTGAACCCAAAGCTAAGCACTTCTCCCATTGCAAGAAAGATCAATCTAGTAGGCCAAACTAAACCGATAATTCGAAGAGACTTGCAAAGATATCAAATCATGCATATAAGAATTCAGAGAAGAACCAAATAATATTCATAGATAATCTTGTTCATAAATCCACAATTCATCAGATCTCGGCAAACACATTGCAAAAGAATATTACATCGAATGTATCTCCAAGAACATCAAGGAGAACTTTGTATTGAGAATCAAAGAGAGAGAAGAAGCCATCTAGCTAATAACTATGGACCCGAAGGTCTGTGGTAAACTACTCACGCTTCATTGGAGAGGCAATGGTGTTGATGTAGAAGCCCTTCGTGATCGATTCCACTTCCGGCAGATCACCGGAAAAGGCCCCGAGATGGGATCTCACGGGTACAGAAGGTTGCGGCGGTGGAAAAGTGGTTTCATGCCCCCCTGATGTTTCTAGGGTATAAGAGTATATATAGGCGAAAGAAGTACATCGGTGGAGCTACAAGGGGCCCACGAGGGTGGGGCGCACCTACCCCCGGGGCACGCCCTCCTGTCTCGTGGCCTCCTCATAGAGTCCTAGACTTCAACTCCAAGTCTTCTGGATTGCTTTTGGTCCAAGAAAGATCCTCGTGAAGGTTTCATTCCATTTGGACTCAGTTTGGTACTCCTATTCTATAAAACACTGAAATAGGCAAAAAAACAGAAACTAGCACTGGGCCTCCGGTTAATAGGTTAGTCCCAAAAATAATATAAAAGAGCATATTAAAGCCCATTAAACATCCAAAACAGATAATATAATAGCATGGAACAATAAAAAATTATAGATACGTTGGAGACGTATCATTGACCTGCCCGAATCATCCGGACCTTGACCCAGATCATACGGACCCGCCAGGATCATTCGGCTCCTTGCCCAGATCATCCAGCGATCTCTGCCGAAACTGCATTTTCTGCAGTTTTTGACCACCGCCACCTACGCCTCCGCATACTCACTTTGACCACCACCACCTAAACTCCGCCAACCCCACGACATACCAAACCGTACCACCATTCGACTTTGGTTTTGAGAATTTGAGTTGTGGTTCCCGTGTCCTATTGTGTTTCAGCTATATAGGTACGACGCGACATCAACATCACCACTGCTCATCTTCGCCGAGGACTCATCTTCGCTAAGGACGGTAACCTCGACGACATCTTTGTCTCCACATTGCCATTGCATTGATAACCACCATAGCCTTACTTTTGCGTTCCTTACCCATCGAGACTAGCCTTTGAGTATTGCCGGCAACGTGACTTGTGCACATTAGTGATCATACTTCCCATAGCATATTTACCATACCATCATGGTGCATATCTTGGTATCATCCCTTGTGTCACAAAGTTGTCATCGCATACACAATTGCTGTCTTAGTTCGTGAAGTTTTGCATGAGAAAAGAGCTCAAAAGAGAACGAGCCAAACAAGCTTTTAAGCAAAAAAGGAAAAGATAAGCAAAGAGCTTATAAGCAAGAACCATAGCATCATACTACTTTAAGATTGTCATATACGATCATCTTGGATCATATCAACGGAATACCATACATATATCATACTTGGGATAGAAGTTGTTGCATTTTTGCTTAGTAGGTTGTGCACAAGTTTTGTATCCGCCTATTGTGAAACAAGAGCATTTTCGTGGTTTCCACATTTTGGCTCATTTTTGGTTAGCACAACCGCACTTATCTATTTGCATGTGTGTTTCTGTGTACCACTACTTGCTTGGTGTACTTGTTACATTTGCGAATTTGTGAATCTTCTTCAACATCTTTGAGTCTAACTAACAATTGCATCAAATTTTGTGCCACCATCCTAACCGAGCTCCACCATAAGCTTTTACTTGTGTAGGTGTGAGAACCGACAAGAATTGGTACCAGTTGTGCTATTTCCTTGTTCCACATTTGAGTGATCATTGATCCATCTTCAACATCGGTCAAGGTACATTTGGTATAGGTTCTCCTCTTTCTCCCACTCACATATTTGCTTGGAATGATGGATAGGCCAAGTTCATCTACCAACCCACTCTTCCTCGAGCAAGATGATGACATGTCTTCCTATGTCACCAAGAGCCTCGGTGCACAAAAAGCTTTGCATCAAGAACAACAAGCAATGAGCGATCGCATCGACAATCTCGCCATCGACTTGTGACTCTCCGAGCAATGAACAAGAGACTACTTCGACAACAAACTCGACGCTCACAAACAAGAAAACGATGCAAGAATGGATGAGATTCGTGCCTTGTTAGTGAACCGCCACTCTACCACTTCATCCTACTCAATACGGAGCCGCTCGAGTCGACACTCCGTCGACACCTTCTCTGGCTCAAGTACACCAACATCAAACAATCTACGTCGAGCCGTGCATCAAGACCGTCAAGCAAATCGCAATCCTCTCCACGGCAATCATCCACAAGAGCAATCCGATGAGTAAGCACATTGTCATCACCCACACCAAGCTCCTCTTGCACAAGAACAAGAAAGGCAATGTCAACGTCTCCAAGAGGAAGAGCGAGTGCGCCAACACCAAGACAAACAAGATGCCGAGGCTCAACATCTTCAAGAACAACAATGTGAAGCACAAGCACTTGAGGCGCAACATGCCCTTCAAGAATCATGTTGAGCCATTGCCAACCGCAACCGAGATAGGCGCAATCAAGAGGAAGCACTTCGCGAAGAAACTCAAGAGTGACGCTACCAAGGAAGAGTGCATCGTCAAGTTCCCCAAGATCCTCCACAAGCTCGACAAGCTCCTCCACAACCTCAAGTTCATCAAGAGCAAGATGACTTTCGAAATCCTCCACGCCAAGATAAATATGAGGTTGACAATCCTCCTTGTCAAGGGCGTCATCATCACCCTCAACCCCAACACAATGAAGAGCAATGCTATGGCAAGCTCAAGTTCACCATGCCCAAGTTCAATGGAAGCAATGATCTCGAAGAGTACCTTTCATGGGCATTGAAGGTCGACAAAATCTTTTGTTTGCACAACTATGAGGAAGAGTAGAAGATTGCTATGGCATCCCTTGAATTCCAAGACTATGTGAAAGGATCGATACGGTCGACTAGAGGGGGGTGAATAGGATACTACAAATTTTAATCTTTCTTGTCGTTTTTAAGGCTTAGCGGATAAATAGAGTTCACTAGATATGCAACTAGGTGAATGCAACCTATATGACAAGCAAGATCCAAGATAAATATGTTGGGTAACAAACTAAGTAGCAAGCCAACAAGCATACAACAACAAAGATATGTGCGGGAAAGGATTAACCACAAGTGAGACGAGGACGTGGATTTTATCCCGAATTTCACTCTTCCTTGGGGAAGATCTACTCTCCATTTGGAGCGGTGCCGGAGCCAAAGCTTGCGGAACACCACCGAAGGCTCATCGTAATCTCCTTCGAGTCACCCCCAATGGATGAGCCTCGATCACTCGGGGTTGGTCTTGAAGGCGATCACCACACCTTTACAAACTTCTCCAGAGCACACCACAAGGAAGGAAGCTTCCGGAGGAACCTCTAGCCGCCTAGAAGCCCAAGCTTCAAGAGTAACAAGTCAATGGGGAAGAAATGTTGCGGGGAACGCGATTTGGTTTGGTCAAGTTGTAGATCGGGTCTTGCTCTCCCAATCCCCAAAGTTTCAACAAGTTTGGGTGGAGGGATTGAGAGTATTGAGCAAAATGGGGTGTAGCAATAGTGGAGCTCAACAAGACATTAGGGTTAAGGGTTGGAGGTGGAATAAGAGGCTTTATATAGTGTTCTTGGTCGGGTGGGGAATCTGCTCGTTGGACCCCGTGCGCACGGGCTAAGTCAGCCCCGTGTGCACGGGGTACTCAGAGAGTTTCACACAACCCCGTGCGCACGGGGGTCAAACGACCCCGTGCGCACGGGGTACTCAGAGAGATTACATAGTACCCCATGCGCACGGGGGCCAACAGACCCCGTGCGCACGGGGTACTCAGAGAGTTACGCAGTACCCCGTGCGCATGGGGGTCCAAAGACCCCATGCGCATGGGGTACCCAGTAACTTTCTATCACAAACTATCTGAGTACCACAAGCACACACACTAGGATTTGAGGTGGTAGGAGTGGGTAGGCTAAGTGTATAAGGTTAGGCAATGGCATTCCCACACAACTTTCATCCACATAAACCCCTCTTAATAGTGCGGTCTTTCCTATTACTCGGAGCAAACCAAAAACTAAAACCTTCGAAGCGCCGGAAGACCACGCCTTTGTCCTTTTAGAAATGGGAGGGGGGTCG
The DNA here is from genome assembly GCF_018294505.1 of Triticum aestivum. NCBI lineage: Eukaryota > Viridiplantae > Streptophyta > Magnoliopsida > Poales > Poaceae > Triticum > Triticum aestivum. The sequence goes on from NC_057807.1 coordinate 372,295,072, forward strand.
CTGCTACGTCTTGAGCTAGCGTTGGTTTTCCCCGAAGAGGAGAGGGTGATGCAACAAAGTGTAGCGTACGTATTTCCCTCAGTTTTGAGAACCAAGGTATCAATCCAGTAGGAGGCTCCTCAAAAGTCCCACGCACCTACACAAACAAACTGAGAAATCGCAACCAACGCAATAAAGGGGTTGTCAATCCCTTCACGGTCACTTACGAAAGTGAGATCTGATAGAGAAAGTATGATAAGATAAATATATTTTTGGTATTTTATAATATAGATGCAGAAAAATAAAGATGCAAATAAAAGTAGATTGAAAGCAAATATGATAAGAGATAGACCCGGGGGCCATAGGTTTCACTAGAGGCTTCTCTCGAGAGCATAAGTATTACGGTGGGTGAACAAATTACTGTCAAGCAATTGATGGAAGCGAATAATTATGATGTTATCTAGGCATGATCATGTATATAGGCATCACGTCCATAACAAGTAGACCGACTCCTACCTGCATCTACTACTATTACTCCACACATCGACCGCTATCCAGCATGCATCTAGTGTATTAAGTTCATAAGAACAGAGCAACGCATTAAGAAAGATGACATAATGTAGAGGGATAAACACATGCAATATGATATAAACCCCATCTTGTTATCCTCGATGGCAACAATACAATACGTGTCTTGCAACCCTTTCTGTCACTGGGTAAGATCACCGCAAGATTGAACCAAAGCTAAACACTTCTCCCATGGCAAGAAAGATCAATCTAGTAGGCCAAACCAAACTGATAATTCGAAGAGACTTGTAAAGATAACTCAATCATACATAAAAGAATTCAGAGAAGATTCCAATATTATTCATAAATAAACTTGATCATAAACCCACAATTCATCGGATCTTGACAAACACACCGCAAAAAGAGATTACATTGAATAGATCTCCACAAGAGAGGGGGAGAACATTGTATTGAGATCCAAAAAGAGAGAATAAGCCATCTAGCTAATAACTATGGACCGTAGGTCTGTGGTAAACTACTCACAACTCATCGGAGAGGCTATGGTGTTGATGTAGAAGCCCTCCATGATCGATTCCCCCTCTGGCAGAGTGCCGACGAAGGCTCCAAGATGGGATCTCGCGGATACAAAAGGTTACGGCGGTGGAAATTGTGTTTTGTGGTGCTCCTGGATGTTTTCGGGGTCCGTGGATATATATAGGAGAAAGAAGTATGTCGGTAGACGCCCAAGGGGCCCACGAGATAAGGAGGCGCGCCCCTAGGGGGGGCGCCCTCCTATCTCGTGGGGCCCTCGGAGATTTCTTGACTTGCACTCCAGGCTCTCCGGATCAGATTTGTTCCAAAAATAACGCTCCCAAAGGTTTCATTCCATTTGGACTCCGTTTGATATTCCTTTTCTTCGAAATACTGAAATAGGCAAAAAGACAGCAATATGGGTTGGGCCTCCGGTTAGTAGGTTAGTCCCAAAAATGATATAAATGTGTAGAATAAAGCCCATAAACATCCAAAAGGGGTAATATAATAGCTTGGAACAATAAAAAATTATAGATACGTTGGAGACATATTAGTCGCACATCTCCATCAAGGAGCACTTCGAACTAATATCCTGAGATAAACTTTAGAAACTGATATTAGTTCAACTAACCACATTGTCATCACTCCAAAATATAGTATAAGTGCCACTTGCACTTTCAATCCCCCCTTTTTGGTGTATTGATGACAATGTGGCTAGAGCATGGCAAAAAGGATAAATAGATAGAAAGCCATGGGACAAAAAAATTATCATGGTAGCTCCCCCTATATGTGTGCCCGTATAAAAGGAATGCTTGAGAATGCATCAAGTACACACATAGGAGGCTCCACAATGACCATTATTGTCAAGACATGAGATCAATCATAATAAACCTATAACGGTGCCTAGATCTCATGACATAGTGTGGTGAGAAAATAAAGTGAGACACATAATAAGCAAGATGAGATAAACACAATAAGTTCAATAGTAAGGCTAGAGTCTCACAACCAACTGAGTAGCTTACACAACCACACAACCACACAACCAAAAAGTAAATAAGAGTATCTCAAGCCAGCTAAAACCAACCAACAGCAAGAAACCCGAGGCTTGAGATCTCAACACACACAAAGCACACACCCACGAACACACCACTTCCCCCCCTTTGTCATCAAGACAACAAAAAGGATACAAATAGCGACACTCAGACCCGCTAGACAAGAGGAGGAGCGCACGAGGCATCATCATCATCATCAAAACACTACCCAGCAATTGGGAAAGATCGAGCAGTGGCATCACTGTCTTTGTCCTCTGACCCTGGACCGACCTCCTCACCGGTTGCGGCCCTAGCTGCCTTTTGCTCACGCTGCATAAGCTTCTCCTTGTTGATTTCCTTAATCTGATGGCGTTGGATAGACTGGCACATCTTAAACATGTTGCTCAAGGTCTTCTCTCCGCTGGCAAAGATGGCCTCAGAACCAATAGACTTGGCCTTACCACGAGGGATCCGTGCAGTAGAGGACATGCCTGGAGTGAAAGTAGCACGGTCCTTAGGCCGAGGGTTGCGCCCCTTCTTGATAGGCACATAAGGAGCAGGAGCAGCTGGGGTCCAGTTAGAATTGCGCTTGGGAACAGAGGTCTTGAATGAGGTAGTGTACTTGGCAGGACATACGGTCTCAATCAAAGCCTGTATGAATGGAGCATAGATCAAGGACTTGTTCTCTTGCACACACTAACGGAGCTCATAGAACATGAAATCCAGAACATCCACTTTCTTCTTCTGATGAAGATACACAAAGATATCTAGCATGGAACTCCGAATGTTATGATAATCGCCTAACTTTGGAGTGAGGGTATACCTCAGGATATGGCGCATGGTGTCATAGAGGGGCAAGAGATCTTTGATCGACCCAGTGACAAACGACTTATCTTGCTTGTATGCAAAAGAAATCTCATCCTTAGTGCGCTGCCCACTCTCTTGAACCTTGCCAAACTCATCAGATACATTGTCATCATCAATGAACGGGTAAGGAATGATCTCAGAGAAATTAGCCATAGGAGAAGAGCACCGATGTGTTCCGGACATCCACGTGGGGGTGCGGGCAGAGTCATTGGAGAAATACAAAGTGGCAAAGAACTGCATCACTAGATCTTCATTATAGGGATGGTTGAACGAGACAAACGGAATGAGACCCAATCTTCCAAGAGCGGAGTACACACCGGGATACAAATAATCATTGTCGCGCAAACTCTCAGTGTTGACTTGCTTGTGAGGAGCAAACTTCTTTGACTTGGTCATGAGAAGCTCATGATATACCCTTTGCTGAAACTCGTTCTTGAAGCGGGGATCCACTCCCATACCAGTGGCAGCCGCATAAGGAGGGCTTTGTCTCTCAGCCCAAATCTCTGGCTTGGTCTACTTGGCAAGAGGCATATTCCGGAGGTCACGCCCGCCCGGAATGGCTTGCTTGGGACTAGACACTTCTTCCTCCTCTTCATCCTCATCAACACGATCATCTTCTTCTTCTATCTCTTCATCATCATTGGGGTTGTCATAGTGAGCATCCTCTTGCGAGTCATATTATTCCTCAGAATCATTGAAGGCCTCAACAACGGGCCGCTTTGAGGCTGCACGGCGAACACGGCCCCGACCAGACCTAGACCCCTGACCCATGCCATCAAATAGTTGGCACCGAGCAATGGTGAATTCCTTGGATCCTCCTTTTGCGCGCTTGAGACAAAGCTCAGCCCTCTTGTCAGCGGAATCTAAAACAAACGCGAACACCCAACAACACAAAGCACGAAACGCAAATGAGTACAAGTGCAAGGTGGATTGGCAAGGAGATAGATAGAAAATCAGGTAAAAGTTTCTGGATAGCCCGTGCGCACGGGGGTTCAGACCCCGTGGACACGGGGCCCCGTGCGCACGAGGGTCAAACACCTTGCACACGGGGGTCTCCCACTGGCAGCCACTTTTGGATCGAGATCCGAGAGTGGGTGTAGCAGGGAGACCAGAGAATCTATGCACCTGATTACTACCTAGAGACAAGGTGTGGCCAGACTAATCTAAGGAGAAAGGAAACCCTAGAGCTAGAGAATTTGATAGGCATCCATGGAGAGAGAGAAAGGGGACAGGACCAACCGGAGGAGGACCCCATCTTGATGAAGATCCATGGAGAAAGACACCCGACGAAGCCTGGAGGAGCTCCGGCGAGTGGAGGCGACGGCGGCGGCGTTGGGGGCCTCCTGGGGAGTGGAGGAGGAAAACGGGTGGGGATGATCCTGAACCCCCCCCCCCCCCACGCCCCGCCTCTTCAAAGCCAGAAACCGCAGACCCCGTGTGCAAGGGCTAAGTGAGACCTGTGCGCATGGGGGTACCGTGTGCACGGTACAAAGCTCGTGGGCACGGGGTCCCCGCGTGCACGGTACATGCCCGTGGGCATGGGGTTTTCAGGAATATTTGACATGAGGGACTTTGTGAGGCAAGGGTTGAGTGTAGACTCTTACCCCATCTTCACAAGGCACTCAGTCTATATTTCTGAATATGCCACAAGATATGTCCTATCACTACGAGAAGGGTATATGTGGAGCACTTGTACCAGAAGAGAAACGAGAAAACACCAAACGAAAAAAAGTAGAGAGAAAAGACAAGAAAAACAACACACCACACACATGAAGCAAACACAGACACAACCCTCAAGAGAGGGCGGTGGCTGAAGCCACCATGTTTGAGTTTATTTGGTATGGCACCGCAAAGATATGAACCTTGGTCCCAAGACCAATACTCATCTTTGAAGCACAAGTACCATCTAAAATGGCTAATGTGAAATATTGTGTTTGATTTATGCACTTCTAGGATAAGATAACTCATGAGTTGAGCTAGCTCCCCCTAGACATGTGCCTACATCTAAGAAAGATAATACATGAGTATGTGTGTGTGAGCAAGGATTTCATCCCAAGTTACTTATATCCACGATATTTAGCTCATACCTTAACTCACGGAATCTTGCTTCTTCAAGAGGCTTGGTGAAGATGTATGCTAGTTGATTCTCGGTGTTGACATGGATTAACTCAATGTTTCCCTTTGCCACATGATCTCTAATGAAATGATGGCGAATCTCAATATGCTTGGTCTTGCTATGTTGAACCGGATTCTCGACGATCTTGATTGCACTTTCATTGTCACACCAAAAAGCCACTTTGTCACATTTTACACCATAATCCATCAAAGTTTGCCTCATCCATAATGATTGAGCACAACAACTTCTGGCGGCAATGTACTCGGCTTCGACCGCAGAGAGAGATATACAATTTTGCTTCTTTGAAGACCAACTTACCAATGATCTCCCTAAGAATTGATATGAACCAGAAGTGGACTTGCGGTCAACCTTGTCTCCGGCCCAATCTGAATCTGAGTAACCCATTAACTCAAATGATGATCCTTTGGGATACCAAAGGCCCAAGTTTGGGGTATGAACCAAATATCGAAGGATTCTTTTCACTGCCGAATAGTGGCTCTCCTTAGGAGCGGACTGAAATCTTGCACACATACACACACTCAACATAATATCTCGCCTAGATGCACAAAGGTAAAGCAAGGAACCGATCATACAGTGATATACCTTCTGATCCACTTCTTTACCATTGGGATCAAGATGAAGTTGACCATTTGTGGGCATGGGTGTCTTCATTGGCTTGACATCTTGCATCTTGAACCTCTTGAGCATGTCTTGAATATAACAAGATTGATTGATGAATGTTCCTCCTTGTCGGTGTCAAAACCGGCGGATCTCGGGTAGGGATTCCCGAACTGAGCATCTAGGCGGATGGTAACATGAGACAAGGGACACGATGTTTTCACCCAGGTTCGGGCCCTCTCGATGGAGGTAAAACCCTACTCCTGCTTGATTAATATTGATGATATGGGTAGTACAAGAGTAGATCTACCACGAGATCAAAGAGGCTAAACCCTAGAAGCTAGCCTATGGTATGATTGTTGTATATGTCTATCGACTAGCCTGGCCCTGGTTTATATAATGCACCAGAGGCCTAGGATAACATGAGTCCTAGCCGAATACGCCGGTGGGGGAGGAGTCCTTGTCTTGATCACTAAGTCTTGTGGAATCTTCCTTGTATGCGACAGCCGTCCGGACTGGCCCATGAGTATACGGCCATGGGGGTCCTCGGCCCAATCTAACAGATCGGGAGATGACGCATTGAGTACCCCCTAGTCCAGGACACCGTCAGTAGCCCCTGAACCGGTCTTCAAGTTAGGGACGCTCCTCGATTCTTCCGAACTGTTCTTCATCTTCGGTTGCCGGTCTTGAAAACTGGTTCAACAAATCTTCTCATCTTCTATCTTGAGGATCGCCGAAATGCATTCGACGAGTTTACACGTCGGGTATCTGAGGAGCCCCTTTGAGTTTCCGGCCTTTATCAATGCCTTGTTATTTTTATGCCACACCTCGGGTTTGAAGTTGTTCCCGGGAGGCAGTGTCCTCTTGCGTCTGAGCTCTAACACCGGACTGCATTCAAGGTATCTTTTGCAGCCGAGCACCAATGTCAGATTGCTTTCGAACTCCAACGTCGAAATGTATCCGAGCTCCAACGCCGGACTGTTTCCAAGCTCCAACGCCGGACTATATCCAAGATGTCATAGATCATCTTGGTCCAAAAAAGTTGAAGGAGTTTAGCCGAGCTTAATGCCGGAAATGCCCTCTAAGAAGCTAGCCACTTGCATCCGAGTTATATGCCGAACTGCTTCCAAGGTGATTCAGCACCTCGGTCATCGGCTGATTTTTGGTCAATATTTTTTATTGATGCAATTTATTCTCTAACGAGATATATAGCCAGTAGCCCTCAAGGTGTGTATCGGTCTAAAACCCGAGATGCACCTGAAGGATGACATAAGACCGCTGATCCCAGTAGCCGCTGAGACTCATGTTGATTTGCAAAATTGGCCTGAGGATCAAGTCCTAGCTCGACAGAATACTTCGGGACACAAAAAGCAGCATGCTCAGTCCTCGAGACTCGGGTTGGGTGCGGCCGACCAACCTAAGGATCAAAATCTCCTCGGAGACTGTATTACACTTAAAATTTTCTGCATTGGACAGGTAATGCAGTAGCCCCCGAGACACTGGTCGGATGGCAACACCAGATCAGGGGATCGATGTGCCCCTTTAATATTTGTAAATAATAAGCCCGAAGCCCAGTAGCCCCCGAGCCTTAATGTGGGCACGGGTGGCCGAATTAAGGATTGATATCCATAGTAAAATCACAAATTATGAGTAATGACTCTATGTATCCAAGTACTTTACATCATTAATGCTTGGATCCGCATTGTACAAAACTTTGTTGACCGACCATCGGCTTCCACCTCCTCGGCCAATAGCCGAGGAGTGTTTGTCCTACTTTATAAAGCCTTTATGAGGGCAAAGGTTTACAACAAACAAGGTAATCTGGCCATACTGAAAGATCGTGGATGTCGCCTAGAGGGGGGTGAATAGGCGCTTTAAAATAATTACGGTAGAGGCTTGAACAAATGCGGAATAACCCTAGCAGTTAATTTGTCAAGCACAAAACCTACAACAACTAGGCTCACCTATGTGCACCAACAACTTATGCTAAGCAAGAAAAACTACTTAGGTGATAGCAAGATATATGATAAGAAATAATATGCCTATCACAAAGTAAAGTGCATAAGTAAAGGGCTCGGGTAAGAGATAACCGAGGCACGCGGAGACGATGATGTATCCCGAAGTTCACACCCTTGCGGATGCTAATCTCCGTTTGGAGCGGTGTGGAGGCACAATGCTCCCCAAGAAGCCACTAGGGCCACCGTAATCTCCTCACGCCCTCGCACAATGCAAGATGCCGTGATTCCACTAAGGGACCCTTGAGGGCGGTCACCGAACCCGTACAAATGGCAACCCTTGGGGGCGGTCACCGAACCCGTACACTTTGGCAACCCTTGGGGGCGGTCACCGGTACCCGTCAAATTGCTCGGGGCGATCTCCACAACCTAATTGGAGATCCCGACGCTTGCTCGGAGCTTTACACCACAATGATTGAGCTCCGAACACCACCAACCGTCTAGGGCGCCCAAGCACCCAAGAGCAACAAGCTCAAAGGTACCAAGCACCCAAGAGTAATAAGCTCCTCAACTTGTAACTTCCACGTATCACCGTGGAGAACTCAAACCGATGCACCAAATGCAATGGCAAGGGCACACGGAGTGCCCAAGTCCTTCTCTCTCAAATCCCACCGAAGCAACTAATGTTAGGGAGGAAAATGAGAGGAAGAACAAGAAGGAGAACACCAAGAATTCCAAGAACTAGATCCAAGGGGTTCCCCTCACATAGAAGAGAAAGTGATTGGTGGAAATGTGGATCTAGATCTCCTCTCTCTTTTCCCTCAAAAACTAGCAAGAATCCATGGAGGGATTGAGAGTTAGCAAGCTCGAAGAAGGTCAACAATGGGGGAAGAACACGAGCTCGAAGGATAAGGCTCAATGGGGAAGAAGACCCCCTTTTATAGGTGGGGGAGAAAATCCAACCGTTATCCCCTCACTCAGCCCGCACGACGCGGTACTACCGCACGGAGCTGCGGTACTACCGCGGTCGGCTACGGTACTACCGCTACACGTTGCGGTACTACCGCAAGTGCATCACTAGCCAGATGAAGGCCTGTTGCACAGGGCAACGAGCGGTAGAACCGCCGGAGTGGTACTACCGCGCGCCCCTACGATACTACCGTAAGGCAGGCAACACTAGGTGCAGAGAAAGCACGGAAGTAAAAAATTACTTCCGTACATACTTCCACTGAGGGAGGACCTGCACAAAACTCCGGCACGGTACTACGGCACACGAAGAGCGGTACTACCGCGTAGGGCGCGGATGTAACAAATTACATCTGCCCCTACTTCCCCTCATGCTGCTAAGCCTGGCCAGAGCCCACGGTACTACCGCGCCCATGGCACGGTACTACCGCGTAGGGCGCGGATGTAAAAAATTACATCCGCCCCTACTACCGCTCGAGCAGCTGCGCCTGGCCTGAGGCCACGGTACTACCGCTCCCTCAGAGCGGTACTACCGTGAGCACCTGCAGTACTACCGCAGGGGACTGCGGTACTACCGCAAGGGCCTGCGGTACTACCACTCCTGAGAGTAGTACTACCGCATGCCCCAGATCAGCAACACTAGGAGTCCTTCATTTTGCAGAGAAGACCACAGAGGGAAACGATAAAACCAGACTGCCATAACTTCTGCAAAAGAGCTCCGAATTGAGCAAACTCAAGCTTGTTGGATACAAGAAAACGAGTAGCATCAAAACAGAAAACTAGTAAGAAGAGGCAGGGGAGGTATGCCAAACAAGAGAGGAGATAAACCTCCAACAGAGAAGAACCGGCAGAACCTCCAACATCGAAAACATTATAGAAGAAGCATGTGAACTCCGTTTTCGATGAACTCGAGCTTGTCATGAAGATGACCAAAAGCTCCAAAACTCACAAGGAGAAGAACCAAACAAGAACCAATAAAGATGATGCAAGGATGCAATGGTTTGATCTCTCTACGAACGATACGATCAAGCAACTCATCGAGAGCCCCCCTTGATAGTACGACAATCGATCCTAAAAACCCAATCTCCCAACTACCACCATGAGACCGGTAAATTAGAAAACCTATCAAGGGCAAACCTTTGCCTTGCACAAAGTCCACTTGAGCTAGATGATGATGATCTACTCCTCCTCAAGATGGACCACCTTTCTTGATTGTGTTGGCTTGATGAAGACTAGTTGATTGCTCCCCCATACTCCCCTATGGGTGATCCACTCTTCCGTTCATCTTCACAAGTCCATTGTCACCACAATGGACGACAAGCTTCAAGCACTTGATCTCTTCGTGATGCATCACTTGAACTTGCACACCGCAAGCTAACCCCACAAAGAACTCTCACGAAGACCATGGGTTAGCACACAAAGCGTAATGGACAATGCTTACCATACCATGGGATCACTTGATCCCTCAGAACATCTTGTGCGCTTTGTGTGTTGAATCTTTCCAACTCTCTTCATTTGGATGATGTCTTGAAGATGGACATGAATGATCACACAATCTTCTTCTTCAAGACATGCTTGCAATAAGCTCAACACTCACATGACCAATCTTTGGATAATTCCTTAATAGCACCTTGGTCAACTCATAAACTCCTTGAAACCAACAAATGGACTCCAAGAAAAGCCTATGGACAAACCCTTCAAATATAACTCAAGGCAACCATTAGTCCATAGAGATTGTCATCAATTGCCAAAACCAAACATGGGGGCACCGCATGTTCTTTCACATACGGTTTTATAAACAAAGGTACGCGGAGAGATATGTTATATTACTGTTTACGAAATGTCTTCCAAAGAAAATAGTCCCGCTATCGGTTCCTTTCTTTGGGTTGTCATGCTAAGCATGATCATGAAACCTCAGCTCCAATGTAAGAGCAAAATATCGAGGATTTAGTTTGGGAGGCCAGTTAATAGCCCCAGGTAGTGTTCGGCGACAGTTGAGGTCAAGCCGTAAACACTTCGGCCATTGTTATGAATGGCCCGTCGTTTAACACCGTCATCGGATCGCCGACCAGTTTACGCTTATTGTGACAGTCAGTTTTTGGCTTTCTCCACTGAGGTGCTTAACCATGTGAGCTGGAAGCACAATCGCAGTGGTTCTCCCTTTGCACACCTAGCCGAACAAAGCGGAACGTAGGAGGCAAGCGTAGGAGTCGGGCAACCCAACTATTGACCGAAGACACAATTCAAAACTGATGCATATATAGCAATATCCGAGAATGTTTTTGCCGCTCTCTAAAGGTGTTCGGCGCTGCACTGCGAGACTTGTGCTGAAAACACACAAATAGTTTAAAAGTGCCATGGGCTCGAAAAGCCAAAAAAACTTGTTTAAAAGGTTAATGTTCGAACTAGATCAAGTGTTCGGTGCCAATCCGAAAATTGGACTTTAGAAAAAAAGGTGCTTCTGCCGTGCTTTAACATGACACATCCTGTCTCAAAACTTCAAGCGGGTCAGCCTACGGCTTCAACCTCCTATCCCGAAGGCGGAGTACTTCTTACTAGGCCAGTTTAGCAAACTAAACTCTAGCGGCTTTGAGAGAGAAATTAGGCTCCCCGGCTAGTGACCGCACACTTGTGTCGAAGAAAGGAGTGATAAATAATATAAACTTTGCAAGGACTAAGAAGAAAAACACTTATTATAAAACGGCTCAAATAAACATAAGAGCCCCTAAGTGACTTGGGTAAAAGAATGATTGTATGTACTGAAGTAGTTGTATCATATCTATGTTCAACCGAACTTTAAACGTGTCTTAACCGACCGTCGGCTTCTCCCTCTTCGGTCAAGGACCGAAAAGTGTTATGTACTCCATCTGTCAAGAATATCGACGGTGTTTCTGATAACCAGGCAATCAGGCCATAAGGTTGTAATAGACAAAGTGCGCTCAGGGAACTTATGCTATATTACTAACAAAGTGTAAGAAGCATCTTCGAAGAAAATAGTACCCCCACCGATACCTTTCTTCGGTGCTCATTATTATTATGAGACTTGTGCAATAGATTTTTTGTACTCATGAGTTCCGTTGTGTGCCGACCATGATTGAAAACAATAAGAGCGCTAGCTTTCGGCTTCACCCAGTCTGAGGTCCGGCTCGGGTGACCCGATCATGACAATCGCAGAGGTGCTCCCTTTACTCCCTAGACGAACAATCGGGAACGTAGGGGTAAGCACAGGATCCAGGCAACCTAGCTTGCAAATCGCTTAAGTCAATATGGTGCATATTATGGCGTAATACACGAACAAGGAACGAAGCCGTACAAGTATAATCATATGCAAGAGGAAAAAGCTTCATGAAGGAAGCCCCCAAGTAAACGGGGTATTTGAATTTGCACATCACAAACAAAGTTTGGACAAGGAAATTTTGCAAGCAACTTTTTTCCGAAAAAGTATAACGCTTGGTCGAGCCGAACACAAGTTAAAAATTTAAAACTTTAAGCATGAAGGCAACTTAGTTGGTTAATGTGTTCGGTATTGATGACGCGGTCCGAGCTTGATGCGGGACAAGGTTCCATCCCCCAAGACGGTCCCGAGGTGGCGGAGCAAAGAGCTCGGCACTCCGAAGTGGTGACATAGCACGGTCAATGCAGGACGGCAGGGTGATGCCGAAGTCCCCGACATGGGGTAATGAAGTGTTGACGAAGCCCCCCGTCCAGCCGAGGTGACGCTAAAGGATATAGTCTGGTTGGATCATTTTCCTGTACACAAAAAATAGTGCAAACTGGAGATAATAGTAATAATAAAAAAATCGTTGCATAACAAATAATTTATGCAAAGTGAGTAATAAAAGAAATATGGCCTGGCGCCGAAGTCGATGTCGATGCAGGGCGACGACGTGATGCAGTAAAGGCATGGCAAGGCCTGAATTCACAGGTCGGTTCGAGTTCCGGATGCAGCGTTCGCCAGACTATGTATGGAAACTGATCGAACCACCATGCGACCGTCGTTTAATGCGGCCACCATTTGATAGACCTGCGTACATATGATGGACAAACCAGAGTAATAATTCGTTGGGAAAAATGAACCCAAATAAGCAAAAAATACTAGGATTAATAGCACCTGGTTTATTTGTTGTAGCAATCTGAAGAAAGATGATTCCCAAAATTGGGACTCGATCTGCACACCCATTGCCTGACGGGCGATAAAGCGACGGCATAACGATGCTGACAAGGGTTGGCTCGCCGAGGCAAAGCCCTCTCTCCAGCTAACGTGATGAAGCTGGTCGGCTAGTGACGCCGAAGTCTCCGGAGTAGGTTGATGAAGAGATGATGAAGCCCCCGGTCCAGCTAACGTGATGAAGCCTCGGTGTTAGCCGATGAGTCGAAGTAGGTCGGCGTGATGGACACCAGCTTGAAAAAGCAATAGTGCGGCCCTGCCGATGCAGGTCGCGACGTGGTCGATGCCGGCTTGATGAAGTGCTCGTGCGATGATGTAGGTGTGCCCGCTCCGTGTAGTCCGTGGAGCGGCGATGTTGGTGATGGTTTATCCTTTGCGATGCCGGACTCTTGTCCGGCTTGCCGAGATGATGATCCGAAGAAGTTGAGCGTGGCTCAATAAAGTGACGACGTGTCTAGCGCAGGTCGGCAGCCATGGAGCAATATTGCCAGACTGCTTTGACACCAGCATGATGTTGAAGATCACGTTCAAAAGATTTTAAAGTTAATGGGATGTGTTCGGAAACAAAACACAACACCCTATACAAAACTTCCTTCAAAAAGGATGTCCGAAATCCCATTCATAAAAAAGACGAACTCGGGTTGGATTCATTTTCGCGCAAAAAATAGATCCGAAAAGTGATGCACTAATCGGAAGGTTCCCGGAGTTTGAACGGTCGGATCGAGCTGAAATTTTGAGGGGTGGTAGATATAGGAATTCCGCAGCCGATCAACGGTTGGATCTTCCAAAGGCAGTCCAAGCTAAAATCTGGACACTACGCCCTAGACTCGTCCAGATTCTCGTCCAGATTCAATGCGGCTCCGGTATATCGGAGATTGCCAAAGATTCCTCCATCGGAACTCAACGAAATTTTCCAGGGTTGTTGAAGACTCAATTCCGCACAATACCACCGAAGAAATCGTTAAAATGATGCTTGAGGAGGCGGTGGCGGCGGACACAAGTCCGCTGTCCAGAAAAATAGTACGGTCACCCGAGGGCAATGTTGACGTTGAGCCCCCGGGCTCCCTGGATGATTCCTCCATGATCTTGATAGAGATCGGAGTTGATGTTGATGAAGGCCCTCATCCAAACATGACGATCGAAGGTAGGGCGCAGTCCTTGGTCCAACCAAGGTGACCAGTCGAGCTGGTGACGAAGATGTCGAAGTCGCAGTCGATCTGCAGGCGAGCCATCGACCTTTTGCCGAACACACAGCGGAACTCCCAATGAAAGCACCAATGTCGGTGTCAAAACCGACGGATCTCGGGTAGGGGTTCCCGAACTGTGCGTCTAGGCGGATGGTAACAGGAGACAAGGGACACGATGTTTTTACCCAGGTTCGGGCCCTCTCGATGGAGGTAAAACCCTACTCCTGCTTGATTAATATTGATGATATGGATAGTACAAGAGTAGATCTACCACGAGATCAAAGAGGCTAAACCCTAGAAGCTAGCCTATGGTATGATTGTTGTATATGTCTATCGACTAGCCTGTCCCTGGTTTATATAATGCACCAGAGGCCTAGGATAACATGAGTCCTAGCTGAATACGCCGGTGGGGGAGGAGTCCTTGTCTTGATCACCAAGTCTTGTGGAATCTTCCTTGTATGCGGCAGCCGTCCGGACTGGCCCATGAGTATACGGCCATGGGGGTCCTCGGCGCAATCTAACAAATCGGGAGATGACGCGTTGAGTACCCCCTAGTCCAGGACACCGTCACTCCTCTCAATTGCTTTACTTGAAAACTGAGGAAGAACTTCAACTCTCCCATCATGCTCATAGCAAATTCCTTAGTCATAAGATTCTCAAACTCAACATTAATAGCATGGTTAGTGGACCCAAAGATAATATCATCAACATATATTTGGAAGACACACAACTCTCCTTTTACCCTCTTCGTGAAGAGAGTGGAATCTATTACCCCAATCCGGAACCCCTTCTCGCTTAGGAATGTCGTAAGGTGATCATACCAAGCACGAGGTGCTTGTTTGAGTCCATAGAGTGCTTTATGGAATTCATAAACGTGAGAGGGGTGATCGGGGTCTTCGAAACCGGGAGGTTGCTTGACACACTAACTCCTCAAGAGGACCATTAAGAAATGCGCTCTTCACATCCATTTGATAAAGTTTAAAGTCATGATGAGAGGCATAAGCAAGCAAGATGCAAATGGATTCTAGATGGGCAACGGGGGCAAAAGTTTCACCAAAGTCCAAACCTTCAACTTGGGTGAAACCTTGTGCCACTAACCTTGCCTTGTTTCTTATTACTTGACCATGTTCATCTTGTTTGTTCTTGAAAATCCACTTTGTTCCAATGACATTATGATATTCCTTGGGTCTTTCCACGAGGGTCCACACTTTGTTGCGGGTGAAGTTGTTGAGTTCTTCATGCATGACATCTATCCAATCCAGATTGTCAAGTGCATCTTCCACCTTAAGGGGCTCAACACAAGAGACAAATAAGTGATGTTCACAAAAGTTTTCCAAATGTCTACGAGTAGTTACCCCCTTTTTGATGCTTCCATAGATGTTCTCAGTGCGATGTTGAAGATGTTTTAGCTTGGCGGCCACTTTTTGCTCTTTGAGGTCAAGCTCTTCTTCACTTGGTTTTGGACTTGATGAGGAAGCTTGCCCTTGGGATTGTTTTAGCCTTGGAGACACCTTTCTCTTTGCAACCACAAGTTCTTGGTCATTAGCAAGTGATGAGGATGAAGACACTTGTGGTTGGGGTTGATCTTGATCTTGATCATAACTTTGAGCTTGATCTTGAGCCTCAATACTTGGTTCTTCATCATTTGGAAGAGCTTGCTCTTGATCTTGCTCAGGAAAATGAGGGGCTTGATCTTGTTCTTGGATAGGTTCATGATCTCCCGAAGCATCTTGTACAAGAGGTGTCGATGATGACTTTCCTTGTGGAGACTCCACAAGAGGGAATCTTACTCCTTCTTCTTCTACTTAGACATGGGGTGTTTCTTGTGGAAGAGTGTGGCCTATCCCCATTGTCCTTATAGCTTGTGAAGGAGCCTCATCACCTAGAACACTAGGAACAATTTGCTCCACACGGGAGCCATTATCTTCATCAAACTCCACATTTACCATTTCCTCGATGCACCCGGTGGATTTATTGAGAACTCGGTAAGCATGAGAGTTTGATGCATATCCAACATATATGCCCTCATAAGTTCTAGACTCAAATTTAGCTAAACGGGATTTCTTGTTTAAAATGAAACACTTACAACCGAATACTCAAAAGTATTTGACGTTAGGCTTTCTCCTGATTAGGAGCTCATACGGGGTCTTGTTCTTGAGCTTGTGAAGATAAAGCCGGTTTGAAGCATGGCATGCGGTGTTGATGGCTTCGGCCCAAAGCTTGTATGGAGACTTGTACTCATCAAGCATGGTCCTAGCCATCTCAATAAGAGTCCGATTCTTCCTCTCTGCAACACCATTTTGTTGGGGAGTATATGGTGCGGCATATTGGTGCTTTATCCCCTCTTCACTCAAGAATTCATCCATCATATAGTTCTTGAACTCGGTGCCATTGTCACTTCGAATTGCCTTGATCTCACAGTTATGTTGACATTGAGATTCTTTGGCAAAGTTGATGAAGGTTTCTTGAGTTTCATCTTTAGTCTTGAGAAAGAACACCCAAGTATATCTTGTGAAGTCATCAACAATGACAAGGCAATACCTCCTCCCTCCCAAACTATCATATGTTGGAGGCCCAAAAAGATCCAAATGGATAAGCTCAAGGGGCCTCAAGGTGGTGATGATAGTCTTCACTTTATGAGATTTTTCATGGAGCTTTCCGGCAATGCAAGCACTACAAGGACGATATTTGGCAAAAGACACATTGGTTAGTCCAAGGATGTGCTCCCCCTTTAAGAGAGCTTGTAAATTTCTCATACCCACGTGGGCTAGCCTACGGTGCCATAGCCACCCCACGTCGGCCTTGGCCATTAGGCATGTTGCAAGATGAGTTTTCTCTTTTGAGAAATCAACCACGTAAAGGTTGTCTTCAACATGCCCAACAAAGACCACTTTGAGATTGCTTCTCTTAAATACGGTTACATGGAATTCGCCGAAATGTGAATCATATCCAGCACGAGCCAATTGAATAGTTGAAAGTAAATTGTAGTGAAGGGATTGGACAAGCATGACATTTGAAAGTGATGAATCATTAGAGATTACCACCTTGCCCAAACCCAATACCTTGCCCTTCTATTGTCACCAAAAGAGATGTTCGAAGAGGCCTTGAGTGAATCAACAAATTCCACAAGCATCTCCCTTTCTTCGGTCATATGATTGGTGCATCCACTATCGATCACCCATTGAGTTCCACTGGAGACATAGTCCTACAAGAATCAAGCTTTCGTTATAGGTGCCCATTTTGCAATGGGTCCTGGTTAGTTAGCAACAAGGGTCTTGGGGACCCAAATGGGTCAAGCATAATCATCATAGTTAGTCCCAACAAATTTTGCAAAGGTTAGCCATGATATCCTCTCATGAGGACATAAGATGGATTGTTCTTTCCGGCAAAATTCTTGGGAATGGCCTTGTCCCTAGTGACCTTGCCACTCCCAACACCCTCCTTTTCCTTCTCCTTCTCCTTGTGCCCTTATTGCACAACACTACCTTTTGGGGAAGGGAAGAAGTCGGACCGATCTTCTTCTTGTTCTTCTTCTTCTTTTTCTTACCATTCTTAGATGCGGGATCAAACCCAACTCCCTCCTTGGCAACACACTCCTTTTGGTTGCTCAAGAGGTCGTTTAGGTTTTTCTCCCCTTGGATGCCTGATACAATCCCTTTCTCAATTTGGGCCTTCAACTTCTTATTCTCCTCTTGGAGGGAGATGCAATCATGAACAAAGTTAGCCGTACAAGCATCATCTTTTAAATCTATATGAGATACGGAAGTGAGAGCCTTAATGGTTGTAGCTTTTAGTTGAGCATAGACTCGGTGAGGGCAATGAGGTCACCTTTGACAACCTTGGAACTAGTCACAAGGAACTCATGCTCCTCAACAAGTCTCGTGTGATCAACTACAAGCTTTTCAACTCTAACGTTAAGAGCATCTTTGTTCTCAAGAGCAAGTTGCAAAGCATCATTTGTTTTAACAAAGTAAATTTGATGAGCCGATAAGGCTTCCTCAAGTGATGCTCTCATGACACTCTCTTCATTAAGTTCGTGCTCGAGGAGATCAACTCTCTCTTTTTCCTCTATAAGGAGGTTTTCAACATTATCAATAAAGTCATCGCGTTCGACAAGTGACTTAAGGAGATCGCCAAAACGAGCATGAGCTTCACCATGAAGAGTTTTCATGGATGCCATTAAGGATTCCTCATCATTATCCACGCCCTCATCACACTCATCATCCACTATCTCACATGAGACATTGGGAGTGTAGTTGTCGGGTTTCTTGGATTTGGACTTTGTTTTTACCTCTTTGGCCATGAGGCACCGATGAGTGAAAGGCCTGTCCTCGTTTGGAGAGTCGAAGAGGCCCGTGGTGGAGGAGGAGGTAGTGGCATGCCTGGAAAAGGCGGCCATGCCCACTTGATCATCATCACCGTCATCTTCATCTCCAGACATGTATTCTTGATGAACAAGAGCCTTGTCATCCTTCCTCTTTGCAAACTTGGTGAACTTCTTCTTCTTGAGCACAAGCTTCTCGGACTTGTCTTCACGTCTCTCATACGGACAATCATGTACAAAGTGTCTTGGGCTGTCACAACTGTAGCATTTCCTTCATCCAAAGAATCTTCCTTGAAGATTTTTTTCCTTTGTTTGCCATAGTCCTGGAGTACTTCTTGACTAAGAGTGCCAAGTCTTCTGCAAAATCATTTGCCGGGCACGAGGTGTCAATGTCCTCCTCACATATCTCTTCACTCACTTCTTCATCCCTTGAGGGTTGGCTTATCACTTTCTTGGCCTTCAAAGCAAGATTGGAGTTCTTGGTTGCTTGAGCTATTGCAAAGGTTTTCTTGGACTTGGTTTCCAAAAGAACAAGAGTAGAGAAGGTGGAAACAACTTGAGCCGCGGTAAACTTGTGATAGTCCGGACATTGATGCACCATCATGACCATGGTATGTTCCGTGAGAACCATAGCATCTATGAACTTGTCCTTGATGAAGTCATCATTTGCCCAAGTGCACCCAAAGGTTCTCAAATTGAGCACAAGGGACTTCAACCTTCGGAAAACCTCTTCTGCGGACTCACCCTCATTCCTCACAAAGAGATTGACTTCTTGCTTGAGCAAAGCCAAACGAGATCTTCGAATTGCTTCATCTCCTTCGAGAGCCTCCTCAAGGCAATCCCAAATTTTCTTTGCGGTTTTGAGAAGAGCAATGGAGTCACTATAGTCTTCGGTCACAGTGGTGCGCAACATGTTGTGTGCGGTTGCATTGAGTTGGTCATCAACCGCTTCCCCCGGAGTGAGATTCATTGGGTACTTGGGGTTGAATCCATTGACCACAATCCACCACAGTTGAGTTGAAGCACTGCGCATGTAAGACTCCATATCTAGCTTCCACCTAGCAAACGCATTAGCTTTCAAAGGGGGCGAAGGCCCAACAGGATTAATGCGAGGATGTTCCAAAGGTTGAGGAGAGTAAAAGGGTTCCACGGCATTGTACTTGGGGATTGGGTACGAGCCGGAGAAGCAAGAGGTTCCCTCGAGTCCTCCGCATCATGAACGACATTTGGATCAAATGAGTTTGATGCGGATGTTGATGGCTTCAAGCGAGCATCAATTTCCTCCTTGACCAAGGACCAAACCTGTTTCAACATAGAGGCTTTGAGGTCCGCAAATATTGAAAGAATATCGGCCACGGTCAAAGGGGCACCCGGGTCAGGAGGAGCGGCGGAGCAACGACCGGGGCACCAAGTGCCTTGTTCGCGGCGGGGGGTAGGTTTTAACCATCCCCCGCAATAGGTGCGTCACCTCCCTCATTCCCTAGATCGACCATATCCTCTAAGGTTGTAAAACCTTATATTAGAGCACTAAGCTCTGATACCAATTGAAAGGATCAATACGGTTGACTAGAGGGGGTGAATAGGAGACTACAAATTTTAATCTTTCTTGTCGTTTTTAAGGCGTAGTGGATAAATAGAGTTCACTAGATATGCAACTAGGTGAATGCAACCTATATGACAAGCAAGTTCCAAGATAAATATGCTAGGTAACAAACTAAGTAGCAAGCCAACAAGCATACACCAATAAAGTAAGGTGCGGGAAAGGATTAACCACAAGTGAGACGAGGACGCGGATTTTATCCCGAAGTTCACTCTTCCTTGGGAAGAGCTACTCTCTGTTTGGAGCGGTGCTGGAGCCAAAGCTTTTGGAACACCACCGAAGGCTCACCGTAATCTCCTTTGAGTCACCCCCAATGGATGAGCTTCGAATCACTTGGGGTTGGTCTTGAAGGCGACCACCACACCTTTACAAACTTCTCCGAAGCACACCACAAGCAAGGAAGCTTCCAAAGGAACCTCTAGCCTCCTAGGAGCCCAAGCTCCAAGAGTAACAAGTCAATGGGGATGTTGTGGGGAACGCGATTTGGTTTGGTCAAGTTGTAGATCGGGTCTTGCTATCCCAATACCCAAAGTTTCAACAAGTTTGGGTGGAGGGATTGAGAGTATTGAGCAAAATGGGGTGTAACAATGGTGGAGCTCAACAAGACATTAGGGTTAAGGGTTGGAGGTGGAAGAAGTGGCTTTATATAGTGTTCTTGGCTAGGTGGGGAATCTGCCCGTTGGACCCCGTGCGCACGGGCTAAGTCAGCCCCGTGCTCACGGGGTACTCAGAGAGTTTCACACAACCCCATACGCACGGGGTTCAAACGACCCTGTGCGCACTGGGTACTCAGAGAGTTTACACAGTACCCTGTGCGCACGGGGGCCAACAGACCCTGTGCGCACAGGGTACTCAGAGAGTTACGCAGTACCTCGTGTGCACGGGGGTCCAAAGACCCCGTGCGCACGGGGTACCCAGTAACTTTTTGTCACAAACTATCTGAGTACCACAAGCACACACACTAGGATTTGAGGTAGTAGGAGTGGGTAGGCTAAGTGTATAAGGTTAGGCAATGGCATTCCCACACAACTTTCATCCACACAAACCCCTCTTAATAGTGTGGTCTTTCCTATGATTCGAAGCAAACCAAAAACTAAAACCTTCGAAGCGCCAGAAGACCACGCCTTTGTCCTTTTAGAAATGGGGGGGTCGCACATCTCCATCAAGGAGCACTTGGAACCAATATCCTAAGATAAACTTTAGAAACCGATATTAGTTCAACTAACCACATTGTCACCACACAAAAATATAGTATACGTGCCACTTGCACTTTCACAAGTCCTTAAGCGCCGAGAAGCAAGAGGTGAACCACCAATCACCACATGGGATCAAATGAAGGATGTCATGCGAGCACGCTTTGTACCCACCTACTACAACCGCGATCTCTTCAAGAAACTCCAACTCCTCAAGCAAGGAGCAAAGAGCGTTGAAGAATACTACAAGGAAATGGTGATTTCCATGATAAGATCCAATGTCATTGAAGATGATGAACAAACTATGGCCCGTTTCTTGAATGGACTCAATCATCCCATCAAGAAGATTGCTGACTTCCAACCCTACTCCAACCTCATTGAACTCGTGCATCAAGCTACCAAAGCGGAACGTTAAGTGCAAGATGACTTCAAGTACGCCAAGTACTCGTCCAAGAGCTACGACATCTCCAACACCCAAGCTTCAATGACTCCAACACCTTCTACCTCAACCAAGCCATCTACAAACAACGGCGACAAGTCGAGTTACAAGAAAACTTCGACAACCGCAAGTCATCCTCCTACTACAAGCAACTTCAAGCCGCGCGCTTCATCATCTACTCCAACCGATGAGATCGTCAAGACAAGTTCCATCAAGTGTTTCACATGCGGCGGCCGAGGCCACAAGTCCCTTGAGTGTACTAACAAGCGCACCATGATCCTCAACAACAACGAAACCTATGACTCCATGAGTGAAGAGGAAATGGAAGCCCTTGAGCAAGTGACCATGCACCAGTGTGTGAACGAAGATGAAGATGATCAAGTCTTTTGTGATGAGGATTCGAGCCCCACTCTTGTTGTCTCCAAAGTCTTGACTCTTCAACATCAACAAGACAAACACCAAAGATGCCATATCTTCCACACCAAGGTCGGCATCAATGGAAGGTCCGTCAAGGTCATCATCGATGGAGGGAGTTGTCACAACTTGGCAAGTGAAGAACTTTGCTCCAAGCTCCAATTGGTCAAGATGAAGCACCCACACGCCTACAAGGTTCAATGGCTAAGCGATTCAGGCACTATCCGAGTTGAGCATACGGTTAAAGTCTCCTTCAAAATCAGAGCATATGAAGACACTTTGGAGTGTGATGTAGTCCCGATGTCCGTTTGCCACCTCCTTCTTGGTCAACCATGGAAATTTGACCATGGCGTCATCCACAACGGGCGTACCAATCACTATAGCTTAAAGATGAAAGGAAAGGAGTACGTGCTATGACCTATGTCTCCAAGTCAAGTGATCGCCGACAAGCAAGCCACCCATCGTGGAGAAAAGAGTGAGAGAGTGACCCACCCAAACGAGAGTGAGCGCCACAAGCCAAAATCGAGTGCCTCCACGATGAGCGACAAGAAGAACTTAGTCCTATTTGCCACCAAAAGTGAGATGAGAGAAGTGTGCGATAACCCATCAATTGGTATGCACTATGTCCTTGTGTGCAAGGACGAGGCACCAAAAACTAACGCCTCTCACAATCTACCTTTAGTGTTGTCTTCTCTTTTGCAGGAATTCCAAGATGTTCTCCCCGACGAGCTACCTCCAGGTCTACCTCCACTACGAGGCATTGAACACCGAATCGACCTCATCCCCGAAGCACCTCTACCTAACAAGGCTCCCTACCGTGTCAACCCCGAGGAAACTAAGGAGATCCAACGGCAAGTACAACAACTCATCGACAACGGTCAAGTATGTCAAAGCTTAAGCCCTTATGCCGTTCCAGTCATTCTTGTTCCAAAGAAAGACGATTCGTATCGCATGGTTTCTGATTGTCGTCCCATCAATGCTATCACTGTTAGATATCGATACCCTATCCCATGCCTAGATGATATGCTTGATGAGCTTAGCGGAGCCACCATTTTCTCTAAGATTGATCTTAAGAGTGGCTACTATCAAATACGCATCCAAGAAGGTGATGAATGGAAAACCGCATTTAAGACCAAATTTGGCTTATATGAATGGCTAGTTGTGCCAATGGGTTTATCCGAAGCACCCGGAACTTTCATACGAGTCATGCATTTTGTTCTTCGACCCTATATTGGTGTATTTGTTGTGGTATATTTTGATGATATTCTTGTCTTTAGCAAATCCCTCAAAGATCATGTCACCCATCTTAGAACCGTGTTGCAAACCCTTAGGAAAGAGTGCCTTTATGCTAATATGGACAAATGCCTTTTTTGTGTTGATAAGCTTGTTTTCTTGGGTTTTGTTGTGTCTTCTAAGGGTGTTCATGTAGATGAATCTAAGATCAATGCTATTAAAACTTGGCCCCAACCAACCAACTTGCAACAAGTGCATAGTTTTCTTGGTTTAGCCGGTTTCTATTGTCGCTTTGTGAAGGATTTTAGCACCATTGCTTCACCTTTACATTCTTTGAGTAAGAAAAATGCACCATTTGTTTGGGGACCATCCCAAGCAACCGCATTTAATGAGCTTAAGAATTTGCTTACTCATGCCCCCGTGCTTGCATTACCCAACTTTGACAAACCTTTTGAGGTTCATTGTGATGCTAGTGGTAATGGCATAGGAGGCGTGTTAACGCAAGAAAAGCGCCCCATAGCATACTTTAGTGAGAAACTTTCTGGAGTGCAAGTCAATTATCCCATATATAACAAAGAGCTATATGCTTTAGTGCGAGTTTTGCATGAATGGGAACATTATCTTCGCCCTCATGAATTTATCATTCATACCGATCATGAAACGCTTAAGTACTTAAAGGGTCAAACTAAGTTGAACAAGCGTCATGCTAAATGGAGTGAATTCATTGAATCTTTTCCTTATGTCATCAAGTAAATCAAAGGCAAGGAAAATGTAGTGGCGGATGCTCTTTCCCGCATATGCATGCTAGTCACTAAACTTGAATTGAATGTCATTGGTTTTGAGCACATCAAAGACTTGTATGCACATGATCCTACTTTTGCTATTCCATATGCTAAATGTTTGACGCATACATCTTGGGAACGATATTACATCAAGGACGATTATCTTATGAGAGCTAACAAACTTTGCATTCCCGAGTCTTCTCTTCGTTTGCTCCTTTTGCAAGAGGCTCATGGAGGCGGAGTCATGGGACACTTTGGACACGACAAGACATTCGCTACGCTCTCCAAGAACTATTTTTGGCCCAAGATGTTCCGCGACGTCTCACACTTCACCAACCGATGCTCTACATGTCTCAAAGCTAAGTTAAAAGCTCAATCCCATGGTCTTTACATGCCCCTTCCAATTCCTTATCAACCTTGGGAAGACATTAGCATGGATTTTGTACTTGGTTTGCCTAGAACTCAAAATGGAAAGGATTCTGTGTTTGTTGTTGTGGACCGATTCTCTAAAATGGCTCATTTTATCCCATGTGACAAGATAGACGATGCTTCACACATTGCAAATCTTTTTTGTAGGGAAATCTTGTGCCTACACGGAGTGCCAAAGACGATTGTCTCGGACCGCGACATCAAGTTCTTGAGTTACTTTTGGAAGACTATATGTGCCAAGCTCGGAATCAAGCTATTGTTCTCTTTGGCATACCATCCTCAAACCGACAGCCAAATGGAGGTGACAAACCGAACACTCTCCACTCTACTAT
This sequence comes from Triticum aestivum, assembly GCF_018294505.1. Classification (NCBI taxonomy): domain Eukaryota; kingdom Viridiplantae; phylum Streptophyta; class Magnoliopsida; order Poales; family Poaceae; genus Triticum; species Triticum aestivum. The sequence goes on from NC_057807.1 coordinate 372,319,743, forward strand.
GCGGTTGATCAAGAGGAACATCAAGGAGTGAGAGGAGTGCCTACTATCGCCAAGTACACCTACAACCATGCAAGACACTCCACAACTGGCAAGTCCCCTTTCGAGGTCGTCTATGGTTTCAACTCGTTGTCCCCATTGGACATTCTTCCTCTTCCACTACAAGAGCGCACCAACATGGACGCGAGTGCCAGAGCAAGCTGCATCAAGAAGATGCACGAAGATACAAGGAACACCATCGAGCGCAAAGTACAACAACTGGTGACCAAGCTCAACATCAACAAGCAACCCATGATATTAAACATTAGAGATCTTGTGTGGCTACACCTTCGCAAAGAGCGCTTCCCCAATGAACGCAAGTCCAAACTTCTACCACAAGCCGATGGGCCCTTCAAGGTGCTAGCACGCTACAACAACAACGCTTACAAGATCGACCTCCCAAGCGACAAGTACAACATGAGCGACATCTTCAATGTCAAAGACCTCTCGCCATACCATGGTGATGAAGCTTTCGATCCGAGGTTGGATCTTTCCCAAGGGGGGAGATGATGCGGAGCATCCCACGATCATCCCCATGGACGCATCTTCATCTCCTACAACACCACTTGGACCAATGACAAGAGCACATGCAAGAGCTCTTGAAACCGAGGTGACATCACTCCTCTCACAACTCTCTTTCGAATCACACGAGACATGGCTACTACCTCAAATGGAGACGCTTTGCATACTCAGGTACCAAGAGTTAGCCACGGAGAAGCTAAGAAGCAAGGAGAATCGAAAGTGGAAGACATGTGTGAAGAAGGAGAAGAAATCAGCCAAGTCCTAGGCTGGTCGGACGATCCGGATAGAGCCCAGACGTTCCGGACCCCGGTCCGGACGATCCGGATAATGTGCGTGAAGACACCCGAAGCTGGACCCCAAAGCCAAACCATCCGGATGAGCCCCCGGATCATCCGGACCCCCCTTCGGACATTCGGGCCATCGCCGCCATCGCCTGCCCTTCGCCTCATCCGGACCGTCCCCCGGATCATCTGGACCCCTGAAGCCTGGATCATCCGGCTAACCATCCGGATCATCCGGACCCCCACCTGCGTGCGTGTGTTGGGCCGAGGCCCATGTACCCCTTCTCCCCCTTTGCCTATAAATAGACCTCCTCCGCCCTCTTTCTAGGGTTAGCATTGTGATAGCTCATATTTGAGATAGAGCTTTGCTCATCCACTTGGTTAATTCTCCTTGGAGCTCACGACCTCTTCGAAGAAGATCCCCCAAGCGGATTCAAGACCCCATCACGGGAAGACCCTTCAAGACCTCCTCACAGAGAAGACCTTTTGTACCGTCCTTTGTTGACCGTGAATCGTGTATCACTCTTTGTGTTTAGAGGATCTAGCATATGTGTGACCATATCTTGTTGGTTGAGTGATTTCTCTCGTGTTTCCCCTTGTTTTCCCCCTCGTGTTCTTCGTGTTCTTCGTAGGATCCCCTCCAATCGTGAAAGATCGGGCATCTAGGGTTGTACCCTACATCACTTTGTCTTTCATTTCTTTTTAAAAAAATTCAGCCCTGAGATAATCAGGTATGGTGATTTATACATTTCTTTAAAGGAGTTAGTTGATTCCATGAAGCCTGTTCAATGGTTGTCAAGAATTGTTCTTGAGACTGGAATCATACACATCATGGATAACTTACCAGAAGGGTCGAAGAAGGTCGTTATGCCACTGAGGTTTTCTGTAAGATTTTTCAAACCTTTTTACCCTCTTATTTTTTGTAGCACTTTTTTGACCAATTCAGAGAGTCCTTTCATCTAGTAAGGAGTTTGAAGCATATTTATAATTTCTGCAGATCAATTTACAGCAAGGGATCCACAGTGTGACTGAGATAAACAAGAAGTTTGAATACAAGAACCGTCTCGACAAGCAAGACTTGGTCAGTGTTGTGCCCACATGATCCATCTCTTAGTTGACACTCATAGCATGTTCAGTTGCACATGACACATCTATTAGTTGGCAAATACTTTCTGCCAACCTGTTTTAACTTTACCATTTTTTACTACTTTTCTTACCTACAACATGTATCTGTGTCTGAATCATTCACGCATGCAGGTCATGCTGCCGGTGCTTGAGTGCGCTAATATAAACGACTGCCATGGTGGGAGGCATTATTGGGTCTTCAACATCAACTTGAGGGACGTACATTTCGAAGTTCTTGATTCAAACAGGAAGCTAGAAGATATTGAGTTGATTAATACCGCCTCTACGATCGCAGGGGCAGTACGCCAGCTTTGGAGGAAGCATTACACAAAGCAGATCATCGAGCACTTCCAGATTATTGACATCGATGTACCGAAGCAGCTTGGCAAGTAAGACAAGAAGCATGCCATTCTTCTCAATTTTTTCAATCAATCCGTAGTCTTTAAAATTTTCTAGATGTAGTGTTTTTTCTCTTGTTTAAATGATTATTTGTTTTATAGATGTACAATCTATAGTTTTTTAAGACACACAACTAGTTTGTAATATATTTTTCATTTTTATGACTTTCTCATGGATTATCTAGCCAGTTGCAAAGTGGAACATCACTAGTTGCACAGTGGCACATAATTAGTTGCATAGTGCCACAGAGTACATCATCTTATTGGTTTTAAATTTCTGTGACAAATTTTCCTTTTCCCCACCGCAACAATGAGTGTGGTCTGTTCGCACTGCTTAACGCCACTGAGTGGAACGGTCGCCTACTGCCCAACTATGAGCCCAAGGAAGTACTCAACATCAGGAAGAAGCGGGCATATGATTGGGTCACCAGCGTGCACAACTCTGCCACATGGAGAAAGTTGCTGAGATATGACAAGGACTAGGTATGTACTCTTTTTATTCTCTGCCTTTTTTCAATGCCTTGCTTGTTTGTAGTTGCACACTAGTAGTAATTCTGTTGCAACTCATTGTTATCACTTTTGTTGATACATTAGGAGCATTGGGCCATATAACTGTTCAACAAATAAATATTAAACCATTTGCCAAAAAGGCACAAATAGCAACCATTTTTACACATTGCATGAACTAATTCAAGGAAAACAACTTAGAGAAGAGAAAGCATAGATGCTGAATGTGTCCACTTGGCCCCAACATTGCTCAAAAACCAACATTCTTTTCCTTTCCCCCTTTTTCCATACAAACGATGCAAGAGAATCAAAGCAGCCTAAGTGGACACACACCGGCAGTGTGCTCTATAGATTGGCAGTGGTTGCATTTGTTTTTCTTCTTTGGGTGTAGCTCCAGCGCTGATTTGTACCGTCGACTCTTTGCCCTACCTTTTGTAGTAGACCTTGGAGGATCCCTGGGCACAAAATCATCAGAGCATTGTGCATGGGATGCAGCCTCCGACGGGGCAGTAGGACCAGTGTGCGTGGGCATTGGACCAACACGAGGTTGTGTTCCATCACCTGCGGAATAATGATATAAATAGTTTAGTATTTTTTTGTGCAACCAGAACTGGTGTTCTCTGCAACCACACAGCTCATGCTGTGCAACTAACTGGTTGTCGTGTCCAAGTAAGTTGAAAAGAAAACCTGTAGTAGCACGGCCCGTCATGGCACTTGGATGGTAATCACCTATAGCTAGAACAGGAAAAACAAGTTAGTTGTTTATCTTAATACTCAAACTAACATAGTGCGCTAAACAGGGTTTCGGGGCAACTGGGTAGCTTGTTCTGTGCAAGTGGGCACCATGATGTGTGCAACTGAAGTTGTGCAACTAGTTAGATGGGGAGTTGGGGCAGGTAATTACCTGCATGATGAGCCCCCTGAGTACTTCCTGTAGGGACATTGGGAGGAGCACACGGGGCACTGCTTGTTGGGCCAGGCGGGGGAGGAGGTGGCGGAGCATGCTATGTAGGGCTAGGAGGTGGAGGAGGTCCTTGAGGGTTGCCATCATCTGATGGCCCCATAGCAGCAGCCAGTTTTTCTTTTTCTTGGACTTGTTTAGGTGGCCAATCTTGGTACGTGCTCCACGCATATGCGTGTATACAATGGCATGTGCTGCATCAGAGCCACTTGCAAACTTGGCTAGTTTCCGAAAATCGTATATCATGTTTCTCTCCCTTATCTGCTTCTTTGATTGAGGAGGCATTTCATCCGGTTGCTCATACTCGGTCCTTGGCGCACTAGGGAGCAATAGGTGTCCATCGTCTTAGCATGTACCTTTCGGGTATGGCATCAACTCCAAGATGGGTGAACACCTTGGGGAAGTGGCAACTGAGGATGTCGTCCTTGTCCATTTTGCAGCACTCACAAAGATAGAAACCCTCCTCCACCCTTGCCTGCACCAAGTAATTTCGAGAACCATATTTGGCAACAAATTCCTGGTTCGCTCTGAGCTCAAATAAATCAGCACCAACTTGGAACGCATTATAGCGTCCAATCAGCTTGAACTCTTCTCTGAACTTGCGGTAAAGGTCTCTAGTATAGGTTTTGTAAGCTTGCCTCTCTATTGGTAAGTTGGACCATAGCTCAACCTCAAGGTGTTCTCTCCTGTAATCATTGCAGCCTTCCTTGGCAAGGATGTGGTTCTGAATTTTTTCATATTGCTTGATGAAGTTCAGCATTGAGTTGTGTGGGTTCACATATCTTTTTAAGACAACGTTGAACCCCTCACTACGTTGTGTAGACTGCAGTACGGGGAAGAACATGTGTTTGAAGTAGCATGGCACCCAAGTTGACCTATACTCATACAACTTCTCGAAGTGTGTGTGTGTGTCATAGCCTCGTACTTCATCATTAACCCAGCCCAATTATGCTCAAACTCGTCTGGAGTGAAGCTGAAGTCAACACAGTAGTTGAAATCATCATGCAGCCCTGGATTCCGGCACAGCAGCCAACCAACTTTTTCCTGAGCCTTTTTCATGATGTGCCATCGACAACAGCGATGCACGGTGGTTGGAAAGATGCTCTCTATTGACTGCCTCATTGCACCATCCTGATCGGTTATGAAGTTATCAGGAGGTTTGCCATCCATAGCCTCTATGAATGCTTGGAAGACCCAATCAAAGCTCGATGCCAACTCCTGCCTCACAAACGTGCAACCCAGCATGAAAGATTGGCTATGTCGGTTTATTTTGATGAATGGCGCGAACGGCATATTGTACATGTTTGTCATGTAGGTGGTGTCAAACAATATGCAATCATGGTACGCCTCTGCAAAAGCTTTTCAAGTTAAGCACCCAAAATATGTTCACAACTCTGTTGTCTTCATCATATTTTACCTTATAGAAGAAGTTTGGATCAATTTTTTATATATCCTTGAAGTGCGCAGTTGTCTCAATCATGTCACCCTCCTTTGTGTCATCTCTACGGAAACTTGTACAAAGATTTGTTATTGCCTTTGGTCCAAACGGCACCATCATCTCAGATCCATAGAACTCTGCCATTATATGCATCGTACATCCTGCATAATACAAAAAGAAACAATATATCTTTTTTTAGCCGCACGAATGCACACATCCAGCTGCATAGTAATAGGACATGTGTTGGCAGAGAAGATAATTGCAGGAAATGGACACCTAGCTGCACCTTTAAAAACACTTGGGAAGTTGGACACTAGTTGCACAATTAAGACATTTTAGTTGCATAGGAGTACCATAATAGTTGCACACTGGACTGCCTAGAGGGGAACTTAATTCGGTAAGGGATATAGAAACACATATGTAGTCAAGTTGCAGTTATACAAGATGCGCAAAAACTCCTTTTCATTAGGAGAGATGTCTTGGTGTGATCTCAAGTATTTGGACAATGAAGGTTTGTTCACCAGTGGATGACTGTGATCACGAACAAAGTGTGTCACCTCCCATCTCCCATCTAGCAGCTTAACCAACATTTTTGCCTTGCATTGAGTCTGCTTTATTGTCTCGCGTTTCTGCTTCTTCTTTTTCTTACTAGGACCAGCCTCCTCTTCAGCAAAGATATGAGGTTCATCTTCCATTTCCTCATCACTATCAACATGTTTTGGATTTGGTATAGGGTCCAGGACAGGTGGAGCCTCAGCTCCTCCATCATCAGCTTTGGGCTTCTTGAACTTGTTGCAGCAAAACTGTTGTTTTACCAATACATTGGTGTGAGGTGTCTGCCTAGAGGTGTTCATCTTGACAGAGAAACACATTCGTAGGGCGTATCTGTTGTAGTGATCCTTAGCAATTTGAAGGTTGTCAAACCTCATGTCAACATAGGGTTCCATGGGCTGAGAACCAGCCTCATCTTCTCCTTCTTCTCCTTGCACAACACCGTCAACAGCACCAACTCCTAGCTTAGTCCTGGTTGGACCAGGAACATTTGTTGCGGTTCCCGTATCATCAAGAGTATGGCTCTCTGACTGCAAAGACACCACTATAGAGGCACCACGGGTTGATGACTGTCCTACCACATTGTCATGGCCCATAGGGTTAGGACCAGATCGCCCATTTTCTGTCCAATTTCCTTGTGGTATGCTGGGCTGATGTTGATCCATATCACGAGGAAGCTCATTGAGATCAGGAGGCAACTAATTGAGATCAAGCATCTTTTTTCCTTTTTTTGGCTGTTGCCACACACCCCCTGCACATAAAAAAGAAGGAAGTGATGTCATCAGTTTAATCATGAAAGAGTGTTTCAAACAATCTAAAAACTTAGTAAATAGGTGGTTGCACACCATTATGACAATCTTAGTTGCAAAAGCTACATGTCTATAGCAAAATCTTTATTATAACAGGTATGCAATTTTTTGTTTGCACACAGTTGTTATGTTAGTTGCATAGTTTGCAGTAAATAGCTCGCAAGAACATGACTTTTTTTCACTACAGAGTTTTTCTGACTTTTTCCTCTGTTTGTTGCAATGATCCGCAGGTTTTCTGTTTGGCAAGGAGCTGATTCAGATTTTTCTGCACATAATTTGGACATAATTTGATGCTACAGTTGAGATGGAAAATCCAGGTGAAAGAAGAAAGAAGAATTGGATGACAGATTATAGATATATGTTTTTCATCGCCGTTTCTGTTTTTACTTCTAGTATATTAAACATATTTTTATACTCATAGCTTTGCAATAGGTGTGGGACTAGAATATATGTGTGGGACAAGAATATATGTGTGACTAGTTTTAATATGGTTTGTGGTTTCATTAGCTATGGACAAAAGTTCTTGTGTTTTTGCTGTCGTACTACAAATTTTTGGTTTTGGCTAGAATAGATGTTTTAGTTAGCCAGGATGCATATTTTTAGTTGGCCAGCATGCATGTTCAGTTGGACAGTCAATGTGCTCAGTTGGCTAGAATAGATGTCTCAGTTGGGCAGGATGCATATTTTCAGTTGGCCAGCATGCATGTTCAGTTGGACATTCAATGTTTTCAGTTGGCTAGAATAGATGTTTCTGTTGGCCAAGATGCATATTCAGTTGGCCAGCATGCATGTTCAGTTTACCAGATACATATTTTTATTGCACATTTACTTCAGGTTTTCTAAACGGTTTACTCAGAAAATAGGATATATGTTCACGATACATGTTCAGTTTGCCTAGCATGCATGTTTAGTTGCCAGAATACATGATTCAGTTGGCTGGGATGTATGTTCAGTTGCACATATATGCATTTTTAGTTGCAAACAGTGTCTACAACTTGGTAGAATGCATGTTTAGTTTTTGGCTACATTGCTTGTCGAGTTGGCTACAATCATGTTTTAGTTGGCCAGAAAATATGTTTTAGTTGGCTTGCTAAACACATCCGAGGGGTGAACTTGTCTGGCATGCATGTTAGAAAACATGTTTCGTCTTGTTAAACTTGATCTCAAACCATGTTTAGTGTGCAGATGCACTCATGTGGGGGTGAGGGTGGTGTGATGTTAACAATGGGGTGATGTGGCAGATCCACTCCTTTTTTGAAGCATCTTATCCATGGATTTGCTGATAGATCCATGGAGAAGGGGGTTTACAGATGCAGTACAAGAAGGGGGGAACTAAAGAGGGGCAGAGGGGAATTACTTGCCTGATGTTGTTGCCTGGTATGGCTCCATGTTGCTGCCTGGTATGGCTCTGATCTACTTTTGGGGTACCATGGCGGCTGTACAGGAGAAGAAAGAAGGGCCTTGGATCCCCTTCTTTCATGGAGAAGAAAAAGGCAGCGTGGGAGGGGCTAAGGCGTGGGCCCGAGCAAGCATGGGGCTGGGGCGTGGGGGCGTGACAGCGTGGGAGGGGCTTGGGTACGCCGGGGACAGCTGGCCACATGGGAAGCGTTGTTTTCTGTTCGGGATTGGCCGCTCGATCGGCTCAATTTGGTGGCCGTCTGTCCCCTTCCATTTTTACTGCGGGGGGACAGGGTTTACCTTTTTAGACCGGCCACTCGATCGCACTAGGAGACGGCTGGCCGCCCACTAGACGCGTCCTAAAAATAGATGGATCAGTAGAAAAGAAAACTGTCACATACTAGTACTGTACTACCTATCTCTCAGCAATAAAAAGAATACCTGTCACGCATGAGCAACATGTCCGATGTAGGACCACGTGAATAATTTGCATGCACCGCCTATGCCTAGTTTTTTCAACAGAAAGACTAACGCCCACACGTGTGGGCGTCTGGCAACTCGCCCACACGCATGGATCCTCGTCCAACCAATTCTGCACAAATCTTGGCGCGTTCTAGCAATTTTCGTATGCCACATAGGATTGGGCTGGTGTGTGGGCATTCATCAGGTCGCCCACACGTCCTTTTTCACCACACAGGGGGCTGGTGTATGGGTGTTTAGCAATTCGCCCACACACCAGTTTTCACGCATGCAGAGGGGCTGGTGTGTGGGCGTTTATCACTTCGCCCACACGCCCGTCTCCTCGCCCACACCCAAAGTTGTTAGCTGCCATGTGTTTCTGCAGGGTACATGGCAACTGCCCTAGCTTTGCTTGTAAGCAGATGGCAACTCTCTTTTACCCGAGTTGCCATGTGTTTTTGCATGGTACATGGCAACTGCCCTAGTGTGCACATAAGCAGATGGCAACTCTTTCTTTTACATGACAACTGTCTTACCGTGCTTGTGAGCACATGGCAACTCTCTCATTTACCCGAACATGTTTTTTTGCCACACCTTTTTTGTAGTGCTACATGGCAACGGCCTACTGTTAGTAGGTGGCAACTCCTAAAGTTTTGAAATCATGGCAACTGCAGTAGATCAGACCATACATGCCAACTGCAGTTGAGCAACCATGTCAACTGTAGTTGTTCGACATGGCAATTGTAGTTCAACGACATGGCAACTGCAGTTAAATGAACATGGAAGAGGGTCCAGACCATGGCAACTGCGGGGACGCGTGGTGACTATCACGCGGGGCGTGCGGACCATAAGATAGGAGGCCTGACGTACGGGCGTGTGGGCGTTATCCATTTTGCCCACACGTAGGCATCTGAGAGGGACCGCGAGGAAAAAAAGAGGCGTATGGGCATTACTTGTTTTGCCCACACGTAGGCGTGTGGGCTGATCTTCTTAAACGCCACACAAAATGTGTGGGCAGACCCCTTAACACCCACACATGTGGGCGTTATTGACGTCCTTTTTCAATAGTGGCCTAGCCCCTGATGCCTACCCTGTGCTACATGTCTCCTAGGAGCACCAGTATTAGCTCGGTCAAGTGGCCTGCTAAAGCCAAACCCGCTGCTAATGCTCTGCACTTTGTCAGGCTACCACACGAATCTCAAGGGGGCTCAGCGGACAGGATAAAAGGGGGTCGGGACACCGGGGGGGGGGGGCGTTACATCTTTTCGCAAATCAATGAATCCAAAGAGAGAAATCATGCACAACATTCCTAATTGTAATCCTGGAGAGGTGATTAATTATCATCACCGGAAGACAAGTGTATTGCGTGAAACCCAAATTTTTTAAAGGATAGTGAAGAGCAACCGGAGGGCAAATATTGCTAATGTGGCCCAAATGATCGCCAAGGAATGCGGAACTACAAAGCCAAGGTGCAACCACGCTTTGAAGGCAGCCAGGTTGAGGAGGGCTATGTGTGCACCGTCCTCGCATGGCGCATCACAGGAGGATGAGATGTAGAGTTGCATTAACCACTTTACACAAGTTTTTTAGGGGATAAATTGTGGGTTTTATTCCTCGATGGTAGTGTTACAATATGCTAATACAACATCCGAGGCACTATCCGGAACACGACGCAACCAACAAGCAATGCTATCTCCAGAGAAACCAATATTTAGCTAGACTATGAGCAACCCTATCTTGATTACGTTCAATTTTCAATGGAACAAATCCATATAGATCCAGGAGCTTCTTTATATCCACAATTCGATATCCATGGGAAGAAAGGTCCAATGTATCATCTATGAAGGGAACAATGCATGCTCAATGCCATGTCTTTCAATATAGACTAATTTGAGCTTCAAGGGCGTCTTTCTAGTGTAATAAATAACAACATGCCAAAAAATGACCACTCCTTCTAGGTCTCTCAGAACCATGCATGCACCCGTCACTTCGGTTTATTTCACATAAAAGCCATCAACAGATAACGCCACCCAACTAGGAGCCGGCCTAGGCCAAGCGGCATATTGCTTCTGCATTGGTACCGGTGTGACAAGGAGATTGTCTAGCGGTAATTTACCCTTAATAATGCCAGCCAATTTAAGAAAATGCATCTTCTGTTTAGTGAAAAGTGCAACCTCGCATTTATTAGTCGACTGAGACGTAGGCTAGTCCATAATTCTAATCCCGAACTTTTTGTGGAGCAGCAAGAAAGGGGAAAGGAGAACTATGTGGGTCTTGTGGGATTCTATGACCAAGCCAAAATACATGGGAGGTCTAGGCTTTCGGGACATCGAAATATTTAATCTCTGCTTGCTAGCCAGTAAGGCACATGGTGGCTCTTGCAGGAACTGGACTCTTCGAGTGCACACATTTTAAAGGCAAGTTATTACCCTAATGATTCATTATTGACAGATTGCTTGGAATCTCACCCTCGCAAGTACATAGGGTTATCTACGAAGGCCGAGATGTTCTTCGTCAGGGTTTAATCAGGCGAACTGGAAATGGAGCATCTACCCGCATTATGCAATATAATTGGTTCCTTCATTATCATCTTCTTGTACTTGCATGCATGTGATCATTGAGTCCTCTGGATCTAGTATCAGAATTAATTGTGTCATCCATCTGAAGTTGGAATGTTGATAAGTTGCATGAACATTCCTTGCTGATGGATGTGGAGGCAATTCAGTGCATCCCAATCAGTCATGTGCACTCAAATGATTTCTGGGCATGGCACTTCGAATAGAGCGGCATATTTTCCGTTTGGTCGGCCTATAGGAAGGTGATGGAAACAAAAAGAAGAGAAGTATGATTGATAAAACACCATAGTCATCGAACACAACTGAGTAATGTTCGGGCTGGAAGAGACTATGGGGAGTTAAGTCCCCTTGAAAGACGCGGATGTTTGCATGGTGACTGGCCACATCATCGGCACATGGCGACAATGGCGGCATGTTCTTTCTGTGGGGTGCCAGATGGTACCTAGATGCATTCACTAATGGAGTGCAATATGGCATGTTGTGTCTGGGCCATCTTGGACCACAAGCTTTATGTGGCAGTTTCGTACGATGAAACACAAAATTGTGGTTGTTTGAATTAAACAAGAAGTTGACTGGGACAAATATGCAAGAATATTTTGATTTTATGGGCCATATGGTGGGCGAGGAGACGTGCGATACATGAAAGTGAATTCCAGCCTCCTCTATCAACCCATGCGTTTATAACAAGGTTCATGGCACCCTCGCCAAAAAAAAAAACAAGGTTCATGGCAGATATTTCTAATGCAAATCATAAAACTACGAGTGGTAGAATTGAAGGACAAACGCTAAGCATATCATTAAGAGGAAATTGGACTCCCCCTGAATTGGGTATGTTCAAAATCCATGTAGACGTGGGACTAGCAAAAAATGGGAGATGTGTTTTGCCTCAGCGCCCGTCATGATGAGCGTGGGTGCTACCGGGTTGCCTCAACCTTGGTTATCGAAGTTACGACAACATGCGAGGCTTTTGTCTTCGGCATCTGACCTACCTGTTACGAGGTTGATGATATAGCCTTTGACTGCCTTGATGTGATCAACAATCTGAACTTCCGCCACATGCTTACTAGCTATCGCTCCATTCTAAAAAAAAATTGATATGAGGACGGAATAATTCCAGTTGGTCATCTTCGACCACGAGCACAAAGAGTTAAATAGGGATGCATACGCTTTCGCTAAATTCTAATCCTCGCTACGTGGAGGTGGACATATTTGGTTATTAGCACCTCTGAATCCCTCTTGTATCCATATGAACAGTACTGGGCAATAAAACTCTCTCATTCCGTAGTTCTGTCAAAAAAAAAACTCTCTCGTTCCGTAAAACAAATTGCTAGTCGCGCGGTTTCCTTTCGGCCGATGGGTTCTTTCTAGCGGTTTTTCTTTTCCCATGTTGGTTTTTGGGCATCCTGTGGTTTAATTTTTCGACATGTTTTCTTTTTAGATTTCCCTTTATTTGATATTTCCCTTTTCTTGTGTTTCTTCAGGTTTTCGACCGGTTTTTTAGTTCATTTATCATTGTTTTTTAAATACAAAAATATTTGTTAAAATTTACATTTTTAGAACTCCTTAGAATTTTGAAAATTTCCCATATTTTTAAAATTGAAAAGAAATCACGATTGTTTCAAAATTCATGAACATCTTAAAATTTACAAACATTTCAAAAATCCATAATTTTTTTAAAATTCATGATCATTTTTAATTCAAGAAATATTTAAAATACATGAAAATTTTGAACAGTTTAGATCTGCAAATATTTTTAGAAATTCATGCATGTCTTGAAGTACATGATTGTTTTTCTATAAATTGTGAAAAAATTTCATCCATGTTTTTTTTCCAAAATCCGCAAAAGGTTTTAAAAATTATGAAAAAAAATCAAATATGTAAAATGGATACTCCAGGTTTTTGAGTTGTATGTATTGGTTTTTTTTAACATTAGAGCGACTGGATAAAAACTACACCAAACGGGCTAGCTGGCGGGCAAGTCGAGCAAGCTGACGGGCGAGGGAACTGTAAAGGCGCGGAATATGAGCTCTGCAATTCTCTTTACTCTTTCAGTTTCCAACTTAGGGCCTCTGTGGTTCACAGAAATTTCAAAATGGAGCAACATGAAAAGATATAGGGTTGAAGTGACATGCCCTCTTGAATCCTATATGATTAGCAAACCTATTTGATGTCATAGAAAAACAAAGGCATTGTAAAAAAAAGGTTGGAGTGGATGCTAGATTTTTTATGAAATGCAGTACAAATGATTCCTTATGAAAAAAATCTATAGGATCTAATCCTACGAATCGACCAATGTGAAAAAAAACTTAAGGGTTCTAATTCTCCAAAAATCCTATGGAATTTGTTTGAATTAAAGGAGCCCTTATACATTAACAAGCTAAAAGAATCTTACTCCATGGAAATACGAGTCTCGTTCTATTCTAAGGGCGTCTGCAATGCAGTGCCCTATAGCGCCCGCAAATGTCTGGACCATCGCGCCCGGACTTTTTGCCATCCTCGTTGTCCTGCAAATTTCCACATATCGGAATTCTTGCAAAATCGAATGCAAATCCATAGGATGTTTCCAAGAGTCTGGACCTCCACTACATAGGACTCCGACAATGCCCTATAGTGTGCCCGCAAACGTTCGAACCGTCACGACTGAACTTTTGCCATCCAATGTTGTCCCACAAATTTTCGCGTATCCAAATTCTCGCAAATCGGTTGCAAAGCCAGGGTAGGTTTCGAAGAGTGCTAGCCTCCACCATGTAGGACTCCTACAACTCCGGCCCACACAAACCTCACTGGAGCGTGCATCTTTCTCACTCCGTCTCTCTCACTGCTCTGTATCTACTCCCTTCCAAGCCGCCACTGCCGCTCTACCAACTCGGTCTCCTGTCCAAACCTTATCGGACCTCCACCACTCCACCCAGGCAGCATGCCCTCTTTGTCAATGTGCCCCCCCCCCCTCGTCCACCCGCCGCCTAGGTACCCTCTGCCCCTGCGGCTGCCATCCATGGCGGACAACACGCTCATCCAGTGTTTGCCCAAATGTCATAGACAAATTGTGGACATTTTTTCCTTATTTTGAAGCAAGCACCATGAATTCGAACGATGAGTACTTGTACAACATCTCATGGAGTCGTCCTCATCGGATGTGGAGGACCAATATGAGAATGAAACAATGATGATGCAGGAGATCCTAGAAGACGCAGAGCTTGTGAAAGAGCATGTCTTGAATTTCAAAGAATCAATTAAGGGACATTGAGTGTTGAACCAAAGAGGGCACGGGGCATTTGCAGTTGGTGGTGGCTACTTTGCCCCCGGTGCACTATTCACTAACATTTTTTGCCGACGCTTTTAGATGTCGAGAAATGTTTTTGATCGCCTCTAAGATGTTGTTCGGGCCTATGATGACTACTTCATCTTGAAGAAGGATTTTGTTGGAAAAATTGGCTACCAAAAGTGCATGACTACATTGATGAAGATTGCTTATAACACAACTACCTCCAAATGTCTGAAAGCACATGCGCAACTGCCATGGTGAGGTCTACTGAGGTGGTCAAGGTGTTTGTACAACAATACTTGACAGAACCAACTGTCGCTAACACCGAAGGGCTCATGGCAATGTCCGAAGCAAGAGGGTGGCCAGGTACGCTCGGATCCCTTGATTGCATGCATTGGAGATGGAAGAACCGCATGTATTCTCTACAGGGCAATATCAGAACCATGTTAAGAAGCCCACCATTGTTCTCGAAGCGGTTGTATCACATGACCTATGAATTTGGCACGCTTTCTTTGGCAATGCCTTGGTATCACAATGGCATCAATGTGTTGCAGCGGTCTCCATTGTTTGCTAGGTTGACTGAAGACAAACTCCTCTGTGCAACTACGGTCAATGCGTATGACTACAACATGGGCTACTATCTGGTTGATGGTATATAAGCCATAGACGTCTTTGCCAATCGTCAAGACCATCTCTGGGCCAGTTGGTCAGAAAATAGCCCACTTTTCCCAAAGACAAGAAGGATCTAGAAACGGTGTTGAGAGGGCATTTGGAGTGCTCCAAGCCCGCTTTGCAGTTGTTCATGGACCTACAAAAATATGGGATCCAGAGAGCTTGTAGTAGATAATGACAGTTTGTGTCATCATGCACAACATGATTGTAGAGAATGAGGATGAAGGAGTTGTCGGAGGTTTGGAATTTGAGAACATGTGTGATCCTATCCAACTTCTAACTCAGAATCCTATCATGTTTGAGGAGTTTGCCCAAATGAATCAGCAGATTTAACATCAAGCAACTTAAGAATGATCCTACTCCCTCCATTCCAATGAATTAGGCGCGCACACTTCCCAAAATCCAACTATGACCACAAATTACATCAATAATGTAAATTTTGTGACTTCAAAATTATACCATCGGAAACTTCTTTCCAATTTGAATAGAACGAAATTATTTTTATTACATATAATCCACATTTGGTTAGTCTAATTTAGGCTCAAAGTTAATTTTTGGGATGTGTGTTTATTCATTGAAATGAAGGAAATATTGAGTATTTGTAGGCGGTCAAAGGGCCAACTAGAACATATGTTGAGTTCAAGTTTGACTATTTTATTTGAAAGCTTAATGTTTGGATTAAAATATTTAAATTTGAACTCATTTTGTATTTGAATTTTTTTTGTACTCGAAGAATTATGCTCATGTAGAATTATTTGGAGTGTTGTGGACTTAAAAAAAGAAGCCAGAGCCGGAGAGGGGCGTATGTTTGATGAATCGAATTGGATTGCAGACTCCTCTATCCGTGGAGTCCAATTTAGAGGGACGACGTTGGAGAATAGAGATGACCTAACCGTCTTTATTTCCCGAAAAGCTCACATGTGCCTTTTATTACAGTAAAATCCGAGAAAAGATACTTTAAAAAATAAAAATCTGGGCAACAAGCGTGCATGTATGCCTCATATGCGTGCCAATTTTTTGTGACGGAATGACATTCATGGAGGTCTTCGCAAAAAGAAAAGTTGATGCTTCAAAAACTTGGAGCATCGTTTTTTCTTTCAAACCTTCATAGATGTCATTCCAATGGGAAAATTTGCACGCCTGTGAAAGCACACATCAATGTTTGTCGCTTTGTGTTGGCTTTGGTTTGAATGAAAGGAGCCCACCAAGCTATGGATTGGGACCGGCAACCCATGCAAAGAGATGGACAAAAATCTCTTCTATGCTTCAACGACCATAACTGTTGGCAACGGTGCACGCACGCCCTTCTGGGACTCCCCTTGGGTGCGGGACCAAAAGCCAAGAGACATCGCACCACTTATCTACGACGCTTCCTCTCGGAAGACTTGGAAACTTCGGGAAGCCCTCCAGGATGATGCTTGGGTTCGCAAGATCAAGGTCACTTCCAACTTCACTTTCAAACATCTTCGACAATTTATTGAGCTTTGGTCCACCATCCGCGATTTCCATCTTGAGGCACACGCCGAAGACGACATCGTGTGGAAACACGTAGAGAGCGGGATATACACTACCAAATCCGCCTACTTGGCCCAATTTTTCGGCATCATCCGCTCCCCCATGGAGCTTGCAGTGTGGAAGGCCTGGGCCCCGCCCAAGGTCGAAATTTTCGCATGGTTGACCATGCAAAATAGGATTTGGACTGCCAACCATTTGACCAACCGGGGTGGCCCAATTGCGGGCTTTGTCCTCTTTGCAAGCGTGTGCAAGAATCCATCGATCACCTCGTCTTCAGATGCCGGTACACTACTAGACTTTGGGAAATGATAAAAGATTGGCTCCAGCTCGAAAGCATCAACACTTCCGCTTGGCACCTGGCACGGTCAACCGAAGAGTGGTGGATCGGGCTCTCCGACTCTACCATACCAAATAGGAAGACCATGGCCACCCTCTCCATGCTCACCTCTTGGACAATCTGGAATGAAAGAAACGCCCGCATCTTCCAACTCAAAAGTGCCCCGCCGACGAATCTACTAGCTAACATCAAGATTGAGGCTCATATTTGGGTCACCGCGGGTGCAAAGAAATTGGGATCCATCATGCCATGAGAGTAGGCCTTTTGTAGTGGTGTTGTAGCACGATGTGTGTTGTAACACAAAATTCAAACTCTCCTTTCCCTCTTAATTAATGAATGAGGCAAGTCTTTTGCCTCCTTCCAAAAAAAAGTTTGTCGCTAAAAAAATCATATTTTTTGATTTTTTTTTCTTATTTTACTGTTGTAAAGGTGCATGTGAGCTCTAATTTTGATGCTAGGTTTCGTTTCATAGTCGGAATCTGGGTTTTGTGATTTCCACGGAGAAGGTTTCCGGACATGGAGTTTGTTTTTTTATCAAAGAAGGGCTCGCCCCTTCCGATTTTCATTACTGAAAACCAACCTTACAGAATTCAAAGGACAGACAACGCAAAACAGGTTCGAACTGATAACATGACAATAAATCGACCAAAAGGGCCAACACAGGCCACAGCCAACCAACAACCTGAGCATCAGCTAGGCCCAGCACGAACAAAGTCCACCAAACACCTAGCAGAGTTGTTGACATAATAACTAGCAGCTAACAGGTACCAAAAGACTAAGAACAGCAGCAGAAGATGAAGATGTCGTAGCCGTTCATCCAGGGAGTCTTGCCACATTGATCCGCCACCCCTGTCCAGTTGTGTACACCTCATTTGCTGCCCGTTCTAGAACTCTTGCCCCCAGTTCCTGCATTTTTCTTGGTGGCTCATTTGTCTGCAAAATGGACCAATCAACCAACCATCGAACCATTAGTTTTATTATCTGAAAAGGATCATTAATCATTTTTCTCTCAAAAACAATTGCATTTCTACTTTTCCAAATTGCCCAGAATAAAGCAGAAACCCCAATCATCACCATTTTCTTGTTTCTTTGTAAAATTTGCTAATCCATCCCCCAAAACACTCTTTAACATTTAAAGGATGTCTTCAGACCACAAACACATCTGACCAAGCTCCAAAGCAAAGAAGCCGCAGAGCATGTGAACAGTAGATGATCAATAGATTCATCTTGTCCACAGAACACACATTCTTTCCCCCCTTTCCACCCTTTTCTGAGTAAGACATCCCTAGTCAAAATACTCTTCTTATTTACTAACCACAAGAAGACTTTAATTTTTGCAGGAACTTTGATTTTCCAAAGGTATTTTTGTGGAAATTTCAAGCCTGACGTAATCAATTTTTTGTATAAAGATTTAACAGAGAATTTTTTATCAGCAATGAGGGTCCATTTGATCTTATCTTTTCCCCCATTCATTTTAATCTTTTCACATCTACTTTTTAAAGCATTCCACAACTCCAGAGTTTCTTCATGTAGTGTCCTTCTAAATTTGAAACCCTTCCATCCTTTTTGGATGGCCTCATACACAGTAATTTTGTGATCAAAACAAATGTCATATATTCTAGGATAGGCATCTTTTAAGGGCTTGTCATCCACCCAAGTATCCTCCCAAAATCTAATGTTTTTCCCCTCTCTAGGTTCTTTTTCCACAAATTTGTAGAAGATATTCTTAATATTCAATAGACTAGTCCAGAACTGAGAGTCTCCAGGTTTTTTTCCATTAGAGCTAGACATTCATTTTTCCTATATTTTTCTTTTAGAACCTCTTGCCACATCCCCTCCTGTGTTTTCATTTTCCAGAACCATTTAGCCAGCAAGGCTATGTTCATCACCTCCAAATTGAGAATCCCTAGACCCCCACCTTTTTGGGTAAGCAACACTCCCTCCAATTAACTAAATGATATTTTCTGATATTCTCATCTTCTTGCCACATCAATCTTGCCCTGAAAAAATCAGCTTTTTTAATGATTCCTTTTGGGACAGCATAAAAGGACATCATAAACAGAGGAATATTAGTCAGTCAAGCTTGCACCAGGGTGATCCTGCCAGCAATAGATCCCAGCAGTTTCCCTTGCCAACACCCACATCTTTTCTCAATTTTATCTGTTACACAACTTCAATGTGTGTTTCTGATCCTAGTTTTAGATACAGGCATACCTAGATATTTGATGGGTAAATATCTCATTTTGCAAGTCAGTATTTCCTGGTAAAGCAATTGTTTTTCTTTAGCCTTTCCAAACAACATTAGCTCACTCTTATGAAAGTTTATTTTCAAATCAGACATCTGTTCAAAAGCCCCTAGTATAAATTTGAGGTTTTTCACACTTTCTTCCTCATCTTTGATCAGAAAGATGGTGTCATGGACATGGAGTTTGTGGAGCCTCAAAATTTGTATGCCGGTCGTTGGATAGCATCAAAACGCCTAGATTAGCGGTAGCAGTGACGTAATGGTCACAGAAACTTTTCGTTGCTCAGACCGTTCAAAGCTCCCGGCGCTGTGCAAGGCCCCGTCCCCCGGGTACTACCAGGGTCAGGGAGGTCAACTGAACTTTCTCATGCATATATGCATCGAAGCCACAGTGATCTAGACAGCATCGGTCAGAGAGAATCGTTCAGCGTTCAGAATTCACTCCATTCGTCAGACAACTAAATATGATGGTCTTGTCAGCGCCGCCATTTCTCACATTTTCTCACGAGCAGCCTCTCATCGCTTGCGAGACTGTGATTGCCGTCTTCTCTTTCCCGTTTGCCGGCCAGAACAGCGACAGTCTTTACCAGGTCAGAGAGTAGAAGCGTTCAACGTGTTGGTACGCGTACGCTGACGCTGCTGGAATAAAACGTCCATCCTGAAATGGACTCGCCGACTGTCGACTGACCGACCGCTTCAATCCGGGCGACTTAGCTGAAACAGTCTCCATTTGGCACCTAGCAGATCCAAATTGTTGGGGGCTGGGTGCTTGGGGAAACTTGATGATTTTTAACTGTGATGAAACTAGTTGGGTCGGTAAACGATGAACAAATTATTGTATATTATACTTGAATTCATCCAGGAATTCGCAGGAAAACAACGAAGTAAACAGATTCTATGAACATGTTGAGGAATGCCAGTATAGTTTTGCACAGTTTGCAGCGGGAAACTGAAAACCAGCTACGGAAATGAAATGAACCACGGCGGCGGAGGCTACGGCTACGCCGAATGGTCGGCGGACACGCTGTGGAACTCGGCCGAGTCCGTCTTCCGCTGCACGCTGCCGACGATGTCCTCTATCCTCGCGGCAACCTCGGCCATCGCGGGCCGCCGGTCGGGCCGCCGCTCGGTGCACTCCGTGCCCAGCTGCAGCAGCCGCACCATCTCCTCCTCCACGAGCGCCTCGTTGGCGATGCTGGCGTCGAACACCTCGCCCGTCCACTCCTCCTGCACCACCGTGCCCACCCACTGCGGCAGGTCCGCGGCGCCGTCGCTCCCCGGCACCGAGTTCGCGGGGGCCTTCCCGGTGAGCAGCTCCAGGAGCAGCACGCCGAAGCTGTACACGTCGGCCTCCTGCGACGCCCTACGCGGGTCCGTCACCTCCGGGGCGCGATACCCCGTCACGCGCTTCAGCGGCACGCTGGCGCCGACGAGCTGGACAAGGCCGTAGTCGGCCACGTAGGCGCCGTCGCGCGCGTCATTGACGAGGATGTTGGACGACTTGATGTTGCCGTGGGACGAGCCGGCGCCGGCGCCGTGGATGAAGGCGATGCCGCGCGCCGACGCCAGCGCAATGCGCGCCCGCGCCGTGAAGTCGAGGCGCTCGCTGCCCGCGCCGTGGAGAAGGGAGGAGAGGCCTTTGGCGCTCACGAAGTCGTAGACGATGAGCTTCTCCTCCTTGCTGTAGAAGTACGAGCGGAGCGGCACCAGGTTGTCGTGGCGGAGCGCGCCGAGCGCGGCCACCGTACCGCGGAACTCCTTCTCCGGGATGGGCACCTCCCTCAGCCTCTTGACGGTCACCACGGCGACGCCGCCCTCGAGCGTGGCGCGGTACGTCGTGCCCAGCCAGCCCTTCCCGAGCACCTCGGCCGACGCGTGCAGCAGCGATTCCAGTTCGTAGGCCACCTCCGGCTCACCTCCCACGAACACCAGCTTCTTGGCGTCGCTGGCCGTCGGCTTCGAGGAGCGCGACGGCTTCACGCCGCTCTTCTCCGCCCTCGCCACGGACACCGTCTCCGGTGACGCGTCCTCGTCGCCGTAGGCCGCCGTCTCGGTGGAAGTGTCGGCCTTATTTGTCTTGCGACGACGGCAACAGAGCAGGAAGAAGATCACGGCGAGCACCACCAAGAGCGCCGCGACGGCGCCCGCAGCAATACCGGCGATCGCGGCAGTGGAGAGCTTGCTGCTCTTGCTGTCCTCAGGAGAGGCCGGAGGAGGCAATGGCAATGGAGACGGCGGTGGTGGCGGCGGCGAAGTGTTCGCGCACGGGCTTAGAGGGGCGCCGCATAGCGCTGTCCCACTAAAGGCGTTGGCCGGTCTTCCGGCGAGCGACGCTGGCACAGGGCCGTTGAGCTGGTTGTCGGACACGTTGAACAGCTGAAGATTAGGGAGATCAAGGTCGGCAGGGAGGGTGCCATTAAGGACGTTGTTCTCCAAGTACAGAGTGGCCAGCCGGCGGAGCTTGTTGAACTCCAGCGACACACGGCCAGAGAAACGATTATTCGAGAGGACGAGCCGCTGCAGCAAGCCGAGCGAGAAGAACCCCTCCGGTATCTCTCCGGCGAGCTTGTTGTCCTGGAGGTAGAGGTACCGGAGCTCCCCGCAGTTGCCGATGTCCGTGGGGATCCCGCCAGAGAGCGCGTTGGAGCGGAGCGACAGCGCCCTGAGCGCGGTGAGGTTGCCCACGGTCCCCAGCGGCAGCTGACCGATCAGGCCGGCGCCGGGGAGCTGCAGCGCGACGACGCGGCCGCCTCCGGTGCTGTTGTCGCAGCCGACGCCGCGCCACCCGCACGGCGAGACCCCGGCCGACACGTCCCACGGGAGCCCCGGGCCGACCGCGGCCCGGAACGCGAGCAGCGCCGCGCGGTCCGCGGCGAGGTCCGGCGCGGCGCACCGGAGCGCGGAGCACCACAGCACGACGACGAGAAGCAGGAGGCTGCGGCCGCGCCCACGCAGCGGCATTACCGGTCGACGAGAGCTGACGCGCAGCGCAGAGCCCGTTTCGATGGAGTTGGTCTCGTCTCGTCACCCGATGATCGTTCAACAGACGTAAGGACGATATGAAAATGCAGAGAGCTGCGCCTACGTACGTACTCCTTACTTAAGTACTCGGCCACGAACTACTCCTACTAATCTTAATCTAGTGCTAGCCCTCGGTGGAATGGGTGTGCGGCTATATTATAGGAAGAAGTCAAACCAATCTACGCGCCAAGATGGTCGATGCCGCTAGCACTCCACACATCGACCGGGAGCCATGGAATAGTTTTCGATGGAATAGTCGTCCGTGTCTTGGTGAGAGTTATGATGGGGATGTGTGGAATGGAAGCTAGTGCTTCGCACTTTGCAGGAAAGGGGACGATACGCTGCACGAATCGATTCGATTGATGTGTGCTACAGCTCGACCGGGATAGCTGTTGGCCGGAGCAAGCACGGCCATGGCCTTCCATTTGGAGCGTTTCCTTCGGACGTAGCACGTCTAGACCGCGTCCCTTGTGTCTAATCAGCTTAACCCGTCTCCCCGATCGTTCGCTGATTGCGTGCGGTACCGTACGCTAACGTGTGCGGGCGTGGGAGCCGGTGGATCGCATCACATGGAGGCATCGAGCGTGGCTGGATAGTGGTGGTAGACTAGCGGGGCGCGCGCGCCGGGCCGGGGGTTTAAATTACCATTTGCGTCTCGATCGGCGTCCCGGCGAGGGGGCGCGCGCGCGCGGGGAAACAATGGACATTCGCGAGCGTGCGGGCGTGAGAGGCAAGGAAATACTACAAACAATTTACTATTTCGAGGGTAAATACTACAAATACTGTACTATCTATTTTAATTTTTATGAAAAGGGGCGCTTTATTACTTAAAAGGTTTAAGTATTACACTCGGTCTCTGCATAACTAAGATGCACACGGCCAAATAAAATCCTCTCGCACAGACAAAAAAATAAAAAAGCGGAATACAAAAAAACATGTAGAGTCCATATAACGCCTAAAGTGGAGGTGGACCAATTCTAAGATCATGTTGCCACCCAGTTTGGATAAAAGTATCCCTCGTCGTATCCTTCAATCGTGTATAAAAAAGCTATCTGGATGACTGACCATATAGACCGAGCCAATTTGCATTGAAAGAATATAAATATTTTATTGTCTCATCATGATGACAAAAAACACATTACAAACTTCCATGCCAATTCCTCTTGATAAGGTTATCTATAGTAAGAATGACTCCGCGACGGAGATACCATGCAAATATTTTATTCTTAAGAGGTATCTTCATCTTCCAAATCTTTTTGCTATTATCAACTGACACATTAGACTGGATTAATGCTTTATACATAGACTCCACTGAGAATTGTCCATTTCCATGTAGGTTTCATCGAAATACATCAGACCCATGTGACAGTTGCACCGTGGACAACCGTTGGAGCAGGATGTACCACGATTAGAGTCTGGGTCCAATTAAATCTCTTATGAACGTCACATTTGGCGGAAATGATTCCATTATAGTGGCAATAGTATCGCCCTTGTGACCCACAATGTTGTAAAGAGCCGGATATTGTTCCTGTAGTGTGGCATTTCCTAGCCACTTGTCCTTCCAGAATCTAATTTCCGAGCCGTTCTTAATCGAGAAGGATCCATAGGAGAAGAAATATTTCTTCGTAATCATTAAACCCGCCCAAAAATGAGAATCCCCAGGCTTTCAGTATACTTGGGTTTCCCATACACCATCTTTCGCCAGCAATTTAAACAACCATTTGCCGAGGAGGGCCCTATTCTTAACCTCAAGGTCATGAATTCTCAACCCGCCTTGGTCTTTGGGACGACAAACCACACTCTATTTAGCCAGCCGATATTTCTTTCGCTCGCTATCTCCTTACCAAAAGAATCTTGATCGGAAATAATCCTATCTATGTAGAACTCCTTTTGGCAACTAGAAGAAGGAAATCACATATAGTGTCATATTACTTAGTACTAAGTTTATGAGGACCAATCTTCCACACAAAGACAACAATTTATCTTTCCAACTGCTAAGTCTTTTTTGCAGCCTATCCTCGACGTGTTTCCATTCAGCATTTCTGAGTCTCCAACAATGTATTGGTATCTCCAAATATGTGATCGAAAACTGGCCCAACCACATCCAAACAGTTCAGCGTACAGGTGGGCCTCGTCTTGAGCCTCGCCAAAACAAAACAATTCACTTTTATGAAAGTTGATCTTTAGACCTGAGAGTTGCTCGAACGCTGATAAAATTAATTTCAGATTTCTCGCTTTCTCGAGGTCATGATCCATGAAGAGAATCTATCATCGGCATATTGAAGTATAGAGAGACCGCCATCAACTACATGACTTACTACCCCATCAATTTGGCCATCAACCTTAGCACACTCAATCATGACCGCTAGCATATCCGCCACTGTATTGAACTAGTATAAGTAGCGCATGCTTTGCATGCTTAGAATCAGTTTTATCCCATTGTTAAATTTCATGATATGTCAAAACTTCATTATTGATTATCACAATGTTGCAAACTTATCTAGTTTTTTTTCAATATGGCAAACAATAAAAGAATTCAATAAGTCGTCCATTGAGATATATATGAATTATTACGTTGTGAGAAGAAAAATTATCTGACTATAAATTTTATTTAAAAATATTGAATTTAAAATTTTAAAAATGATACATACATGGGTCCGCATAAAAAAATCTAGAGAGATCAATTTCCATATTTGTTTTATTCTTGTACATTATCTTTGAACTGTGATATGACAAAATATAAATTACTACATGAATTGACTTCCTGTATGAAATTTTCTTATATACAGCAAAAGTGTTTTTTGTGAGGTACAACAGAAGTTTTTGTTTTGTTCTTATTTCCACCCCCTCAATATTGTCAAAAAAAAAATGTTTATAGTTGTGTTCCATGGTTGAGATTCTCTCGCTTCTCTTTCTCAATCCAAAACTCGCTAATCATCCCATTAAATATGCATATGCCAAGCACGTAATTTCCCAAGTCTGTCAGTACCTTGCACTACGGCCAACTCTAAGAACTCTCCCTAAACATCACCTCGTTCCTTGCTAATGTGATTAGCACACACGTCGTCGGGCGTTCACAGACTACCTGTCCATGCGTATGCTCGGCTCGGCCTGCTACACACACAGATACACAACAGTAGCAAGCAGGTGACCTTTCCCTAAATTGATCGTCTATAGATGGTTTCGGAGAACAGCGGAATATTCACTGCTACTGTAGATGCATTGTAGCTAGTACTGTAGATGCGAATTCCAGCATTTTGAACCATTCGATGGACTATATCAATGGTTCACATTCACTGCCAGTCTTGAGATTCAAAATTACAAAACTGGTACACTATATAGTAGTATAGAAACAGCATGGGCAATATCGAGTCACCTTGTCGCAATTCCTTCTTTGTTTGGAAATAGTGTCAAACGTCATCATTGACCTTAATGGCAACACTATCTCCAGAAACAAAGCTATGGACTGCAGAAAATCCTTTCATTCTGAGAATCTGTTGAAGAATGGCCATTTGACTTTGCATAAGATTTTTCAAAGTCTATTTTGAGTACCACCTCATTCAACTTTTTTCGATGTAATTCATGGACCGTTTCATGAAGGATAACAACTCCATCTAGGATGTTTCTTCCTTGCATAAAAGCAGTCTGTGAAGGACGAATTACATGTCCGACAACCGAATTTAGCCTAATAGTCACAACCTTCGTGAATATTTTAAAACTAACATTAAAGAGGCAAATAGGTCTATATTGTTGTATCTTTTCAGCCTCATTAACATTAGGTAATAAAATAATCTCGTCGAAGTTTAAGCGAAACAATTACAGATGGCCAGCATGTAGGTCGCTAAACATAAATAGGAGATCCAGCTTCATGGCATCCCAGAAGTTCTGATAGAACTCGGCGGGAAAACCATCTGGACCCGGGGCTTTGTTGTGCTCCATTAGAAAAACCGCCTTTCTAACTTCCTCCTCGGAGTATGGAGCTGTTAGAAGGCCGTTTGCCTCATCAGAGACCTGGGGATGTCATCTATTCGGGACTCATCCATTGAGAAGTTTCCTTCCTCTGGGGCTCTGAACAAATTTTTATAATAATTAGTAATGTAAGATTTAAGTTGCTCATGCCCCTCAATCATGCCCTCGTCCTGTTGTACGGAATGAATATTTTTCTTCCGGTGTCTGCCATTAGCAACTCCATGGAAATATCTAGTATCCGAATCACTTTTCAGGATAAACTAAGAGTTACTATGTTGGTAGCATTTGAGTTCCTCCTCAAGCAACATGCTAGCTATCTGTGCATTCGAATGACTCTTGATCTCGATTTCATGCTCAGATAGAGGTTTCTGCCAAAGCTTCTAATTCATTAGTGATGGATGAAAGACGAAGCATCTCCTTTTTAAGGATACCCGTAGTGTGCCTAGCCCAACCACCAAGGAACTTACGTAATGCATGCATTTTGTTGTTCTATTTGTGTATTGGGGTAAGCCCAGCAACCGGTTTATCCCACACCTTCTTGACCATGTCATGGAATCCATCCCGATGCAACCAACCCAGTCCGAACTTGAACTTGCGTCTGTGTTGCTGTCGTGGCAATCTAGTAGTTAAAAGGATGGGTGCGTGGTCTGTGATAGCCTCTATGCGAGGTAGAACGTGTACAGAAACCATAGGGAATCTAGATTCCCAGTCAGTATCCATTAATACGCGATCTAGTTTCTCATATGTCGGTTCTGAAAGACTGTTCGCCCAAGTGAACTGTCTTCCAATCAAGGAAACATCACGCAAATCTGAACTGTCTATGACAGCGTTGAAAAGGAAAGGCCAATGATTATCAAACCTACCTCGGCTTTTCTCATTTGGAAATCGTAGCAAATTAAAATCCCCACCGATAAGAATGGGGTAGGGATTATCCTTCGCCAGATTAACTAATTCAAGGAGAAAATCGGCCTTGAACTCATCCTGGGCTGCTCCATACGCAATGATGAGGGTCCATGTGAAGTGCTCAACTTTGTTCCGGATATGGAGTGCTACATCTTGAGCTTGCGTTGGTTTTCCTTGAAGAGGAAAGGGTGATGCAGCAGAGTAGCGTAAGTATTTCCCTTAGTTTATGAGAACCAAGGTATCAATCCAGTAGGAGGCTCCTTAAAAGTCCCACGCACCTACACAAACAAACAAAGAACTCGCAACCAACGCAATAAAGGGGTTGTCAATCCCTTCACGGCCACTTGCGAAAGTGAGATCTGATAGAGATAGTATGATAAGATAAATATATTTTTGGTATTTTATAATATAGATGCAAAAAGTAAAGATGCAAATAAAAGTAGATTGAAAGCTTATATGATAAAAGATAGACCCGGGGGCCATAGATTTCACTGGTGGCTTCTCTCAAGATAGCATAAGTATTACGGTGGATGAACAAATTACTGTCGAGCAATTGATAGAAAAGCGAATAATTATGAGATTATCTAGGCATGATCATGTATATAGGCATCACGTCCGTAACAAGTAGACCGACTCCTGCATGCATCTACTACTATTACTCCACACATCGACCGACTCTTGCCTGCATCTAGAGTATTAAGTTCATAAAGGATAGGGTAACGCATTAAGAAAGATGACATGATGTAGAGGGATAAACTCAAGCAATATGATATAAACCCCATCTTTTTATCCTCGATGGCAACAATACAATACGTGCCTTGCTGCCCCTGTTGTCACTGGGAAAGGACACTGCAAGATTGAACCAAAGCTAAGCACTTCTCCCATGGCAAGAAAGATCAATCTAGTAGGCTAAACCAAACTGATAATTCGAAGAGACTTGCAAAGATAACTCAATCATACAAAAAGAATTCAGAGAAGATTCAAATATTTCTCATACATAAACTTGATCATAAACCCACAATTCATTGGATCTCGACAAACACACCGCAAAAAGAGATTACATCAAATAGATCTCCACAAGAGAGGGGGAGAACATTGTATTGAGATCCAAAAAGAGAGAAGAAGCCATCTAGCTAATAACTATGGACCCGAAGGTCTATGGTAAACTACTCACAACTCATCGGAGGGGCTATGGTGTTGATGTAGAAGCCCTCCGTGGTTGATTCCCCCTCCGGCGGAGCGCCGGCGAAGGCTCCAAGATGGGATCTCGCGGATACAAAAGGTTACGGCGGTGGAAATTGTTTTTCCTTGGCTCTCTGGATGTTTTCGTGGTACGTAGGTATATATAGGAGGAAGGAGTACGTCGGTGGCCGCCTGTGGGGCCCAGGAGACAGGGGCGTGCCCAGGAGGGGTGGACGCACCCTCCTATCTCCTGGAGGCCTCATCTTCTTCTTGACTTGCACTCCAAGTTCTCTGGATCACGTTCGTTCCAAAAATCACGCTCCCGAAGGTTTCATTTCGTTTGGACTCCGTTTGATATTCCTTTTCTTCGAAATACTGAAATAGGCAAAAAAACAGCAATACGGGCTGGGCCTTTGGTTAGTAGGTTAGTCCCAAAAATGATATAAATGTGTAAAATAAAGCCCATAAAGGGGTAATATAATAGCATGGAACAATCAAAAATTATAGATACGTTGGAGACGTATCAAGCATCCCCAAGCTTAATTCATGCTCGTCCTCGAGTAGGTAAATGATAAAAACAGATTTTTTTTGATGTGGAATGCTACCTAGCATAATTCTCAATGTAATTTTCTCTATTCTGGCATGATTGTTCAGATCCAAATGACTCAAGATAAAAGCTTATAAAACATAAAAATAATAATACTTCGAAGCATACTAACAAATAATCATGTCCTATCAAAATAGCATAGCCAAAGAAAGCTTATCCCTACAAAATCATATAGTTAGGCCATGCTTCATTTTCATTACACAAAATACTACCATCATGTACTGTTGGAAATATGCCCTAGAGGCAATAATAAATTAGTTATTATTATATTTCCTTGTTCATGATAATTGTTTATTATCCATGCTATAATTGTATTGATAGGAAACTCAGATACATGTGTGGATACATAAACAACACCATGTCCCTAGTAAGCCTCTAATTGATTAGCTCGTTGATCAATAGATGGTTACGGTTTCCTGACCATGGACATTGGATGTCGTTGATAACGGGATCACATCATTAGGAGAATGATGTGATGGACAAGACCCAATCCTAAGCCTAGCACAAAGATCGTAGTTCGTATGCTAAAGCTTTTTTAATGTCAAGTATCATTTCCTTAGACCATGAGATTGTGCAACTCCCGGATACCGTAGGAATGCTTTGGGTGTACCAAATGTCACAACGTAACTGGGTGGCTATAAAGGTACACTACAGGTATCTCCAAAAGTGTCTGTTGGGTTGGCACGAATCGAGACTGGGATTTGTCACTCCATGTAAATGGAGAGGTATCTCTGGGCCCACTCGGTAGGACATCATCATAATGTGCACAATGTGACCAAGGGGTTGATCACGGGATGATGTGTTACGGAACGAGTAAAGAGACTTGCCGGTAACGAGATTGAACAAGGTATCAGGATACCGACGATCGAATCTCGGGCAAGTACAATACCGCTAGACAAAGGGAATTGTATACGGGATCGATTGAGTCCTTGACATCGTGGTTCATCCGATGAGATCATCGTGGAACATGTGGGAGCCAACATGGGTATCCAGATCCCGCTGTTGGTTATTGACCGGAGAATGTCTCGGTCATGTCTACATGTCTCCCGAACCCGTAGGGTCTCACACTTAAGGTTCGATGACGCTAGGGTTATAAAGGAAGTTTGTATGTGGTTACCAAATGTTGTTCGGAGTCCCGGATGAGATCCCGGACGTCACGAGGAGTTCCGGAATGGTTCGGAGGTAAAGATTTATATATGGAAAGTTGTTGTTCGGGTTCCGGAAAAAGTTTGGGTTTTTTCGGTATTGTACCGGGAAGCTTCCAGAAGGTTCTGGAGGATTACGGAGGAGTTCGGAGGTCCGGAAATTGTTCCACCACATCCAATACAGTAGCATGGGCTGTAGGGGGGCGCCCTAGCCTTAATGGGCCAGGGGCACCAGCCCCCCCCAAGGCCCATGCGCATGGGAAGGGGAAAACCCTAAGGGGGAGGGCCTCCACTTGACTTGGGAGGCACTCCTCCCCCCCTTGGCCGCCGCCCCCTCCTCAGATTGGATCTGAGGGGGCCGGCCCCCTCTCCCTTGCCCCTATATATATGTGGGGGTGGGAGGGCAGCCGCACCACAAGTTCTGGCGCAGCCCTCCCCCTCTCCCAAGTACTCCTCCTCTCCTGCGGTGCTTGGCGAAGCCCTGCAGGATTGCCACGCTCCTCCATCACCACCATGCCGTTGTGCTGCTGCTGGATGGAGTCTTCCTCAACCTCTCCCTCTCTCCTTGCTGGATCAAGGCATGGGAGACGTCACCGGGCTGTACGTGTGTTGAACGCGGAGGTGCCGTCCGTTCGGCACTAGGATCTCCGGTGATTTGGATCACGACGAGTACGACTCCTTCAACCCCGTTCTCTTGAACGCTTCCGCTTAGCGATCTACAAGGGTATGTAGATGCACTCTCCTTCCCCTCGTTGCTGGTTTCTCCTTAGATAGATCTTGGTGACACGTAGGAAAATTTTGAATTTCTGCTACGTTCCCCAACAGTGGCATCATGAGCTAGGTCTATTGCGTAGATTCTTTGCACGAGTAGAACACAAAGTAGTTGTGGGTGTTGATTTTGTTCAATATGCTTACCGTTACTAGTCCAATCTTGTTTCGACGGTATTGTGGGATGAAGCGGCCCGGACCGACCTTACACGTACACTTACGTGAGACAGGTTCCACCGACTGACATGCACTTGGTGCATAAGGTGGCTAGCGGGTGCCAGTCTCTCCCACTTTAGTCGGAACGGATTCGATGAAAAGGGTCCTTATGAAGGGTAAATAGCAATTGACATATCACGTTGTGGTTTTTGCGTAGGTAAGAAACGTTCTTGCTAGAAACCCATAGCAGCCACGTAAAACATGCAAACAACAATTAGAGGACGTCTAACTTGTTTTTGCAGGGTATGCTATGTGATGTGATATGGCCAAGAAGAATGTGATGAATGATATGTGATGTATGAGATTGATCATGTTCTTGTAATAGGAATCACGACTTGCATGTCGATGAGTATGACAACCGGCAGGAGCCATAGGAGTTGTCTTTATTTATTGTATGACCTGCGTGTCATTGAACAACGCCATGTAATTACTTTACTTTATTGCTAACCGGTAGCCATAGTAGTAGAAGTAATAAGTTGGCGAGACAACTTCATGGAGACACGATGATGGAGATCATGGTGTCATGCCGGTGACGATGATGATCATGGAGCCCCGAAGATGGAGATGAAAAGGAGCAATATGATATTGGCCATATCATGTCACTATTTGATTGCATGTGATGTTTATCATGTTTATGCATCTTATTTGCTTAGAACGACGGTAGTAAATAAGATGATCCCTCATTAAAATTTCAAGAAAGTGTTCCCCCTAACTGTGCACCGTTGCGAAAGTTCGTCGTTTCGAAGCACCACGTGATGATCGGGTGTGATAGATTCTTCCGTTCACATACAACGAGTGTAAGCCAGATTTACACACGCGAAACACTTAGGTTAACTTGACGAGCCTAGCATGTACAGACATGGCCTTGGAACACAAGAGACCGAAAGGTCAAGCATGAGTCGTATAGTAGATACGACCAACATGAAGATGTTCACCGATGATGACTAGTCCGTCTCACGTGATGATCGGACACGGCCTAGTTGACTCGGATCATGTAATCACTTAGATGACTAGAGGGATGTCTATTTGAGTGGGAGTTCATAAGATGAACTTAATTATCCTGAACATAGTCAAAAGATCTTTGCAAATTATGTCGTAAGCTCGCGCTTTACTTCCACTGTTTAGATATGTTCCTAGAGAAAATATAGTTGAAAGTTGACAGTAGAGATTATGCGGACAGTAGAAAGCTTATGTCCTTAATGCACCGCTCAGTGTGATGAACCCCAAACGTCGTTTGTGGATGTTGCGAACATCGGACATACACGTTTTGATAACTACGTGATAGTTCAGTAATGATAAACGGTTTAGAGTTGAGGCACCGAAGACGATTTTGGAACGTCGCGAAACATATGAGATGTTTCGAGGGCTGAAATTGGGATTTCAGGCTCGTGCCCACGTCAAGAGGTTTAAGACCTCCGACGAGTCTCTTAGCCTGCAAACTAAGGGAGAAAAGCTCAATCATTGAGCTTGTACTCAGATTGTCTGAGTACAACAATCACTTGAATCGAGTGGGAGTTGATCTTCCAGATGAGATAGTGATGTTTCTCCAAAGTCATTGCCACCAAGCTGCTAGAGCTTCATGATGAACTATAACATATCAGGGATAGATATGATGATCCTGGAGATATTCGCGATGTTTGACACCGCGAAAGTAGAAATCAAGAAGGAGCATCAATTGTTGATGGTTAGTGAAACCACTAGTTTCAAGAAGGGCAAGGGCAAGAAGGGATGCTTCATGAAACGGCAAAACAGCTGCTGCTCTAGTGAAGAAACCCAAGGTTGAACCCAAACCCGAGACTAAGTGCTTCTGTAATAAGGGGAACAACCACTGGAGCAGAATTACCCTAGATACTTGGTAGATGAGAAGGCTGGCAAGGTCGATAGAAGTATATTGGATATACATTATGTTAATGTGTACTTTACTAGTACCCCTAGTAGCACCAGGGTATTAGATACCGGTTCGGTTGCTAAGTGATAGTAACTTGAAATAAAAGGCTACGGAATAAACGGAGACTAGCTAAAGGTGAGCTGACGATATGTGTTGGAAGTGTTTCCAAGTTTGATGTGATCAAACATCGCACGCTCCCTCTACCATCAAGATTAGTATTAAACCTGAATAATTGTCTTTTGGTGTTTTCGTTGAGCATAGACATGATTGGATTATGTCTATCGCAATACGGTTATTCATTTAAGGAGAATAATGGTTACTCTATTTATTTGAATAATACCTTCAATGGTCTTGCACCTAAAGGAATGGTTTATTGAATCTCGATCGTAGTGATACACATTTTCATGCCAAAAGATATAAGATAGTAATGATAGTACCACTTACTTGTGGCACTGCCATGTAAGTCATATTGGTATAAAACGCATGAAGAAGCTCCATGTTGATGGATCTTTGGACTCACTCGTTTTGAAAAGTTTGAGACATGCGAACCATGTCTATTGGTGTATACGCATGAAGAAACTCCATGTAGATGGATCGTTTGGACTCACTTGATTTTCAATCACTTGAGATATGCAAATCATACCACATGGGCAAAATGACTGAAAAGCCTCGTTTTCAGTAAGATGGAACAAGATAGCAACTTGTTGGAAGTAACACATTTTGATGTGTGCAGTCCAATGAGTGCTGAGGCATGCAGTGAGTATTGTTATGTTCTTACTTCACAGATGATTCGAGTAGATGTTGAGTATATTTACTTGATGAAACACAAGTCTGAATTATTGAATGGTTCAAGTAATTTCAGAGTGAAGTTGAAGATCATCGTGATAAGAGGATAAAATGTCTATGATATGATCATAGAGATGACTATCTGAGTTACGAGCTTTGGCACGCAACAAAGACATTGTGGAAATTGTTTCACAATTAATATCGCCTGGAACACCATAGTGTGATGGTGTGTCCGAACATCATAGTTGCACCCTATTGGATATGGTGTGTACCATGATGTCTCTTATCAAATTACCACTATCATTTATGGGTTAGGCATTAGAGACAACCGCACTCACTTTAATAGGGTACCACGTAATTCCATTGAGACGACACCGTTTGGAGAAACCTAAGTTGTCGTTCCTTAAAAGTTTGGGGCTGCGACGCTTATGTGAAAAAGTTTCAGGTTGATAAGCTCGAACCCAAAGCGGATAAAATGCATCTTCATAGGACACCCAAAACAGTTGGGTATACCTCCTAATTCAGATCCGAAAGCAATAGGGATTGTTTCTTGAATCGGGTCCTTTTTCTAGGAAAGGGTTGTCTCGAAAATTGAGTGGGAGGATGGTGGAGACTTGATGAGGTTATTGAACCGTCACTTCAACAAGTGTGTAGCAGGGAACAGGAAGTTGTTCCTGTGGCGCCTACACCAATTGAAGTAGAAGCTTATGATAGTGATCATGAAGTTTTGGATCAAGTCACTACCGTACCTCGTAGGGTGACAAGGATGCGTACTACTTCAGAGTGGTATAGTAATCCTGTCTTGAAGGTCATGTTGCTAGACAACAATGAACCTACGAGCTATGCAGAAGCGATGGTGGGCCCAAATTCTGACAAATTGTTAAAAGCCATGAAATCCGAGATAGGATCCATGTATTAGAACAAAGCATGGACTTTGGTGGACTTGCCCGATGATCGGCAAGCCATTGAGATAAATGGATCTTTAAGAAGAAGACGAACGTGGACAGTAATGTGACCGTCTATGAAGCTCGACTTGTGGCGAAGAGTTTTTCACAAGTTCAAGGAGTTGACTACGATGAGATTTTCTCATCCGTAGCGATGCTTAAGTCCGTCGGAATCATGTTAGCATTAGCTGCATTTATGAAATCTGGCAAATGGATGTCAAAACGAGTTTTTCCTTACCAGTTTTCGTAAGGAAAGGTTGTATGTGATACAATCAGAAAGGTTTTGTCGATCCTAAGGATGCTAAAAGGTATGCTAGCTCCAGCGATCCTTCTAAGGACTGGAGTAAGCATCTCGGAGTTGGAATGCACGCTTTGATGAGATGATCAAAGATTTTGGATTTATACAAAGTTTATGAGAAACTTGTATTTCCAAAGAAGTGAGTGGTAGCACTATAGAATTTCTGATGAGTATATGTTGTTGACATATTGATGATCAGAAATGATGTAGAATTTCTAGAAAGCATATAGGGTTATTTGAAAGGTGTTTTTCAATAGAAAACCTGGATTAAGCTACTTGAACATTGAGCATCAAGATCTATGAGGATAGATCAAAACACTTAATGATACTTTCAAATGAGCACGTACCTTGACATGATCTTGAAAGTGTTCAAGATGGATCAGTCAAAGAAGGAGTTCTTGCCTGAGTCGTAAGGTACGAAGTTAAGACTTAAAGCTCGACCACGGCAGAAAAGAGAGAAAGGACGAAGGTCGTCCCCTATGCTTTAGACGTAGGCTCTATAGTATGCTATGCTAAGTACCGCACCTGATGTGTGCCTTGCCACATGTCTGGCAAGAGGGTACAAAGGTGATCAAGGAATGGATCACCAGATAGCGGTCAAAATTATCCTTAGAGGAATAAGGATTTGTTTCTCGATTATGGAGGTGATAAAGAGTTCGGCGTAAAGGGTTACGATGATGCAAGCTTTAACACCTATCCGAATGACTCTGAGTAGCAAACCGGATACGTATAGTGGAGCAACCATTTGGAAAAGCTCCAAGTGGAGCGTGGAAGCATCATTTACAATATGACCTAGAGATTTGCGAAGTAAATACGGATCTGAATGTTGCAGATCCGTTGACTAAAACCTCTCTCACAAGCAAAACATGATCAAACCCCAGAACTCATTGAGTCTTAATCACATGATGATGTGAACTAGTTTAGTGACACTAGTAAACTCTTTGGATGTTGGTCACATGGTGATGTGACCTGTGAGTGTTAATCACATGGCGATGTGAACTAGATTATTGACTCTAGTGCAAGTGGGAGACTGTTGGAAATATGCCCTAGAGGCAATAATAAATTAGTTATTATTATATTTCCTTGTTCATGATAATCGTTTATTATCCATGCTATAATTGTATTGATAGGAAACTCAGATACATGTGTGGATACATAGACAACACCATGTCCCTAGTAAGCCTCTAATTGACTAGCTCGTTGATCAATAGATGGTTACGGTTTCCTGACCATGGACATTGGATGTCGTTGATAACGGGATCACATCATTAGGAGAATGATGTGATGGACAAGACCCAATCCTAAGCCTAGCACAAAGATCGTAGTTCATATGCTAAAGCTTTTTTAATGTCAAGTATCATTTCCTTAGACCATGAGATTGTGCAACTCCCGGATACCGTAGGAATGCTTTGGGTGTACCAAACGTCACAACGTAACTGGGTAGCTATAAAGGTACACTACAGGTATCTCCGAAAGTGTCTGTTGGGTTGGCACAAATCGAGACTGGGATTTGTCACTCCATGTAAATGGAGAGGTATCTCTGGGCCCACTCGGTAGGAAATCATCATAATGTGCACAATGTGACCAAGGGGTTGATCACGGGATGATGTGTTACGGAACGAGTAAAGAGACTTGCTGGTAACGAGATTGAACAAGGTATTAGGATACCGACGAGCGAATCTCGGGCAAGTACAATACCGCTAGACAAAGGGAATTGTATACGAGATCGATTGAGTCCTTGACATCGTGGTTCATCCGATGAGATCATCGTGGAACATGTGGGAGCCAACATGGTTATCCAAATCCTGCTGTTGGTTATTGACTGGATAACGTCTCGGTCATGTCTACATGTCTCCCGAACCCGTAGGGTCTACACACTTAAGGTTCGATGACGCTAGGGTTATAAAGGAAGTTTGTATGTGGTTACCGAATGTTGTTCGGAGTCCCGGATGAGATCCTGGACGTCACAAGGAGTTCCAGAATGGTCCGGAGGTAAAGATTTATATATGGAAAGTTGTTGTTCGGGTTCCGGAAAAAGTTCGGGTTTTTTCGGTATTGTACCTGGAAGCTTCCAGAAGGTTCCGGAGGATTCCGGAGGGGTACGGAGGTCCGGAAATTGTTCCACCACGTCCAATACAGTAGCATGGGCTGTAGGGGGGCGCCCTAGCCTTAATGGGCCAGGGGCACCGGCCCCTCCAAGGCCCATGTGCATGGGAAGGGGAAAACCCTAAGGGGGAGGGCCTCCACTTGACTTGGGGAGGCACTCCTCCCCCCCTTGGCCGCCGCCCCCTCCTCAGATTGGATCTGAGGGGGCCGGCCCCCTCTCCCTTGCCCCTATATATACGTGGGGGGTGGGAGGGCAGCCGCACCACAAGTTCTGGTGTAGCCCTCCCCCTCTCCCAAGTACTCCTCCTCTCCTGCGGTGCTTGGCGAAGCCCTGCAGGATTGCCACGCTCCTCCATCACCACCACGTCGTTGTGCTGCTGCTGGAGGAGTCTTCCTCAACCTCTCCCTCTCTCCTTGCTGGATCAAGGCATGGGAGACGTCACCGGGCTGTACGTGTGTTGAACGCGGAGGTGCCGTCCGTTCGGCACTAGGATCTCCGGTGATTTGGATCACGATGAGTACGACTCCTTCAACCCCGTTCTCTTGAACGCTTCCGCTTAGCGATCTACAAGGGTATGTAGATGCACTCTCCTTTCCCTCGTTGCTGGTTTCTCCTTAGATATATCTTGGTGACACGTAGGAAAATTTTGAATTTCTGCTACGTTCCCCAACATGTACAACCCCGATGACGAGCCGAGCAATTGGTTTATACTTTTTAATGCGCTTCAGCTTTTTCAACTCTTACGCAATACATGAGCGCAAGCCATGGACATAGCACTATGGTGGTATACGGTGGTGGTTGTAAGGACAAAAAGGGAGAAGATAATCTCACATCAACTAGGCTATCAACGGGCTATGGAGATGCCCATCAATAGATATCAATGTGAGTGAGTAGGGATTGCCATGCAACGGATGCGCTAGAGATATAAATATATGAAAGCTCAAGAAAAGAAACTAAGTGGGTGTGCATCCAACTCGCTTGCTCACGAAGACCTAGGGCATTTTGAGGAAGCCCATCATTGGAATATACAAGCCAAGTTCTATAATGAAAAATTCCCACTTAGTATATGAAAGTGACAACATAGGAGACTCTCTATCATGAAGATCATGGTGCTACTTTGAAGCACAAGTGTGGAAAAAGAGATAGTAGCATTGTCCCTTCTCTCTTTTTCTCTCATTTTATTTATTTTTCTCTCTTTTTTTCTTTTTTCTTTGGCCTTTCTTTTTATTTTTATTTTTGGCCTTTTCTTTTTTCTCTCTTTTTAAAGTCCGAAGTCTCATCCCGACTTGTGGGGGAATCATAGTCTTCATCATCCTTTCCTCACTGGGACAATTCTCTAATAATGAAGATCATCACACTTTCATTGATTTACAACTCAAGAATTACAACTCAAAGCTAGAACAAGATATGACTCTATATGAATGCCTCCGGCGGTGTACCGGGATATGCAATGAATTAAGAGCGACATGTATGAAAATTATGAAGGTGGCCTTGCCACAAATACGATGTCAACTACATGATCATGCAAAGAGCAATATGACAATGATGGAACATGTCATAATAAATGGAACGGTGGAAAGTTGCATGGCAATATATCTCGGAATGGCTATGGAAATGCCATAATAGGTAGGTATGGTGGCTGTTTTGAGGAAGGTAAATAATGGGTGTGATACCGGCGAAAGTTGCGTGGTATAATAGAGCTAGCAAAGTGGAAGGATGAGTGTGCATATATCCATGGACTCACATTAGTCATAAAGAACTCATATACTTATTGCAAAAGTCTACTTAGCCCTCGAAGCAAAGTACTACTACGCATGCCCCTAGAGGGATAGATTGGTAGGAAAAAACCATCGCTCGTCCCCGACTGCCACCCATAAGGAAGACAATCAAAAGAGCACCTCATGCAACAAATTTGTCACACAACTTTTACCATACGTGCATGCCTTGTTCAAGAATTCATCCAATTAACCAGTTAACTTGCCAATTAATCCCTACTCGTAGTGTCACCGAGTAGCCGATAAACCGCTAAACTGTCCGATTAATTGATTAAATGGCGGATTAACTTGCCGATTAGCCGATTAATCCCCTACTCGCCAGCCAACCGAGCAGCTACCAGTTAACGATTTCCTCAACAATGCGTGCATGCTACGGTACTTGCAAACCTCAACACAACTATTTCTCAATTTCATAATTACCCACTAGCATGACTCTAACATTACTACCTTTATATCTCAAAATAATTATCAAGCATCAAATTGATCCTAGTGTTTAATGCACTTCCTATGATAGTTTTTATTATACCCAACTTGGATGCTCATCATTCTAGGACCAAATTCATAACCGTAGCAAATACAATGCTGTTCTAAAAGACTCTCAAAATAATATAAGTGAAGCATGAGAGACTAGCAATTTCTTCAAAATTAATCCACCGTCGTGCTCTAAAAGATATAAGTGAAGCACTAGAGCAAAAACTATCACGCTCAAAAGATATAAGTGAAGCACATAGCATATTCTAACAAATTCAATCAAGTAGGCTTCTCCCAAAAGGTGTGTACAGCAAGGATGATTGTGGTAAACTAAGAATCAAAGACTAATATAATACACGACGCTCCAAGCAAAAAACATATCATGTGGCAAATAAAAATATAGCTCCAAGTAAAGTTACCAATGAACGAAGACGAAAGAGGGGATGCCTTCCCGGGGCATCCCCAAACTTAGGCTTTTGGCTATTCTTGAATATCTTGGGGTGCCATGGGCATCCCAAAGCTTAGGTTTTTTCCACTCCTTATTCCATAGTCCATCAAAGCTTTACCCAAACTTGAAAACTTCACAACACAAAACTCAACAGGAAATCTTATAAGCTCCGTTAGTGAAAGAAAACAAAACCACCACATAAGGTACTGTAATGAACTCATTCTTTATTTATTTTGGTGTTAAACCTACTGTATTCCAACTTCTCTATGGTTTACAAACTATTTTACTAGCCATAGATGCATCAAAATAAGCAAACAATACACGAAAAACAGAATCTGTCAAAAACAGAACAGTATGTAGCAATCTGTAACTAACACAAACTTCTGGAACTCTAAAAATCCTACAAAAATAGGAAGTCCTGGAAATTTTGTCTATTGATCAGCATCAAAAAGAATCAACGCAAAATCACGTTTCTGTGATTTAATGAAATTAAATCCGTGCGTGCAAAGTTTCTGTTTTTCAGCAGAATCAAATCAACTATCATCATAGGTTATCCTATAGGTTCTACTTGGCACAAACACTAATTAAAAGATAAAAACACATCTAAACAGAAGGTAGATGCAAAATTTATTAAATAACAGCAAGGAAAAATATTAGGTTGTCTCCCAACAAGCGCTTTTCTTTAAAGCCTTTTTAGCTAGGCATTGAGATATCAATGATGCTCACATGAAAGACAAGAATTGAAGCACAAAGAGAGCATCATAAAACAAGTGAAAAACATACTTAAGTCTAACATACTTCCTATGCATAGGAATCTTGTAAGCAAACAAATTATCAAGGCAAGTAAAAACTAGCATATGCAAGGAAGAACAAAGAGATGATAGCAATCTCAACATGAAGAGAGGTATTTAGTAACATGAAAATTTCTACAACCATATTTTCCTCTCTCATAATAATTACATGTAGGATCATAAGCAAATTCAACAAAATAGCTATCACAAAACATATTCTCAACATGATCCACATGCATGCAAAGTTGACACTCTTCCAAGATAGTGGGATTAACATTAACTAAAGTCATGACCTTTCCGAACCCACTTTTATCAAAAATATCATAAGATTGAACATACTCCAAATATGTGGGATCTAAAGTTGACACTCTTCAAAACCCACTTTAAATATTATTGCAAACACTATTATCAATTTCATATTCATCATGGGGCTTAAATAAATTTTCAAGGTTATAAGAAGAATCACCCCAATCATGATTATTGCAACAAGTAGTAGACAATGAAAAACTAGCATCCCCAAGCTTAGGGTTTTGCATATTATTAGCACAATTGACATCAAGATAATTTATAGTAAAATCATTGCAATCATGCTTTTTATTCAAAGAGTTATCATGAATCTCTTCATAAATTTCTTCATCTTAATTTTTAGATTCACAAATTTCAAGCAAAGCTTTATAAAGATAATCTAGTGCACAAAACTCACTAACAATTGGTTCATCATAATTGGATCTCTTAAAAAGATTAGCAAGCGGATGAGGATCCATAGATCTTAGGTTCTGTTTAGCAATAAATAAGCATCTATTCCAACCAAACGAGCAAACGAAAGGGCAAGCAAAGGAGAGAAGAGATTGGGAAAGAGAGGGCGAATAAAACGGCAAGGGCGAAGTGGGGGAGAGGAAAACGAGAGGCAAATGGCAAATAATATAAATGCGAGGGAAATGAGTTTGTGATGGGTACTTGGTATGTCTTGGCTTGAGCGAAGACCTCCCCGGCAACGGCGCCAGAAATCCTTCTTGCTACGTCTTGAGCTTGCGTTGGTTTTCCTTGAAGAAAAAAGGGTGATGCAGCAGAGTAGCGTAAGTATTTCCCTCAGTTTTTGAGAACCAAGGTATCAATCCAGTAGGAGGCTCCTCAAAAGTCCCACGCACCTACACAAACAAACAAAGAACTCGCAACCAACGCAATAAAGGGGTTGTCAATCCCTTCACGGCCACTTGCGAAAGTGAGATCTGATAGAGATAGTATGATAAGATAAATATTTTTTTGGTATTTTACAATATAGATGCAAAAAGTAAAGATGCAAATAAAAGTAGATTGAAAGCTTATATGATAAAAGATAGACCCGGTGGCCATAGGTTTCACTGGTGGCTTCTCTCAAGCTAGCATATGTATTACTGTGGATGAACAAATTACTATCGAGCAACGAATAATTATGAGATTATCTAGGCATGATCATGTATATAGGCATCACGTCCATAACAAGTAGACCAACTCCTGCCTGCATCTACTACTATTACTCCACACATCGACCGACTCCTGCCTGCATCTAGAGTATTAAGTTCATAAAGAACAGAGTAACGCATTAAGAAAGATGACATGATGTAGAGGGATAAACTCAAGCAATATGATATAAAGCCCAGCTTTTTATCCTCGATGGCAACAATACAATACGTGCCTTGCTGCCCCTGTTGTCACTGGGAAAGGACACCGCAAGATTGAACCCAAAGCTAAGCACTTCTCCCATGGAAAGAAAGATCAATCTAGTAGGCTAAACCAAACTGATAATTCGAAGAGACTTGCAAAGATAACTCAATCATACATAAAAGAATTCAGAGAAGATTCAAATATTTCTCATAGATAAACTTGATCATAAACCCACAATTCATCGAATCTCGACAAACACACCGCAAAAAGAGTTTACATCGAATAGAGCTCCACAAGAGAGGGGGAGAACATTGTATTGAGATCCAAAAAGAGAGAAGAAGCCATCTAGATAATAACTATGGACCCGAAGGTCTGTGGTAAACTACTCACAACTCATCGGAGGGGCTATGGTGTTGATGTAGAAGCCCTCTGTGGTCGATTCCCCCTCCGGCGGAGTGCCGGCAAAGGCTCCAAGATGGGATCTCACGGATACAGAAGGTTACGGCGGTGGAAATTGTTTTTCGTTGACTCTCTGGATGTTTTCGGGGTACGTAGGTATATATAGGAGGAAGGAGTACGTCGGTGGCCGCCTGTGGGGCCCAGGAGACGGGGGCGCGCCCAGGTGGGGTGGGCGCGCCCTCCTATCTCCTGGATGCCTCGTCTGCTTCTTGACTTGCACTCCAAGTTCTCCGGATCATG
This sequence comes from Triticum aestivum, assembly GCF_018294505.1. Lineage (NCBI taxonomy): Eukaryota > Viridiplantae > Streptophyta > Magnoliopsida > Poales > Poaceae > Triticum > Triticum aestivum. The sequence continues at coordinate 372,362,501 of NC_057807.1, forward strand.
TTCGTTCCAAAAATCACACTCCCGAATGTTTCATTCCGTTTGGACTTCATTTGATATTCCTTTTCTTCGAAATACTGAAATAGGCAAAAAAGCAATACGGGCTGGGCCTCCGATTAGTAAGTTAGTCCCAAAAATGATATAAATGTGTAAAATAAAGCCCATAAACATCCAAAAGGGGTAATATAATAGCATGGAACAATAAAAAATTATAGATATGTTGGAGACGTATCATGGAGTTTAATGTGAAACTCACCATCCGAACTAGCCAACACATCCATAGTCTCTATGTTTACGCCAAGTAAAATGCCCCCGGAATGACCTCGAGGTGGTCGTGAAATCCAAGTATAGTGAAAGGATCGATATAGTTGACTAGAGGGGGGGGGTGAATAGGCAACTAACAACTTTTAGCTTTTCTTTACCAATTTAAACTTTGCATCAAAGTAGGTTGTCTAGATATGCAACTAGGTGAGCAACCTATATGATGCAACAACAGCAAGCACACAAGCAAGCAAGAGATGCAACACAATATAAGCTTGCACAAGTAAAGGTACAAGATAACCAAGAGTGGAGCCGGTGAAGACGAGGATGTGTTATCGAAGTTCCTTCCCTTTGAGGGGAAGCACGTCTCCGTTGGAGCGATGTGGAGGCACAATGCTCCCCAAGAAGCCACTAGGGCCACCGTATTCTCCTCACGCCCTCACACAATGCGAGATGCCGTGATTCCATTATTGGTGCCCTTGGAGGCGGCGACCGAACCTTTACAAACAAGGTTGGGGAAATGTCCACAACTTAATTGGAGGCTCCCAACAACACCACGAAACTTCACCACAATGGAATATGGCTCCGCGGTGACCTCAACCGTCTAGGGTGCTCAAACACCCAAGAGTAACAAGACCCGTAAGGGATTAGTGGGGGGAATCAAATTTCTCTTGGTGGAAGTGTAGATCGGGGCCTTCTCAACCAATCCCTAGAAAATCAACAAGTTTGATTGGCTACGGAGAGAGATTGGTCGAAAATGGAGCTTGGAGCAACAATGGAGCTTGGGGATAGAAGAGGTGAGTCTTCTTGGAGAAGAAGACCCCTTTTTATAGTGGGGGGCACACCCAACTGTTATGCAGCCCGCAGCCCGCATCTGGGCGGTACTACCGTTGTCGGAGCGGTATTACCGTTGTCACAGTGGTACTACCGTTGTGGCAAGCAGGCATAGGATAACCAGGGCTGAGGGAGAAGAAGTACACGCACTAGGGCGGTACTACCGTCGATAAGCGGTACTGCCGCTCCCTATAGCCGCTGGAAAATAGAGGAGGGCAGCGAGCTGAGAGGCAGTTGGAGCGGACGTAGGAGCGGTACTACCGCTAATAAGTGGTACTACCACGCCCTACTGCTGTCCCTAATACCGCTCCCCTGTGTGGTCCTTTACGGAAACCCGACACAAAAAAACGAGACCACAACAGGGGCGGTAGTACCAGCGGCACTAACAAGCGGTACTATTGCCGATAGGCGGTACTACCGCCCTGACCGCAGTACTACCTCTTAGCACCCAGCACCCCTTTTTTTGCATAGCACGGATACTCTAAAGAAGCAGGAAGAAGGCAAGGGTGCAAGGAGAGTGTGAACGTGATGATTCCACCCATACTCTTCCGAAACAGATCCCCTCTTGATAGTACGGTTATCCCTACGACTCAATTTCACCGAAAAGAAACGAGGGAAAATAATCCATCTAAAGTGAAGTCCTCGAGGGGTAACAATCGCATAGTGTCCTTATATTAGATAACCTAGAAAGCTTAAGATTAGTCCGCAAAAGTATTGTCATCAATCACCAAAACAAACCAGGGAAAATAATGCCCTAACAATCTCCCCCTTTTGGTGGATCGATGACAACATGGGATTTGCACAAAATATAGTAACTGGAAATTAAGCAAACCAGCTCCCAACAAAATATAGACGGGCTCCCCCTAGAGGTGTGCACCAAGGAAATTAGCATGAAAGGCTATGTGCACATCTTTAGGATCAAACTCCCCCTATATTTTATAGACAGGCAACATCCTTACATATAAGAATAATAACAAGTACAGCTAAGCAAGGACAAGCACTAAAGTAGATAAGATAGGGTAGGTCACATATGTCTTACACCATATGGTCTCACTCATAGTCGAAAGAAAGCGAACGAACACGAACGGACACAACGAACACGAACACGCAAACACAAAACCCAAAGCAAATCCCTAACTCTCCCCCTTTGGCAGCAAGACACCAAAGGGAAAGGGACGACACGAGACACGATGGTAGTAGATCTCCATGGCATCACCAATCATGCTCCTCCTCCTCCTGAGAGTCCTCTGCAGCACTGGGAGAAGCGTGAACTCCGGTGTCCTCCTAGATGTCAGACCACGAGCAGTGCAGTCTGATCCAAGACTCCTCATCAGTGATCCGCTCCTTAGAGCCACTAGCAACCTCAATGCCAACCTGTCTCATAATGTCCTTGTCACGACGACGAGCCATCTTGACCTCCTTGTGAGCCTTGTACTGGCCCTTGGCCTAAAAGCAGAACAGACACTTCATCTTCTCCTTGAGTTTCTCCTCCCAAGAGGGCTCCTCAGATGGGGGCACATACTCCTGCCCATCATCATTCTCATCATCTGCATCAGATAACACAGTCTACTGCACTGGAGGTGCCGGAGCAGACGTACTCCACTTCTCCTTCTGACGTAGCTCGATAGTATCATGAGAAACCATATTGTCTATGACAAGCTCCTCATTTGGAAACTTGGCTACCCAAGTGTCCTCGATAAACTTCATAAGATAGGGTCCATAAATGATGCACTTGCGCTCCATGACAACAGAGTGAAGTTCAGACCACATCATATGTGACACATCCAGCACCTGCTGAGAGCCCTGCTCTTCTTGACAGAATAGAAGCAAGTCAACAAGGTAAGAGTGCACCTGATCCAAGTTGCTGACCCGAGGAAATAGGGTGTTCCGGAAGATCCGATGCATGATGTCTAGGAAGGGCCAGAGCTCATAAGAAACCTTCCCAGTCTCAGACACCTTCCTGGTAGAATAGAGCCAAAGCTTTTCCTTATGAGTAGCGGCAATCTCCTTATGAGGGCGAAACTCAACTGGGGTCTAGGAACCCTCATCATTGTACGATAAGCTGACCATGAAGTCCTTCCATGGTGCGGACAGAAGACGACCATTGGTCATCCAAGATAGAGTACGGGATGGATCATGCCCAAAGTGAACGGTGGCAAAGAACTAGGCCACGAGCTTGGCATCAAAGTCCTTGTTGAAGGAAATGATCCTCTTGATGTCCAACTCCTCACACCTCTGCAGAGCATTCCCAAAGTATCGCAAGTCCTTCTCCATGTGCGAGAGATCGACAGACTTGACCTTCACAAACAAGTTCTTCTTTTGCTTCAAGACATCATGATAGATTGACTGCTGAAACCTGTTCCAGAATGGACGCCTCTGAAGAGCAGTCTCCTGGTCCACATGGTAGGGATTGTGCTTCCTCTTGGTACAGAACTCCATTGCAGACATCTGATTACCACACTTGCACCCAGCGGAGGTCTTCGACGTTGGGACCTTGGCCCTGCGTTTTGGTGGCTCAGTCGAGCCACCCTCAGCAACAGTAGCACCAGACTCTGGTGCATCCGAAGAACGATAACGCTTGGAACCTGTTACACGGTCTGGATTCTTGCGGCGAGCCTGATGCTCGGAGCTACTACCACCTAAAACACACACACACAAGAACCACAAAAGCAAGAGAGCATAAGCCAAGGAAATACAAACACCAAAGATGAAAATTAGGTAGGGACACATGGGCATTGGCATCTCAGGGTGGTAGTACCGCGCACCAGAGCGGTAGTACCGCTTATAAGTGGTAGTACCGCTAGGGTGTAGCGGTAGTACTGCCGGAGCGGTTGTCAGCGGGTTGACACCTACGCGGCAAGATCAGGTGCTACCGGAGATGCAAAAGTCCATATTTCTATACCTAATCATCAAACTACCTAGTCTAGCAGTCTCCCAAGTCCTTCCTAAGCCTCGATTCAACAAATAAATTGAGGAATGCAGCGAATATATCCCAAAACCTAGATTCAAGAAAGAGAACCAAGGGAGAGAAGAACGGGGGCAATACCGACATCCATGGCAAGAGGAGAGGGTGGGGAACGATCCCACTGGATGGAACCGAGGGAGAAAACCTGGATCCAGTGGCCCGGCGGCGGACCTCTGGTGCTTGGGAAGTCGCCTGAGAGAGGAGAGGACGAGGAGATGGGGCAAACTAAACGAGTATGGGGGAGTGGTAACTCCCCCTACCCGATACATATCCCACACACCCAACCCTAAGCAGTAGTACCGCGCAAGGAGCGGTAGTACCGCTTTGGTGCAGATCTGAAGCACAACGCGCCCAGCTGTACTGCTCCACGGTAGTACCGTGTCGGTAGGGCAGTAGTACCGCTCTGCTGCTGCGGTAGTACAGCTCTGCTGCTGCGGTAGTACAGCTCAGGCGCCCCAAAGCAGGAACAAGGGGGAAAGGATGGCTTACGCATGACTAGCGAAAAAAAAGAACACACAAGACACGAGACAAGCCAAGACAAACCTGAACACGACCACACCAGAGCACAACCACTCAAAAGAGAGAAGCACAAGCAACAGGAAACAACACACAGACAAACTTTCGAGAAGAGAGGGCGGTGGTCGAGACCACCTATATTTGACCTATATGGTATGGCGCCGCGAAGATTTTAACCTTGGGCCCATGACCAATGCTCATCTTTGAAGCACAAGTACCATCAAAAATGGGTAATGTGAAATACTTGATCAATTTATGCATAATGGGGGGAGGAAGAGTTTCATTGAGATAACATCACTCCCCTTATATCCATGCCTACATCTAAACAAGACAATAAGCTGAGTATGGTGGGGTGTGCAAGGGTTCAAGCTACATTGCTCGAATCAATGATATTTAGCTCATGCCTTAACTCCCAAAATCTTGCTTCATCCAAGGGCTTTGTGAAAATTTCTGCAAGGTTATCATGAGTGTTGACATACTTGAGCTTGATCTCCCCTCACCTAATGTGATCCCGGATGAAGTGATACCGAATCTCAATATGCTTCGTCTTGAAGTGTTGCACCGTGTTGAGAGAGATCTTGATGGCACTTTCATTGTCACACCAAAGAGGCACTTTGTCACAAGTGACACCGTAATCCTTCAAAGTTTGCCTCGTCCATAGAAGTTGAGCACAACAACTACCGGCAGCCACATACTCCGCTTCGCTGGACGAGAGAGATACACAACTTTGCTTCTTAGAAGACCAACTCACCAAAGAGCAACCAAGAAATTGGCACCCTCCGGAGGTGGACTTCCTATCCACTTTGTCTCCCGCCCAATCTAAGTCTGAATAGCCCAAAAGATCAAAGTTAGCTCCTCTTGGGTACCATAAGCCAAAGTTTGGGGTATGAGCCAAATATCGAAAGATTCGCTTGACCTCCACAAAGTGGCTTTCCTTAGGTGCGGCTTGAAACCGTGCACAAATTCCCACACTCAACATGATATCCGGTCTAGATGCACAAAGGTAAAGCAAGGATCCAATCATGGAGCGATATACCTTTTGATCCACCACTTTACCATTGGGATCAATGTCAAGTTGGCATTTGACGGGCATTGGAGTGGAGGCTGGCTTGACATCACTTAGCTTGAATCTCTTGAGCATGTCTTGAGTGTATTTGGCTTGGTTGATGAAGGTTCCTTCTCTTTGTTGCTTGATTTCGAACCCGAGAAAGAGCTTCAACTCTCCCATCATGGACATCTTGAACTTTGAGGTCATGAGAGCGGCAAATTCCTCATTGAAGGCTTTGTTAGAGTAACCAAATATAATATCATCAATGTTGGGGATATAACTATTTGTGTAAGCCGCCCAGGAGGGGCCGGGTTACGCAAAGAAGACTCAAACCCAAGACCAAGTAAGAAGACGGCGGTTCAATAGAGGGCTTAAGGCCCGCAGGCGGCTTAAGGCCCGTTGTAGTAAACCGTCGTAATGGCATGACTTGTATCATAAGGTAGATCTAACTAGTCACCGAGCCGGACACTGTTATAAGCCGACCGAGATTCTGTAGGCCACAGGGCGTCAACCCGTGTATATAAGGGGACGACCTGCTGGCGGCTTAGGGCAAGAAACAATTCATCGAGAACCGGGCATAGCGTGTCTCGCTCCCTGGTCATCGAAACATCAATACCAACCCAACTAGACGTAGGCCTTACCTTCACCGTAAGGGGCCGAACTAGTATAAACCCTCTCGTGTCCTTTGTCCCGATTAACCCCTTCAAGCTTCCTAGTTGCGATGGCTCCACAACTAAGTCCTTTCACGAGGACATCTGACGTGACAATTCCACGACAGTTGGCGCCCACCGTGGGGCCAGCGCACGATGGATTTGAGTTCTTAAAGGGCAACTTCGAAGGGATCAAGGGATACGTAGTGGGCCAGATGACCAAGAGTCGTCGCGGCAAGATCTACATCGACGACGAAGGATGGGGCCCCAACGCCGGCTCAATTGAGTACGGGTACCAGGTCCCCTTCGGAGGGATCCACGTCTTCATTGGTCGGATTGGTGAGCCGGGGCCTGAGCCGGACAACTGCACCGACCTCGTCGAGACGGCTCAGCGTGCGAAACCCGCCCGAGCTCAACCCGGCATGAAGCATGTCTTTGTGGGATGCGTCCACGGAGAAGAGCTTTCTGAAGGACCTGAAGATGGTGGTGAGGCGGCCGTCCACTCTGACGGTGATTCGTCCGCTGGTTCAACAGATTCTCTATATCAAATTCAAGATGGTGTGCTCGGGGGCTGTTCCGATGGTTTCAGTATTCCGGACCCCTGCGAGTCATCGAATTGGGCATGAGTCTTCATGGATGGGACTCAACCCGGTCAAAACTCTACAGCCGCTACTGCAATTATGTCCAGGATAGGAGCGGCCGGGGTAGGAGGCCCTGTGCGCCCGCCGCCTCAAGTGTTGATAGACCTCATGGACAAGCTTACGACCCTGTTAACCGCCACGGATATCCCTGCGAACAAAGATGAGCATGACGCGGAGGTGGCACGGGTACGTGAGGAGATAGCTCAGGCCAAGGAGGCCTTGGCAGCTGAGGATACTAGACTAGCTATGGAGCGGGCGGCTCTCGACGCCCAGGCACAGCGGTTGCAGTCAGAGTCTTACCAGCTCACGATGAGCTTAAACGCGTCCAATGAGTTAATGAGGAGGAGACACCAGAAGACCCAATCCCGGTTACCTCTGAATTATGACCCTCGGGTTCTTTTTGCTACACCCGGAGCCGGCCCAAGTAACCCGCTAGATGCCAATCAGTTTATGACATCCGGAGCAGGGGGACCGACTCAGCGTTGAGAGATGCCACCTCCTCATGTGAGCATGGCACCACCGCGTTATGTGTTGATATTGGAGGGTCACTTTTCCAACCCCATGGAGAATTTAATCGCAGCGTCGGCGCGTCTGGCGGCTCTTCTAGTGGACGGTGATGATCCAATAGCGGTGGAGACCCGGAGGATCAGGGAACTGGTTTAGACGGCCCTGGCTCAGCAAAGAGACCTATTCTTATAGTCGGGATAGGATTCATTCAACTCCTCCGCCTTGGTTAGCACCGCCTCGTCAGAACCGGAGCCCGAGTTACAGCGGGCACATGGAATTTGAAGCTTTGTCAAGCAACGCCCAACACCGTGACCATCATGGTGGCTATAACCCGGTGCAAGACCGAGTACGTCAGGAGAATGAGCTGGCAACTCAGCTGGCGGCCCAACAAGCGGCACATCAGGATATTCCAGAGTATCCAACGACTTCTACTGAGATGGGAGTAGCCACCAGAACCGGTGGTGTTCCTTGTTTGATACTGGCTTTGCGCAATGTGTGCCTGCCCAAGGACTTCAAGGGACCCCGAAAGGTGCCGAATTACACAGCCGACTTATAGCCTGGAGCATGGATTGAGAGTTATGAGATGGCCATGGAGCTGTTGGAAGTTAGTGACGCGGCAATGGCTAAATACTTCACCATGATGTTAGATGGAACGGCCCGGTCTTGGTTAAAGAGTTTACCACCCAATTCCATTGGTTCGTGGGAGGAGTTGAAAGCCCGTTTCATCCAGAACTTCAAGGACACCTGTAAGCAATCTATGTCAATCATGGACTTGACGAATTGTAAACAGGGGGAGGGCGAATCCACCACCCATTGGGTACGCCGGGTCAAGAAGATAATTCATTCATCTGATAAGATGGATGCCGGCTCTGCAGTCCTCATATTGGAGAAAAATTGCAGCTTTGAGCCGCTGAGGCAGAAACTAGGGCGCCTTAAGCGTGACTGCAGGGATATGGGCACGCTAATGGCGGCTTTAGTCAAATATGCCGATTCCGATAGTACCAAGGATCCCGCGTCTGATGATGAGAAGACAGGGAAGGGAAAAAGGAACCGCAATGGAAAGGGTCAACAGCACAACCCGGTGAATCAAAGCGGCAATAAGCGTAAGGTGGACGGCAACCCGGAGCTTGTAGCCAATGCTAATACACAGGGTAACAATCAGAGACGTAAGGGTAAGTGGCCTCGATCCAGCGGGTCAGACCCATCTCTTGAGCAGCTACTCAATGAGCCATGCCCGAAACACGGCACCCGGGAGCACCCCGCTACACACCTGTGGAAAGATTGCGTGATCATGAAGGCGTTTAAAAATTCCAATACCTTTGATGGTAGTCACGGATCTGGTAGCGGTTCAGGGGCTGGCGGCTTTCATGGCCCGTGTGGCGGTTCAAATTCCGGTTTTCAGGGACAGCCGGGCGGAAATAATCAGCAGCAATCTAGTCAGGGAGGACAATAGCAGCAGCAGTCGGGTTATTAGAGCCATCCGAAATAGTTGAGTGGTGGGCAGTACCATGTGTTTACCACTAGCTTATGCAAACGTGACCAGAAGGTTCTTAAGAGGGCCGTAAATTCGATTGAGCCGGCAATTCCTCGTTATTTGAGATGGTCAGAGCAACCTATCATATGGAGCAGAGAGGATCACCCTCCACGAGTCGATAATCCGGGTCAGTTAGCCTTGGTGGTAGCACCCCAGGTTGGTGGATATAAATTCACTAAGGTACTCATGGACGGAGGTAGCAGCATCAATATCCTCTATTATGATACTTTCCAGCGCATGGGGTTGACTGAGAAGAATCTGAGAACATCCAACACTATTTTCCATGGGGTGGTTCCAGGCAAGTCATCTTACCCAGTTGGCAAGATTGAATTGGAGGTGGCCTTTGGAGATGAGTATGATTCCAGGGCTGAGAAATTGACGTTTGATGTGGTCAAAATCAGGAGTCCATATCACGCTTTGTTTGGGTGACCGGCATATGCTAAGTCCATGGCACGGCCGTGTTACGTTTACTTACAGCTCAAGATGCCGGGTTACAAGGGCACCATCACTGTGCATGGGAGTCGAAAGGTGGCCTTGGAATGTGAAGAAGGCGACGCGGCTTACGCTGAGACTGCTTGTGCCGCGGAGGAGCTTAAGTTTTATCAAGACAATGTTGACCCGGCGGATATGACCTCCCTCAAGAAACCAACTACTGAGCATGACCCGGCGTTGAAGTTTAAATCGGCCGCTGAGACAAAGCTTGTTGACTTTACCCCAGGAGACGCCTCTAAGCAGTTCAGTATCAGTGCCAATTTGGATCCTAAATAGGAAAGCGTGCTCATCGATTTCATCCGTGAGAACCGAGACATCTTTGCATGGAAACCTTCTGACATGTCGGGTGTACCGAGGGAACTCGCTGAGCACTCTCTCAATATTGATCCAAAGTATAAGCCGGTCAGGCAGTTTCTCCGACGGTTTAACAAAGAGAGACGGAAAGCTATTGGGGAAGAGGTCGCCCGGCTCTTAGCGGCCGGGTTTATTGTTGAAGTTTTTCACCCGGAGTGGTTGGCTAACCCGGTGTTAGTGCTCAAGAAGAACAACACTTGGCGGATGTGTGTGGATTACATGGACTTAAACAAGGCTTGTTCGACTGATCCCTTTGCTCTCCCCCGTATTGATCAAATCATTGATGCTACGGCGGGTTGTGAACGTTTGAGCTTCTTGGATGCTTACTCTGGTTATCATCAGATCAAGATGGCAGTTAAGGACCGGGAGAAGACAGCTTTCATCACTCCGTTTGGGGCCTTCTGTTATGTATCTATGCCGTTTGGACTCAAGAGTGCCCAGGCAACTTATCAGCGATGTGTACAGAACTGTTTGCACGATCAAATTGGGCGTAATGTTCATGCTTATGTGGATGACATCATGGTGAAATCCATAGAAAAGGAAACCTTGATATCTAACTTGAGAGAGACCTTTGACAATCTCCGGGTTTACAAGATGATGCTTAACCCGGCCAAGTGTGTTTTTGGTGTACCTGCGGGCAAGCTCTTGGGTTTTCTGGTATCAAACAGAGGCATTGAAGCTAATCTGGAGAAAATCACGGCGATTACCTCTCTGGCTAAGCCGGCGTGTATCAATGATGTTCAGCGCCTGGCGGGTCGTGTTGCCGCTTTAAGCCGATTCATAAGCCGGTTAGGGGAGAAGGCCTTACCGCTATATCAGATGATGAAGAAAATAGACACCTTCGTCTGGAGTGACGCTGCTAACACTGCCTTTGAAGATTTGAAGAGACAGTTGTCTGAGCCACCGGTTCTTGCGGCTCCCATTGACAGAGAGCCGTTGCTGTTGTACGTGGTGGCTAATTCACGAGCGGTCAGTGTTGCCATCGTGGTGGAGCGTAAGGAAGCTGGCAAGGAGCATCCGGTTCAACGACCGGTTTATTATATCAGTGAGGTGCTCATTGAGTCTAAGCAAAGGTATCCACATTGGCAGAAACATGTTTATGGTGTGTTCATGGCAAACCGGAAGCTAAAGCAGTACTTCCAAAGTCATCCTATAATTGTGGTAAGTTCAGCCCCTCTGGGAGACATCATTCAAAACCGGGAGGCCACAGGGCGGATCGCTAAGTGGGCTATTGAGCTTGGTCCCTATGGTTTGAAGTATATGCCTCGTACTGTTATCAAATCTCAAGCCTTGGTCGATTTTATCAATGATTGGACAGAGTTGCAGACACCTGAGGAGAAGCCGGATAATACGTATTGGACTATTCACTTTGATGGGTCCAGGCAGTTAGAAGGCTCGGGGGCTGGCGTTGTGTTAACTTCCCCTCGAGGTGAAAAATTTTGCTATGTGCTCCGGCTCATGTTTCCTTGTACTAACAATGCAGCTGAATACGAGGCCTTGCTCCATGGTCTCCGGATGGCCAAGGAGATGAATTTGAGTCGGGTAAGGTGTTTGGGTGACTCAGATCTCGTAGCTCAACAGGTCTCAGGCAAGTGGGATTCTAAAGATCCCCTTATGGCGGCTTACCGTCGGGAAGTAGATGCTGTGGCTGGACATTTCAAAGGTTATCAGGTGGAGCACATTGATCGAAGGAAGAATGAGGCAGCTGATGCTTTAAGCCGGTTGGGATCTCAACGTAAGCCGGTGCCACCTAACACCTTTCTTGATGTTTTGCATAACCCTTCTGTCAAGGTGCCTACTGAGGAAGAACTAGCGGTGCCAGACCCGGAGGCACAGCTGGTGGCGGCTCTTCATGTCATCCCGGATTGGACCGTGCCATATTTGGCCTATATGACCCGGGGAGAGTTACTAGAGGATGAAACTTTGGCAAGACAAATTGTCAGACAATCCAAATCCATGACGATTGTTAATGGTGAGTTGCATCATTGCAGTGTGACAGGGGCATTTCAACGTTGTGTGTCACCTGGAGAGGGACAAGAGATACTTCATGAGATTCATGAAGGAGATTGTGGTCATCATGCCGGCTCAAAATCTCTTGTGTCCAAGGCTTTCCATCATGGTTTCTACTAGCTCACGGCTCATGCTGATGCGGAGGATCTGGTCAGTAAATGTGACGGTTGTCAGAAGTTCTCACGGCGTACTCATGTGCCGGCTCAGGAATTGAGGATGATCCCGATTACCTGGCCGTTCACAGTCTGGGGGCTTGACATGGTTGGACCTTTCAAAAGATCTAAGGATAAAAAGACACATCTCCTGGTGGCAGTGGATAAGTTTACAAAGTGGGTTGAGGCGGAGCCAGTCAGTAAGTGTGATGCGGCCACAGCGGTTCAGTTCATGAAAAAGGTGATCTTTCGCTTTGGTTTCCCACACAGCATCATAACTGATAATGGTACTAACCTTTCCAAGGGAGCCATGGAAGAGTTCTGTCAGCGAGAACATATCCGGCTTGATGTTTCGGCCGTTGCTCATCCTCAATCCAATGGTCAAGCAGAAAGAGCTAATCAGGAGATACTGAAGGGTATTAAACCCCGGCTCTTAGTCCCCTTAAAACGGACACCAGGTTGCTGGGTGGAGGAGTTACCCTCTGTACTATGGAGCATCAACACTACGCCTAACAGATCTATGGGTTATACACCTTTTTTCATGGTCTATGGAGCAGAGGCAGTTCTACCAAGTGACATCCGACACGACTCACCCCGTGTGGCGGCTTATGTTGAGGAGGACAAGGAAAAGGCTCGTCAGGAGGCACTGGACTTGTTGGATGAGGAGCAAGACTTGGCAATGGCCCGCTCGGTGATTTACCGGCAAGACCTGCGCCGTTATCACAGCCGCCGGGTCAAGAGCAGAACCTTTCAGGAAGGTGATTTGGTGCTCTGGCTCATCCAGGATCAATCTGACATGCACAATCTATCTCCGCCTTGGGAAGGACCCTTTGTGGTCAGCAAGAATCTGAACAACGGGTCATATTACCTCATTGATATTCAAGAGCACAAAGACTCACGTAAATCGGAGGAAGAGACCCGCCGGCCGTGGAACATAGCCCACCTTCGGCCTTACTATACTTAAGCTACCGGCTTTGGATGTATATACTTTTTGATGATGTATATATTATATAAAGCAATAAAGCAGGACCTCTGTCCTTTTTCCCATAAAGAATGTTTTTATGTCTTCTTTATCAGGTGGTGGACACTACCAACGGGGAGCGGATCATATCTGAATCCGGCTTTCCCTTTGGACCGGCTTATGATCATATCTGAATCTAGCCATGATCACTTGGGGGCTTCCTGTTCAAACATAGGTCGTATCCGAACCGAAGAGAACATAGCTGTCGATACCAGCTTGATCGGCATACTGCCAAACCCACTTGGGGGCTTCTTGATCATATTTGAATCATAGCTTAACCCATTTGGGTCTGACGTGGATTGTATACGAATCAGCGTCATTAAACAAATCCTATGGTCACTTGGGGGCTTCCTGTTCAAACATAGGTCGTATTCGAACCAATGAGAACATAGCTGTCGATACCCATTTGATCGGCATCGCGAAGCCACTGGGGGCTATATGATCGTATCCGAATCTTAGCTTAACCCCTTTGGAACGGTTTACTGATCGTATTCGAATCAGAAGCCTGTAAATTATTTTGACTATCCTGAGACCTTGTGAAAGCATTGTGAGATGTTTTTTGTCTTTCTGGTTTAATATTGGTTACACCAGGTTGTTAAGTACCAGGTAAGCATCAAGTCAGCAGGAAAGATTATCAAAGGATCGCAGGTATGTTATTATGCTTATGCTTAGCAAAGTATAGTCATAAACCAGTCTATTTATGATGTTTTTTGGTTTGTGTTCTGGGTTATCAATACTTTCCGTGACCCCGGACGCGATAAACTGCCAAGGGAATTTTGCTTGTTTTATGTGCAGAATAAGGCAAGCAAAATTAACACGCCAAGGAAATAAAAGTCAGAAATATATAGAAGTGGTGGCTTACGAAAGTGTAAGTTCTAGGAACATGTGCGAAGGCATGACAAACATTGGAAAGTTTTTTCTACCCTATTACAAGACTCCCCGAGTCTGAATAAATGAAGCATTGTTTTTCTTGCAAAACACCTGGCGATTCACTCCTTCGGCGAGCTTGAAGTCTCCGGGTTATCCTTCTCCGCTTCTCCGTCGGCTGTTTTGTCCTGGAAAGTTGACGAGGCCCAGTCAAAGCCGCTCAAAGCTTCAAATTCAGCTTCGTCATCTATTAAACCGGCTGGATCCACTTCAGGGGCAAAAGTATGCTTACGAGTAGGAGGGATCAGGCTGACGTCATCGTATGGAATGTTTGGGATTCTCCGGTTCTCACTGTCATAGCCCGGAGAATACTTAGTGAGATCAGTATCGTTCCCAATGAGGGTCGCCACAGGACGTATGGCTTTGACACAGGCGATGAAGTCATGATCATCAAATTCAGTGCCGTCCTCCTTCCGACTGGGGTATCCAAGCGCAAGGTCGGCCGGGTCTAGTTCTGGAAGCCATGCTTTTGCCCAGCTCAATGCGGCTACGGCTCCGGCTCTTGCGGATGAAAACCTTAAATCCTGAATTCGCTGAGGTAGCACAGAGAGATGCTTCAGCACGTCTTGTAAGAGGCGGGGAGGGGGATTTGATAAGGCTACAACGGCCAAGGCACGTTCTGACCCGGAGTACAGTTGTTCCACTAAGGTGTAAACTGCTTTAAGCTTGATCAGCATGTTTTGCTTAAGGTTGGTACTCCTGGGGCTTGTATGTGCACAAGCATAACAATCAGCCGGAAGTAATTATTGCAATAGTCATTGTAAGGTTACAATATTTGAGGTTTTGCACAGTAACTTACCGAAGATGGCTGAGGCCATTTGAGATATCTTTCGTTTTAAGTCGGACAGCTCGGTTGTTGCTTCTGCAAGGGATGCTTCTGCTGTCTCGGCCCGGGTCACCAATGAAGCCTTCTCATCAGCCCAAGTTTTCTTCTCCGACTCAAAAGTTTTCTTCAACTTCTCATTTTCAGAGATACTGAATTCAAATTTGGAGTTGGCCTTTTGAGTTTCAAGTTCTTGAGTTTCCAGACGACTCTTCAGGACAGCAAGCTCCGATTCAAACTGACTTGTGGCGGCCTGCATTGACACCAGGTTATGGTAAGGATTATAGTAAGGTAACATTCAAGTCCCAAGCACTTTACAAGTAAAGATACTTTGCACTTGGGGGCTAATGTATGCTGAAGAATTTTAAACTTATCATACCGGGTCACACATATTAAGTCTCAAGCACTTTACAAGTAAAGATACTTGACACTTGGGGGCTAATGTATATTGCAAATTTAAAACTATCATGTTTTAACCGGGTTAAATATATTCTCTTTGAACCGGATAAACTAACAAGGAAAGCAGATTTCTAAGTCTACAACATATTTATTCATAAGCAATAGACTTGGGCGCTGGTACAGTATGTAAAGATTCAGGTAAAAAGTATAAGTTATACCTCAGATTTGTGCTGTATTTGTTTTACCGTGTCAATTTCCAGGTCGCGGCTATTATGCACTTGATTCAGATAGCCCGAGACTATATCACCAATGCTTAAGTGAGTATAATCAGTAATGTCCTGCTTGGCTTTTCGGCGTTCGGCAAGTTGTTCCTTGGCGGAACATTTGGCAAGGATGGTAGGCCGCCCTGGTTCAACAAACTGAGACCTCACAATTTCAACGGTTCGTTTGTCTTGACCGGGCTAGGAGTCTCCGGGTCATTTGTGTTGAGAGTATCTTCAGCAGGCGGATCAGAAGTTGGCACTGGAATATCAGAAGCCGGATCAGGCGGCGACTGATGGGTAGAGCTATCTGGAGCAGATGCATTAATCACCGGTTCAGTTACAATCGGGTCTTGGGACGGCTTATTCTTCTTCGCCCTCTTGCTGGGTTTCACTTGCATGCTGTTAACAAAGGCAGAAGGATGAATACGCAAGCATGGGTAAAGTAAAGTTCAAGGTACATAAGGTTACATTACCCGGGAGCAGTTTTGAAAGCCGGCATGTTTGACTGCATGGATTCACCGGAAGAAGGAGAGGTATCCTAATAATTGGAGTCAGATGAATTGAGAGGATGACGAATTAAGCCCGCTAAAGGTAAAACAGAACGTAAATTGGAGATAACCTCAGTCCGACGCTTCCTAGTTACGTCAGGTAAGCCAGAGGAAAGTTCTGCATCCTTGTTGTTCCGGGTCTGCCTCCGGTTCTCAAGCTGTTGTTGCTTCAAAAGAAATTGAGGATCTTGATAAGCAAGAGCATGTGAAAATCTTACTTTCCGGGTCACTCTTCGGATCTTTTGCTTTGGCAAAGGCTCTGAGTCGGAGGAGATTATAGTTACCTCTTCATTGGCTGCTTGACTATTCCCCGTATCCTCCTGAAGGGATAGAATGTCAGACATGTAATAACAAGGGAATTAAGAAAATTTAAAGATTACCTCTTCATCATCCTAAGAACTATCATCCAATTTGAGTAAGTCGGAGGTGCTGGGTTTCTTCTTCTTTGGGGTTCCCGTCTTGGCGTCTTTCCTTTCGGCTTTCTTGGTTGCCCTGGCTTGTTTTGCAGCCTCATGGTCATATTTGACCTTCCAGAAGTTATCATCGGCCTATGGGAAAGGATAAGGAATTATGAGTACCAAAGAAGGTATAACATAGCAAAGAGTATTTATTAAGATTGATAACTTACTGCAGGGGCCGGGTTCTTCTTGCAAAAGGGAAGTAAGCCGAAGGTGTTACTTGTCACAGTGCCCTCCTTCAGCAGTGACTGGGTCGTAGCCTCCACCACATCATCTGGTAAGTCGTCAAGACTATGGTGTAACGGGTCATCTTTTTCGCCTGTATAGGTACACTTAAGCCGGAACGGCGGCTTAATGGGAGTACTCGCCAGGTGACCCAGACTCGGACCAGATCGATGCCGTTTAAACCGTTTCCCAAGAGAGCTTTGATCTTCTTGATGGTGGGATTGAGAGGTAGACGTTCAACGGCCGTCAGTTTGTCTGGTAGCGGATGGTTGGACTCAAGGCGCAGGGCGCGAAAGCCGGGCAGAGGCTTCTCATCAGCCGGAGAAGTGTCCTGACAGTAGAACCACGTTTGGTTCCAAGATTTTGGGTGACTCGGCAGCTCGGCATAAGGAAAAAGGCAGTCTCTCCGTCGCTGGATTGATATTCCGCCAAGCTCAAGACTGGGCCCGTTGGCACGTTCATTTTGCCGGTTCATATAGAAAAGTTCCCTGAACAATAGCAGACTTGGCTCCTCTCCCAGGTACACCTCGCAGAAGACTTGGAAATTGCAAATATTTGACACGGAATTGGGTCCGATGTCTTGAGGTCTAAGGTCAAAGAAATTCAAAACTTCCCTGAAGAATTTTGAGCCGGGAGGGGCAAATCCCCGGCTCATGTGATCCGTAAAAACTATCACCTCCCCTTCTTTGGGTTGAGGCTTCTCTTCAGACGGGTCAGGGACACGATAAGACATGACCTCCCTTTTTGGCAGGTGGCCAGATTTCACGAACTTAGCCAGTTTACTCTTGGTAACTATGGATGGGACCCAATTACAGGTTACAGGGGCCTTGGCCGCCTTAGGAGCCATGACAACAGTTGGCCTATGACAAAATAAGAAGATCCGGTTCAATTTTAACCAGGGAGAAAAATCTTAATTATTCAGGGTGGCGTCTTAAGGAGGGGCCTAATGATATAAGGATGATTGTGCAACAATATTTAAGCCGCTACAAGTATCAAGAGCAGTTCAAAATTCTTCAGGTCATGAGGAGCAACTAAAGTTCTGTGTCATTTATTTAAGCCGGACACCTCGATAGTTGTGTTTAAGGGCATTTACCAGAAGAAGTTTTCCGGGTGATAAAAACAAGTTTCACAGATGACAACTATTATTTTGGATCAAATTATTGCTCTGAAAAGAAAATTTTCTAGACCTAAAAACAGGGCAGAGAAGTTCATACACTCGAAGAGGGTTTCCAAACAAGGGAAATGAGATCTGTTTCTATGCAAGATCAACACAAACAATTACCGCAACAGTTCTACGTAGTTTTTATGATCTAAACAGGGCATTGGAGGTAAAAACTAGCGAGGGTTTGCGTCGGGCGGTGATGAACACCGACGAACTCAACAAAGTTCCAATGCAGATCTAAGAAAGGGAAGGAGAGGAACTCACGGATG
Source organism: Triticum aestivum (assembly GCF_018294505.1). Classification (NCBI taxonomy): domain Eukaryota; kingdom Viridiplantae; phylum Streptophyta; class Magnoliopsida; order Poales; family Poaceae; genus Triticum; species Triticum aestivum. The sequence goes on from NC_057807.1 coordinate 372,380,557, forward strand.
TGGACGAGCTGCGGAGGTTCGCCGTCGATTTCTGGTCAAAGTCAGGTTGATGCAGCGGCCTGAGTCGGTGAAGACGAGGGGTTCGACGACGGCGGCGACGGAGCTTGAGCGGAAGCAAGAGGAAGAAGATGACTGAAAGAGGGCAGAATGGAAGACCTAAGTCGCGCTTATTTATAGGGAGAGGATAACTGAGACGATGCGGGGAACGAGGAGATAAGAGTTATTATCCAGCAGCCCCGATGCCTCGATTTTTGGAACAGTCAATAAAGCAGAGATCCATTGAAGGATACGATGGAATAGAAAAGGAATTTAAGAGAGGATGACGTCACGCCGGGTTAACACGGATCCAGAAGATGATGTCATGGAGGGTTAAAGAAAACCTTCTGCACAGTCAGAAGACTGAAAATTTATTCTTTAAAGGTATTTTAAGATCGACATGAACAGGTTCAAATCAATCTGGGGCCTAATGTTGGGGATATAACTATTTGTGTAAGCCGCCCAAGAGGGGCCGGGTTACGCAAAGAAGACTCAAGCCCAAGACCAAGTAAGAAGACGGCGGTTCAATAGAGGGCTTAAGGCCCGTTGTAGTAAACCACCGTAATGGCATGACTTGTATCATAAGGTAGATCTAACTAGTCACCGAGCCGGACACTGTTATAAGCCGGCCGGGACTCTGTAGGCCACAGGGCGTCAACCCGTGTATATAAGGGGACGACCTGCTGGCGGCTTAGGGCAAGAAATAATTCATCGAGAATCGGGCATAGCACATCTTGCTCCCTGGTCATCGAAACATCAATACCAACCCAACTAGACGTAGGCCTTACCTTCACCGTAAGGGGCCGAACTAGTATAAACCCTCTCGTGTCCTTTGTCCCGATTAACCCCTTCAAGCTTCCTAGTTGCGATGGCTCCACAACTAAGTCCTTTCACGAGGACATCTGACGTGACAATTCCACGACAATCAACATATAGTTGGCACACAAACAACTCCCCTTTGACCTTCTTAGTAAAAAGAGTGGGGTTGATTTTCCCAATTTCGAACCCACAATCTTGCAACAACTCAGTAAGTTGCTCATACCATGCACGTGGGGATTGTTTAAGGCCATAGAGTGCCTTATTGAGTTGGTACACATGATCGGGGAGTTAGGGATCCTCGAACCCCGGGGGTTGTTTGATATACACCAACCCAGTAATGGGACCATTGAGAAAAGCACTTTTCACATCCATTTGTTGCAACTTGAAATTATGATGAGAACCGTAAGCAATCAACAAACTAATAGCTTCAAGGCGAGCAACGGGAGCAAAGGTTTCACCGTAGTCGATACCCTCGACTTGGGAGTAGCCTTGTGCCACAAAACGAGCCTTGTTGCGAACAATGATTCCATGAGCATCTTGCTTGTTCTCGAATATCCACTTGGTACCGATGACATTATGATTCCCGATTGGCCTTAGCACTAATTTCCACACTCGGTTGTGCTCGAAGTTGTTGAGTTCTTCATGCATGGCATTGAGCCAATATGGATCCTCGAGCGCCTCATAGACCTTTTGGGGTTCGACACAAGAAACAAACGTGTGATGTTCATAATAGTTTCCTAATTGTCTATGAGTGCTTACCCCCTTTCTTAGGCTTCCAACCACATTCCCCATGAGATGACCTTTGGTTGTGAGCTTGGAAGCGATCTTCGCGGCACGACACTCTAATTCCTCCTCGGGTGTGAAAAGAGGAGGGGTAACTTGATTATCTTGAGCGCCGTCTTGAGCTTGTTCTTGATCTTGAGTTTGCTCTTGATCTTGAACTCGCTCGAGAGGGAGAACTTGACCTTGGGCATCACTTGGTGGCTCACCACCATCTTGAGGTTGATCTTTCCCTTGATCTTGTTCACGCGGTTGAGGGCCTTCACTTTGTTCTTCGGAAGCGTGTGGGTCTTGGGTCGGTGATGGCTCCACTTGAGTGGAGCATTGTCCTTCTCCTTCGGCCACAAGGGGTTCCTAAATGGAGGTATGACCAACAACCATTCTTCTTATGGCTTGGGGAAGAATTTCATCACCTACATCACAAGTACCACTTTGCTCCACTTGGGAGCCGTTATTCTCATCAAACTCCACGTTACACGTCTCCTCAATGAGTACCATGGACTTGTTGAGGACACGGTAAGCATGAGAGTTTGTAGCATAACCAACAAATATGCCCTCATGAGCTCTAGCCTCAAATTTAGGCAAACAAACACCTTTCTTGAGAATGAAACACTTACACCCGAACACCCGGAAGTACTTGAGGTTGGGCTTGTTACCGGTGAGTATTTCATAAGGAGTCTTGTTCAAGCCTTTGCGGAGATAGAGCCGATTGGATGCATGACATGCGGTGTTGATGGCTTTGGCCCAAAAGTTGTAAGGAGACTTGAACTCCGCCATCATGGTCCTTGCCACATCCATCAACATCCGGTTCTTCCTCTCCGCGACACCATTTTGTTGAGGGGTGTAAGGTGCAGAATATTGATGCTTGATCCCCTCATCACTAAGAAACTCATCCAAGGTGTAGTTCTTGAACTCGGTGCCATTGTCACTTCTTATTGTCAAGATCTTTGCATCGTGTTGACGTTGAGCTTCATAATGATGGTTTGTTGGGTCTCACTCTTCCTCTTGAAGAAATATACCCAAGTATATCTTGAAAAATCATCCACAATCACCAAGCAATACTTTCTACGCCCAATACTATCAAAGGATGCAGGCCCAAAGAGATCCATGTGAAGGAGCTCCAAGGGTCTCTTCGAGTAGATGATAGTCGTGGGAGGGTGAGCCTTCTCATGTAGTTTTCTGATACGTCTCCGTCATATCTACTTTTCCAAACACTTTTGCCCTTATTTTGGACTCTAACTTGTATGATTTGAATGGAACTAACCCGGACTGGCGCTGTTTTCAGCAGAATTGCCATGATGTTGTTTTTTGTGCAGAAAATAAAAGTTCTTGGAATGACCTGAAACTCCACGGAATATCTTAGAATAAAAAATAAAAAATCCTCGCCAAAGATGAAGACCAGGGCTAGCGAGATACCATCTTGTTATATCGCATTATGATTGTTTCAGTAAGTGTTGTCATCCGAGATTTATTATTATGGCTTGCTAGCTGATTATGTTATTGATATGAGTAGACATGACACCTAGGAGTTATTGCAAATGTGGTTAATTATGATCTTTGCTGAAAACTTGAATGCTGGCTTGACATAGTTACAACAACAAGAGCAAACAGAGTTTGTAAAAGTTTTTCTTTTTCTCTTTCAGTTTGTCAACTGAATTGCTTGAGGACAAGCAAGGGTTTAAGCTTGGGGGAGTTGATACGTCTCCATCGTATCTACTTTTCCAAACACTTTTGCCCTTATTTTGGACTCTAACTTGTATGATTTGAATGGAACTAACCCGGACTGACGCTGTTTTCAGTAGAATTGCCATGATGTTGTTTTTTGTGCAGAAAATAAAAGTTCTCAGAATGACCTGAAACTCCACGGAATATCTTAGAATAAATAATAAAAAATCCTCGCCAAAGATGAAGACCAGGGGGGCCACACCCTGTCCACGAGGGTGGGGGCGCGTCCCCTACCTCATGGGCCCCCTGGAGACCCTCCGACGCCAACTCCAACTCCATATATTCGCTTTCGGGGAGAAAAAATCAGAGAGAAGAAATCATCGTGTTTTACAATACGGAGCTGCCGCCAAGCCCTAATCTCTCTCGGGAGGGCTGATCTGGAGTCCGTTCTGGGCTCCGGAGAGGGGGATTCGTCGCCGTCGTCATCATCAACCATCCTCCATCACCAATTTCATGATGCTCACCGTTGTGCGTGAGTAATTCCATCATAGGCCTGCTAGACGGTGATGGGTTGGATGAGATTTATCATGTAATCGAGTTAGCTTTGTTAGGGTTTGATCCCTAGTATCCACTATGTTCTGAGATTGATGTTGCTATGACTTTGCTATGCTTAAGGCTTGTCACTAGGGCCTGAGTGCCATGATTTCAGATCTGAACCTATTATGTTTTCATGAATATATGTGAGTTCTTGATCCTATCTTGCAAGTCTATAGTCACCTACTATGTGTTATGATCCGGCAACCCCGAAGTGACAATAATCGGGACCACTCCCCGTGATGACTATAGTTTGAGGAGTTCATGTATTCACTATGTGCTAATGCTTTGTTCCGGTTCTCTATTAAAAGGAGGCCTTAATATCCCTTAGTTTTCAATAGGACCCCGCTGCCACGGGAGGGTAGGACAAAAGATATCATGCAAGTTCTTTTCCATAAGCACGTATGACTATATTCGGAATACATGCCTACATCACATTGATGAATTGGAGCTAGTTCTGTGTCACCCTATGTTATGACTGTTACATGACGAACCACGTCTGACATAATTATCCATCACTAATCCGGTGCCTACAAGTTTTGCATATACTGGTTCTCGCTTATTTACTTTTTCGTTGCTACTATTACAATCACTACAAAAATACCAAAAACATTACTTTTGCTATCTTTAATTTTGTTACCGTTACCACCACTATCATATTACTTTGCTACTAAACACTTTGCTGCAGATACTAAGTTTCCAGGTGTGGTTGAAGTGACAACTCAGCTGCTAATACTTGAGAATATTCTTTGGCTCCCCTTGTGTCGAATCAATAAATTTGGGTTGAATACTCTACCCTCAAAAACTATTGCGATCCCCCATACTTGTGGGTTATCAAGACCTTTTTCTGGCGCCATTGCCGAGGAGCATAGCTCTATTCTTTGAGTCACTTGGGATTTATATCTGCTGGACACTATGAAGAACTTGAAAGACGCTAAGACAACAATTTATCCCTCAACTACGAGGGGAGGTAAGGAACTGCCATCTAGCTCTACACTTGATTCACCTTCTGTTATGAGTAAGCTAGCGACACCTAAACCTGCTTCTGCTATTCGTTCCGATATGTCGCATGTTATTGATGATGCCACTTCTGCTATGCATGATAATTATGATGAAACTACTTCTATGATTGATACTACTGTGCCCCTTGGTGAATTTCTAGATGGGCAAATTTCTAGGTCTAGAGAAAGAGAAATTATTGAATCTGAATACAATGATGAAAGTGATGATGAAGATATGCCAGCTATTCCTGAGGGTTATCTTTTTTATGTGAAATGTTCTGCAGCTATTTTTGCCTGCCAAGATAGATGTGAACTTAAGAGGCTGCTAATTAAATGGAGTAAGGAATCTCTTAGAGATAGAATGAAACCCGACCATGCTTTTGCTACTTCACCTATCTGTGTTCCCGATAAGGATTATTATGAATTTTCTTTTGATCCAGATATAATTACTTTGGTTGAATCTGATCCTTTTTATGGCTATGAATCCGAAATTGTTGTGGCACATCTTACTAAGTTAAATGATATAGCCGCCCTGTTTACTAATGATGAGAGATCGCGCTACTTTTATATACTCAAAATATTTCCGTTCACATTAAAGGGTGATGCTAAGATATGGTTTAATTCTCTTGATCCTAGTTGTGTGCGTAGTCCCTAGGATATGATTTATTACTTCTCTGCTAAATATTTCCCTGCTCATAAGAAACAAGCTGCCTTGAGGGAAATATACAACTTCGTGCAAATTAAAGAAGAGAGTCTCCCACAAGCTTGGGGGAGGCTTCTCAAGTTACTTAATGCTTTGCCTGATCATCCTCTTAAGAAACCTGAAATACTTGATATCTTTTATAATGGACTAACCGATACTTCCAGAGATTACCTGGATAGTTGTGTTGGTTCTCTTTTTAGGGAAAGAACACTGGATGAAGCTGAAATTCTATTAAATAATATGTTGACAAATGAAAATAATTGGGCACCTCCTGAGCCAGCTCGAGAGCCAATTACTGAGCCTATTCCTAAACCAACTCCAAAGAAGAGAGGTGTTCTATTTCTCAGTCCCGAAGATATGCAAGAGGCAAAGAAGTCTATGAAAGAAAAAGGTATTAAAGCTGAAGATGTTAAGAATTTACCTCCTATTGAAGAAATACACGGTCTTAATTTACCGCCTGTTGAAGAAGTATATGATCTCAATTCGTTATTCAGTGAAGAACCTCCTGATCCCGATATCCCGACACAGGTAGTAAAAGTAAATTCTCTCTATAGATATGATAAAGCTGAAGTCCCTCCTACTAAAATTGCTAGTCAGTGCTTGGATGAGTTTGATAACTTTATGTTTAAGCAAGATGACTTTAATGCTTATTTTCGTAGACAATTAAAACAAGATGCTTATATGAGTAAACGCTTGGGTGATTATATGGCTAATATTAGAGGTGAACTTAAACTTGTTAGCAAACATGCTTCTATGGTTACCACTCAAGTAGAACAAGTGCTTAAAGCTCAAAAAGAAGTGCTTGATGAAATGAATAGTAAGAAAAATGATTATGCTGTCAGAGTAGCTACTAGAACTGGTAGAATGACTCAGGAACCTTTGTATCCTGAAGGCCACCCTAAGAGAATCGAGCAAGATTCTCAGAGAAATAATATCGATGTACCTAGTTCTTCAAAAAAGAAGAAAAAGAAAAATGATAGGACTTCGCAAACTTCTAGTGAACCTATTGCTGAACCACCTGAGAATCCAAATGATATCTCTATGTCGGATGCTGAAACACAATCTGGTAATGAACATGAACCTAGTGAAAATGTTAATGATGATGTTCATGATGATGTTCATGATGATGCCCAACCTAGTAATGATAATGATGCAGAAGTTGAACCTGCTATTGATCTTGATAACCCACAACCAAAGAATCAATGTTATGATAAAAGAGACTTCGTTGCTAGGAAACATGGTAAAGAAAGGGAACCATGGGTTCAGAAACCCATGCCTTTTCCTCCAAACCATCCAAGAAAAGGATGATGAGGATTTTGAGCGCTTTGCCGAAATGATTAGACCTATCTTTTTGCGTATGCGATTAACTGATGTGCTCAAAACAAATCCTTATGCTAAGTATATGAAGGATAATATTGCTAATAAAAGAAAGATACCGGAAGCTGAAATTTCCACCATGCTTGCTAATTATACTTTTAAGGGTGGAATACCAAAGAAACTTGGAGGTCCCGGAGTACCTACTATACCATGCTCCATTAAGAGAAATTATGTTAAAACTGCTTTATGTGATCTTGGAGTCGGTGTTAGTGTTATGCCTCTCTCTTTATTATCATAGACTTGACTTGAATAAGTTGACACCTACTGAAATATCTTTGCAAATGGCTGATAAATCAACTGCTATACCTGTCGGTATTTGTGAGGATGTGCCTGTTGTGGTTGCAAACGTTACTATTTTAACGGAATTTGTTATTCTTGATATTCCCGAGGATGATAGTATGTCTATTATTCTTGGAAGACCTTTCCTTAATACTGCACGGGCTGTTATTGATTGCAACAAAGGCAATGCCACTTTCCATGTTAATGGTAACGAGCATACGGTACACTTTCTGAGGAAACAACCTCAAGTTTATAGTATCAACTCTATTGAAAAAATTTCGTCGGTTATATTTGGAGGTTTTGAATTTCCTCTCCCTATTGTCAAGAAGAAATATGATATACTTATTATTGGGGATGTCCATATCCCCGTTGAGGTAACATAGTGTTATTCGAAATTTCTCCTGTTCCATGTTAATCGGAATGAGTTTGTTAACAAGACTTGATCAACCTTGTTAGTGGATCCTTTTTGATGAACATGAGATGGATGAAACTAGAAGCACAACCTTCTGTACCCTCTTTATATTTTCTGTTATTTAGTAGAAATAAAGTAAAATAGTTTTTTTTCTGTCTGTTTCCTGATTTATCCATACAATATAAAAATATCCCAAAAATAAAAGTCCTCAGAATGCCATGCCAATTTAATATGATTTTTTCGGGAATATTTGAGGATTTACTATGCAAAAATTACCATGCGGGGAGCTGCCACCTGGCCACGAGGGTGGAGGGCGCGCCCTACCCCCTAGGCGTGCCCCCCTGCCTCATGGGCCCATGGTGGCCCTCCTCCACTTATCCCTGCACCCATCTTCTTCCTCTGCCTCACACAAACACGAAAAACCAACTCAAGCACGAGTTACAGCCCCTGTTGCTGTGATTTCGATCTCCTTGCTCAAAGCACCTCTCGCAAAACTGCTTGGGGAGATTGTTCCTTGGTATGTGACTCCTCTATTGGTCCAATTAGTTTTTGTTCTAGTGCTCTATTCATTGCAAATTTATGCTGCATAGGTGACCATGTTCTTGAGCTTGCATGTCAAACTTATATGGTTCCAAGTAGCTCTAATGCTTGACATAGGCTCTAGGCACTTGTGGGAGTAGTTGATATCAATTTTATTGAAGTTGGTTCACTTTTATTTGAAGTTAATAAAAAATTCAGATTGTTTCATAAATAATGAAGAGACTTTTGAGGGGCTCGTCGAGTCGAAGCTCGAAGGAAAAACAAAAGGAAGAAGAACAGAAGCCCAAATTTAATTTGCCTCGCACCGCGGAGGTCCGGCCGTGTGAATGGCCTTCCGATGACTTCTTGAGGAAAGTCGGCATTGATGAGGATTTCTATTTATTGATTGAGAATGCTGGCCTCACCGAATTCCTCCGCAACCAACGTCATCAGTATCTCTTACTCACAAATACTTTTGTGCAAAACTTCTACTTTTTCCCTAAGAAATCACCTCCATCAGTAGAGTTTCATTTATATGACGTTGTTAAGGAGATGCCATTAGCTGAATTTTGCGAGGTTTGCAAAATACCCTTTGAGGGCACCTTGGATGAACCACACCGTAACGAAGTAGAAGCTTTTATTAACACTATCACGGTGGGAGAAACCAGGAAGGTTTTTGATGCAAGGATTACTAGCATACATTTTCCTGTTTTACGCTACTTTGCCTTATTTGCTAGTCGTTGCTTGATTGGTCGCGGAAACTATGGAAACCTTAGTGTTCCTGATATTGTCATTTTGTTCCATGGTTTATACCGCAATAACTCTGTTAGTATGGGTGGAATTGTTGCTAGACGGTTAAGTCTGAACCGTACCAAGGGCCCCGTCTTTGGAGGCATTTATGCTTCACGCCTAGCTGAATATTTTGAAATACCTATTAGGCATGAGGAGAAAGAGGAGTGCTTATTTAGATTATAAGAGTATGCTAGCGCATGACTTTCTTGTTAAGAGTCGTGAAGGGGAGCTCAAATATAAATTGTACTTTGATAAACATCACCCTGAGACGATTACTTTGCTTGCTCCCTCTTTGTTTAACTTGTCTGCAGTTCCTCACATCGTTCCGTGGGCGGCCGTTCAAGCCTATCGAAATCCTGCACCAGCCTCGGAACCGGAGCCACGAGATGAGCCTCCACGACAGTCTGTTTATTCTTGGGATCCAGAGGTGGTTGCCAACCATTGGCAGTCAGAGTCTTCTTCATCGCGGTATGACCCCAGCTTCACCTACGGGTATCCGCCAGGTTATCCCTGGCAATAGACCAACTTAGGCCAAAAGCCTAAGCTTGGGGGAGTACGTATTTCCCACCGACATTACATTCATGTTCACACACACTCATTGCTAGATGTCGATGCTCTTACTCTTTCACTGTAATATCCATGCTAGATTATTTTCTTTTTCCTGCCTTCTTCTTGTGTGTTTAATAAACCTTAAGAAAAAAATAGTAGTAGTTTATTTCTTTGCTGTAGTAATTAAAAGGAAAACCCAAAAATATTTCTCGTTCTTCTTTTGCTTGTTGGGAGCTTTCCCGTGTAAATAGTTTTTATTTCTTTTCTTTTCTTTGGGGGTCAGTAGGAGAAGACCATGATTAAATTGTCGAAGTGGCTTTTATATGCATCATTGTTAATTTAACCGAGAGCCCATATTGCCTTGTCTTCTCCTGTTTATTGAATGCTCGCAGATTCCAGCTTAGTCCAATGCACGTTCACTCTTATTATTATTCACACCGTTCGGTCGTGCAAGTGAAAGGCAATTATGATGATATATGATGGATTGACTGAGATGGAAAAGCTGGTATGAACTCGACCTCTCTTGTTTTTGTAAATATGATGAGTCCATCGTTCTTGATTCAGCTTATTATGAATAAACATGTTGCAATGACAATTAGAGATCATAGTTGCTCGTACCATGCTTGATTAGCTATGAGTTATAATGGTTTACCTTGCATGCCAACATGCTATTAAAATGGTTGTGATGTGGTATGATGGGGTGGTATCCTCCTTTGAATGATTTGAGTGACTTGACTTGGCACATGTTCACGCATGTAGTTGAAACAAATCAACATAGCCTTCACGATATTTATGTTCATGGTGGTTTATATCCTACTCATGCTTGTATTCAATGTTTATTAATTTTAATGCATGTTCATGACTGTTGTCGCTCTCTAGTTAGTCGCTTCCCAGTCTTTTGCTAGCCTTCACTTGTACTAAGCGGGAATACTGCTTGTGCATCCAATCCCTTAAACCCAAAGTTATTCCATATGAGTCCACTATACCTTCCTATATGCGGTATTTACCTGCCGTTCCAAGTAAATTTGTATGTGCCAAACTCTAAACCTTCAAATAATCATTCTATTTTGCATGCTCGAATAGCTCATATATCAACTAGGGTTGCCCTTATCTTCCGTGTTAGGCGGGTTATTCTCAAGAGGAGTGGACACCGTTCCTCATTCACGAGAAAATGGTTGGTCGCCGGGATGCCCAGTCCCATGCTTTATGCAAAATAAATCAAAATAATTGCAAACAAAACTCCCCCTGGGACCCGTTGAATGTTGGAGGCACTCGTTGTTTTGAGCAAGCCATGGATTGATGCTTGTGGAGGAGGGGGAGTATAAACTTTACCATTCTGTTTGGGAACCGCCTATAATTTGTTTAGCATGGAAGATATCGTGATCTCTTAGTTGTTATGTTGACAATGAAAGTATGCCGCTCAAAATATAATTTACCTCTATTTCAAAACCAAGCTCTGGCACCTCTACAAATCCCTGCTTCCCTCTGCGAAGGGCCTATCTATTTACTTTTATGTTGAGTCATCACCCTCTTATTAAAAGCACTAGCTGGAGAGCACAACTGTCATTTGCATTCATTACTGTTAATTTATATCGGGTATGACTATGATTGGATCTCTTTTACCATGAATTACAATGTCTAGTCAGTCCTTGATCTTTGAAGGTGCTCTGCATTTATGTTTTGCAGTCTCGGAAAGGGCTAGCGAGATATCATCCTGTTATATCACATTATGATTGTTTTGAGAAAGTGTTGTCATCTGAGATTTATTATTATGGCTTGCTAGCTTATTATGTTATTGATATGAGTAGACATGAGACCTAGGAGTTATTGCAAATGTGGTTAGTTATGATCTTTGCTGAAAACTTGAATGCTGGCTTGACATAGTTACAACAACAAGAGCAAACAGAGTTTGTAAATTTTTTTCTTTTTCTCTTTCAGTTTGTCAACTGAATTGCTTGAGGACAAGCAAGGGTTTAAGCTTGGGGGAGTTGATACGTCTCCGTCGTATCTACTTTTCCAAACACTTCTGCCCTTATTTTGGACTCTAACTTGTATGATTTGAATGGAACTAACCCGGACTGACGCTGTTTTCAGCAGAATTGCCATGATGTTGGTTTTGTGCAGAAAATAAAAGTTCTCGGAATGACCTGAAACTCCACGGAATATCTTAGAATAAATAATAAAAAAATCCTTGCCAAAGATGAAGACTAGGGGGCCACACCCTGTCCACGAGGGTGGGGGGCGCCCCCCCCCTCCTGGGCACGCCCCCCTACCTCGTGGGCCCCCTGGAGACCCTCCGACGCCAATTCCAACTCCATATATTTGCTTTCGGCGAGAAAAAAAACAGAGAGAAGAAATCATCGTGTTTTACGATACGGAGCCGCCGCCAATCCCTAATCTCTCTCGGGAGGGCTGATCTGGAGTCCGTTCAGGGCTCCGGAGAGGGGGATTCATCGCCGTCGTCATCATCAACCATCCTCCATCACCAATTTCATGATGCTCACCGCTGTGCGTGAGTAATTCCATCATAGGCCTGCTAGACGGTGATGGGTTGGATGAGATTTATCATGTAATCGAGTTAGCTTTGTTAGGGTTTGATCCCTAGTATCCACTATGTTCTGAGATTGATGTTGCTATGACTTTGCTATGCTTAATGCTTGTCACTAGGGCCCGAGTGCCATGATTTCAGATCTGAACCTATTATGTTTTCATGAATATATGTGAGTTCTTGATCCTATCTTGCAAGTCTATAGTCACCTACTATGTGTTATGATCCGGCAACCCCGAAGTGACAATAATCGGGACCACTCCCGGTGATGACCATAGTTTGAGGAGTTCATGTATTCACTATGTGCTAATGCTTTGTTCCGGTTCTCTATTAAAAGGAGGCCTTAATATCCCTTAGTTTCCAATAGGACCCCGCTGCCACGGGAGGGTAGGACAAAAGATGTCATGCAAGTTCTTTTCCATAAGCACGTATGACTATATTCGGAATACATGCCTACATTACATTGATGAATTGGAGCTAGTTCTGTGTCACCCTATGTTATGACTGTTACATGACGAACCACATCCGACATAATTATCCATCACTAATCCGGTGCCTACGAGTTTTCCATATACTGGTTCTCACTTATTTACTTTTCCGTTGCTACTGTTACAATCACTACAAAAATACCAAAAACATTACTTTTGCTGTCTTTACTTTTGTTACCGTTACCACCACTATCATATTACTTTGCTACTAAACACTTTGCTGCAGATACTAAGTTTCCAGGTGTGGTTGAATTGACAACTCAGCTGCTAATACTTGAGAATATTCTTTGGCTCCCCTGGTGTCGAATCAATAAATTTGGGTTGAATACTCTACCCTCGAAAACTGTTGCGATCCCCTATACTTGTGGGTTATCAAGACCTTTTTCTGGCGCCGTTGCCGGGGAGCATAGCTCTATTCTTTGAGTCACTTGGGATTTATATCTGCTGGACACTATGAAGAACTTGAAAGACGCTAAGACAACAATTTATCCCTCAACTACGAGGGGAGGTAAGGAACTGCCATCTAGCTCTGCACTTGATTCACCTTCTGTTATGAGTAAGCTAGCGACACCTAAACCTGCTTCTTCTATTCGTTCTGATATGTCGCATGTTATTGATGATGCCACTTCTGCTATGCATGATAATTATGATGAAACTACTTCTATGCTTGATACTACTGTGCCCCTTGGTGAATTTCTAGATGAGCAAATTTCTAGGTCTAGAGAAAGAGAAATTATTGAATCTGGATACAATGATGAAAGTGATGATGAAGATATGCCTGCTATTCCTGAGGGTTATCTTTTTGATGCGGAATCTTCTGCAGCTATTTTTGCCTGCCAAGATAGATATGAACTTAAGAGGCTGCTAATTAAATGGAGTAAGGAATCTCTTAGAGATAGAATGAAACCCGACCCTGCTTTTGCTACTTCACCTATATGTGTTCCCGATAAGGATTATTATGAATTTTCTTTTGATCCAGATATAATTACTTTGGTTGAATCTGATCCTTTTTATGGCTATGAATCTGAAATTGTTGTGGCACATCTTACTAAGTAAAATGATATAGCCTCCCTGTTTACTAATGATGAGAGATCGCGCTACTTTTATATACTCAAAATATTTCCGTTCTCATTAAAGGGTGATGCTAAGATATGGTTTAATTCTCTTGATCCTAGTTGTGTGCGTAGTCCCCAGGATATGATTTATTACTTCTCTGCTAAATATTTCCCTGCTCATAAGAAACAAGCTGCCTTGAGGGAAATATACAACTTCGTGCAAATTAAAGAAGAGAGTCTCGCACAAGCTTGGGGGAGGCTTCTCAAGTTACTTAATGCTTTGCCTGATCATCCTCTTAAGAAACCTGAAATACTTGATATCTTTTATAATGGACTAACCGATGCTTCCAGAGATTACCTGGATAGTTGTGCTGGTTCTCTTTTCAGGGAAAGAACACCGGATGAAGCTGAAATTCTATTGAATAATATGTTGACAAATGAAAATAATTGGGCACCTCCTGAGCCAGCTCCAGAGCCAATTACTGAGCCTATTCCTAAACCAACTCCGAAGAAGAGAGGTGTTCTATTTCTCAGTCCCGAAGATATGCAAGAGGCAAAGAAGTCTATGAAAGAAAAAGGTATTAAAGCTGAAGATGTTAAGAATTTACCTCCTATTGAAGAAATACACGGTCTTAATTTACCGCCTGTTGAAGAAGTATATGATCTCAATTCTTTATTCACTGAAGAACCTCCTGATCCCGATATCCCGACACAGGTAGTAAAAGTAAATTCTCTCTATAGATATGATAAAGCTGAAGTCCCTCCTACTAAAATTGCTAGTCAGTGCTTGGATGAGTTTGATAACTTTATGTTTAAGCAAGATGACTTTAATGCTTATTTTGGTAGACAATTAAAACAAGATGCTTATATGATTAAACGCTTGGGTGATTATATGGCTAATATTAGAGGTGAACTTAAACTTGTTAGCAAACATGCTTCTATGGTTACCACTCAAGTAGAACAAGTGCTTAAAGCTCAAAAAGAAGTGCTTGATGAAATGAATAGTAAGAAAAATGATTACGATGTTAGAGTAGCTACTAGAACTGGTAGAATGACTCGGGAACCTTTGTATCCTGAAGGCCACCGTAAGAGAATCGAGCAAGATTCTCAGAGAAATAATATCGATGTACCTAGTTCTTCAAAAAAGAAGAAAAAGAAAAATGATAGGACTTCGCAAACTTCTAGTGAACCTATTGCTAAACCACCTGAGAATCCAAATGATATCTCTATGTCGGATGCTGAAACACGATCTGGTAATGAACATGAACCTAGTGAAAATGTTAATGATGATGTTCATGATGATGCCCAACCTAGTAATGATAATGATGCAGAAGTTGAACCTGCTATTGATCTTGATAACCCACAACCAAAGAATCAATGTTATGATAAAAGAGACTTCGTTGCTAGGAAACATGGTAAAGAAAGGGAACCATGGGTTCAGAAACCCATGCCTTTTCCTCCAAAACCATCCAAGAATAAGGATGATGAGGATTTTGAGCACTTTGCTGAAATGATTAGACCTATCTTTTTGCGTATGCGATTAACTGATGTGCTCAAAACAAATCCTTATGCTAAGTATATGAAGGATATCATTACTAATAAAAGAAAGACACCGGAAGCTGAAATTTCCACCATGCTTGCTAATTATACTTTTAAGGGTGGAATACCAAAGAAACTTGGAGATCCCGGAGTACCTACAATACCATGCTCCATTAAGAGAAATTATATTAAAACTACTTTATGTGATCTTGGAGCCGGTGTTAGTGTTATGCCTCTCTCTTTATATCGTAGACTTGACTTGAATAAGTTGACACCTACTGAAATATCTTTGCAAATGGCTGATAAATCAACTGCTATACCTGTCGGTATTTGTGAGGATGTGCCTGTTGTGGTTGCAAACGTTACTATTTTAACGAACTTTGTTATTCTTGATATTCCCGAGGATGATAGTATGTCTATTATTCTTGGAAGACCTTTCCTTAATATTGCAGGGGCTGTTATTGATTGCAACAAAGGCAATGTCACTTTCCATGTTAATGGTAATGAGCATACGATACACTTTCCGAGGAAACAACCTCAAGTTTATAGTATCAACTCTATTGAAAAAATTCCATCGATTATATTTGGGGGTTTTGAATTTCCTCTCCCTACTGTCAAGAAGAAATATGATATACTTAATATTGGGGATGTCCATATCCCCGTTGAGGTAACATAGTGTTATTCGAAATTTCTCCGGTTCCATGTTAATCGGAATGAGTTTGTTAACAAGACTTGATCAACCTTGTTAGTGGATTCTTTTTGATGAACATGAGATGGATGAAACTAGAAGCACAACCTTCTGTACCCTCTTTATATTTTCTGTTATTTAGTAGAAATAAAGTAAAATAGTTTTTTTTCTGTCTGTTTCCTGATTTATCCGTACAATATAAAAATATCCCAAAAATAAAAGTCCTCAGAATGCCATGCCAATTTAATATAATTTTTTCAGGAATATTTTAAGGATTTACTGTGCAAAAATTACCACGGGGGGAGCTGCCACCTGGCCACGAGGGTGGAGGGCGCGCCCTACCCCCTGGGCACGCCCCCTGCCTTGTGGGCCCATGGTGGCCCTCCTCCACTTATCCCTGCACCCATCTTCTTCCTCTGCCTCACACAAACACGAAAAACCAACTCAAGCACGAGTTCCAGCCCCTGTTGCTGTGATTTTCGATCTCCTTGCTCAAAGCACCTCTCGCAAAACTGCTTGGGGAGATTGTTCCTTGGTACGTGACTCCTCCATTGGTCCAATTAGTTTTTGTTCTAGTGCTCTATTCATTGCAAATTTATGCTGCATAGGTGACCATGTTCTTGAGCTTGCATGTCAAACTTATATGGTTCCAAGTAGCTCTAATGCTTGATATAGGCTCTAGGCACTTGTGGGAGTAGTTGATATCAATTTTATTGAAGCTGGTTCACTTTTATTTGAAGTTACTAAAAATTGCAGATTGTTTCATAAATAATGAAGAGACTTTTGAGGGGCTCGTCGAGTCAAAGCTCAAAGGAAAAACAAAAGGAAGAAGAACAGAAGCCCAAATTTAATTTGCCTCACACCACGGAGGTCCGGCCGTGTGAATGGCCTTCCAATGACTTCTTGAGGAAAGCTGGGATTGATGAGGATTTCTATTTATTGATTGAGAATGCTGGCCTCACCGACTTCCTCCGCGACCAACGTCATCAGTATCTCTTACTCACAAATACTTTTGTGAAAAACTTCTACTTTTTCCCTAAGAAATCACCTCCATTAGTAGAGTTTCATTTATATGACGTTGTTAAGGAGATGCCATTAGCTGAATTTTGCGAGGTTTGCAAAATACACTTTGAGGGCACCTTGGATGAACCACACCGTAACGAAGTAGAAGCTTTTATTAACACTATCACGGTGGGAGAAACCAGGAAGGTTTCTGATGCAAGGATTACTAGCATACATTTTCCTGTTTTACGCTACTTTGCCTTATTTACTAGTCGTTGCTTGATTGGTCGCGGAAACTGTGGAAACCTTAGTGTTCCTGATATTGTCATTTTGTTCCATGGTTTATACCGCAATAACTCTGTTAGTATGGGTGGAATTGTTGCTAGACGGTTAAGTCTGAACCGTACTAAGGGCCCCGTCTTTGGAGGCGTTTATGCTTCACGCCTAGCTGAATATTTTGAAATAGTTTATTTCTTTACTGTAGTAATTAAAAAGGAAACCCCAAAAATATTTCCCGTTCTTCTTTTGCTTGTTGGGAGCTTTCCCGTGTAAATAGTTTTTATTTCTTTTCTTTTCTTTAGGGGTCAGTAGGAGAAGACCATGATTAAATTGTTGAAGTGGCTCTTATATGCATCATTGTTAATTTAACCGAGAGCCCATATTGCCTTGTCTTCTCCTGTTTATTGAATGCTCGCAGATTCCAGCTTAGTCCAATGCACGTTCACTCTTATTATTATTCACACCGTTCGGTCGTGCAAGTGAAAGGCAATTATGATGATATATGATGGATTGACTGAGATGGAAAAGATGGTATGAACTCGACCTCTCTTGTTTTTGTAAATATGATGAGTCCATCGTTCTTGATTCAGCTTATTATGAATAAACATGTTGCAATGACAATTAGAGATCATAGTTGCTCGTACCATGCTTGATTAGCTATGAGTTATAATGGTTTACCTTGCATGCCAACATGCTATTAAAATGGTTGTGATGTGGTATGATGGGGTGGTATCCTCCTTTGAATGATTTGAGTGACTTGACTTGGGACATGTTCACGCATGTAGTTGAAACAAATCAACATAGCCTTCACGATATTTATGTTCATGGTGGATTATATCCTACTCATGCTTGTATTCAATGTTTATTAATTCTAATGCATGTTCATTACTGTTGTCGCTCTCTAGTTAGTCGCTTCCCAGTCTTTTGCTAGCCTTCACTTGTACTAAGCGGGAATACTGCTTGTGCATCCAATCCCTTAAAACCCAAAGTTATTCCATATGAGTCCACTATACCTTCCTATATGCGGTATTTACCTGCCGTTCCAAGTAAATTTGTATGTGCCAAACTCTAAACCTTCAAATAATCATTCTGTTTTGCATGCTCGAATAGCTCATATATCAACTAGGGTTGCCCTTATCTTCCGTGTTAGGCGGGTTATTCTCAAGAGGAGTGGACTCTGTTCCTCATTCACGAGAAAATGGCTGGTCGCCGGGATGCCCAGTCCCATGCTTTATGCAAACTAAATCAAAATAATTGCAAACAAAACCCCCCTGGGACCCGTTGAATGTTGGAGGCACTCATTGTTTCGAGCAAGCCATGGATTGATGCTTGTGGAGGAGGGGGAGTATAAACTTTACCATTCTGTTTGGGAACCGCCTATAATTTGTTTAGCATGGAAGATATCGTCATCTCTTAGTTGTTTTGTTGACAATGAAAGTAAGCCGCTCAAAATATAATTTACCTCTATTTCAAAACCGAGCTCTGGCACCTCTACAAATCCCTGCTTCCCTCTGTGAAGGGCCTATCTATTTACTTTTATGTTGAGTCATCACCCTCTTATTAAAAGCACTAGCTAGAGAGCACAGCTGCCACTTGCATTCATTACTGTTAATTTATATCGGGTATGACTATGATTGTATCTCTTTTACCATGAATTACAATGTCTAGTCAGTCCTTGATCTTTGAAGGTGCTCTGCATTTATGTTTTTCGGTCTCAGAAAGGGCTAGCGAGATACCATCTTGTTATATCACATTATGATTGTTTGAGAAAGTGTTGTCATCCGAGATTTATTATTATGGCTTGCTAGCTGATTATGTTATTGATATGAGTAGACATGAGACCTAGGAGTTATTGCAAATGTGGTTAATTATGATCTTTGCTGAAAACTTGAATGCTGGCTTGACATACTTACAACAACAAGAGCAAATAGAGTTTGTAAAAGTTTTTCTTTTTCTCTTTCAGTTTGTCAACTGAATTGCTTGAGGACAAGCAAGGGTTTAAGCTTGGGGGAGTTTATATGTCTACGTCGTATCTACTTTTCCAAACACTTTTGCCCTTATTTTGGACTCTAACTTGTATGATTTGAATGGAACTAACCCGGACTGACGTTGTTTTCAGCAGAATTGACAAGATGTTGTTTTTTGTGCAGAAAATAAAAGTTCTCGGAATGACCTGAAACTCCACGGAATATCTTAGAATAAATAATAAAAAATCCTCGCCAAAGATGAAGACCAGGGGGGCCACACCCTGTCCACGAGGGTGGTGGGCCCCCTGGAGACCCTCCGACGTCAACTCCAACTCCATATATTCTCTTTCGGGGAGAAAAAATCAGAGAGAAGAAATCATCGCGTTTTACGATACGGAGCCGCCGCCAAGCCCTAATCTCTCTCAGGAGGGCTGATCTGGAGTCCGTTCGGGGCTCCGGAGAGGGGGATTCATCGCCGTCGTCATCATCAACCATCCTCCATCACCAATTTCATGATGCTCACCGCCATGCGTGAGTAATTCCATCGTAGGCCTGCTGGACGGTGATGGGTTGGATGAGATTTATCATGTAATCGAGTTAGCTTTGTTAGGGTTTGATCCCTAGTATCCACTATGTTCTGAGATTGATGTTGCTATGACTTTGCTATGCTTAATGCTTGTCACTAGGGCCCGAGTGCCATGATTTCAGATCTGAACCTATTATGTTTTCATGAATATATGTGAGTTCTTGATCCTATCTTGCAAGTCTATAGTCACCTACTATGTGTTATGATCCGGCAACCCCGAAGTGACAATAATCGGGACCACTCCCGGTGATGACCATAGTTTGAGGAGTTCATGTATTCACTATGTGCTAATGCTTTGTTCCGGTTCTCTATTAAAAGGAGGCCTTAATATCCCTTAGTTTCCAATAGGACCCCGCTGCCACGGGAGGGTAGGACAAAAGATGTCATGCAAGTTCTTTTCCATAAGCACGTATGACTATATTCGGAATACATGCCTACATTACATTGATGAATTGGAGCTAGTTCTGTGTCACCCTATGTTATGACTGTTACATGACGAACCACATCCGACATAATTATCCATCACTAATCCGGTGCCTACGAGTTTTGCATATACTGGTTCTCGCTTATTTACTTTTCGGTTGCTACTGTTACAATCACTACAAAAATACCAAAAACATTACTTTTGTTGTCTTTACTTTTGTTACCGTTACCACCACTATTATATTACTTTGCTACTAAACACTTTGCTGCAGATACTAAGTTTCCAGGTGTGGTTGAATTGACAACTCAACTGCTAATACTTGAGAATAGTCTTTGGCTCCCCTTGTGTCCAATCAATAAATTTGGGTTGAATACTCTACCCTCGAAAACTGTTGCGATCCCCTATACTTGTGGGTTATCACTTTCCTTCGATACAAGCACTGCATGCACGATCTTTGGCAAAACTAACATTTGTTAGTCCACGGACATGGTCCCCCTTGAGAAGACTTTGCAAAGATCTCATATTGATGTGGGCTAAACAACGATGCCAAAGCCACCCCACATCAACTTTAGCCATTAGGCATATCGCGGTATTAGTGGGTCACTCCGAAAAGTTAATCACATAAAGACCGTTCTCGACATGCCCAACAGAGGCTACTTTAAGAGCCTTGCTCCACAAGAGGACCACGGTATCAATATCAAAGAATGTGGCAAAGTCCATGAGTACAAGTTGACGAACGGAAAGTAGATTGTATGCAAGGGACTCAACAAGCATGACTTTCTCGATCGTAAGATCATGGCAAATAACAACCTTGCCAAGACCCAATACCTTAGAAGACGAGGCATCACCCCACTCGACGTTGGTGGGAATAGATGGGATCTTGTGCACGTCCACCACCAAGTCCTTGCTTCCAGTCATATGATTTGTGGCTCCACTATCGAGCAACCATGATCCCCACCGGAAGCAAACACCTACAAGAGATCAATGCTTGGTTTTAGGTACCCATTTTGTAATGGGTCCTTTGATGCTAGTAACAAGGGTCTTAGGAACCCAAATAGACCATTCAATGTACTCATAAGGAGAACCAACAAATTTAGCATAAACATGCCCATCACTAGCACGACACAATACATAAGAAGGGTTAAAGTCGCCGGCTTTGTTGGAAGGGGTTGCATTGCCCTTTTTGACATCACCACCCTTCACATTGTTCTTCTTCTCCTTTGGAGCACCCTCTCCCTCCTTCACAAAAGTTTGCTTGAGAGGGGGAGGTCGTTTGGTCTTGTCGTTCTTCTTCTTGTTCTTGGACTTGGGTGCGAACCCAACTCCCTCCTTGGCCACAACTTCCTTTTGATTGCTCAAAAGGTCATTAAGGTTCTTCTCACCTTGTATGCACATCACGAGGCCTCTCTCAAGTTGTTCTTTAAACTTGGCATTCTCCTCCACAAGATGCACATGCTCACAACATGGGTTAGTAGCATTTGCATTATCAATTAATACCATATGAGGAAAGGTGGCTTTCTCCTTGGTTAGCTTCACTTGGAGTTGATCATGAGACTCCTTGAGGCTAGCATGAGCGCCCTTCAAGACCTTGTGAGCCTTGTCGAGTATATCAAACTCCTCCTTGAGTCTAGCATGGTCAACCCCAAGTTTAGCCTTCTCGGAATTTAGCACACGAGATACAACAAGAGCATGATCAAGATCTTTCTTTATTTTAGCATGGTCATCGTTGTGTGACTCCTCAAGAGCCAAATGATGCACACGCTCTTCCTCAAGAGCATTAGAGAGATCCGATATCTCATCGTCATAGTCACGACTATGACCTTCCATCTTAGAGATGGTTTCTTCATGAGCCTCGATCATGTCATTGGCTTCACCAAGTTGTTCCAAGAGAGCAACAAAGTGCTTCTTGGATTTGCCCTTGAGCTTACTCATAAAATATTCAAATTCATTTACTTCCTCATTAGACCCCTCACTTTCATCAATGCAATCCGTCAAGGAGGGATTAGTAATGATGGTGGTTTTGATGTTGGGGGTTACCTTGTTGGTGGCTTTAGCCATGAGGCACTTGGCGGTGATGTTCTCGTTGGGTGAGTCGAAGAGGGACACCCGTGGAGTTGTGGCAATGGCAACGAAGGCCATGGCTTCACCATCTTCATCATAATCATCATCCTCATGGTATTCTTCTTGAGCCACCAACCCTTTAGTTGGAGTCCTCTTGGTGAAGTTGTTCTTGTTGGGGAAGGACTTGGCTTTGTCTTTTCGGATGAGCTTGCCACCATTGTCTTCCCTCTTCTCGTAAGGGCACTCTGCAACAAAATGGCTCACATTCCACAATTGTAGCATGTTCTCACACGTTGCTTGCCCTTAAAGCCACTTGAGTTTTTCTTGTTGAAGTTGGGCCTTGTGTTCTTCTTGCTCCAAAATTGCCTTGAAGCAAGAGCCATGTGCTCATGGTAATCATACTTAGTATCTTCGGGGTTGCTCTCCTCTTCTTCCTCATCACCCTCTTCTTCCACACAAACCTTGGCCTTCAAGGCAAGCTTGGGCTTCTTTGCTCTTTGAGAACGCAACACCGCATTGTCGGCGGTCTTGTCCAAGATCCTCATTGCCACAAACTCATCCAACACTTCACTTGAGGACAAAGTGTGGAAGTCCGGCCTTTGACGGATGACGGAGGACATGGCCTTGTGGCAGGGCATCATGGCCTTGAGTAACTTGTGCTTGATACAATTGTCATATGTATCCTTGCTCCCATGATCTCGGAGTGAGACCGCGAGAGTGGTTAATCTCCGATAAAGCTCACGAGGTTCTTCATCATCATTCATTGCAAACTCATCGGCTTCATCTTGCACCACTTCATAGTTGGAGCGTTGAATGCTTGCGCTTCCCTTGTAGAGGGAAACAACATGGTGTCATGCTTCCTTGGCCATGGTGAAGGGTCGGAGATGAGCAATATCTTCGGGTGGAATAGCATCTTGGAGGATGAAGAGAGCATTCTCATTGAATTGATTATCCGCGGCTTCTCTTGGGGTGAAGTTGCTTTGGTCGGGTGGATAGAAACCTTCTTCAATGATTCTCCAAAGATTAGTGTTAACATGGTTTAAATGACGCTTAAAGCGGTAGACCCAAGCATCAAAATCCTCATTTTTCACAATCTTAGGGGGAGAACCGGCATGATTTAAATGGGTAGAGGGAATCGGTCCTCCATAAGTAAGTGGAGGTTCCACATGGGCAAAAGTGTCGCTACCATTTCTACTAGACAAAGGGACTTTCTCACTAGCAGCTTCCCCCTTGTTGGAGTTAGCATCCATAACCTTGTTAGTGAGATCGACCACTTCCAACGGTGCGCTGGATAATTTGAGACCATCAAGAAAGTTCTTAAGCATGCCTTTGACCTCGGCCGTCATGGAGGTTTTAAATGTGTCCAAAGCCACATTGAATTACTCACGTGAGACGAGGACGGAATCACACTGGGGTGCTCCTCCTCACCGTCTACGGTGTCAACCATACTCTTCAGACGACAACGTCCTTAATAAAGAGACAAGGCTCTGATACCAATTGAAATGATTGATATAGTTGACTAGAGGGGGGTGAATAGGCAACTAACAAGTTTTAGCTTTTCTTTACCAACTTAAACTTTGCATCAAAGTAGGTTGTCTAGATATGCAACTAGGTGAGCAACCTATATGATGCAACAACAACAAGCACACAAGCAAGCAAGAGATGCAACATAATATAAGCTTGCACAAGTAAAGGTACGAGATAACCAAGAGTGGAGCCGGTGAAGACGAGGATGTGTTACCGAAGTTCCTTCCCTTTGAGGGGAAGTACGTCTCGGTTCGAGCAGTGTGGAGGCACAATGCTCCCCAAGAAGCCACTAGGGCCACCGTATTATCCTCACGCCCTCACATAATGCGAGATGCCATGATTTCACTATTGGTGCCCTTGGAGGCGGCGACCGAATCTTTACAAACAAGGTTGGGGCAATCTCCACAACTTAATTGAAGGCTCCCAACAACACCATGAAGCTTCACCACAATGGAATATGGCTCTGCGGTGACCTCAGCCATCTAGGGTGCTCAAACACCCAAGAGTAACAAGATCCGCAAGGGATTAGTGGGGGGAATCAAATTTCTCTTGGTGGAAGTGTAGATCGGGGCCTTCTCAACCAATCCCTAGAAAATCAACAAGTTTGATTGGTTAGGGAGAGAGATCGGGCAAAAATGGAGCTTGGAGCAACAATGGAGCTTGAGGATAGAAGAGGTGAGTCTTCTTAGAGAAGAAGACACCTTTATAAAGTGTGGGGACACATCCACCCGTTATGCAGCCCGCAGCCCGCATCTGGGCGGTACTACCGTTGCCGAAGCGATATTACCGTTGCCACAGCGGTACTACCGCTGTGGCAAGCAGGCATAGGACAACCAGGGCTGGGGGAGAAGAAGTACACACACTAGGGCGGTACTACCGCCGATAAGCGGTACTGCCGCTCCCTACAGCCGCTGGAAAACAGAGGAGGGCAGCGAGCTGAGCGGCAGTTGGAGCGGACGTAGGAGCGGTACTACCGCTAATAAGCGGTACTACCGCCCCCTACTGCCGTCCCTACTACCGTTCCCCTGCGTGGTACTTTACGGAAACCCGACACGAAAAAACGAGACCACAACAGGGGCGGTAGTACCAGCGGCACTAACAAGCGGTACTACTGCCCTAACCGCGGTACTACCACTTAGCACCCAACACCCCTTGTTTTGCACAACACGAATACTCCAAAGAAGCAGGAAGAAGGCGAGGGTGCAAGGAGAGTGTGAACGTGATGATTCCACCCATACTCTTTCGAAACGAATCCCCTCTTGATAGTACGGTTATCCCTACGACTCAATTTCACCGAAAAGAAACGAGGGAAAATAATCCGTCTAAAGTGAAGTCCTCGAGGGGTAACAATCGCATAGTGCCCTTATATTAGATAACCTGGAAAGCTTAATGCACACGATTTGTTCGCGAAAGTATTGTCATCAATCTCCAAAACAAACCAGGGAAAATAATGCCCTAAGATATAGTGTATCCCACCAGAAAGACGGTTAAGAAGACTTACTAAGAAATCATGTCTTCCCATTTCAGATAAAGCAAAAAAGTATAAATTATGCTCCATATTACATTCCACAAAGAATAGATGTTTAGTCAAGTCACCAAGACCTCTGCTATTAAAGAACATGCCATTCATGAGGAAACAATAGGAGATTTAAAAAAATTCGCCCTCTTAGCGAACTTACGACATTTTTTCGAACGGTCCGACTTGGATTACGACCGGAAGCTATAAGCTCAAGCAATGAGCTAAGCCTGGGTACCTCCAAGCCCACATCCGAAACCTCCCCTACTACATGAGTGAATAGCTGACCATCTGATGTGGCATGTTGCTCCTCCTCATCTAGATGTGAGATAAAGGATTTGCTAGAAACTCGTGGAGTAACCTTTAATCGGTCATATTTCAAATGTTTCAAAGCATTTGTCGAAATAGAAATATCATTCTCATTATTTCCTAGACTAACACCCACATTATTCTACTTAGAAACGATGATGTATTAGAAAAAGATAAAAAAACTACTTGAGTGACGACGAAGTACCTTGGTTGTTGAGGTTCTGCGCTGTTTTACGCCGCATAGCCTTGGCCAAAGAGTCCTTGTCAGCGTCCATCCTTCCATCGTCGGCCATCGCATGACGGCCACTTTGACGTGTGGGTGTCACCCTTGGTGAAGCGTGTCGCGCAAGCACCGCTGCCGGAGGAGGGGATGAGGGTGGAGTAGCGACCCCCTCCCCGGCAGTCTCGACCGCCGTTACACGCGGTGCCGCTTTCGAAGATGGCTTAACTGGAGGAGCAGACATGGGTGAGGCAGACACGTCCGGTTCCGCCTGAGATTGAAGAGCCGCCGCGGACTCGTCCGGTGTGAACAGAGGCCGAAGGGCAGCCGCGGGTGCAGCTATGCACGGCTGCACACACGGGGGTAGCCCTTCACGTCCAGGTTCACTACATGCATTCATGGCTAGCTCCACGTTCCCAGTACCTGCATGACTACCTATTTTTGTATCACCTATGTCCTGATTAGTCGTCTATTAGTGTTACTTACATTGATATCTTGACAAATCTAAAATAATTACTTTGAGATGGAGGGAGTATAAAATTGGGCGCACCTATATCACGTCTTCAGTAAGACTAGGTTCTGACTCGCTGAAGGGGGCGAGCGAGATGGGCCATCCACGGGCGCAGGAGGCACAACCTCTTTTTTTTACGTTGTATGTTTTGATCTTTTGCTTTATTTTTGTACTTTTCTTTATACTTTAAATAGTTACTCTCACGTCTCATATACTATCATGTGATAATACATATATATTATATATAAACCATTTGGAAAATGAAGCATTCGGAAAATGTTAAACAAGTATTTAAAAAATGTTAATCAAGCATTCATAAAATGTATAACTAGTATTTGACAAATATGGAACAAGTATTTGAAAAAAAATGTCAATCAAGTATTGGGAAAATATTGAACAAATATTTGAAAAATGTTAATCAAGCATTCGTAAAAATGTTGAGCGTGTATAGAAAATTGTTGATCATGTACTAAAAATATGATGAATTTTTTATCATGTATAAAAACATGTTAATAAATTAAAAAAATGTTGAACAAGTATTTGAAAAATGTTAATTAAGATTTCAGGAATGTTAAAATGAGAATAGAAAAAATATTGACCATGTATTAAAAATTTGATCATGAATATAAAAATGTTAATCAAGCATTTGTAAAAATGTTGAAAAGTGTTTGAAAATGTTAATCAAGCATTTGGAAAAATTTTAATGTGTATAGAAAAAATGGTGCCCATGTATTAATGTTTTTTAATCTTTTTATTTCAAAACTGTTATCAAGCATTTAAAAATATATAGGAACAAAGTTGACAATTTATTAAAAAAAGTTAATTTTGTATATGAAAAATGTTAATCAAGCATTTGAAAAATGTTTAAAAACTGTGTATAGAAACAATATTGGCCATATATTAAAAAAAAATAAATTTCTGTTGGAAAAATGTTAAATGTGTATTAGAAAAATGTTGTGGACATATACAATAAACATATATTGAAAACCAAATAGAAAAAAGGAAAACCAAAAAATAATCAAAGAAAGAAGAAAAAAATGAAGAGACAAATGCAAAAAATAATGAAAAAGGATAAAAAACGGAGAAGAAAAATGGGAAGAAACAAAAGAAAACAAAAAGAAGAAAAAGAAAACGCGGAAAAGAATGAATAAAGAAAAAAACGGTGGAGAAAACCGACTCTTTTACCTTGAAGGAGGTCGCGCCCTATAGTTTGTCATGAACCAGGCGTAGTGGTTGTCGCTAGCTTGGCTAACTCCTATCCAGGCGACCTGGTTCGAACCTTGTTTCGCTCACTCTTTCCTGCAACTTATTTTATTAAGTGGGACCCAGTTGCGACAACAAGCAGAAAAATTCATTCAACAAGAGCTACTACTGTCTCGCTTAATGCGAGATATAGCTCTTGCGCATTAAGAGAGACGGTAGAAACTCTCGATGAATACGTCGAAAGTAATGGATCGACCTGTTTAGCGCACCTTTTTAAAGGAAAAAGGAAAAAATGGAGATGCTAGGATTCAAACTTGGGTATCCTCGATGATGTGTACTGTAGCTAGCCACTTGGTAAGCATCATCATGATCCCATGCAATAACTGGGCGCAGCGTACTTATACCATGGCGCGGCCACTGGCAAACAACCATTTTTTCATTGTTTTTTCCATATTTTTTTTGGTTTCCTTTGTTTTCATCAGTTTTTCTCCGTTTCTTTCTCCATTTTTTTCTTTTCATTCTCCATTTCTTCTATTTTATTAAGTTTTTTGGCTTCATTTTCTCTTGTTTCTTTTCTTTTTCCTTCTCCATTTTTTTTCATTCTTCTTGCGTTTGTCTTTCCTGTTTTTATCTTTATTTTCATTTTTATCTGGTTTATTTTGTTTCTTTCTTTTTTATTTAGTTTCTCTTTCTACATTTTTTATATGCCAACAACATTTTTTTATGGACATTTAACATTATTTTCAATACAATTTAGCGTTTTATAATAAATAGTCAACATTTTTTCTATACACATTTTTTACATTTTCAAATGCTTAATTAACATTTTTCAAATACAAGATTAACTTATTTTGAGTACATGGCCAACATTTTTTCTATACACACATTAAACTTTTTCAAATGCTTCATTAACATTTTTCAAATATAAGATTCAACATTTTTCAAGTACATGGTCAACATTTTTTTCTCTTTACTTTTAACATTTTGAAATGCTTGATTAACGTTTTTAAAATGCAATATTAACATTTTCTGAACACATGGCCAAAAAAATTTCTAAACACATTTTACATTTTTCAGATGCTTGATTAACATTTTTTTCAAATGCTTGATTAAAATTTTAATATACATGATCAAAATTTTCCATCCTTTTTTTAAACATGGACAACATTTTTCCTATACACATTTAACATATTAAAAATAGTTGATTAACATTTTTAAATACTTGTTCAACATCTTTTTCAAATGCTTGATTAACATTTTTACAAATATTATCAAAAAGAAAATTATCATTTTTTATTACATGTTCAACATTTGTTTATACATATTTAATATTTTCCAAATGCTTGATTAATATTTTACGAATCTTGTTCACCATTTTTTTAAATACTCGATTAAAATTTTTTCAAATACATGATCAAATTGTTTCATACACATTTTAATTTTTAATACATTTTTCGTATATGTGATTAACATTTTCGCTATACATGTTTAATATTATTTAAATGTTCATTTAACATTTTTAATTTTGTATGTAAAGTCATTTTTATTATAGATATATCTAAAATATTAAGAATTAAAAGAAAAATTAAAAGAAAGAAATAAAAATACAAGGCAAAAAAGTGGAAAAATTAAAAGAAAAAGAAAACGCTGAATGCCCACGGCCCGCACTGGGTCGGCCCATTATGCACGGAGCTTTAGGCGAGTGCTCGCTTCATCCTTTTCACGAGAGCCTCCCTCTGTCTCGCTTATAGTGAGATATAGGGGGGGGGGGAGCTCAAACAACCGCGCGACATTTATTCTGCGTCAAACAACCGCGGGACGCACGCACCGAACCCCGGACTGGGCCGGCCCCATAGTGGGCGCGCATGTTTCCTCGTACAGTAGCGCTGCGATGTTAATGTTTTAAAAAAAGCAAGACTGCCAGGATTCTACCTCTAGACCTCCATGTTGCGTACGAGAGGAGCTAACCAGTAGACCTAACAAGCATTCATGCTAAATTTGAAGCGTGCTAGTATAAGAACAAATATCAATGAAGAATATGTACAATTTTTGATTTTTTTTTAAACTTTCCTTCGAAAATGTGATCTTTTTAGCAAACGAGCAATGTTTCTAAAAATGATAAAAAAAATTAACAACTCGGACATATTTTCAAAATTAAAAAATAAAACAAAAGATGTGAACATTTTTTGACAGATTTGTTTTTGAAGTTCCTGAACATTTGCCGAAAACCCGAACATTTATAGAGTTTAGAGATCAAAAACTTCATTATGGGAACAAATTTTCAAAAGCACAACCAGCTTTTTGGAATAAAAAAGGAACAAAATTGAAAGCAAGAACATAATTTGAAATTGCGAACATTATTTGAAAAAATGTGAACACAGTCAAAAAATTTAACAATAAATTAAAAAATAGAACATTTTCGCAATCTAGAAAAAGCAAAAATAAACAGAAAATGAGAATATTTTTTTAATTTGTGAACAGTTTTGAATATGCGACCATTTTTTTAAATATAAACAAATAATTGAAAAGCAAACACTTTTCACAAAATACGTAACTTTTCAAAGCCCAAAAAGTTCAGGAAGTTTGAAAATTATTTATAAAATTCGTGAACAGATATTGAAAATAGAACAACTTTCTGAATTTGTGAACAAAATTTGAAAATAGGAACATTTTCTGAAAATATGAATATTTTTTGGGAACCTCAAAAATTTCTAAAAAAAAAGGAATACGAGAACATTGTTCAAAATTGCGAACATTATTTTTGAAAATATGAACATTTCTAGAAAACAGTAACAAAACTGAAACAACGAATATTTTTTGAATTCATGGACAAATTTAGAAAACAAGAACATTTTTTGAATGCGTGAACAAATTGGAAAAGTGGAACATTTTTTCAAATTCAGGAAAAAAGATCAAATTTCTGAACAAAAATGAAAAATGGGTACATTTTTCAATACTTTGAAGTTCTAAGCTATTTGGAATTTCCAAAGATTTCTTGAAAAAAGTGAACAATTTTTCAAATTCTAAACTTTTTGTAATTACTGAACAAAATTTGACAACTGGAACATTTTCCCAATATGTAAACAAAATTTAAGAAATTCAAACATTTATCTAATGTCTGAACCTTTGTTCAAAAAGAAAAATAAACTTGAATAATAAAAAGAACAGAAAATAATAAATGAAGAGAAAAGAAAAAGAAATAAGAGACAAAGGAAGAAAAACAACAAAAAAAGAAAAAATGGAAAGGAAACCGAAAACGAAAAAAAACGGTTAGCGAACCTGCTGGAATGTTCCTAAAATAAAAAAGAATCGGCTGAAACGTACTAGAAGTTTCCTAAAACCGGGAATACGGAAAACACTTAACGGGCCGGCCCATCTGAAACGACCGCTCGATCCCCTTAGCGTTCCCCCCGACATTTTGCCGCAACGAGCTGCAAATAGGGTTTGCCGCCCCTCTATCTGGCAGATCCTATATGACGCCCGCGTGCGTCCGTTCGTCCCTGCTTCGCTGAAGCGAAGCGAGCGAACGAGGCGCACGGGCCGGCCCACTCCGAGCGAGACCTGGTTTTGGGAACCTTCTAGTAGGTTCCGTGAACCGGTTCTTTTTGTAGTTCTTCCTTTTTTTCTGTTTCTTTTTTTTACCTTTTGTTTCCTTTTTCTATTTTTGTTTCTGTTTCTATTTTTACCTGTTGTGTCCTTTTTCTGTTTCTGTTTCTGTTTCTTTTCTTTCATTTTATCCTTTTTTGTTTTACTTTCACACTTTGTTTTTAAGAAAATTGTTTGCATTCCAAATTTTGTTCATAATTTCAAAAAAAAATCATGGATTTAAAATTTTGTTCACTTTTTATAAATTGGTTCACAATTTTAAAATTGTTCAACGTATATCAAAATTTGTTCAATATGTATTTAATATTTGTTCAACGTATATAGAAAAATTGTTCAATGTGTAGTTAAAAATAGTTCAACATATATTAAAAAAATGTTCAATGTATATGTAAAATTTGTGCATCATATATCACAAAATTTTACACTGTGTAGTTAAAAATTGTTCGGCATATTTTTACAAAAAAATCAATGTATATTTGAAGCGCATATCGCAAAATGTTCAATCACGTTTTAATATTTTGTTCGAGAAAACATTATTCATTTCTTGAAGGAACGATTAAAAGACAAATCTACCGCTGTACAAAATACCTACTCCCTCCGTCCCAAAATAAGTGACTCAAAACTGACTCAATTTTGTACTAAAGTTGAGTCATTTTTGAGTCACTTATTTTGGAACGGAGGGAGTACTATTGAGCGCTGTAGTCTAACAAATGGTCAGTCGCTAGTGCAATGGCGATCAAGGCTGTTGTCATCGATTTGTCGCGGGTTCGACTCTCGATCAATGCAATTTTTTCGTGGCATTTCTCTTTTAGTTTCGCTCGTGGGAATGGACCGGCCCATTTGGCGTGAATCCTTCAGCGAAAGCAGCTCGTTTTGACGCACGCGAGCGTCAGCTAGGAGCACTCCTCTAGAGGGGCGCCCGTAAGATTCAGGTCTTACAGCATTTCCGGTGTTGTGGGCTGGAAAGTGTGGCCCGATCCTAACCCGGGCACCGGGCTTCATCCAGGGCTACGAGGCTTGGCATCCATGCTCAGGTTTTCCCTATTGATTCAATTGGTAGCTCTCGGGAGAGAGAGAGAAAACAATCTTCAAGGAGTGGGATGACTGCCAGAGCTATGTCTTGTTCGTACCGATTCCTAATAGGAATCGCTTACGGGCGGACGACTACATGTTGAATCATTAGTTGCATCGCTCGATTGCTTCGCCAACACCATGTCCGACAGCTATGCTCGATCGATTTAGTCTGTTTTTTTGTGTCCTCTGTTGTTTTTTGTATTCGTTTTTTTTTCTGTTTTCTTTGATTTTATTTTTTTATTTATTTTCTTTTCAGTTTTGTTTGTTTTTGCAATGGTTTTCCTCCGTTTTTTCGTTGTACTTTGGTTTTATTTATTTCTTTCTTGGTTTCTTTTTTTTTCTTTTCTTTATGTTTCATTGTCGCTTTTTTTGTTTTTTTATCCAATAGATGTCTAGTTTCCATACACATTGTACATTTTCCGTATACATGTAAAACATTATTATACTCGTTAAGAAAAAATAAATACATGGTTAACATGTTTTCCAAAATATGTTTTGAATATACTATCCAAATGTGTGTTAAAAAATTGATACATGCTTACACATGTTTTGAATGATAAAAGATATTATTTTGAATTGTGTAAACATTAACATTTTTGTACATTGTACAAACATTTTAAAAAAAGTCACTAATACATAACATTTCTTTTGTACTACACAAACGTTTTTACATTGTATAATCGTTTTGTAAATGTCACGCACACTTTTTCCAAAGGTGTGACATTTCTTTATTGTCACAAACATTTTTCATACGCATGATTAATATTTTTTATACACATGATTAACATTTGTACTTTTTTCGTTCATGATATACTTTTTCGTACGCACCAAAACTATTTTTCTTTACATGTTTAATATTTTTAAATACAATATTAAAATTTTCAAAATTTTATGTACAAAATTAATTAAAAACTAAAATAAAAATGTGAATGAAAACAAAAAGAATCACGCATGACATCAACGTGATGTGGCTTGTGGTTACTTGGCTGGCCCAATTCAGCGAACCATGTCGAGGCTTTTTGACAGAGATTGGAACTTAAATGCCCGTGCGTTGCAACGGGATGTAAATATTTTTGTACGTTAGTTTCTAATTGACCTTGCCGTAATGTGCGATTGTGTAAATAGATGCTAATCGAATTTTGCCCGTGATTTACCTTATATTTTGATTGGATGTGATTTACCAGCCCAAAGTGCGGTTGTGTAAATAAATGTTCATTACAATCTGCCTGTGATTTACCTTATATTTTGATCAGAGGTTTGTAAGTAAATTAAAGTGAAATTAGTTCAGAAGGTAAGTAAACTAAGGTGATTGATTATTATATGGAGAATGTTGGACGAAGGGGTGATGGGAAGAAAAGTGAAACGGGAACCTTACGTTCTTTTTAAGTAGTAGAGATTTTATCTACAAAATGTACAAAATTAGTTTAAAACAAAATTAAAAATGTGAAGGAAAAACAAAAAAAACAGGCATGACATCAGCTGATGCGGCTTGTGGTTACTGTGCTGGCCCAATTCAGGCTCCCTGCAGGCAAACCGTGCCTAGGCTTTTTGACAGAGACTAAAACAATGCTCGTGCCTTGTACGGGATATAAATATTTTTATACGTTAGTTTCTAATTTACCTGGCCATAATATGCGATTTTGTAAATAAATGTTCATCAAATTCTGCCCGTGATTTACCATATATTTTGATCAGAAGTGATTTACCTGCTCATAGTGCCGTTGTGTAAATAAATGTTCATTACATTTTGCCCGTGATTTGCCTTATATTTTGATCAGAAGTTTGATAAATAAACTAAAGTGGAATTAGTTCAGAAGGTAAGTAAACTAAGGTGATTGATTATCATATGGAGAAAGTTAGACGAAGGGGATGGGAAGAAAGGTGAAACGGAACCTTATGTTCTTTTTAAGTAGTAGAGAAGAGATTTGATGTGGCTGTCGTTGCATCGTAAAAGACCAAATTGTTCGCGGCCGTGCCTTCAACATCTACTTCCACAAAGAGAAGTGCTAATGTGACCACCTTTAATTTCTCTAATGTGGTGGCAATTTTACCCACGGGTACGGGTACCCACGGGTACCATACCTGTATGGGTAGGGTATAGGCACACTTTTATACCCATGACTAGTACCCATACCCTACCCGTTAAGTCATGGGTAGGGTACGGTTATAGACTTGTACTTGCGGGTATACCCATACCCTGCCCGTTTGTGACCTAATGTTAAGTTGTCATTAATTAATCATTAATTTGTCATGTGACTTGTCCACTCCTATTGACTTATGAGTATGTTGTACTAATCTACCTGTTATTGAGTTAAGATAACAGTTTTTTGTCAAATGTGCTATCAATGAGTGTAAAAGTATGAACAACTCGTGTACTATTTGTTCTACCCGACGGGTACCCAATGGGTACGGGTAATCCGTCGGGTATGGGTAAGGGTAACTTTTCATACCCATGGGTACGGGTATGGTTAGAATTTTGTACCCACTGACTATACGGGTATGGGTATGGTATTGCTCTACCCTGTCCATACCCTACCATTGCCATCTTTATTTAGGAGCGAGGTGGAACGTTCTTGTCTAAGCATTTGATGCTAGCAGCAAAGCAAAGGTTTGGTTGGAGAGGTTAACATCCTAAAGCAAAGTTACTGCAGGTAGTTTTATCTCAACATCATGAACAACAAAGTAAAATTATACAGGTCTTGTATTGTGTGTAAAGTTTCTGTCTACTTTATGGGACCTTGTGATCTTGGATATCAAGCTTGCCAGCTTGGGCTTCGCTCGATCGTCAAACAATTTTTTTTCCTTCGTGCCCCTTGTCGTCCTAGTTTACAGATTTGTGAAACAGGATCACCAATAGGTACTGGTAGATAAGTTTGTAGATAAAAATAGACATGCCACAACTAACAACTTATCATATATTACTCTAATCTCCCTCCGTTCCTTTATATAAGGTATATTTGTTTTTTGATAAAATTTCACAATGTAAGGTGCATTTGTTCTAATCTCTCATAATTCCAATCTTGGCCCTCCAGAAAAAGGAAAGTATCTCTCACCTGATTGCATGTATCTCTCCTTGTAGATAAAGAAAAGGAAACTATCTCTCTCTCGATTGTGTGTATCTCTTCCTTTCCTAGCCTAAATGATTTACTTGCCCCTAATCTACAAATTAGAGAAGGGTAATTTTGTCCTATCTAGTGCATAATTATGTGCCTTAGTCACCGTGCTGAAAATAATACACCTTAGATAAAGGAATGGAGGGAGTATAATTTATCTAAGTTTTCAATATGAGGTGAGAAATAGTGGTGGACCTAAGATCTTAGGGCGTGTTTGGTTGCCGTTTGCTACAGTGCCTGCATCGCATACACTTCTCCACCCAACATGGCTATGCAAATGTAGCCTCAAATGCACCATATGCATGTTGTTTGGTTGCCTGCATGCCCTCTTACCTGCATGGGCTGAACCACACTGCCTGGTGTTTGGTTGCCTGCATGTTAGTCCACAAGCCCAAGGCATGGTGTTCGTTTGTATGCAAGGCCTGATGTGTGGTAACCTCTTTGGCTAGTTGGTGAGGTTACCACCACACTTCGGCAGCACACATCAGCACAACAGAGTATAAACAGAGCATCAACTAGATAATTAAGATACAAGCAGTACGATAGTTCATAACAGTTCTACGCATAAACCATAGCAGACTCGATAGTACTTAGGGAGGCCCCGGCCCTACTCCTTGGCAACGAAGGCTTCGTCGTGCTTCCCGCACTTGTTGAC
The DNA here is from genome assembly GCF_018294505.1 of Triticum aestivum. NCBI lineage: Eukaryota > Viridiplantae > Streptophyta > Magnoliopsida > Poales > Poaceae > Triticum > Triticum aestivum. The sequence continues at coordinate 372,416,454 of NC_057807.1, forward strand.
GACCTCAATGCCATCGTCGTCGAAGATGATGACCTTGAGGGTGTCGGGAGTGAGGAGCTTGAACGTCACCATGTAGCCGATCTTGATCTGATGAACAGCTGCTTAGGCGGCCCAACCCTGATCCAGGGTCACCCTGCCGTTCATCAGCTTGACCGTCACCTTCCAGGAGCAACCGGTGTTGTTCCTGAGCTTGAACTCCGTCGGCACTGCGACGAAGTGCTTGGTGAAGTCCAGGGGCATGGGGATGCACTCAAGCTTCGGTGCAAGGAATGACCTTGCAGAAGTGAGTTGGCCATCCTCCTGATGGTAGTGGCCATAGTTGCGGCGCTTGTTGCTGGGGGGCTCCTCCATGCCCTCGTCGTCGCCACCCTCGGGCGTCTTCAGGTCTTCCTCGGCGGTGGGCGGCAGCTCAACCTCGTCGGGCATTGGGTGAAGGGGCTGCTTGCCCTGGCTGTCAACGGCCGGGAGCACCTCCGTGCCCATCTCATTGCTATCCTCGATCTGCACACAAGTCATGGAGTCAGGCATTGCACAGAGTTCATGGCTAATTCAAGAGCTTGCAGTTAAAATGGCATGACTGTCACTCTTCTCCTCCTCTCCACCCCCCCTATATTTACTCACCCTGCCCACCATTATTTACCCACCCCCTCTCTTCTCTCAATGTCAACCTTCCTCCTCCCCCATCGCCATGAGCTCTAGCTCCAGCTCCAACGGCAACCCCTTCCATTGGGGTATTGGCTGGAGAGCCTTCTTCCTCGGGTGGACGACTGGTGACCGGAAAAGTTCGAGAACACCATGGAGGTGTGCTTGAACTTCGGCTCCATGCCGGCCATGCAGAACGTATCCAATGCCGTGCTCATGAAGGCCACTCAAGATGAGCTGAAGACGCTGATTCCTGACCCAGCGAAGGGCGCGATGGCAGTTGACATCCTTTGTTGGGCCATGAATCAGGCCGTCTCCGACGACCCTAAACAGAGGAAGAAGTGGCGCAAGTACAAGACATACTTTGCTCCTAATGACCGCTGTGCCGCAGTATACTCGAAGACGGGTATCGCGCCGCCGGCGGTTATCGGCGGGGAGCCTAAGGAGGAGGAAGAAGAGGCGGTGCACATGCCAAGTAGGGCGCCAGAGCCAGTCCGTCCTACCTGGCAGATCGACCTCGACTCCGCCGAGGACGACAAGGACGACCCGCCGGCCCGCACGGTGATGAATAAGAAGATGAAGGCCAGCGGCTCGACCAGCCGCTCCGCACGTCGGTGACGGCCGCCGCGGTCAGCCGGTGTCCGTTCTGTACCCCCTTTGCCCCTATTCCCTTATCCCCCAATCCCTAAATCTATCGATCTTGCATGTATGAACTGCTATGTATGAACTACTATGAACTAGTATGATTTACCTCTATGCTTAGCTACCTTTATTCCCCATTCCCATCCGCCGTGGATCGAATCTAGCGTTCATGTGGAAGAGAGAGAAGTGCTTACCGCCATTGGGGTGTTCGGTGGTCTTCTTCCTCTGCTCCGATCCGCCGCCGCCGGTGATGGAGTCTGGTGGTCTTCTTCCTCTGCTCCGATCCGCCGCCGCCGGTGAGAGTTGGGAGAGTGGGGAAGAGTGGGGAGAGGGAGCGGTGAGAGGCGGTGAGGCTAATAACTGCCGGTGCTTCGGGAAGCAACGCGTCTTCTTGAGCATGGTCGCGCGCGTGCAGCCGCGCCCGCCCACGTGCACCGCTCGGGCCTGGCCCTGGAGAAACTATCGATTCATGCGTTCCCAGTGAGCCAGGCCCTGAGGTGCTTTAAGAAGCGTGTGATGCAGGCCCAATAGTGTATGCAGGCTACCAAACAGGTCGAATCCTTCCTGCGCGGGCCTGGTTGGACCTCACACAGGCAACCAAACACGCCCTTAGTATCTGGGCAGATTTCTGACGCGAAGTGCCCGGATTGCAAAAAAGAAAGGGAATCCTCCCTCCTGCGACGCTCCCGCTGGGCAACCCTAGATTGCTCCGCCGCCGGTCGCCCCCCTTGCCTCCGCCGGAGGGCGCGAGCGGGTGAAGCCCGCTCATCGCTAGCGGCGACGGGGCCTTCTCGTCTTCGCCTGTGGGAGTTTCGGTGCGGGCCGGACTCCTCCGGCCGGATGCGGCGCTCGGCGCTGGGCGCGGCAGCTCTCGGCGGCATGCCGGCGTGGGCCGGCGACGATGCGTGACGGCGATGCGACGGGCGGCGCGACGATGGTGCGGGCTCGAGGTTGGTGGAGGCGGCTGCGTCATGGCGGCTCGTCCAGGTCCGCTTCTGGCGCCGCGGGTCATGGGCGACCTGGGCCCCGGTCGACCTTCCTTGCCATGGCTCGGGGATGGGAGGGGGACGGAAGGGGCGGCGGTGCAGCAGCGGGTGGATGCATGCACCGCGGCTAGGGCGGGCCCTTGCGGCTGGTCGCCGACGCACGGCGCGGGAGACTCCCCTGGTGACCATCCTTGGACGCGGCAACAGGCTCTGCTCCCTCCTCTTCGGTGACGGGCTTCTGTCGTGGCCGTGCTCGGGGCCGGACCTATGGCAGGATGGGGCGAAACGGTGGTTTCGGGGGGGGGGGGGGGGGGAGCCAGTTGGATGGACGGGAGCTCCGTGCCGAGTTGCCCGTCGCCGGCACTATGTTATCGCCGGTCGTGGCTGTTGGGGAACGTAGCAGAAATTCAAAATTTTCTATGCATCACCAAGATCAATCTATGGAGATTCTAGCAACAAGAGAGGGAGAGGATGAGTGCATCTTCATACCCTTGAAGATCGTGATGCGGAAGCGTTACAAGAACACGGATGAGGGAGTCGTACTCGCGGCGATTCAAATCGCGGAAGATCCGATCTAACGCCGAACAGACGGCGCCTCCGCGTTCAACACACGTACAGCCCGGGGACGTCTCCTCCTTCTTGATCCAGCAAGGGGAGAGGAGAAGTTGAGGGAGAGCTCCGGCAGCACAACGGCGTGGTGGTGGAGCTTGCAGTTCTCCGGCATGGCTTCGCCAAGCACTAGCGAGGAGGAGGTGGAGTTGGAGAGGGGGAGGGCTGCGCTAGGGGCAAGGGTGAAGCTCCCATGCGCCTCCCCACTATATATAGGGGTGGAGGGGGCTGGTTTCTTGCCCTCCAAGTCCATTGGGGCGTTAGCAAAGGTGGGAGGAAAGAAATCCCATCATTTCCTTCCCCACCGATTGTTATCCCCCCTTTTTAGGGATCTTGATCTTATCCCTTTGGGACATGATCTTATTCCTTCTAAGGGGGGGGGATCTTGGTGCGCCTTGACCAGGGGTGTGGGGCCTTGCCCCCACTACCCACGTTCATGTGGGTCCCCCCATGCAGGTGGGCCCCACTCCTGAACCTTCTAGAACCTTCCCGGTACAATACCGAAAAATCCCGAACATTTTCCGGTGGCCAAAATAGGACTTCCCATATATAAATCTTTACCTCCAGACCATTCCGGAACTCCTTGTGATGTCCGGGATCTCATCCGGGACTCCGAACAACATTCGGTAACTGCACACTAATTCCCATAACAACTCTAGCGTCACCGAACCTTAAGTGTGTAGACCCTGCGGGTTCGGGAATTATGCAGACATGACCGAGACATCTCTCTGGCCAATAACCAACAACGGGATCTGGATACCCATGTTGTCTCTCACATGTTCCATGATGATCTCATCAGATGAACCATGATGTCAAGGATTCAAGCAATCCCGTATACAATTCCCTTTGTCAATCGGTACGTTACTTGCCCGAGATTCGATCGTCGGTATCCCAATACCTCGTTCAATCTCGTTACCAGCAAGTCACTTTACTCGTTCCATAATGCATGATCCCATGACTAACTACTTAGTCACATTGAGCTCATTATGATGATGCATTACCGAGTGGGCCCAGAGATACCTCTCCGTCATCGGAGTGACAAATCCCAGTCTCGATTCGTGCCAACCCAACAGACACTTTCAGAGATACTTGTAGTGCACCTTTATAGCCACCCAGTTACGTTGTGACGTTTGGTACACCCAAAGCATTCCTACGGTATCCGGGAGTTGCACAATCTCATGGTCTAAGGAAATGATACTTGACATTAGAAAAGCTCTTAGCAAACGAACTACACGATCTTGTGCTATGCTTAGGATTGGGTCTTGTCCATCACATCACTCTCCTAATGATGTGATCCCGTTATCAATGATATCCAATGTCCATGGTCAGGAAACCATAACCATCTATTGATCAACGAGCTAGTCAACTAGAGGCTCACTAGGGACATGTTGTGGTCTATGTATTCACACATGTATTACGGTTTCCAGTTAATACAATTATAGCATGAACAATAGACAATTATCATGAACAAGGAAATATAATAATAACCATTTTATTATTGCCTCTGGGGCATATTTCCAACAGTCTCCCACTTGCACTAGAGTCAATAATCTAGTTCACATCATTATGTGATTGTAATGAATCCAACACCCATGGTGTTTGATCATATCTCGCTTGTGAGAGAGGTTTATTAGTCAACAGGTCTGAACCTTTCAGATCCGTGTGTGCTTTACAAATCTCTATGTCATCTTGTAGATGCAGCTTCCACGCGCTACTTGGAGCTATTCCAAACAACTGCTCTACTATACGAATCTGGTTTACTACTCAGAGTCATCCGGATTAGTGTCAAAGTTTGCATTGACGTAACCCTTTACGATGAACTCTTTTACCACCTCCATAATCGAGAAAATTCCTTAGTCAACCAGTTACTAAGGATAAGTTTGACCATTGTCATGTGATCCATTCCTGGATCACACTTGTACCCTTTGACTGACTCATGGCAAGGCACACTTCAGGTGCGGTACACAACATAGCATACTTTAGAGCCTACGTCTAAAGCATAGGGGACGACCTTCGTCCTTTCTCTCTCTTCTATCGTGGTCAGGTCTTGAATCTTACTCAATACTAACACAGCCAAGAACTCCTTCTTTGCTGATCTATTTTGAACTCCTTCAAAATCTTGTCACAGTATGTGTCCGTTTGAAAGTACTATTAAGCGATTTTGATCTATCCTTATAGATCTTGATGCTCAATGTTCAAGTAGCTTAATCTAGGTTTTCCATTAAAAAACACTTTTCAAATAACCCTATATACTTTCCAGAAATTCTACAGGATTTCTGATCAACAATATGTTAACAATATATACTCATCAGAAATTCTATAGTGCTCCCACTCACTTCTTTGGAAATACAAGTTTCTCATAAACTTTGTATAAACCCAAAATCTTTGATCATCTCATCAAAGCGTATATTCCATCTCCGAGATGCTTACTCCAGTCCTTAGAAGGATTACTAGAGCTTTGCATACTTGTTAGCGTCTTTCAGGATTGACAAAACCTTCTGGTTGTATCACATACAACCTTTCCTCAAGAAAAACGTCGAGGAAACAATGTTTTGACATCCTATCTGGAAGATTTCATAAATAATGCAGTAACTGCTAATATAATTCCAACAGACTCTTAGCATCGCTATGAGCGAGAAAGTCTCATCGTAGTCAACTCCTTGAACTTGTCGGAAAACATCTTAGCGACAAGTCGAGCTTTCTTAATGGTGACACTTACCATCATTTTCCGTCTTCCTTTTAAAATCCATCTGTACTCAACGGCCTTACGACCATCAAATAGTTCTTCCAAAGTCTATACTTTATTTTCATACATGGATCCTCTCCCGGATTTTATGGCCTCAAGCCATTCGTCGAAATCTGGGCCCACCATCGCTTCTCCATAGCTCGTAGGTTCATTGTTGTCTAGCAACATGACCTCCAGGACAGGATTACGTACCACTCTGGAGTAGTACATATCCTTGTCGACCTACGAGTTTTAGTAGTGACTTGATCCAAAGTTTAATGATCAATATCATCAACTTCCACTTCAATTGGTGTAGGCGCTACAGGAACAACTTCCTGTGCCCTGCTACACACTAGTTGAAGTGACGGTTTAATAACCTCATCAAGTCTCCACCATCCTCCCACTCAATTCTTTCGAGAGAAACTTTTCCTCGAGAAAGGACCCGTTTTTAGAAACAATCACTTTTGCTTCCGGATCTGAAATAGGAGGTATACCCAACTGTTTTGGGTGTCCTATGAAGATGCATTTATCCGCTTTGGGTTCGAGATTATCAGGCTAATACCTTTTTCACATAAGCGTCGCAGTCCCAAACCTTTTAAGAAATGACAGCTTAGGTTTCTCTAAACCACAGTTCATACGGTGTCATCTCAATGGAAATGTGTGGTGCCCTATTAAAGTGAATGTGGTTGTCTCTAATGCCTAACCCATAAACGATAGTGTTAATTCGATAAGAGACATCATGGTATGCACCATATCCAATAGGGTGCAGTTATGATGTTTGGACACACCATCACACTATGGTGTTCCAGGCGGTATTAGTTGTGAAACAATTTCCACAATGTCTTAATTGTGTGCCAAACTCCTAACTCAGATATTCATCTCTATGATCATATCATAGACATTTTATCCTCTTGTCACAACGATCTTCAACTTCACTCTGAAATTACTTGAACCTTTCAATAATTCAGACTCGTGTTTCATCAAGTAAATATACTTAGCATCTACTCAAATCATCTGTGAAGTAAGAACATAACGATATCCACTACGTGCCTCAGCACTCATTGGACTGCACACATCAAAATGTATTTCTTCCAACAAGTTGCTTTCTTGTTCCATCTCACTGAAAACGAGGCCTTTCAGTCATCTTGCCCATGTGGTATGATTTGCATGTCTCAAGTGATTCAAAACCAAGTGAGTCCAAACCATCCATCTGCATGGAGTTTCTTCATGCGTACATACCAATAGACATGGTTCGCATGTCTCAAACTTTTCAAAAACGAGTGAGTCCAAAGATCCATCAACATGGAGCTTCTTCGTGCGTTTTATACCAGTATGACTCAAATGGCAGTGCCACAAGTAGGTGGTACTATCATTACTATCTTATATCTTTTAGCATGAACATGTGTATCACTATGATCGAGATTCAATAAACCATTCATTTAAGTGCAAGACCATTGAAGGTATTATTCAAATAAACAGAGTAACCATTATTCTCCTTAAAATGAATAACCGTATTGCGATAAACATAATCCAATCATGTCTATGCTCAACGCAAATAACAATTATTTAGGTTTAACACCAATCTCGATGGTAGATTGAGTATGTGATGCTTGATCACATCAACCTTGGAAACACTTCCAACACATATAGTCATCTCACCTTTAGCTAGTCTCCGTTTATTCCCTAGCTTTTATTTCGAGTTACTAACACTTAGCAACCGAACCGGTATCTAATACCCTGGTGCTACTAGGAGTACTAGTAAAGTACACATTTAATATAATGTATATCCAATATACTTCTATCGACCTTGCCAGCCTTCTTATCTACCAAGTATCTAGGGTAGTTCTGCTTCAGTGACCGTTCCCCTCATTACAGAAGCACTTAGTCTCGGGTTTGGTTTCAACCATGGGTTTCTTCACTAGAGCAGCAACTGATTTGCCATTTCTTGAAGTATCCCTTTAAAAGGATCGATATGGTTGACTAGAGGGGGGTGAATAGGCAACTAACAATTTTTAAGCTTTTCTTTATCAATTTAAACCTTGCAACAAAATAGGTTGACTAGATATGCAACTACGTGGATAACCTATATGATGCAAAGACAACTAGCACACAAGCAAGCAATAGATACAACACAAGTAAGCTTGCAAAAGTAAAGGCACGAAATAACCAAGAGTGGAGCCGGTGAAGACGAGGATGTGTTACCGAAGTTCCTTCCTTTTAAGGGGAAGTACGTCTCCATTAGAGCGGTGTGGAGGCACAATGCTCCCCAAGAAGCCACTAGGGCCACCGTAATCTCCTCACGCCCTCACACAATGCGAGATGCCGTGATTCCACTATTGGTGCCCTTGAAGGCGGTGACCGAACCTTTACAAGCAAGGTTGGGGCAATCTCCACAACACTTGGAGGCTCCCAACAACACCATGAAGCTTCACCACAATGGAGTATGGCTTTGAGGTGACCTCAACCGTCTAGGGTGCTCAAACACCCAAGAGTAACAAGATCCGCTAGGGATTAGTGGGGGGAATCGAATATCTCTTGGTGGAAGTGTAGATCGGGCCCTTGTCACCCAATCCCGAGCAAATCAACAAGTTTGATTGGCTAGGGAGAGAGATCGGGCCAAATGGAGCTTGGAGCAACAATGGAGCTTAGAGATAGAAGAGGTGGTCAACTAGAGGTAGGAGACGCCCCTTTTATAGTCATGGAAAAGATCCAACCATTATCCACATGTTCAGCCTGCGACATGCGGTACTACCGCTCCAGGAGCGCGGTACTACCGCAAGGCCACGCGGTACTACCGTGGAGGGCCACGGTACTTCCACGGCAGCAACAGAGGCCGGGACTTGCCTGACTGAGTGCAGTACTACCGCTTGCGCGGTACTACCGCTCCCCCTTGCGGTACTACCGCAAGGCAGGAAAGTCAAAGCCTACGAAGAGCACGGATGAAATAAAATACATCCGTGCCTACTTCCGCTGAAAATGAAGCAGTGCAAAAATCCGACGCGGTACTACCGCGCACGAGGCGCGGTACTACTGTGGAGATGCAGATATAAAATATTACATCCGCTCCTACTACCGTGACTCAGCGGTACTAGGCATGAGGGCTACGGTACTACGACTCCGGGGGAGCGGTACCACCGTGGCCTCCCGCGGTACTACCGCGCAGGACGTGCGGTACTACCGTGAGGGCGCGGATGTAAAAAATTACATCCGCCCCTAGTACCGTACCGGAGCAGCACTAGGCCTGGGACCCACAGTACTAAGGCTCCAGAGGAGCGGTACTACCATGACCCCCAGCGGTACTACCGCAAGTACAACAGTAGCCGTCAGATTAAGCACAACTAGGATAACGAAGAGATGCTCCAAAGTGCAAGGGAAAGGAAGGACATGTGTACGTGTTGATTCCACCCGAACCTTTCTGACGCGGACCCCCTCTTAATAGTACGGCTCTCCTACGACTCAAATCCACCAAAGAGAAACGTAGAACAACGCCGTCTTCAATAGTCTTCGAGGGGCACCGAATCGTCTCGTGCCTAGAGATGAAGCGTCTGAGAAACTAAAGGCACACGATTAGTCCGCAAAAGCATTTTCATCAATCACCAAAACACTTAAGGGATAAATATGCTCTTACAATCTCCTCCTTTTTGGTGGATTGATGACAATACGGGATTTGCACATAGAGAGATAATATAGGGCACAGGCAAACCCCTCCTCTCTAGAATATAGACGGGCTCCCCCTAGATGTGTGCAATCTAGATAGATGCTTTGGACTGCATCGCACACAACCTAGGATCAACACTCCCCCTATATTATAGAGACAAAGGCATGATAACTAACATCTAAGCAGAGCATATCACAAAGGTAGCACAATATATCACAAGCTTGCTAAGATAGATAGAGTGCATATGTCTTACACCATATGAAGTAAAGCAACCCAAAGCAACTAAAACGAGGTTCAAAGAGAAAGCAGCAAACACACCGAACACGAACGACGACACAAGACTCGCAAATCCCTACACTCTCTCCCCCTTTGGCATCGAGACGCCAAAAAGGCAGAGAGGACACCTACACACACGGGGTGGCTCAAGCAGGGAACTCATCCCAACCCTCTCCGTCGGACTCCTCGGCAGCAGGGATGGTCTCCTCGACGTCCTCCTTAGAATCAATCCACCTGTAGCCTTGCTTCTCCATCCACTCAGCCTCTGGAGTGATGCGATCCTCAGAACCGCCAGACACATCCTCACCATAGAGCTGCAAGATCTTCTTGTCCCGGCGATGACTCTCCTTGGATGCCACGTGAGTCCTGTACTGGCCCTTAGCTTGCATGCAGAAAAGAGTCTTCATCTTGTCCTTCAGCTTCTTGGCCCACGAGGGCATAGAGGAACTATGAGAAGGCCTGGCAGCATGGTCCTCAGCAACATCCTCTGCGCCAACATCCTCCTCATCAACAGCAGCCCTAGCAGCAGACACCTCAGCGCGAGTAGTAGTGTTGGCCCAGTTGGACTTGACACGGAGACAGATGGGATCATGGCGAATCCAGTCTGGAGCAAGGAACTCCTCACCAGGAAACATCTTCTCCCAAGTCTTCGAGATCGGCAGAAACAGATAGGGCCCATAGATAGGCACTTTGCGGTTGAACATCACAAACCGAGGCTCACACCACATGATGTGTGAGACATCAAGTGGCTGAGTCTGAGACAAATGAGCCTCCTCGTAAATGAGCATCATATCCACCATATAGGCATGAACCTTGTCCTTGTCACCAATGCGAGGGAACAAGGAGTTGCGGAAGATGCGATACATGATATCCAGGAAGGAGTTGAGCACCCACCCTATCTTGCCATTGGGAAGCGCCTTCTCAACATAGTAGGGCTGAAGCTTGTCCTTGCTAGCAGACTCAGGATTGCCATGAGGGCGAACACCCACGAGAGTGTCAAGCCCGTCATCAGGAACGTGGAGCAAATCCATGAACTCCTTCCAGGTAGCAGTCAACTGACGTCCATTGGACATCCAGGTCATCCTCCTCTCCTCATCGGGGTGAAAGTAGACTGAGGCAAAGAACTGACAAACAAGCTCAGGATCATAGTCAAGGTGAAAAGAGATCACATGTTCAATACCAAACTGCTCCACCAAATCCAGAGCTTCTCCAAAGTACGCACGATGCTTGTCCTTCCTCAGGTGATGCATTTCTATCCATTTGACATCCACATAGGTATTCTGCTTGTTGTTGATGACATCCAGATAAATGAGAGTCTGTTGCTTGTTCCAAAACAGTTCACAACCTTTGGCAGTAGCACGGGGATGCACATACGGGTTGAGCTTCTGGAGATGGACGAACTTAGATTGGGGTATCTCGTCCATGCTCTTGTTGGGTTCCTTGTGCTTACTAGCTGATGTCTTGACATGGCGCTTGGGGGCAGTGGAGCCCTCTGGTGCTTCACCTGGATTGCGCAGATGCTTGGAACTAGTGTCACGACTGGGATTGGAACGGCGAGAGCCACCACCTGAGACACAAACGCAAAACACGCACGAAACGCAAAAAGGATCAATGCAAAGACCACGGTAAAGCACAAGAAACACATAGAAAGTATACGTGAAAGTTGCCATGAGATAGATGTGAGCCACGGTAGTACTGCCAGAGCCTGCGGTACTAAAATTTTAGTACCGCTCCAGGTCGCGGTAGTACCGTGCGAGGCACGGTAGTACCATGGTTGGAGCGGTAGTAAAGTTTTAGTGCCGCAGTGAGTGTGGTAGTACCGCGCCAGAGGGCGGTAGTACCGCGCCAGATGGGCGGTAGTACCGCACCACATCAGATCCAAACGACGGTTTGAATCTGAAAAGAACCGTGAAACCATGGCAGTGCTACGGTGATCAAATCTAGCATAGGACAAAGGACAAGTATAATTCCTACGCAATACTACACTCCTTCATCCTACTCTTGCAAAGATTAAGCCTAAGAATCTCAAGAACACACAAGTCTCCCCCAAAACCTAGAGACAACGAACACAACAAAAATGAGAAGGAGGTGGGGAAAGACCTTGGTCCATAGCAAGAGCACGTGGTGGGGAACGATCCCACCGGTCGGAATCACGGGAGGGCAGCCGGAGGCGGACATCCGGCGACGGACGCCGGCCCCGTTCTTGAGCGAGGGAGAGAGACAAAGACGAGATGGGGAACTGGCGAATGGGTATGGGGGAGTTAGAACTCCCCCTGCCCGTCCTTATCCCCACGCGTTCGAGACGTCGCGGTAGTACCGCATGTCATCGCGGTAGTACCGCTTGGGCGGAAGTACCGCACCTAAGCGGTAGTACCGCTCTCCCAGGCAGCAGTAAAAAATTACTGCCGCGTGGGGGCGGTAGTACCGTGCTCCCTCATGCGGTAGTACTGTAGCAGGCTACGGTAGTACCGTGAGCTCAAGAAAAAGCAGGTTTCTACACACGAAAAGAGGTCTTTGCAAAGAAACTTTTTAGCACAAAAGACACCACAAGAACACGAACAACCCAAGGCAGAAGACAACAAGGAGCAACCATGCGACACAACCTCTCAAGGAGAGGGCGGTGGCAAGAGCCACCTATGTTTGAGTTCGTTGGTATGGCACCGCGAAGAATTATCCTTGGGCCCATGACCAAAACTCATCTTTGAAGCACAAGTACCATAAAAAATGGCTAATGTGAAAGAGTTGATCGATTTATGCATAATGGGGGAGGGAGAGTTCATTGATAGAACAACACTCCCCCTATGTCCATGCCTACATCTAAACTAGACAACAAGTTGAGTGTGGTGGGGGGTGCAAGGGTTCAAGTCACATTGCTCGAATCAATGATATTTAGCTCATACCTTAACTCGTGAAATCTTGCTTCATCCAAGGGCTTCGTGAAAATATCTGCAAGGTTATCATGAGTGTTGACATACTTGAGCTCGATCTCCCCTCGCCTAATGTGATCCCGGATGAAGTGATACCAAATCTCAATATGCTTCATCTTGAAGTGTTGCACCGGGTTGAGAGAAATCTTGATGGCACTTTCATTGTCACACCAAAGAGGCACTTTGTCACAAATGACACCATACTCCTTTAAAGTTTGCCTCATCCATAAGAGTTGTGCACAACAACTACCGGCCGCCACATATTCCGCTTCGGTGGACGAGAGAGACACACATCTTTGCTTCTTGGAAGACCAACTTACCGAAGAGCAACCAAGAAATTGGCACCCTCCGGAAGTGGACTTCCTATCCACCTTGTCTCCCGCCCAATCAGAATCCGTGAATCCTTCAAGCTTGAAGTTAGCTCCTCTTGGGTACCATAGGCCAAAGTTTGGGGTATGAGCCAAATATCAAAAGATTCGCTTGACCGCCACCAAGTGGCTTTCCTTTGGTGCGGCTTGGAACCGTGCACACATTCTCACACTCAACATGATATCCGGTCTAGATGTACAAAGGTAAAGCAAGGAACCAATCATAGAGCGATATACCTTTTGATCCACTGCTTTACCATTGGGATCAATGTCAAGTTGGCACTTGGTGGGCATCGGAGTAGAGGCCGGCTTGACATCACTTAGCTTGAATCTCTTAAGCATGTCTTGAGTGTATTTGGCTTGGTTGATGAAGGTACCTTCTCTTCTTTTTTTGATATCAAAACCAAGGAAGAACTTCAACTCTCCCATCAAAGACATCTTGAACTTAGAGGTCATGAGAGCGGCAAATTCTTCATTGAAAGCATTGTTAGGGGAACCAAAGATAATGTCATCAACATATAGTTGGCACACAAACAACTCCCTTTGACCTTCTTAGTAAAAAGAGTGGGATCGATTTGCCCTACTTCAAATCCACGATCTTGTAACAACTCGGTAAGGTGGTCATACCACGCACGTGGGGCTTGTTTAAGGCCATAGAGTGCCTTATCGAGTTGATACACATGATCCGGGAAGTAAGGATCCTCGAACCCGGGGGGTTGCTTGACATAAACCAACTCATTAATAGGACCATTAAGAAAAGCACTTTTCACATCCATTTGTTATAACTTAAAGTTGTGATGGGAAGCATAAGCAATCAACAAATGAATGGATTCAAGGCGAGCAACGGGAGCAAAGGTTTCACCGTAGTCGATACCCTCGACTTGGGAGTAGCCTTGTGCTACCAATCTTGCCTTGTTGCGAATGATGTTCCCATGAGCATCTTGCTTGTTCTTGAAGATCCACTTGGTTCCAATGATGTTATGGTTCCCCGAAGGCCTTGGCACAAACCTCCACACCTTGTTGTACTCGAAGTTGTTGAGTTCTTCATGCATGGCATTGAGCCAATCCGAGTCTTCGAGCGCCTCATAGACCTTTTGGGGTTCAACACAAGAGACAAACGCGTGATGTTCACAATGGTTTGCTAATTGTCTACGAGTGCTTACCCCCTTTCTTAGGCTTCCAACCACATTCTCCATGAGATGGCCTTTGGTGGTGAGTTTGAAAGCAATCTTCGCGGCACGACGCTCTAATTCCTCCTCGGATGTGGAAGGAGGAGGGTTAACTTGATCATCTTGAGCGCCATCTTGAGCTTGTTCTTGATCTTGAGCTTGCTCATGATCTTGAACTTGCTCGAGGGGGAGAACTTGACCTTGGGCATCATTTGGAGGTTCACCATCATCTTGACATTGATCTTGCCCTTGGTCTTGTTCCCGAGGTTGATGGCCTACACTTTGTTCTTCGGAAGCGTGTGGGTCTTGAGTAGGTGAAGGCTCCACTTGAGTGGAGCATTGTCCTTCTCCTTCGGCCACAAGGGGTTCCTAAATGGGTAGAATATGACCAATACCCATTCTTCTTATGGCTTGGGGAGGAATTTCATCACCTACATCACAAGTACCACTTTGCTCCACTTGGGAGCCGTTATTTTCGTCAAACTCCACGTTACACGTCTCCTCAATGAGTCTGGTGGACTTGTTGAGAACACGGTAAGCATGAGAGTTTGTAGCATAACCAACAAATATGCCCTTATAAGCTCTAGCCTCAAATTTAGACAAACGAACACCTTTCTTGAGAATGAAACACTTACACCCGAACACCCGGAAGTACTTGAGATTGGGATTGTTTCCGGTGAGTATCTCATAAGGAGTCTTGTTCAAGCCTTTGCGGAGATAGAGCCGATTGGATGCATGACATGCGGTGTTGATGGCTTCGGCCCAAAAGTTGTATGGAGACTTGAACTCCGCCATCATGGTCCTTTCCGCATCCATCAACGTCCGGTTCTTCCTCTCCGCAACACCATTTTGTTGAGGGGTATATGGTGCAGAATATTGATGCTTGATCCCCTCATCACTAAGAAACTCATCCAAGGTGTAGTTCTTTATCTTGCTGCCGTTGTCACTTCTTATTGTCAAGATCTTTGCATTATGTTGACATTGAGCTTCATTTGCAAAGTCGATGACAGTTTGTTGAGTCTCACTCTTCCTCTTGAAGAAGTATACCCAAGTGTATCTTGAATAATCATCCACAATCACCAAGCAATACTTTCTACCCCCAAGACTATCAAAGGATGGAGGCCCAAAGAGGTCCATGTGCAGGAGCTCCAAGGGTCTCTTCGAGTAGATGATAGTCATGGGAGGGTGAGCCGTCTCATGAAGCTTTCCTTCGATACAAGCACTGCAAGCACGATCTTTGGCAAAACTAACATTTGTTAGTCCACGGACATGGTCCCCCTTGAGAAGACTTTGCAAAGATCTCATATTGACATGGGCTAAACGGCGATGCCAAAGCCATCCCACATCAACTTTAGCCATTAGGCATGTCGCAGTCTTAGTGGGTTGCTCCGAAAAGTTAATCACATAGAGACCATTCTCGACATGACCAACAAAGGCTACTTTAAGAGTCTTGCTCCACAAGAAGGCCACGGTATCAATATCAAATAAGGTGGCAAAGCCCATGAGTGCGAGTTGACGAACGGAAAGTAAATTGAACGCAAGGGACTCAACAAGCATGACTTTCTCGATCGTTAGATCATGAGAAATGACAACCTTGCCAAGACCCAATACCTTAGAATGTGAGGCATCACCCCACTCGACATTGGTGGGCATAGATGGGATCTTTTGCATGTCCACCACCAAGTCCTTGCTCCCGGTCATATGATTTGTTGCTCCACTGTCGAGCAACCATGATCCCCCATCGGAAGCAAACACCTACAAGAGATCAATGCTTGGTTTTAGGTACCCATTTAGTAATGGATCCTTTGATGTTAGTAACAAGGGTCTTAGGAACCCAAATAGACCATTCAATGTACTCATAAGAAGAACCAACAAATTTATCATAAACATGCCAATCACTAGCACGGCACAACACATAAGAGGGGTTAAAGTCGCCGGCTTTGTTGGGAGAGATGGCTTTGCCCTTTTTGGCATCACCACTCTTCGCATTGTTCTTCTTCTCCTTAGGAGCACCCTCTCCCTCCTTCACAAAAGTTTGCTTGAGCGGGGGAGGTCGTTTGGTCTTGTTATTCTTCTCCTCGTTCTTCTTCTTGTTCTTGGACTTGGGTGAGAACCCAACTCCCTCCTTGCCCACAACTTCCTTTTGATTGCTCAAAAGGTCATTTAGGTTCTTCTCACCTTGTATGCATGACACAAGACCTTTCTCGAGTTGTTCCTTTAACTTGGCAATCTTCTCCACAAGATGCACATGCTCACAGCACGGGTTAGTAGCATTTGCATTATCAATTAAGACCATGTGAGGAAATGTGGACTTTTCCTTGCTTAGCTTAACTTGGAGTTGAGCATGAGACTCCTTGAGGTTTGCATGAGCACCTTTCAAGACCTTATGGGCCTTGTCAAGTACATCAAACTCCTCCTTGAGTCTAGCATGATCAACCCCAAGTTTAGCCTTCTCAGAAGTTAGAACACGAGACACAACAAGAGCATGATCAAGATCTTTCTTTAATTTGGCATGGTCATCGTTGTGTGACTCCTCAAGAGCCAAACGATGCCCACGCTCTTCCTCAAGAGCATTAGAGAGATCCGATATCTCATCGGCATAGTCACGACTATGACCTTCCATCTTAGAGATGGTTTCTTCGTGAGCCTCGGTCATGTCATTAGCTTCACCAAGTTGTTCCAAGAGAGCAACAAAGTGCTTCTTGGATTTGCCCTTGAGCTTACTCATGAAGGACTCAAATTCATTTACCTCCTCACTAGACCCCTTACCATCATCAAAGCCAACCGTCGAAGAAGGATTAGGAATAATGGTGGTTTTGATGTTGGGGGTTACCTTGTTGGTGGCTTTAGCCATGAGGCACTTGGCGGTGATGTTCTCGTTGGGTGAATCGAAGAGAGACACCCAGGGAGTTGTGGCAATGGCAACGGATGCCATAGCCATTGCTTCACTATCTTCATCATCATCGTCATCCTCACGGTATTCTTCTTGAACTACCAACCCGCGTGTAGGAGTCTTCTTGGTGAAGTTGTTCTTGTTGGGGAAGGACTTGGCTTTGTCTTTTCGGATGAACTTGCCACCATTGTCTTCCCGCTTCTCGTAAGGACAATCCACAAGGAAATGGCTCACATTGCCACAGTTGAAACAAGTTCTAACTCGTTGCTTGCCCTTGAGGCCACTTGAGTTGTTCTTATTGAAGTTGGGTCTTGTATTCTTCTTACTCCAAAATTGTCTTGAGGCAAGAGCCATGTGCTCATGATAATCATACTTCGTGTCTTCGGGGTTGCTCTCCTCATCTTCCTCTTCTTATTCTTCTTCCACACTAACCTTGGCCTTCAAGGCAAGGTTGGGCTTCTTTGCCCTTTGAGAACGGAGCACCGCATTGTCGGCGGTCTTGTCCAAGATGCTCATTGCAACGAACTCATCCAACACTTCACTTGAGGTCATGGAGTGGAAGTCCGGTCTTTGACGAATGACGGAGGACATGGCCTTGTTGTAGGGCATCATGGCCTTGAGGAACTTGCGCTTGATCCAATTGTCATCCGTGTCCTTGCTCCCATGATCTCGGAGTGCGACCGCGAGTTTGGTCACTCTTCGAAAGAGCTCACGAGGTTCTTCATCTTCTTTCATTGCAAACTCATCGGCTTCATCTTGCACCACTTCATAGTTGGAGCGTTGAATGCTAGCACTTCCTCGATAGAGAGACACAACACATTGCCATGCGTCTTTAGCCATGGCATGAGGACGAAGATGAGGGAGATCTTCGGGAAGGATTGCATCTTGGATGATGAAGAGAGCACTCTCATTGAATTGATTATCCACGGCTTCTCGAGGAGTGAAGTGGCTTGGGTCATGTGGATAGAAACCTTCTTCTATAATTCTCCAAAGATTAGTATTCACATGTTTTAAATGACGCTTTAAACGATAAACCAAAGCATCAAAATCCTTATTTTTCACAATCTTAGGAGGAAGACCGGCATGATTTAAATGAGTAGTGGGAATCGGTCCACCATAAGTAGGAGGTTCCACATGGGCAAAGATGCCGGAGCCATTTCTACCACTAGTAGAAGGACCTTTTTCACTATTAGCTTCCCCCTTGTCGGAGGTGGCATCCGTCACCTTGTTAGTGGGATCACCTACTTTCATCGGCGAGGTGGATAGTTTAAGTCCTTCTAGGAATTCAGAAAACATGCTTTTAACCTCGGTCGTCATGGAGGTTTTCAATGTGTCTAAAGCCACATTGAATTCCTCACGTGAGACCGAGGTTCCCCCATCAGCCGTAGATGAGATAGGATTCACACCGGAGTGCTCCTCCGCACCGTCGTTGGTGTCAACCATACTCTTCGGACGGCAAAGTCCTTAATAAAGAGACGAAGCTCTGATACCAATTAAAAGGATCGATATGGTTGACTAAAGGGGGGGTGAATAGGCAACTAACAATTTTTAAGCTTTTCTTTATCAATTTAAACCTTGCAACAAAATAGGTTGACTAGATATGCAACTACGTGAACAACCTATATGATGCAAAGACAACTAGCACACAAGCAAGCAATAGATACAACACAAGTAAGCTTGCAAAAGTAAAGGCACGAAATAACCAAGAGTGGAGCCGGTGAAGACGAGGATGTGTTACCGAAGTTCCTTCCTTTTAAGGGGAAGTACGTCTCCGTTAGAGCGGTGTGGAGGCACAATGCTCCCCAAGAAGCCACTAGGGCCACCGTAATCTCCTCACGCCCTCACACAATGCGAGATGCCGTGATTCCACTATTGGTGCCCTTGAAGGCGGCGACCGAACCTTTACAAACAAGGTTGGGGCAATCTCCACAACACTTGGAGGCTCCCAACAACACCACGAAGCTTCACCACAATGGAGTATGGCTTTGAGGTGACCTCAACCGTCTAGGGTGCTCAAACACCCAAGAGTAACAAGATCCGCTAGGGATTAGTGGGGGGAATCAAATATCTCTTGGTGGAAGTGTAGATCGGGCCCTTGTGACCCAATCCCGAGCAAATCAACAAGTTTGATTGGCTAGGGAGAGAGATCAGGCCAAAATGGAGCTTGGAGCAACAATGGAGCTTAAGATAGAAGAGGTGGTCAACTAGAGGTAGAAGACGCCCCTTTTATAGTCATGGAAAAGATCCAACCATTATCCACATGTTCAGCCTGCGACATGCGGTACTACCGCTCCAGGAGCGCGGTACTACCGCAAGGCCACGGGGTACTACCGTGGAGGGCCACAGTACTTCCGCGGCAGCAGCAGAGGCCGGGACTTTCCTGACTGAGTGCAGTACTACCGCTTCCCCTTGCGGTACTACCGCAAGGCAGGAAAGTCAAAGCCTACGAAGAGCACATATGAAATAAAATACATCCGTGCCTACTTCCACTGAAAATGAAACAGTGCAAAAATCCGACACGGTACTACCGCGCACGAGGCGCGGTACTACCGTGGAGACGCGGATGTAAAAAATTACATCCGCTCCTACTACCGTGACTCAGTGGTACTAGGCATGAGGGCCACGATACTACGACTCCGGGGGAGCGGTACTACCGTGGCCTCCCGCAGTACTACCGCGCAGGACGTGCGGTACTACTGTGAGGGCGCGGATGTAAAAAATTACATCTGCCCCTACTACCGTACCGGAGCAGCACTAGGCCTGGGAGCCATGGTACTAAGGCTCCAGAGGAGCGGTACTACCGTGACCCCCAGTGGTACTACCGCAGGTGCTTGCGGTACTACCGCTCCATAGAGCAGTACTACTGCAAGTACAGCAGTAGCCGTTAGATTAAGCACAACTAGGATAACGGAGAGATGCTCCAAAGTGCAAGGGAAAGGAAGGACATGTGTACGTGTTGATTCCACCCGAACCTTTCCGACGCGGACCCCCTCTTAATAGTACGGCTCTCCTACGACTCAAATCCACCAAAGAGAAACGTAGAACAACACCGTCTTCAATAGTCTTCGAGGGGCACCGAATCGTCTCGTGCCTAGAGATGAAGCGTTTGAGAAACTAAAGGCACACAATTAGTCCGCAAAAGCATTGTCATCAATCACCAAAACACTTAAGGGATAAATATGCTCTTACACCCTTCTTGCCCTTGCCCTTTCTTGAAACTAGTGGTTTTACTAACCATCAACAATTGATGCTCCTACTCGATTTCTACTTTCGCGGTGTCAAACATCGCGAATAGCTCAAGGATCATCATATCTATCCCTAATATGTTATAGTTCATCACGAAGCTCTAGTAGCTTGGTGGCAATGACTTTGGAGAAACATCACTATCTCATTTGGAAGTTTAACTCCCACTCGATTCAAGTGATTGTAGTACTCAGACAATCTGAGCACATGCTCAACGATTGAGCTTTTCTCCCTTAGTTTGTAGGCTAAGAAACTTGTCGGAGGTCTCATACCTCTTGACGTGGGAACGAGCCTGAAATCCCAATTTCAGCCCTTAGAACATCCCATATGTTCCGCGACGTTTCAAAAACGTCTTCGGCGCCACAATTCTAAACCGTTTAACATCACTGAACTATCATGTAGCCATCAAAACGTGTATGTCAGATGTTCACAACATCCACAGCCGACGTTCGAGGTTCAGCACACCGAGCGGTGCATTAAGGACATAAGCCTTCTGTGCAGCAATGAGGACAATCCTCAGTTTACGGACCCAGTCCGCATAATTGCTACTATCAACTTTCAACTAAATTTTCTCTAGGAACATATCTAAAACAGTAGAACTAAAACGCGAGCTATGACATAATTTGCAAAGACCTTTTGACTATGTTCATGATAATTAAGTTCATCTAATCAAATTATTTAATGAACTCCCACTCAGATAGACATCCCTCTAGTCATCGAAGTGATATATGATCCGAGTCAACTAGGCCGTGTCCGATCATCACGTGAGACGGACTAGTCATCATCGGTGAACATCTTCATGTTGATCGTATCTACTATACGACTCATGTTCGACCTTTCGGTCTCTTGTGTTCCGAGGCCATGTCTGTACATGCTAGGCTCGTCAAGTCAACCTAAGTGTTTCGAGTGTGTAAATTTGGCTTACACCCGTTGTATGCGAACGTTAGAATCTATCACACCCGATCATCATGTGGTGCTTCGAAACAACGAACTTTCACAACGGTGCACAGTTAGGGGGAACACTTTCTTGAAATTTTAGTGAGGGATCATCTTATTTATGCTACCGTTGTTCTAAGCAAATAAGATGTAACCATGACAAACATCACATGCAAATCACAAAGTTACATGATATGGCCATCATCATCTTGCGCCTTTGATCTCCATCTTTGAAGCGCGGCATGATCACCTTTGTCATCGGCATGACACCATGATCTCTATCATCATGATCTCCATCATCGTGTCTCCATGAAGCTGTCTCGCCAACTATTACTTCTACTACTATGACTAACGGTTAGAAATAAAGTAAAGTAATTACATGGCGTTATATAATGACACGCAGGTCATACAATAAATTAAGACAACTCCTATGGATCCTGCCGGTTGTCATACTCATCGACATGCAAGTCGTGATTCCTATTACAAGAACATGATCAATCTCATACATCACATATATTTCATTCATCACATCCTTCTTGGCCATATCACATCACACGGCATATGCTGCAAAAACAAGTTAGACGTCCTCTAATTGTTGTTGCAAGTTTTTACGTGGCTGCTATAGGTTTCTAGCAAGAACGTTTCTTACCTACGCCAAAACCACAACGTGATATGCCAATTGCTATTTACCCTTTATAAGGACCATTTTCATCGAATCCGATCCGACTAAAGAGGGAGAGACTGGCACTCGCTAGCCACCTTATGCAACAAGTGCATGTCAGTCGGTGGAACCTGTCTCACGTAAGTGTACGTGTAAGGTCGGTCCGGGCCGCTTCATCCCACAATACCGTCGAAACAAGATAGTACTATTAACGGTAAGCATATTGAACAAATCAATGCCCACAACAACTTGTGTTCTACTCGTGCATAGAATCTACGCAATAGACCTAGCTCATGATGCCACTGTTGGGGAACGTAGCAGAAATTCAAAATTTTCTATGCATCACCAAGATCAATCTATGGAGATTCTAGCAACAAGAGAGGGAGAGGATGATTGCATCTTCATACCCTTGAAGATCGCGATGCGGAAGCGTTACAAGAACGCGGATGAGGGAGTCGTACTCGCGGCGATTCAAATCGCGGAAGATCCGATCTAACACCGAACAGACGGCGCCTCCGCGTTCAACACACGTACAGCCCGGGGACGTCTCCTCCTTCTTGATCCAGCAAGGGGAGAGGAGAAGTTGAGGGAGAGCTCCGGCAGCACAACGTCGTGGTGGTGGAGCTTGCAGTTCTCCGGCAGGGCTTCGCCAAGCACTAGCGAGGAGGAGGTGGAGTTGGAGAGGGGGAGGGCTGTGCCAGGGGCAAGGGTGAAGCTCCCATGCGCCTCCCCACTATATATAGGGGTGGAGGGGACTGGTTTCTTGCCCTCCAAGTCCATTGGGGCGTTGGCAAAGGTGGGAGGAAAGAAATCCCATCATTTCCTTCCCCACCGATTGTTATCCCCCTTTTTAGGGATCTTGATCTTATCCCTTTGGGATATGATCTTATTCCTTCTAAGGGGGGATCTTGGTGCGCCTTGACCAGGGGTGTGGGGCCTTGCCCCCACTACCCACGTTCATGTGGTTCCCCCCATGCAGGTGGGCCCCACTCCGGAACCTTCTAGAACCTTCCCGGTACAATACCGAAAAATCCCGAACATTTTCCGGTGGCCAAAATAGGACTTCCCATATATAAATCTTTACCTCCAAACCATTCTGGAACTCCTCGTGACATCCGGGATCTCATCCGGGACTCCGAACAACATTCGGTAACTGCACACTAATCCCCATAACAACTCTAGCGTCACCAAACCTTAAGTGTGTAGACCCTACGGGTTCGGGAATTATGCAGACATGACCGAGACATCTCTCTGGCCAATAACCAACAGCCGGATCTGGATACCCATGTTGTCTCCCACATGTTCCACAATGATCTCATCGGATGAACCACGATGTCAAGGATTCAAGCAATCCCGTATACAATTCCCTTTGTCAATCAGTACGTTACTTGCCCGAGATTCGATCGTCGGTATCCCAATACCTCGTTCAATCTCGTTACCAGCAAGTCACTTTACTCGTTCCATAATGCATGATCCCATGACTAACTACTTAGTCACATTGAGCTCATTATGATGATGCATTACCGAGTGGGCCCAGAGATACCTCTCCGTCATCGGAGTGACAAATCCAAGTCTCGATTCGTGCCAACCCAACAGACACTTTCGAAGATACCTGTAGTGCACCTTTATAGCCACCCAGTTACGTTGTGACGTTTGGTACACCCAAAGCATTCCTACGGTATCCGGGAGTTGCACAATCTCATGGTCTAAGGAAATGATACTTGACATTAGAAAAGCTCTTAGCAAACGAACTACACGATCTTGTGCTATGCTTAGGATTGGGTCTTGTCCATCACATCATTCTCCTAATGATGTGATCCCGTTATCAATGACATCCAATGTCCATGGTCAGGAAACCATAACCATCTATTGATCAACGAGCTAGTCAACTAGAGGCTCACTAGGGACATGTTGTGGTCTATGTATTCACACATGTATTACGGTTTCCAGTTAATACAATTATAGCATGAACAATAGACAATTATCATGAACAAGGAAATATAATAATAACCATTTTATTATTGCCTCTAGGGCATATTCCCAACAGTGGCCGCCGGCCACCCCTCCCCCTTCCCCTTCCCCATCTCTGTTTTTTATCGGTTCCGGCATTGTTCGGCGGGTTTGCTGGCGGTCTCGGAGGTGGCTGTGGTGCAGATTGCTCAAAGCCTTGACCTTTGGTGGTTCTCGGGGCGTTCTGGATGCAGGGCGGCGGCTCTGGCGGTGGGAGGTGTGTTGGTCGTGGGCTGACCGCACGGCTCGGGTGCGGGCGGGCAGCCATGGTCGCTTGGGCGGCATGGATGCGGGTGGTTGGCGGAGTGATGTTGCGACGGAGGGGTAGGAGCACCAGGGTTCATCACTCGCCTAGTCCCGATACTGGCCGACGGAGGCAGCGTCCGTGGATGTCGTTCTCCTTCTTGCAGGCTCCGTCGTGGTGCTCCCATTGCCTTCGTGTCATTCCGGGTGAAAACCTGATTTTCGGGATCAGTCTGTGACGGCTTCCTACAGTCGTTTTCCCTCTTGAGGGCACCGTCTTGGAGTCCTCGCTCCGGCTTTGTCCGTCTCATTACCCCTCGGTGGATTGCTCATCTTCATGGTGGTCTTCGGCTTATCATTAGGGTGCTTAGTCGTCGTTGGGGTGGTGTTTTTGGTGCTCGGCACCTTTGTATCTCGCATTGGGTGTGTGCGTTGAGTGTGGTGGTGGCGTGCATTTGTATCTTCTTACTTGATGTTGTGATGATGGTGCTTTATATATAAAGCGGGGAGAAACCTTTTTTCTTAGATCTTAGTATCTGGTGCCATAATTTACATATACAGTGTATAGACAACATAATTTCAATTTATCAGTTCAAATTTTGTGAAAATTATAGTGTAAATAGGATAATTTAGTTTCATAATTCTAACCAATGTTCCTTTTTTGCAGGGAAATCTAACCAATGTTCCCGAAATAGCATTAAATTGATAGACAATTAGTGTTAGTAGTATGAACAATTTTGAATTTTAGAGCCCATGGCACCCCTAGGTCTGCCCTGCGCGAGAGAATATGCAAGTTTTGCACTCTTAGTTCACCTTTGGGCGTGTGAAAAGTTGTTGATTCACGAATATAAAAATGTTGCTCTCTCAGTTAAAAAAACTTACTCTCTCTACTCATTTATTACCGATAGACCATCAAAAGAAATAGGTGCAAATTTTACCATCAGACATCGTAAACCATTGAAGATGCCCTAAAATATTATTAAAATTACAATCGATTTCTTAACTGTGCGTTTTTTCATTATGGTCAATGCTCATTGAGCCAAAGGCGATGTGTTCAGTGAAGGCAACGCACCGTTGATGATGCTGGTGAGGCCGATTAAACTAGAGGCAGCGATGACATGAAGGAAAGGTGGATGAAGAGTCAGAACGAGGCGGCGACAGAACCGACAGTGATGGTGATTGGGTGATGATAAGATGGCGATGTAACAAAGTGGCGGGATTGGTCATGAGAGAAGTAATAACTTGTTGGGTTGGGTAGAAAGGCGGATCGCTATAGGTTGTTGGGAGGAGGCGTCTTCTCGTTTTAGATCGGCGACAAACAAAATCAAGCGCGATTTAGTGAAAACAAATACTTTTAATTATATGTCTTGAACATATGTACATTCATTTATACAACTATTCCCAACACTAAACTAAGAGCGTAGATACAACTTATGAAGAGACCTAGAGGATATATATGTTATATTCACGGGAATGAAATGGTGCAGATCCTCCGACTTATGTCACGTGACATTGGGTTAGTGACATATGGGTCCACATGTCAATGACTACCAAGTCCCCAAACTTAGAGAATCTCAAGGCGGGAACGAAAGGAAACATCAATTTCTTCAAGTTCATCCGTAAATAATCTATAAGGCTGTGGGAGTAACTTACCAAGTAATATAACGCACCGCAAAGCAAATTTGGTTATGTTGTTAGTAGTTAATGAAGAGAGATGTTTGTGGTACCGTAACATAACGTTTTCTAAGAGAAGATGCGTCTGCTAGCTAATAAATAAAATCATGTATAACACTATTACTATGATATTTTGCAGTATAAAGGTACTAATCGCTTAAACCAGCGTCATATGCATGACTTGTTTAATTTACTCCCCATTATGACCAGCCTAAAAAAAACCTGAAGAAGTCTATGGAAATGTCTTTCTTGTAGAATCTGCAAATATCAAACGATGGTTCGACAGATGTAATCACCCATTCTGCTCTGAAATTCAAGAAATTGTAAACTTCATCGAAGCGGGGTTCACTCGACCGTGTTGCATAGGTACCTTACGGAAATAAAAACTCCGAAATTAACGGGGAAACGTCGGTTTTGGTTCAGGAGCACTTTGGTTATTGTTCTTGTTCTAGTTTGAGGTTGTCTCAGACGGCACGCGTTAATCGTGGATTGAGTTGATCAGTAACCCAATCAGATAGCTCCCGACCAGATAATAGATAGAGAATGTGACCGCGCATAGGTGATCAGCCTCTCTTTGTGTCCCTGACATTTGTCCACGACCACCATATCCGTTCGCGGAGTCAGTGACCACTCCACACGTTTTCTTTTCTTCTCCCAGCAGAAGGGAGGCTGGCAAGCGAAAGCAAAATGGCGCGCACGATTAATCCATGTGTCGAAACAAAAGGAGCAGCCGTGGCGTGGCTTTCTAAAGCAGTTGAAACGGCGACCGCGCTCCGCTCGGAAGCCACCCCACGTCTCCGGCCCGCCGCCGTCGCTCTCCCACGAAAATCGACCCGCAAGCAAACCCAGACCCGACAACCACCTCCTCCATACCTACCGCTATATAAATCGCGGTCGACACGCCAACAGACTGCGGGCTTCACCGATCACCAATACGTTCGGTGCAGGTGCAGCAGATTAACAATTCAGTTCGTTCGTGCGTGCGTGCGTGCTCCATGGTGAGGTCGCTTCCGTCTGTTTCGATGGAGGGGAGGAGGCTGCAGGAGGAGGAGCAGGAGCAGGAGCAGCGGGAGGTGCTGCTCATCCACAGCCAGGTGCGGAGGATCAAGCGGGAGGACGAGGAGACCCGGAGGCACCTCCTCAAGCTGCAGCTGCTGGAGACGAGGCCGGCCGCCGGGCAGGAGGCCTCGCCGCCGGCCTCCCGCTCGCTGTCGCCGCTGCGGCGTGCCGGGAGCGCCATACCGGTCGGCGACTGGGCCTAGTCACCTCGCCTGCCCGGCCAGGCAGCGTATACAGTCGTATAGATATAGGAGAGCGAGCGAGCTATATATTTGAGAGCCTTAGTACGGTCGATCGATGCCTGTCCATGCTCTCTGCGTGCATGGAACCAGAGCTTATAGTTGATCGATCTAGCTGCTTTACATGCTCTGTTTCAGTCGACTTTTCTTCTTCTTGTTGTAAATATACCGAAGTTCACCTCGTGCTTCTACGTACTGCATCCAAGTTCTTCCATGCTAGTTCCTTCAGGATTGATTCGATTCTTCGTTTGATTCGGAATGGAAATCCGCAGAAAACGCCGGCAAATCGGGCATGTCATTCCCACTCCCGGAGGACGCGCCTCAAGGCAACGGCCAGCGGATGAGATGAGAGGCACAGATCGACTGAGGTAGCCAACGTTGACTCGGAAGTAGCATAGGTCGCATCCCGGCATCCGCATGTGTATCTTCTCAGAATAAAGACGAGATACGCATCTGTCAGGCAGGGCAAATTTGACAAATTTAACCTATAGATGAAATCAAATCACAGAATGAACTATCCGTAAAACTATTTCACGCGGCTGACCTTTTTGTGTGACGCCCGACACGAAGGCGCCACACTACACTGTGCAACGCCTCACAGATAGGCGCTACACCGCCAGCGTCGCACACGTGTGATCAGAAAATTACTAAGTCGTGTGCAGCGCCTGAGAGCTAGACGCCACACTATACAGTGTAGCGCCTAGCTCCTAGGCGTTGCACTAGTGCAGCGCCTAGCTCCTAGGTGTTGCACTAGTGCAGCGTCTGAGAGCTAGGCGCCACGGATCAGCCGCGTGAAATAGTTTTACGGATAGTTCATTTTATGATTTGATTTTGTTCATAGGTTAAATTTGTCAATTTTGCCGTCAGGCAGGCTAGGCACGTGGTTGAAGGCCGGAGCGTAGCGTAGACACGCAGGAGGAGCACTCGAAGCAACAGCGGCGCTGCAGCAATAATTCAACCCAGTTTCCAGTTTCCATAGATTTTTCCAACCATTTTTCACAGAAAATACAGTAGCCTTTTTTTTTACTATCCTGCGTTGGTGATACGGCGTGCAGCCAGGAGAAGCATCCATCGGCTTCGCCTCCACGTCGCGGCAGCGAGCGGGCTGGCGTGTCCACGTCCAAGTCCAAGACAATAATCGAGGGAGGCACTTGCACGACGTCTGACGTCTGATGATTCACCATTAGTTAGGTTTTGCATCATCGTTCGTCGGTCGGATCCGTCGCAGCATCGCAGAAAGTAGGATGCACGGCTGCGTCCGATCCAACGAACCGGACCTCCAAGATTGAGAGGGCGGCGGGGGCCATCCACTGTCAACGTCCCACCGAACGTGCGGAGTGTATTGCGTGACGAATTGAGTGAACCTGGAACCGCTGCTTGGCGGCCGGTCACCGGCGAGACAAATCTAGCGGTGACGGCCATGGTGAAGCGGCGGGGATGTTCCGAACCATCGACCGCGGTCAGCCGGGTCTTTCCATCGTGCTTCCATTGAGGCCTTTTCGTAAGGTGAACGGCTGAATGCAATGGGCCTTGGCTTGCGATGCAAAACAGAATTTGGACGGTCAACATGCTCGAACGCCGTGGTTGGACCAAATGCGGTCTTTGCCCTCTATGTAAAGCACAACACGGGGATCCTCAAAATCAAAACCCCCATCAACGCCACTGCCGAGCACATCACGCGGTTCTTCACTCTTTGGATGCTTCTTAGTGAGGTCCACCTTAACGAGCTCACTGAGGATGAAATCATTTGAAAGCATACGAGCAATGGACAGTACTCGACGACTTTCGCATACATGACACAATTCCTAGGGATGGTCATGTCGCCCATGGATAGAATGGTTTGGAAGGTTTGGGCACCTCCAAAAGTTAAATTCTTTACTTGGCTAGCTCTTCAAGATGGAATCTGGACGGCGGATAGATTGGCAAAGTGAGGATGGCCAAATTGTGATGTTTGCCCCCTCTACAAGAGGGTGCAAGAGTGCGTACCCCATCTCTTCTACAAGTGCAGCTACACTCGGCGCCTTTGGTCTTTGGTCATTGAAAAATTCCCCATGCTCGGGCTCGACACTTTCGTTTGACCCTTGTTTGACACGGTTAAAGATTGGTAGGCATGCACTTGCGTTGATGGAACACCAAATCATCAAGCCAAAGACTCCATCACCATGCTCGTATCTTGGACAGACTGGAATGAGCGGAACGCAAGGGTTTTTAAGCATAAGAGTGCCCCAACGCCAATCTTGCTTTCGTCCATCTCCACCGAGGCAAACCTTTGAGTCATTGCCGGAGCAAAGAAATTAGGGTATTTTATTGCGCGCGAGTAATCCACATGTCGTGTATTTCGGTGGCTTGTAACAAACTCTACTTTCTCTTATTTAATGGACGAGGCAAAACTTTTGCCTCCGTTTTAAAAAAAACAAAAAATCATCCACGCATCCTCTGCCACTATCGCTTCTCTGTAAGGGTGTGATACGACTGAAGGAAATATGCCCTAGAGGCAATAATAAGTTTTTTTATATTTTTTTATTCATGATAAAGGTTTATTATTCATGCTAGAATTATATTGATCGGAAACTTAAATACATGTGTGAATACATAAACAAATACCGTGTCCCTAGTAAGCCTCTACTAGACTAGCTCGTTGATCAAAGATGGTTAAGGTTTCCTAACCATAGACATGCGTTGTCATTTGATAACGGGATCACATCATTAGGAGAATGATGTGATGGACAATACCCATTTGTTAGCTTAGCATATTGATCGTTCAGTTTATTGCTATTGCTTTCTTGATGACAAATATATATTCCTTCGACTATGAGATTATGGAACTCCTAGATACCGGAGGAATACCTTGTGTGCTATCAAACGTCACAACGTAACTGGGGGAGATTAAAGATGCTCTGAGGGTATCTTCGAAGGTGTTTGTTGAGTTGGCATAGATCGAGATTTGGATTTGTCACTCCGAGTATCGGAGAGGTATCTCTGGGCCCGCTCGGTAATACGCGTCATAAGAAGCCTTGCAAGCAAAGTGACTAAGGAGTTAGTTGCAAGATGATGTATTACGGAACGAGTAAAGAGCCTTGCTGGTAACGACATTGAACTAGGTATGAAGATAGCGACGATCGAATCTCGGGCAAGTAACATACCGATAGACAAAGGGAATTAGGTATGTTGTCATAAGGTTCGACCGATAAAGATTTTCATAGAATATGTAGGAGCCAATATGGACATCCAGGTTCCGCTATTGGTTATTGACTGAAGAGGTGTCTTGGTCATGTCTACATAGTTCTCGAACCCGTAGGGTCCGCACGCTTAACGTTCGTTGACGATATAGTGTTATATGAGTTATATGATTTGGTGACCGAATGTTGTTCGGAGTCCTGGATGAGATCACGGACATGACGAGGAGTCTCGAAATGGTTGAGAGGTAAAGATTGATATATATGACAATGGTATTCGGACACCGAAAGAGTTTCGGAGTGCACCGGGTAGTCATCGGGTTGCCGGAAGGGGTTTCGGAAACCCCCGATAAGTGTATGGGCCTAATGAGCCAAAGAAGGGGACATAGCATCCCACTAGGGGCTGGCGCGCCCCTCTCCTTCGCGGGCCATCCCTAGGGGAAGGAAAGAGGAGGGTGCCCCCTCCCGCCTTTCCCTCCTCATGAGAGAAAGGAAAGGGGGGGCTCCTCCTCATGCCTTCCTCCCGCACTCAAATAAGGAAGGGAGGTGCGGCTTGGGGAAGACCCCAAGTAGGATTTGACCCTACTTGGGGCGCCCCTTGGCCTCTCCCCTCTCCCCCTACCTATATATATGTGGGAGGGGGGCGCACACATAACCACGACAATTGTTTAGCCGTGTGCGGCGTCCCCCTCCACCGTTTACACCCTCGGTCATATTTTTGTAGTGCTTAGGCGAAGCCCTGTGGAGATAGCATCAACATCACCTTCACCATGCTGTCGTGTTGCTGGAACTCATCCACTATCTCGCCGTCTTGCTGGATCAAGAAGGTGTGGACGTCACCGAGTTGAACATGTGTTGAACGCGGAGGTGTCATACGTTTGATACTGGATTAGTTGGATCGCGAAGAAGTTTGACTGCATCAACCGCATTACTAAATGCTTCCGCTTATGGCCTGCGAGGGTACGTATACAAACTCCCCCCTCGTTGCTATGCATCTCCATGGATATATGTTGCGTGTGCATAGAATTTTTTTGGTTTTCATGAAACGTTTCCCAACAGTGGCATCCGAGCCAGGTCTATGCGTAGATGATATGCATGAGTAGAACACAAAGAGTTGTGGGCGGTGATAGTCATACTGCTTACCACCAATGTCTTATTTTGATTCGGCGCTATTGTGGGATGAAGCAGCCCGGACCAACCTTACATGTCCACGTACATGAGACCGGTTCCATCGACAGATGCAACCAGTTTTGCATAAAGGTGGCTGGCGGGTGTCTGTTTCTCCTAATTTAGTTGAATTGAATTTTACTACGGCCGGTCCTTGAAGAAGGTTAAAACAACAAAACTTGATGAATCAGCGTTGTAGTTTTTGCGTAGGTAAGAACGGTTCTTGTTAGAAGCCCATAGCAGCCACGTAAAACTTGCAACAACAAAGTAGAGGAAGTCCAACTTGTTCTTGCAGGGCATGTTGTGATGTTATATGGTCAAGACGTGATGTAATATATGTTGATGTATGAGATGATCATGCTTTGTAATATCGACAACCGGCAGGGGGCTTAGGGTTGTCTCTTTATTGTATGAAGTGCAAATGCCATGTAATTGCTTTATTTATCGCTATGCGTTAGAAATAGTTGTAGAAGCAATAGTTGGCGAGATGACCCCGATGCAAAGATGGAGATCAAGGTGTCGAGCCGGTGACAATGGAGATCATGACGATGATTTGGAGATGGAGATCAAAAGCACAAGATGATGATGGCCATATCATGTCACATATTTTGATTACATGTGATGTTTATCTTTTTTGCATCTTATTTTGCTTAGTACGGCGGTAGCATTATAAGATGATCCCTTCAGTAAATTTCAAGATAAAAGTGTTCTCCCTAAGTATGCACCATTGCCAAAGTTCGTCGTTTTGAAGCACCTCGTGATGATCAGGTGTGATAGACTCTACGTTCACATACAACGGATATAAGACAGTTTTGCACATGCAGAATACTTGGGTTAAACTTGACGATCCTAGCATGTACATACATGGTCTCGAAACACTGGAGACCGAAAGGTCGAACATGAGTCATATAGTAGATATGATCAACATAGAGATGTTCACCATTGATGACTACCCCATCTCACGTGATGATCGGACATGGGTTAGTTGATTTGGATCATGTATCACTTAGATAACTTGAGGGATGTTTATTTAAGTGGGAGTTAATTAGTAATTTGATTAATTGAACTTAATTTATCATGAACTTAGTCTTATAGCTTTGCATATCTATGTTGTAGATCAATGGCATGAGCTACCATTCGCCTGGATTTTAATGCGTTCCTAGAGAAAGCTAAGTTGAAAGATGATGGTAGCAACTACACAGACTGGGTCCATAACTTGAGGATTATCCTCATTGCTGCAGAGAAGAATTATGTCCTTGATGCACCGCTAGGTGACAGACCCGTTGCAGGAGCTGACGCAGATGTTATGAACGTCTGGCAAGCTCGATCTCATGACTACTCAATAGTTCAGTGTGCCATGCTTTACGGCTTAGAACCGGGACTTCAAAGACGTTTTGAACGTCAAGGAGCATATGAGATGTTCCAAGAGTTGAAGTTAATATTTCAAGCAAATGCCCTGGTTGAGAGATATGAAGTCTCTGACAAGTTCTATAGCTGCAAGATGGAGGAGAACAGTTCTGTCAGTGAACACATACTCAAAATGTCTAGGTATCATAATCACTTGACTCGGCTGGTAGTTGATCTTCCAGTTGATAGTGTTATTGACAGAGTTCTTCAATCACTGCCACCAAGCTACAAAAGCTTCGTGATGAACTATAATATGCAAGGGATGAACAAAATGATTCATGAGCTCTTCGCAATGCTTAAGGCTATGGAGGTAGAAATCAAGAAGGAGCATCAAGTGTTGATGGTTAACAAGACCACTAGTTTCAAGAAAAAAGGCAAGGGAAAGAAAGGGAACTTCAAGAAGAATGAGGCAAATTGCCACTCCCGGGAAGAAGCTCAAAGTTGGACCCGCCTGAAACTGAGTGCTATTACTGCAAAGGGAATGGTCACTGGAAGCGGAACTGCCGCAAATATTTGGCGGGTAAAAAGGACCAAAGTGGACAAAGGTATATTTTATATACATGTTATTGATATATACCTTACTAATGCTCGTAGCAGCGCCTGGGTATTTGATACTGATTCTGTTGCTCATATTTGTAACTCGAAACAGGAGCTGCGGAATAAACGAAGATTAGCTAAGGACGAGGTGACAATGCGCGTCGGGTATGGTTCCAAGGTAGATGTGATCGCCATCGGCATGCTACCTCTACATCTACCTTCAGGATTAGTTTTAGACCTCAATAATTGTTATTTGGTGCCCACTTTGTGCATGAACATTATATCTGGATCTTGTTTATTGCGAGACGGTTATTTATTTAAATCGGAGAATAATGGTTGTTCTATTTATATTAGTAATATATTTTATGGTCATGCACCCTTGATGAATGGTCTATTCTTCTTGAATCTCGATCATAGTGATACACATATTCATAATATTGATGCCAAAAGATGCAAAGTTGATAATGATAGTGCAACATACTTGTGGCATTGCCGTTCATGTCATATCGGTGTAAAGCGCATGAAGAAACTCCATGTAGATGGACTTTTGGAATCACTTGATTATGAATCATTTGATACTTGCGAACCATGCCTCATGGGCAAGATGACTAAAACTCCGTTCGCCAGAACAATGGAGCGAGCGAATGACTTGTTGGAAATAATGCATACCAATGTATGCAGTCCGATGAGTGTTGAAGCACGCAGCGGGTATGGTTATTTTCTGACCTGCACAGATGATTTGAGTAGATATGGGTATATCTACTTGATGAAACACAAGTCTGAAACATTTCAAAAGTTCAAAGAATTTTAGAGTGAAGTGGAGAATCATCGTAACAAGAAAATAAAGTTTCTACGATTTGATCGCGGAGGTGAATATTTGAGTTACGAGTTTGGCCTTCATTTAAAACAACGTGGAATTATTTCACAACTCATGCCACTTGGAACACCGTAGTGTAATGGTGTCTCCGAACATCGTAACCGTACTTTATTAGATATGGTGCGTTCTATGATGTCTCTTACCGATTCACCACTATCATTATGGGGTTATGCATTACAGACAGTTGCATTCACGTTAAATTGTGACGCCCCCAATTCAATCATACACTAATCATCCACGCAAACGTGTACGATCAAGATCAGAGACTCATGGGAAGATATCACAACACAACTCTAAAAGTAAAATAAGCCATACAAGCATCATATTACAAGCCAGGGGCCTTGATGGCTCGAATAAAACTGCTCAAACATAAACAAGTCAGCGGAAGCAACAACATCTGAGTACAGGCATAAGTTAAACAAGTTGCCATAAGATGGCTAGCACAAACTGGGATACAGATCGAAAGAGGTGCATGCCTCCTGCCTGGGATCCTCCGAAACTACTCCTGGTCGTCGGCGGCCTGAACGTAGTAGTAGGCACCCTTGGTGTAGTAAGGATCCTTGCTCCTGGGCTCCAGCATCTGGTTGCGACATACGAGAAGAAGAGGAAAAGGGGGGAAAGAGGGAGCAAAGAAACCGTAAGTACTCATCCAAAGTACTCCTAAGCAAGGATCTACACTACATATGCATGGGTATCTGTGTAAGGGGCAATATCGGTGGACTAAACTGCAGAATGCTAGAATAAAAGGGGGATAGCTAGTCCTGTCAAAGACTACGCTTCTGGCAGCCTCCATCTTGCAGCATGTAGAAGAGAGTAGATGGTAAGTTCACCAAGTATCATCGCATAGCATAATCCTACTCGGCGATCCTCCCCTCTTCGTCCTGTGGGAAAGCGATCACCGGGTTTTCTCTGGAACTTGTCTGGGTGTGTTTTATTAAGTATCCAGTTCTAGTTGTCATAAGGTCAAGGTACAACTCCGGGTTGTCCTGTTACCGCGGACACAGCTATTCGAATAGATCAACTTCCCTACAGGGGTGCACCACATTACCCAACACGCTCGATCCCTCTGGCCGGGCACACTTTCCTGGGTCATGTCCAGCCTCGGGAGATCAACACATCGCAACCCTAGCTAGGCCTAACAGAGAGGTCAACACGACTGTCTAAATCCTATGCGTGCAGGGGTCTGGGCCCATCGCCCATTGCACACCTGCATGTTGCGTGGGCGGCCGGTGAGCAGACCTAGCAACCTCCATTATAAAGGAAGTTGCTTACGCGGTCCACCCCGGCACGCCGCTCAGTTGCTGACGTCTAGGAGGCTTCGGCTGATACCACGACGCCGGTTGGCCATATCTTGTCCCATGTGGCGGTTAGTGCGTATAAGGTTAACGACCCAACTCAGATCAAATACCAAGATCTCGTTAAGCGTGTTAATTGATGTAACCGCGGATGCCGACCAGGGCCAGGCCCACCTGTCTCCTAGGTGGTCACAACCTGCCCTGTCGCTCCGCCTCAAAGTAGCGCTCGGGGACCGTCGGGAACCCAGGCCCACCACTACCTGGATGGAGCCACCCGTCCTTTCAGCCCCCATATCCGAATCACTTGCAGGTAGTCTACGAGCCGACCCGACTTTAGTCATCATCTGTATAGTATGTATGTATATACCCATGATCACCTCCCGAGTGATCACAACCCGATAGTATAGCATGGTAGAAGGACAATAATATAGGGCCACTGATGAAGTACTAGCAACCTATACTAAGCATGTAGGATTGCAGGTAAAGGTATCAACAGTTGTAGCAACAATGATAGACTATGCAACAGAATTGGATTAATCGAAAGCACTAACATGTTACACTACTCTAATGCAAGCAGTAGAGAGAAGGAATAGGCGATATTGGGTGATCAAGGTGGGGGCTTGCTTGGTTGATCTAGCAAGAAGGAGGAGTCGTCAACACCGTAGTCGACCGGGACAGCAGCGATGTCGGTCTCTTAGTCTATCGGAGAGAAGAGGGGGAAGAAACGATAAATATAATGCAAACATAAGCATGACGATGCATGACATGATAGTGAGCGATGCTAGGTGTGCCCTAACGCGGTAGTAGCTGATACCGACGAAGGGGGAAAACATCCGGGAAGTATTCCCGGTGTTTCGCATTTTCGGATAGATGAACCGGAGGTGGATTGTTGCAGGTTCGCTATGCTAGGGACGTGTGGCTGACAAAAGGACCGCGTATTCGGATTTGTCTCGTTGTTCTGAGCAACTTTCATGTACAAAGTATTTTCATCTGGTAAATGGTTTATTTTATATTAATTTTCAAAGTTTTATTTCATTTCCTAAATTATTATTATTAAATTAATTTGAAAATTAGCATTATTGCATCAGCATGACGCCAGCATGACATCAGCAGTCAACAAGGGTGTTGACTGAGTTAAACTAATGTGTGGTCCCATGCGTCATTGTCTCAGGTTAATTAAACATGGTTAATTAACTTAACTAAATGATTAGGCTAAATAAATGCCATTAATTAAGTTAATATTTAATTAATTAGTTATTTATTTATTTATTTATTATTAATTAATTACTTTATATATATATATTTTTTAAAAATGTTCCAGGGGGGTGGGCCTCGGCTGTCATTGGGCCAGGGGCCCTTAGCGGGCACGCGGTTAGCGGGCGTCGGGCGCTGTGGACGCCTGACCCAAAGGATGGCCGAGCGGGCGCAGATGGGCGCCGGTGCAGGGGGGCCGGTGGCCTGGGGACATTGGTGAGGGGCTAGGCGCGGCCTCAGCAGGACGGGGAGGCAGCGGGCAGAGGGAGCCCGAGCGGCACCAGGATAATAATCGACGGCGGCAACGCAGCAGGGAAGAAGCAGCAGCAACGGCGATGGCTGTGGCTGCACGGGAGTGCCAAGGCGAGGTGCGTGGCGTGCAGGCCAACAACGCGCGAGGGGGGGGTCGGCGCATGGTCGCAGGAGGTCGAGGCTAGGCGCGGCGCGACCATGGGCGCAGACGGACACGGTGGAGTGCAGGCCGCGGCCCCGGGGCGACAGCAAGCGTGGGACGACGCGTGCACGGCGAGCGCCATGGCTGGCCGGGACGACAGGGGGCGCGAGCGGGGCGGCGAGTGAGCGGTGGTGCCGGAGCAAGGCAACGACACGACGGGCGGGGTGGCCGGCGCCGGGGACAGAGAGGGGAAGGGGGAAGCTCACGCCGGGTCGTAGGGCACGGGTAGCGGGCATGGGGAGGACAACGTGGACAGGGCGACGACGTAGAGGAGAAGAAGACGACGGGGCGACGGGCGATCCGGGCGATGTCGTGGTGGCTCCGGCGACGGGGGGTCCAGCGGCGTCGGTGATTCGGGCAGCGACGATGTCGGTCGATGGGGTCGTGCGCCCCGATCCCGACCGGATCGGGGGAGAGGGAGAGAGAGTGGGGGCAAGTGGGGTGGATGGGTTAGGGTTTCGGGAGTGGGGGTTATGGGGAGTGCGGGGGAGGGGGGAGTGGGTGGCCGGTTGGGCCAACTGGGCTGGCCGGCTTGCAACTGGGCCGGTTGGCCCAAGGGGTTTGGGGGGTCCCTTTTCTTTTTTTTGTTTCTAGTTTGTTTTTCTTTCTCTTTATCTGTTATTTTCTTTTAGTTTCCTTTTATTATTTTCTTTTAGCAAAATACCAAAATGACACCTAATTTGATGTTACCAAATATGCCACTACCACATTCACTAATTTATATTTAAAAGCATTTAAATAATAGTTTTCGCTACTATTTTATTCATCTTATAGTATTTAAATATTTATAAAGATGTGGTTTCTCCACCATAATTACCTATGCATTATTTGGTTCACTTCGAACATTTTAGTTTTAATATTTGAAAACTTTTATTGTTTGCTTGATTTTGAATTTGAATTTGAATCGGTCTCGAACTAATGCGAGATTAGGATCAGTAATCGAAGTGAGGTGGCATTATTAATAGAGGGTTGATGTAGTTTAATTAGCCGGGCGTTACATAAATAGGGCACTGTCTAAATCCCTTGAGACGTCACCGTATGAACTGTGGTTTGGCAACAAACCTAAGTTGTTGTTTCTTAAAGTTTGGGGATACGATACTTATATCAAAAGGCTTCAACCTGATAAGCTCGAACCTAAATTGGAGAAGTGTGTCCTCATAGGATACCCTAAAGAAATTACTAGGTATACCTTCTACCACAGATCCGAAGGCAAGATCTTTGTTGCTAAGAATGGTCCTTTCTAGAGAAGGAGTTTCTCTCGAAAGAAGTGAGTGGGAGGAAAGTAGAATTTGATGAGGTAATTGTACCTTCTCTCGAATTGGAAAGTAGCACATCACAAAAAACCATTCCCGTGATGCCTACACCAACTAGAGAGGAAGCAAATGATAATTATCATGAAACTTGAGATCAAGTTATTACTAAACTTCGTAGGTCAACCAGAGCACGATCCGCACCAGAGTGGTACGGTAATCCTGTCCTGAAAGTTATGTTATTAGACCATGGCAAACCTATGAACTATGTAGAAGCTATGATGAGCCCAGATTCATATAAATGGCTTGAGGCCATGAAATCTGAGATAGGATCCATGTATCAGAACAAAGTATGGACTTTGGTGGACTTGCCCGATAATCGGCAAGCCATAGAAAATAAATGGATCTTCAAGAAGAAGACTGACGCTGATGGTAATGTTACTGTCTACAAAGCTCGACTTGTCGCAAAAGGTTTTCGACAAGTTCAAGGAGTTGACTACGATGGGACTTTCTCACTCGTAGTGATGCTTAAGTCTGTCCAAATCATATTAGCAATTGCCGCATTTTATGATTATGAAATCTGGCAAATGGACGTCAAAACTGCATTCATTAATGGATTTCTTAAAGAAGAGTTGTATATGATGCAACCAAAAGGTTTTGTCGATCCTAAAGTGCTAACAATGTGTGCAAGCTCCAGCGGTCCATCTATGGACTGGTGCAAGCACCTTGGAATTGGAATATACACTTCGATGAGGTGATCAAAGCATATGGTTTTATACAGACTTACGGTGAAGCCTGTATTTACAAGAAAGTGAGTGGGAGCTCTGTAGCATTTCTGATTTTATATGTGGATGATATATTGTTGATTGAAAATGATATAGAATTTCTGGATATCATAAAAGGATACTTGAATAAGAATTTTTCAGCGAAAGACCTCGGTGAAGCTACTTACACATTGGGCATCAAGATCTATAGGGATAGATCGAGACACTTAATAGGACTTTCACAAAGCACATACATTGACAAAGTTTTGAAGAAGTTCAAAATGGATCAGTCAAAGAAAGGGTTCTTGCCTGTGTTACAAGGTGTGAAGTTGAGTCAGACTCAAAGCCCGACCACTTCAGAAGATAGAGAGAAAATGAAAGTCATTCCCTATGCATCGGCCATAGGTTCTATCATGTATGCTATGCTATGTACCAAACCTAATGTGTGCCTTGCCATAAGTTTGGCAGGGTGGTACCAAAGTAATCCAGGAGTGGATAATTGGACAACGGTCAAGAACATCCTGAAGTACCTGGAAAAGACCAATGATATGTTTCTCGTTTATGGAGGTGATGAAGAGCTCGTCGTAAATGGTTACGTCGATGCTAGCTTCGACACTGATCCGGATGACTCTAAGTCACAAAACGGATACGTATTTATATTGAATGGTGGAGCTGTCAGTTGGTGGAGTTCCAAGCAGAGCGTCGTGGCGGGATGTACGTGTGAGGCGGAGTACATAGTTGCTTCGGAAGCAGCGCATGAAGGAGTTTGGATGAAGGAGTTCATATCCGATCTGGGTGTAATACCCAGTGCATCGGGTCCAATGAAAATCTTTTGTGACAACACTGGAGCGGTTGCCTTGGTGAAAGAATCCAGGTTTCACAAGAGAACCAAACACATCAAGAGACTCTTCAACTCCATTCGTGAAAAGGTCAAGGATGGATACATAGAGATTTGCAAAATACATACTGATCTGAATGTAGCAGACCCGTTGACTAACCTCATCCGCGAGCAAAACATGATCAGCACCAAGACTCCACGAGTATTGGATTCATTACAATGTAATCTAGATTATTGTCTCTAGTGCAAGTGGGAGACTGAAGGAAATATGCCCTAGAGGCAATAATAAAGTTGTTATTTTATATTTCCTTATTCATGATAAAGGTTTATTATTCATGCTAGAATTGTATTGATTAGAAACTTAAATACGTGTGTGAATACATAAAAAAATATCGTGTCCCTAGTAAGCCTCTACTAGACTAGCTCGTTTGTCAAAGATGGTTAAGTTTTCCAAACCAAAGACATGTGTTGTCATTTGATAACGGGATCACATCATTAGGAGAATGATGTGATGGACAAGACCCATCTGTAGCTTAGCATATTGATCGTTCAGTTTATTGCTATTGCTTTCTTGGTGACAAATACATATTCCTTCAACTATGAGATTATGCAACTCCCGGATTCCAGAGAAATACCTTGTGTGCCATCAAACGTCACAACGTAACTGTGTGATCATAAAGATGCTCTACAAGTATCTCCGAAGGTGTTTGTTGAGTTGGCATAGGTCGAGATTAGGATTTGTCACTCCGAGTATCGGAGAGGTTTCTCGGGGCCCTCTCGATAATACAAATCATAAGAAGTCTTGCAAGCAAAGTGACTAAGGAGTTAGTTGCAATATGATGTACTGCGGAACGAGTAAATAGACTTGCCGGTAATGATATTGAACTAGGTATGAAGATACCGACGATCGAATCTCGGGTAAGTAACATACCGACAAACAAAGGGAATTACGTATGTTGTCATAAGGTTCGACCGATAAAGATCTTCGTAGAATATGTAGGACCCAGTATGGACATCCAGGTTCCGCTATTGGTTATTGACCAGAGAGGTGTCTCGGTCATGTACACATAGTTCTCGAACACATAGGGTACGCACGCTTAACGTTCGTTGATGATATAATGTTATATGAGTTATATGATTTGGTGACCGGATATTGTTCGGAGTCCCGGATGAGATCACGGACATGACGAGGAGTCCCGAGATGGTCGAGAGGTAAAGATTGATATATAGGACTATGGTATTCGGACACCGAAAGAGTTTCGGAGTGCATCGGGTAGTCATCGGGTCGCCGGAAGGGGATCCGCACACCCATAGTAAGTGTATGGGCCTAATGGGCCAAAGGAGGGGACAGACCTGCCCACTAGGGGATTGGTGCGCCCCTCT
This sequence comes from Triticum aestivum, assembly GCF_018294505.1. Taxonomy (NCBI): domain Eukaryota; kingdom Viridiplantae; phylum Streptophyta; class Magnoliopsida; order Poales; family Poaceae; genus Triticum; species Triticum aestivum. Next base: position 372,457,816 of record NC_057807.1, read on the forward strand.
CCTTGGCAGGCCGGCCCTAGGGGAAGGAAAGAGGAGGGGTGGTCCCTCCTGCCTTTCCCTCCTCATGAGAGAAAGGAAAGGGGGGCGCCTGCTCCTCCTGCCTTCCTCCCGCACTCAAAATAGGAAGGGGGCATGGCTTGGGGAAGACCCCAAGTAGGATTCGGCCCTACTTGGGGTGCCCCTTGGCCTCTCCCCTCTCCCCCACCTCTATATATGTGGGAGGGGTGCGCCACACATAACAACGGCAATTGTTTAGCCGTGTGCGGCGTCCCCCACTACAAAAAAATACACTTCTATGATGATACGTGTTTGTCACAGTAGGTCACGTTTTCTGTCATGCATGTACATCAATGACGATTTTATGACAGAATCAAGATAGTCATACCTATGTTGTCATAGAAGTGTTCCATGACATTACCAAAATTATCATCACGAAAGTGTCCACTTTCATGACGATAAATCGCGTGTCACAGAAGTGCTTTCGTCAAGGGTGACCGACACGTGGCATCCACCGTAACGGAACACCGTTAAGCTATCAGGTCTGGTTTTGGATCCGATAACCCGTTAATAGCCTGGACCAATGGGGATTTTCCACGTGTAAAATCAACATTGGCTGGAGGAAACACGTGTCAGCTCCGCGTTGGCACTGGTGCATCTCATCCAATGGGCGAGATGCACTTATGGAATTTTGACACGTGGACCGGCCCAAAAGTGGCCCATAAAGTTTAAATGGGCCGGCCCAACTAAAGGCCCACAAGATTTTGCGGTCCATAATGGGCCGGACCATTTAAAAGCCCACGAGATTTTGCGGACCATAATAGGCCGGCCCAGCTAAAGGCCCACAAGATTTTGCAGGCCATAATGGGCCGGCCCAGCTAAAGGCCCATGAGATTTCGCCGACCATAATGGGCCAGCCCAGCTGAAGGCCCACAAGATTTTGATGACACTAGTAGGCCGACCCATTAACAGGCTGCCATGTTTTGGGCCAAATGCTGGCCCATATTAGATCTGGTCCATTAACAACCTGCCACGTTCCAGGCCTAATAAAGGCTCATATGAGATCCGGCCAGTTAAAAGCCTACCATGTTCTGGGCCAAATTACGACCCAGATCAGGTCCGTCCTTTTGAGAGGCTTTGGGCTAAGTTATGGAACATATCAGATTCGGCCCGTCAACTGGAAGCTATGCTTTTGGGCCCACTTGATAAAGGCCCATTTAGTAATTCAGCCTGATATTAGTTTCGGCCTACTAAAGGCTCGTTTAACATTTCGGCCCTATATTTATTTCGGCCTGTTAAAAGCTCGTCATATAGTTGGGCCTAACTATGGCCCGGTTTGCATCCGGCCTACTCACAGCCGATAATCTGATTGGGCCAAACAAGGACCGAGACAATTTTGGCCTATTACAAGCCCGTAATTTGATTGGCACAATCGTGGGCCGGGGTCTATTTCGGCCTGCTACCGGCCCGTGAGCTGTTCGGCATGTTTCAGGCCCAACCTACTTTTCAGCCTCCTAAAAGCCCATTGAGTTTTCTTGCAAAAATAGGGCCGACGGTTTACTCGGCCTATTAAAGGCCCGAATCTACTAGTGGGCTAGTTTACATTTAGGCCTATTAATGGACCAAGATGACGGGGCCCATGATGCGGATCATACATAGTGATTTGCATGACGACCCAATTTTGTACCGTAATTTTACGGTTTGGCCGGTTTACTGTGAAGACAAGATATATATATATATATATATACAGTAAAATAACTGCAGCATTGTGAATAAGAAAAAAACTAGACTATACAATAAAGAAATTATGGCATATTACATCCACTGGGCATCAAAGTTTGCCACTATGATAATAAAGCACAAGCAGACAACATATTACATACACTGGGCATCAAAGATCGCTACCAGTGCAAATAAACATGCCGACAAAATAATATACAAAATCGACAACACTTCAATAGAGTTCAAGAAAGGTAGCCCTGCTCGGGAGCTGTAGCGCAAGCAGCTGAGTGAGCTGATGAGGCTGTGCTTGTTTGACACTTATATCCTGCTCACTCTGAAAGATAAACAAGCAGACAGATGACATGTTTTGCACATATAAGTATCAGTGCTGACAATTCATCACACTTCTTACTGACGAATAAAGTGACATAGTTTAAAATAGCATTAACACAATATGGTATTGTTTAGGTTAAGACATGGTAGGAAATGACATTGTGAAGGATTTGGCAGCTTCACGACACCACTGGATTACAGATCAAGAACTCATAAGTATCAATGGTTAGTGTGATGTCAGTTTATCCCATTTAGATTGGCAAATAAAGAGACAGTTTAAACAATAGTAGAATGATATGACATTGTTCATAGTTAAGACATTACAAAATATGACATTGTGCTGTAGTGGGTAGGTTTACCACACCACTGGATTACAGATCAAGAACAGAAGCATACATGAAGTGCAAAAGAAGATCACTTGCTCTGTATAGTTTAATTTACATGGTATGAAGAAGGAACTTGGTTGTACAATTGAAAACTTAAATTGAGAAGGACAAACTTTTGTTTATGAATTACATAATAAACTTTAAACATGCAATTTGATGCAAACACCAAAAATAAACAGCTGTTGCAGTCATGCCTAACCAAATATACACAACAAAGTTTGAAGGCTTGAGAAGGACAAACTTATATTATTGGTGAAGACAGGCTCTATAAAGCCCTTGTCCATGCTGATGGGGGGGGGGGGGCAATTCAAGAAGTTTACCACATAATCTTCTTCATAAGCATTGCCTTTATTCTACATTTTGTTAAGAGTAAATATAGATGTGACAATATAAGAAAAAATGGAGAATATTTAAGATAAGATGAAGAGTGATGCTACATAACCAAGTAGCTATAAATGTAAGTACATCGATACAGGCAAAAGGTACAACCAAGAGCAATGCAGAGCTAAACTTCTTCAGTACCATCGGTGTTATCCAACCTTATGGTAAGAGTAAATATAGATCTGATGTGTAGAAAATGGAGGGCAAAGGAAAATAAGCTGCAGAGTGATGGTACATGAACAACTACCTGTCAATATAAGTACACTGATAAAGGACAGCATGTACTTACAAGAACAATGCAGAGCTAAAAAATTTCATTCGCATTGGATATATTCTACACTAATGTAACCATTCATACAGATCAGATTATTTGGAGGGAACAATTGATAAGCAAGCTATCATGCATACTGCTGTCACATAATGAACCGGGTATGTATGCAAGTACAGTGATACAAGACAACATGTACTAACAAGAGCAAAGCAGCGGGCAGCACATTTGCGATATCCTGTCGTTCTTTTCAAATCAGAATTCTTCTTCGAGCAGATTTCCTGGAAAAAAAGATCCATAAGGCACATGCGAAAAAGTAGAAGTTCAAATTGTCATGCAATATCATAGACAGTACCTCATCCTCGGAACGAGACCAGTGCATAACAAGGTTTTTCCATTCAATGTCTTCTAAATTCATCACAGGAGACTTCACCGGAAATTCGTTTATAGACTTGCCATCAAAGTGCGATTTCCTCGGGTAACACCGATAATGCTGCAATGCTTCCTTGAAAAGCGCAAGCAAGCTTTGCTTGTCATGACTATCCAGATTGACCCTCGCCTACTTACAACAACGTAATGTAAATCATTGATGTGTTCAATCAGCAGAAAACAAGAAAATAATCACCATGAATAATAGCACTTACACGTAAGTGGGACAGGAAGATGTGAAAATGGTGTTTGTCTTCACTATAATCTTCCCATGATGGGAATATATGCACGTAGTCCCTAACAACATTGAAAGCATTATCTTTTAAACTGGGAATAACTGGAATGGGGTTCCAATCAGCAGGAATTGGCCGTCTCTGTTGGGGAACGTAGCAGAAATTCAAAATTTCCCTACGAGTCACCAAGATCTATATATGGAGAAACTAGCAACGAGAGAGATGGGAGTGCATCTACATACCCTTGTAGACCGCTAAGCGGAAGCGTTCAAGAGAACAGGGTTGCAGGAGTTGTACTCATCGTGATCCAAATCACCGGAGATCCTAGTGCCGAACGGACGGCACCTCCGCGTTCAACACACGTGCAGCCCGGTAATGTCTCCCATGCCTTGATCTAGCAAGGAGAGAGGGATAGGTTGGGGAAGACTCCGTCCAGCAACATCATGACGGCGTGGTGGTGGTGGAGGAGCGTGGCAATCCTACAGGGCTTTGCCAAGCACCGCGAGAGAGGAGGAGTACTTGGGAGAGGGGGAGGGCTGCGCCAGAACTTGGGGTGCGGCTGCCCTCCCACCCCTCCACTATTTATAGGTGGGGAGAGAAGGGGGCCGGCCCCCCTAGATCCCATCTAGGGTTGGGGGCGGCGGCCAAGGGGGGGAGGAGTGCCTCCCAAGTCAAGTGGAGGCCCTCCCCTTTAGGGTTTCCCCTCTCCCATGCGCATGGGCCTTGGGGGGGCTGGTCCCCCTGGCCCATTAAGGCTAGGGTGTCCCCTTACAGCCCATGCTGCTGTATTGGACGTGGTGGAACAATTTCCGGACCTCCGGACCCGTCCAAAATCCTCCGGAACCTTCTCGAAGCTTCCCGATACAATACCAGAAAAACCCGAACTTTTCCCGGAACCCGAACAACAACTTTCCATATATAAATCTTTACCTCCGGACCATTCCGGAACTCCTCGTGATGTCCGGGATCTCATCCGGGACTCCGAACAACATTCAGTAACCACGTATATCTATTCCCTATAACCCTAGCGTCATCGAACCTTAAGTGTGTAGACCCTACGGGTTCAGGAACCATGCAGACATGACCGAGACATTCTCCGGTCAATAACCAACAGCGGGATCTGGATACCCATGTTGGCTCACACATGTTCCACGATGATCTTATCGAATGAACCATGATGTCGGGGATTCAAATAATCCCGTATACAATTCCCTTTGTCAATCAGTACGTTACTTGCCCGAGATTCGATCGTCGGTATCCCAATACCTCGTTCAATCTCGTTACCGGCAAGTTACTTTACTTGTTACGTAATGCATGATCCCGTGACTAACTACTTAGTCACATTGAGCTCATTATGATGATGCATTACCGAGTGGGCCCAGAGATACCTCTCCGTCATACGGAGTGACAAATCCTAGTCTTGATTCGTGCCAACCCAACAGACACTTTCTGAGATGCCTGTAGTGTACCTTTATAGCCACCCAGTTACGTTGTGACGTTTGGTACACCCAAAGCATTCCTACGGTATCCGGGAGATACACAATCTCATGGTCCAAGGAAATGATACTTGACATTAGAAAAGCTTTAGCAGATGAACTACATGATCTTGTGCTATGCTTAGGATTGGGTCTTGTCCATCACATCATTCTCCTAATGATGTGATCCCGTTATCAATGACATCTAATGTCAATGGTCAGGAAACCATGACCATCTATTGATCAACGAGCTTGTCAACTAGAGGCTCACTAGGGACATGTTGTGGTCTATGTATTCACACATGTATTACGGTTTCCAGTTAATACAATTATAGCATGAACAATAGACAATTGTCATGAACAAGGAAATATAATAATAACCATTTTATTATTGCCTCTAGGGCATATTTCCAACAGTCTCCCACTTGCACTAGAGTCAATAATCCAGTTACATTTTGATGAATCGAACACCCCTAGAGTTCTGGTGTTGATCATGTTTTGCTTGTGGAAGAGGTTTAGTCAACGGATCTACGACATTCAGATCCGTATGCACTTTACAAATATCTATGTCTGCATGTTGAACATTTTCACGAATGGAGTTGAAGTGACGCTTGATATGCCTGGTTTCTTGTGAAACCTGGGCTCCTTGGCAAGGGTAATAGCACCAGTGTTGTCACAGAAGAGAGTCATCGGGCCCGACGCATGGGGAATAACTCCTCGGTCGGTAATGAACTCCTTCATCCATATTGCTTCATGTGCTGCCTCCGAGGCTGCCATGTACTCCGCTTCACATGCAGATCCCGCCACACCGCTTTGCTTGCAACTGCACCAGCTTACTGCCCCACCATTCAAAATATACACGTATCCGGTTTGTGACTTGGAGTCATCCAGATCTGTGTTGAAGCTAGCATCAACGTAACCCTTTACAACGAGCTTCTCGTCACCTTCATAAACGAGAAACATATCCTTAGTCCTTTTCAGGTACTTCAGGATATTCTTGACCGCTGTCCAGTGTTTCATGCCGGGGTTACTTTGGTATCTCCCTACCAAACTTACGACAAGGTTTACATCAGGTCTGCTACACAGCATGGCATACATAATAGACCCTATGGCTGAGGCATAGGGGATGACACTCATCTTTCTCTATCTTCTGCCGTTGTCGGGCTTTGAGCCGTGCTCAATCTCACACCTTGCAAAACTGGCAAGAACCCCTTCTTGGACTGATCCATATTGAACTTCTTCAATATCTTATCAAGGTATGTGCTTTGTGAAAGACCTATGAGGCGTCTCGATCTATATCTATGGATCTTGATGCCTAATATGTAAGCAGCTTCTCCAAGGTCCTTCATTGAAAAACACTTATTCAAGTAGGCCTTTGTGCTTTCCAAAAGTTCTATATCATTTTCCATCAATAGTATGTCATTCACATATAATATGAGAAATGCTACAGAGCTCCCACTCACTTTCTTGTAAACGCAAGCTTCTCCATAAGTCTGCATAAACCCAAACGCTTTGATAATTTCATCAAAGCGAATGTTCCAACTCCGAGATGCTTGCACCAGTCCATAGATGGAGTGCTGGAGCTTGCATATCTTGTTAGCATTCTTAGGATCAACAAAACCTTCCGGCTGCATCATATACAATTCTTCCTTAAGGAAACCATTAAGGAATGCCGTTTTAACGTCCATTTGCCATATCTCATAATCATAGAATGCGGCAATCACTAACATGATTCGGACGGACTTCAGCTTTGCTATGGGTGAGAAGGTCTCATCATAGTTAACCCCTTGAACTTGTCGATAACCCTTAGCGACAAGCCGAGCCTTATAGATGGTCACATTAGCATCCGCGTCTGTCTTCTTCTTAAAGATCCATTTATTTTCTATGGCTCACCAATCATCGGGCAAGTCTGTCAAAGTCCATACTTTGTTTTCATACATGGATCCCATCTCGGATTTCATGGATTCAAGCCATTTGTTGGAATCTGGGCCCACCATCGCTTCTTCATAGTACGAAGGTTCACCGTTGTCTAACAACATGATTTCCTGGACAGGGTTGCCATACCATTCTGGTGTGGAACATGTCCTTGTGGACCTACGAAGTTCAGTAGCAACTTGATCCGAAGTTCCTTGATCATCATCATTAACTTCCTCTCTAGTCGATGCAGGCACCATAGAAACATTTTCCTGAGCTGCGCCACTTTCTGGTTCAAGAGGCAGTACTTCATCAAGTTCTACTTTCCTCCCACTTACTTCTTTAGGGAGAAACTCTTTCTCCAGAAAGGACCCGTTCTTAGCAACAAAGATCTTGCCTTCGGATCTGAGGTAGAAGGTATACCCAATGGTTTCCTTAGGGTATCCTATGAAGACACATTTTTCCAACTTGGGTTCGAGCTTTTCAGGTTGAAGTTTCTTGACATAAGCATCGCATCCCCAAACTTTTAGAAACGACAGCTTAGGTTTCTTCCCAAACCATAATTCATACGGTGTCGTCTCAACGGATTTAGATGGTGCCCTATTTAAAGTGAATGTGGTTGTCTCTAAAGCGTATCCCCAAAATGATAGTGGCAAATCGGTAAGAGACATCATAGATCGCATCATATCCAATAGAGTGCGATTACGATGTTTGGACACACCATTATGCTGAGGTGTTTTAGGCGGCATGAGTTGTGAAACAATTCCACATTTCCTTAAGTGCGTACCAAATTCGTGACTCCAATATTCTCCCCCACGATCTGATCGTAAGAACTTTATTTTCCTGTCACGTTAATTCTCCACCTCACTCTAAAATTCCTTGAACTTTTCAAAGGTCTCAGACTTGTGTTTAATTAAGTAGACATACCCATATCTACTTAAGTCATAAGTGAGGGTGAGAACATAACGATAGCCACCGCGAGCCTCAATGCTCATTGGACCGCACACATCAATATGTATGATTTCCAACAAGTTGGTTGCTCACTCCATTGTTCCGGAGAACGGAGCCTTGGTCATCTTGCCCATGAGGCATGGTTCACATGTGTCAAATGATTCATAATCAAGAGACTCCAAAAGTCCATCTACATGGAGCTTCTTCATGCGTTTGACACCAATGAGACCAAGGCAGCAGTGCCACAAGTATGTGGGACTATCATTATTAACCTTACATCTTTTGGTACTCACACTATGAATATGTGTAACATCACATTCGAGATTCAATAAGAATAAACCATTGACCAGCAGGGCATGACCATAAAACATATCTCTCAAATAAATAGAACAACCATTATTCTCGGATTTAAATGAGTAGCCATCTCGCATTAAACGAGATCCAGATACAATGTTCATGCTCAAAGCTGGCACTAAATAACAATTATTGAGGTTTAAAACTAACCCCGTAGGTAAATGTAGAGGTAGCGTGCCGACGGCGATCACATCGACCTTGGAACCATTCCCGACGCGCATCATCACCTCCTCCTTCGCCAGTCTCCCCTTATTCCGTAGCTCCTGTTTTGAGTTACAAATATGAGCAACTGCACCAGTATCAAATACCCAGGAGCTACTACGAGTACTGAAGGTATACATCAATAACATGTATATCACATATACCTTTGGTGTTGCCAGCCTTCTTGTCCGCTAAGTACTTGGGGCAATTCCGCTTCCAGTGACCATTTCCCTTGCAATAAAAGCACCGACTCTCGGGCTTGGGTCCATTCTTTGGCTTCTTCCTGGCAACTGATTTACCGGGCGTGGCAAATATCTTGCCGTCCTTCTTGAAGTTCTTCTTACCCTAGCCCTTTTTTAAACTAGTGGTCTTATTTACCATCAACACTTGATGTTCCTTTTTGATCTCCACCTCCGCTGATTTCAGCATTGAATATAAATCAGGAATGGAATTCTCCATCCCTTGCATATTGTAGTACATCACAAAGCTCTTGTAGCTAGGTGGGAGCGACTGGAGGATCCTATCAATGACCGAGTCATCTAGGAGATTAACTCCCAACTGAGATAAACGGTTGTGTAACCCGGACATAGTGAGTATGTGCTCACTGACAGAACTATTTTCCTCCATCTTACAACTGTAGAACTTGTCGGAGACTTCATATCTCTCGACCCGGGCATGAGCTTGGAAAACCATTTTCAGCTCTTGGAACATCTCATATGCTCCGTGCTGCTCAAAACGCTTTTGGAGCCCCGGTTCTAAGCTGTAAAGCATGCCGCACTGAACCAGGGAGTAATCATCACTACACGACTGCCAGGCATTCATAATGTCTTGAGTTGCTGGGAAAATGGGTGCTTCACCTAGCGGTGCTTCTAGGACATATGCTTTCTTGGCAGCTATGAGGATGATCCTCATGTTCCAGACCCAGTCTGTAAAGTTGCTACCATCGTCTTTCAGCTTGCTTTTCTCTAGGAACGCATTGAAGTTGAGGGCAACATTAGCATGGGCCATTTGATCTACAAGACATATTGCAAAGATATTTTAGACTATGTTCATGATAATTAAGTTCATCTAATCAAATTATTCAATGAACTCCCACTCAGATAGACATCCCTCCAGTCATCTAAGTGATACATGATCCAAGTCAACCAGGCCGTCTTCGATCATCACGTGAGACGGACTAGTCATCATCGGTGAACATCTTCATGTTGATCGTATCTACTATACAACTCATGTTTGACCTTTCGGTCTCTTGTGTTCCGAGGCCATGTCTGTACATGCTAGGCTCGTCAAGTCAACCTAAGTGTTTTGCATGTGTAAATCTGGCTTACACCCATTGTATGCGAACGTTAGAATCTATCACACCCGATCATCACGTGGTGCTTCGAAACAACGAACTTTCGCAACGGTGCACAGTTATGGGGAACTCTTTCTTGAAATTTTATGAGGGATCATCTTATGTATGCTACCGTCGTTCTAAGCAAATAAGATGTAAAAACATGATAAACATCACATGCAATCAAATAGTGACATGATATGGGCAATATCATTTTTTGCTCCTTTTGATCTCCATCTTCGGGGCGCCATGATCATCATCGTCACCGGCATGACACCATGATATCCATCATCTTGTCTTCATGAAGTTGTCTCGCCAACTATTACTTCTACTACTATGGCTAATGGTTAGCAATAAAGTAAAGTAATTACATGGTGTTTTCATTGACAAGCAGGTCATACAATAAATTAAGACAACTCATATGGCTCCTGCCAGTTGTCATACTCATTGACATGCAAGTCGTGATTCCTATTACAAGAACATGATAAATCTCATACATCACATATATCATTCATCACATCCTTTTGACCATATCACATCACACGACATATGTGATATGTCTCCAACGTATCTATAATTTTTGATTGTTCCATGATATTATATTACCCATTTTGGATGTTTATGGGCTTTACTTTACACTTTTTTATATATTTGGGACTAACCTACTAACCGGAGGCCCAACCCAAATTGCTGTTTTTTTGCCTATTTCAGTGTTTCAAAGAAAAGGAATATCAAACCGAGTCCAAACGGGATGAAACATTTGGGATCGATCTTTTTGGAACAAATGCAAACCAAGAGACTTGGAGTAGATGTCAAGCAACAAACGAGGCGGCCACAAGGGTGCCCGGCGCGCCCTAAGGGGGTGGGCACGCCCCCACCCTCGTGGGCCCCTCGTGGCTCCACCGACGTACTTCTTTCGCTTATATATACTCCTGTACCCTGAAAACATCGAGGAGCACCATGAAAACCTAATTCCACCACCGCAACCTTCTGTATCCGCGAGATCCCATCTTGGAGCCTTTGCCGACGCTCCGCCGGTGGGGGAATCGACCACGGAGGGCCTCTACATCATCTCCAAGGCCTCTACGATGAGTTGTGAGTAGTTTACCACAGACCTTCGGGTCCATAGTTATTAGCTAGATGGCTTCTTCCCTCTCTTTGAATCTCAATACAAAGTTCCCCTCGATATTCTTGGAGATCTATTCAATGTAACTCTTTTTGTAGTGTGTTTGTCGAGATCCGATGAATTGTGGGTTTATGATCAAGTTTATCTATGAGAAATATTTGAATCTTCTCTGAATTCTTTTATGTGTGATTAGTTATCTTTGCAAGTCTCTTCGAATTATCAGTTTGGTTTGGCCTACTAGATTGATCTTTCTTGGAATGGGAGAAGTGCTTAGCTTTGGGTTGAATCTTGTGGTGTCCTTTCCCAGTGACAGCAGGGGCAGCAAGGCACGTATTGTATTGTTGCCATCGAGGATAAAAAGATGGGGTTTATATCATATTGCATGAGTTTATCCCTCTACATCATGTCATCTTTCTTAATGCGTTACTCTGTTCTTCATGAACTTAATACTCTAGATGCAGGCAGGAGTCGACCAATGTGTGGAGTAATAGTAGTAGATGCAGGCAGGAGTTGGTCTACTTGTCGCGGACGTGATGCCTATATACATGATCATGCCTAGATAATCTCATAACTATGCGCTTTTCTATCAATTGCTCGACAGTAATTTGTTCACCCACCGTAATACTTATGCTATCTTGAGAGAAGCCACTAGTGAAACCTATGGCCCCCGGGTCTATCTTTTATCATATAAGTTTCCAATCTACTTTTATTTGCAATCTTTTACTTTCCAATCTATATCATAAAAATACCAAAAATATTTATCTTATCTTATTATCTCTATCACATCTCACTTTCGCAAGTTTCCGTGAAGGGATTGACAACCCCTTTATCGCGTTGGTTGCGAGGTTCTTGTTTGTTTGTGTAGGTATGCGGGACTTTTGAGGAGCCTCCTACTGGATTAATACCTTGGTTCTCAAAAACTGAGGGAAATACTTAGGCTACTTTGCTGCATCAACCTTTCCTCTTCAAGGGAAAACCAATGCAGTGCTCAAGAGGTAGCAATATGCTGCAAGAACAAGTTAGACGTCCTCTAATTGTTGTTGCAAGTTTTTTTTTACGTGGCTGCTATAGGTTTCTAGCAAGAGCGTTTCTTACCTACGCCAAAACCACAACGTGATATGCCAATTGCTATTTACCCTTCATAAGGACCCTTTTCATAGAATCCGATCCGACTAAAGTGGGAGAGATAGAAACCCACTAACCACCTTATGCAACTAGTGCATGTCAGTCGGTGGAACCTGTCTCACGAGCGTACGTGTAAGGTCGGTCTGGGCCGCTTCATCCCACGACGCCGCCGAATCAAGATAAGACTAGTAACGGCAAGTAAATTTACAAAATCGACGCCCACAACAACTTGTGTTCTGCTCGTGCATAGAAACTACGCATAGACCTAGATCATGATGCCACTGTTGGCGATCGTTGCAGAAATTAAAAAATTTCCATGCACCACCAAGATCAATCTATGGAGAGACTAGTAATGAGAGAGAGGGGAGTGTATCTTCATACCCTTGAAGATCACGATGTGGAAGCGTTACAAGCACGCGGTTGGAGGAGTCGTACACGCAGCGATTCAGATCGCAGTCAATTCCGATCTAAGCGCCGAACAACGGCGTCTCCGCATTCAACACACGTGCAGCCCGGTGACGTCTACCGCGCCTTGATCGAGCAAGGAGGAGGGAGAGGTTGGGGAAGACAACTCCAGCAGCAGCACGACGACGTGGTGGTGGTTGAGTAGCGTGGTTTCCAGCAGGGCTTCGCCAAGCATTATGAAGGACGAGGATGTGGAGAGGTAGGGATGCGCCGAGAGAGAGAGAGAGAGGCTCATGTCTTTGGCAGCCCCAAAACCCCCACTATATATAGGAGGAGGGAAGGTCGCTGCTGAAGGAAATACGCCCTAGAGGAAATAATAAAGTTATTATTTATTTCCTTATATCATGATAAATGTTTATTATTCATGCTAGAATTGTATTAACCAGAAACATAATACATGTGTGAATACATAGACAAACAGAGTGTCACTAGTATGCCTCTACTTGACTAGCTTGTTGATCAAAGATGGTTATGTTTCCTAACCATAGACATGTGTTGTCATTTGATTAACGGTATCACATCATTAGGAGAATGATGTGATTGACATGACCCATTCCGTTAGCTTAGCACACGATCGTTTAGTATATTGCTATTGCTTTCTTCATGACTTATACATGTTCCTATGACTATGAGATTATGCAACTCCCGTTTACCGGAGGAACACTTTGTGTGCTACCAAACATCACAATGTAACTGGGTGATTATAAAGGAGCTCTACAGGTGTCTCCAAAGGTACATGTTGGGTTGGCGTATTTCGAGATTAGGATTTGTCACTACGATTGTCAGAGAGGTATCTCTGGGCCCTCTCGGCAATGCACATCACTTAAGCCTTGCAAGCATTGCAACTAATGAGTTAGTTGTGAGATGATGTATTACGGAACGAGTAAAGAGACTTGCCGGTAACAAGATTGAACTAGGTATTGAGATACCGACGATCGAATCTCGGGCAAGTAACATACCGATGACAAAGGGAACACCGTATGTTGTTATGCGGTCTGACCAATAAAGATCTTCGTAGAATATGTGGGAGCCAATATGAGCATCCAGGTTCCGCTATTGGTTATTGACCAGAGATGTGTCTCGGTCATGTCTACATTGTTCTCGAACCTGTTGGGTCCGCACGCTTAAAGTTACGATGACAGTTTCATTATGAGTTTATATGTTTTGATGTACCAAAGGTTGTTAGGAGTCCCGGATGTGATCACGGACATGACGAGGAGTCTCGAAATGGTAGAGACATGAAGAATGATATATTGGAAGCCTATGTTTGGACATCGGAAGTGTTCCAGGTGAAATCGGCATTTTACCGGAGTACCGGGAGGTTACCGGAACCCCCCGGTAACTTAATGGGCCTTAATGGGCCTAGTGGAGGAAGAGGAGAGAAGGCCAAGGGGCAGCCGCGCCCCCCCAAGTCCGAATTGGATAAGGAAGGGGGGCGGCGCCCCCCCTTTCCTTTCCCCTCTCTCTCTCCTTCCTCCCAAGTCCTAGTCCAACATGGAAAAGGGGGGAGTCCTTCTCTCGGTGGGAGTAGGACTCCTCCTGGCGCGCCCTCCTCCTTGCTGGCCGCAACCCCCTTGCTCCTTTATATACAGGGGCGGGGGGGGGGGGCACCCCAGATACACAACAATTGATCCTTGAGATCTTTTAGCCGTGTGCGGTGCCCCCCTCCACCATAGTCCTCGATAATATTGTAGCGGTGCTTAGGCGAAGCCCTATGACGGTAGAACATGAAGGTCGTCACCACGCCGTCGTGCTGATGGAACTCTTCTCCGACACTTTGCTGGATCGGAGTCCGGGGATCGTCATCGAGCTGAACGTGTGCTAGAACTCGGAGGTGTCGTAGTTTCGGTGCTTGATCGGTCAGGCCGTGAAGACGTACGACTACATCAACCGCGTTGTTATCACACTTCCGCTTTCGGTCTACGAGGGTACGTGGACACACTCACCCCTCTCGTTGCTATGCATCACCATGATCTTGCGTGTGCGTAGGAATTTTTTTGAAATTACTACGTTCCCCAACAGTGGCATCCGAGCCTGGTTTTATGCGTAGATGTTATATGCACGAGTAGAACACAAGTGAGTTGTGGGCGATATAAGTCATACTGCTTACTAGCATGTCATACTTTGGTTCAACGGTATTGTGAGATGAAGCAGCCCGGACCGACATTATGCGTACGCTTACGTGAGACTGGTTTCACCGCCACGAGCACTAGTTGCTTAAAGGTGACCGGCGGGTGTCTGTCTCTCTCACTTTAGTTGAACCGAGTGTGGATACGCCCGGTCCTTGCGAAGGTTAAAACAGCACCAACTTGACAAACTATCATTGTGGTTTTGATGCGTAGGTAAGAACGGTTCTTGCTCAGCCCGTAGCAGCCACGTAAAATTTGCAACAACAAAGTAGAGGACGTCTAACTTGTTTTTGCAGGGCATGTTGTGATGTGATATGGTCAAGCCATGATGCTAAATTTTTATTGTATGAGATGATCATGTTTTGTAACCAAGTTATCGGTAACTGGCAAGAGCCATATGGTTGTCGCTTTATTGTATGCAATGCAATCGCACTGTAATGCTTTACTTTATCACTAAGCGGTAGCGATAGTCGTAGAAGCATAAGATTGGTGAGACGACAATGATGCTACGATGGAGATCAAGGTGTCGCGCCGGTGACAATGGTGATCATGACGGTGCTTCGAAGATGGAGATCACAAGCACAAGATGATGATGGCCATATCATATCACTTATATTGATTAAATGTGATGTTTATCTTTTATGCATCTTATCTTGCTTTGATTGACGGTAGCATTATAAGATGATCCCTCACTAAATTATCATAGTAAAAGTGTTCTCCCTGAGTATGCACCGTTGTGAAAGTTCTTCGTGCTGAGACACCATGTGATGATCGGGTGTGATAGGCTCTACGTTCAAATACAACAGGTGCAAAACAGTTGCACACGCGGAATACTCAGGTTAAACTTGACGAGCCTAGCATATAACAGATATGGCCTCGGAACACGGAGACCGAAAGGTCGAGCGTGAATCATATAGTAGATATGATCAACATATTGATGTTCACCATTGAAACTACTCCATCTCACGTGATGATCGGACATGGTGTAGTTGATATGGATCACGTAATCACTTAGAGGATTAGAGGGATGTCTATCTAAGTGGGAGTTCTTTAGTAATATGATTAATTGAACTTAAATTTATCATGAACTTAGTACCTGATAGTATCTTGCTTGTCTATGTTAATTGTAGATAGATGGCCCGTGTTGTTGTTCCATTGAATTTTAATGCGTTCCTTGAGAAAGCAAAGTTGAAAGATGATGGTAGCAATTACATGGACTGGGTCCGTAACTTGAGGATTATCCTCATTGCTGCACAGAAGAATTACATCCTGGAAGCACCGCTGGGTGCCAGGCCTGCTGCTGGAGCAACACCAGATGTTATGAATGTATGGCAGAGCAAAGCTGATGACTACTCTATAGTTTAGTGTGCTATGCTTTACGTCTTAGAACCGGGTCTTCAACGACGTTTTGAACGTCATGGAGCATATGAGATGTTCCAGGAGTTGAAGTTAATATTTCAAGCAAATGCCCGGATTGAGAGATATGAAGTCTCCAATAAGTTCTATAGCTGCAAGATGGAGGAGAACAGTTCTGTCAGTGAGCATATACTCAAAATGTCTGGGTATAATAATCACTTGATTCAACTGGGAGTTAATCTTCCGGATGATAGCATCATTGACAGAATTCTCCAATCACTGCCACCAAGCTACAAGATCTTTGTGATGAACTATAATATGCAAGGGATGGAAAAGACTATTCTCGAGCTCTTCGCGATGCTAAAAGCTGCGGAGGTAGAAATCAAGAAGGAGCATCAAGTGTTGATGGTTAACAAGACCACTGGTTTCAAGAAAAAGGGCAAAGGGAAGAAGAAGGGAAACTTCAAGAAGAACATCAAACAAGTTGCTGCTCAGGAGAAGAAACCCAAGTCTGGACCTAAGCCTGAAACTGAGTGCTTCTACTGCAAGCAGACTGGTCACTGGAAGCGGAACTGCCCCAAGTATTTGGCGGATAAGAAGGATGGCAAGGTGAACAAAGGTATATGTGATATACATGTTATTGATGTGTACCTTACTAATGCTCGCAGTAGCACCTGGGTATTTGATATTGGTTCTGTTGCTAATATTTGCAACTCGAAATAGGGACTACAGATTAAGCAAAGATTAGCTAAGGACGAGGTGACGATGCACGTGGGAAATGGTTCCAAAGTCGATGTGATCGCGGTCGCACGCTACCTCTACATCTACCTTCGGGATTAGTTTTAGACCTAAATAATTGTTATTTGGTGCCCGTGACGACACGTTGAGCATGAACATTATATCTGGATCTTGTTTGATGCGAGACAGTTTTCATTTAAATCAGAGAATAATGGTTGTTCTATTTATATGAGTAATATCTTTTATGGTCATGCACCCTTGAAGAGTGGTCTATTTTTATTGAATCTCGATAGTAGTGATACACATATTCATAGTGTGAATAACAAAAGATGTAAAGTTGATAATGATAGTCCCACATACTTGTGGCACTGCCGCCTTGGTCACATTGGTGTCAAGCGCATGAAGAAGCTCCATGCTGATGGACTTTAGAGTCTCTTGATTATGAATCATTTGACACATGCGAACCATGCCTCAATGGGCAAAATGACCAAGACTCCGTTCTCCGTACAAATGGAGCGAGCAACCAAACTTATTGGAAATCATAACATACGATGTGTGCGGTCCAATGAGCGTTGAGGCTCGCGGAGATATCGTTATGTTCTCACTCTCACTGATGACTTGAGCAGATATGGGTATGTCTACTTGATGAAACACAAGTCTGAGACCTTTGAAAAGTTCAAGGAATTTCAGAATGAGGTAGAGAATCAACGTGACCGAAAGATAAAGTTCTGACGATCATAACGTGGAGGAGAATATTTAAGTCACGAATTTGGTACGCACTTAAGGAAATGTGGAATCGTTTCACAACTAACGCCACCCGGAACACCACAGCGTAATGGTGGTGTCCGAACATCGTAATCGTACTTTACTAGATATGGTGTGATCTATGATGTCTCTTACAGATTTACCGCTGTCATTTTGGGGTTATGCTTTAGAGACGGCCGCATTCACGTTAAATAGGGCACCATCAAAATCTGTTGAGATGACGCCTTATGAACTGTGGTTTGGCAAGAAACCAAAGTTGTCGTTTCTAAAAGTTTGGGGCTGCGATGCTTATGTGAAAAAGCTTCAACCTGATAAGCTCGAACCCAAATCGGAGAAATGTGTCTTTGTAGGATACCCAAAGGAGACTGTGGGGTACACCTTCTATCACAGATCCGAAGGCAAGATGTTTGTCGCTAAATTCGGAAACTTTCTGGAGAAGGAGTTTCTCTCGAAAGAAGTGAGTGGGAGGAAAGTAGAACTTGATGAGGTAACTGTACCTGCTCCCTTATTGGAAAGTAGTATATCGCAGAAACAGGTTTCTGTGACACCTACACCAATTAGTGAGGAAGATAATGATGATGATCATGAAACTTCAGATCAAGTTGTTACTGAACCTCGTAGATCAACCAGAGTAAGATACGCACCAGAGTGGTACGGTAATCCTGTTCTGGAAGTCATGTTACTAGACCATGATGAACCTACGAACTATGAAGAAGCGATGGTGAGCCCAGATTCCGCAAAATGGCTTGAGGCCATGAAATCTGAGATGGGATCCATGTATGAGAACAAAGTGTGGACTTTGGTTGACTTGCCCGATGATCGGCAAGCAATTGAAAATAAATGGATCTTCAAGAAGAAGACTGACGCTGACGGTAATGTTACTGTCTACAAAGCTCGACTTGTCGTGAAAGGTTTTCGACAAGTTCAAGGGGTTGACTACGATGAGACCTTCTCACCCGTAGCGATGCTTAAGTCTGTCCGAATCATGTTAGCAATTGCCGCATTTTATGATTATGAAATATGGCAGATGGATGTCAAAACTGCATTCCTGAATGGTTTTCTGGAAGAAGAGTTGTATATGATGCAACCGGAAGGTTTTGTCGATCCAAAGGGAGCTAACAAAGTGTGCAAGCTCCAGCGATCCATTTATGGACTGGTGCAAGCCTCTCGGAGTTGGAATAAACGCTTTGATAGTGTGATCAAAGCATTTGGTTTTATACAGACTTTTGGAGAAGCCTGTATTTACAAGAAAGTGAGTGGGAGCTCTGTAGCATTTCTGATACTATATGTAGATGACATATTGCTGATCAGAAATGATATATAATTTCTGGATAGCATAAAAGGATACTTGAATAAGAGTTTTTCAATGAAAGACCTCGGTGAAGCTGCTTACATATTGGGCATTAAGATCTATAGAGATAGATCAAGGCGCTTAATTGGACTTTCACAAAGCACATACCTTGACAAAGTTCTGAAGAAGTTCAAAATGGATCAAGCAAAGAAAGGGTTCTTGCCTGTGTTACAAGGTGTGAAGTTGAGTAAGACTCAATGCCCGACCACTGCATAAGATAGAGAAAAGATGAAAGAAGTTCCCTATGCTTCAGCCATAGGATCTATCATGTATGCAATGCAGTGTACCAGACCTGATTTGTGCCTTGCTATAAGTTTAGCAGGGAGGTACCAAAGTAATCCAGGAGTGGATCACTGGACAGCGGTCAAGAACATCCTGAAATACCTGAAAAGGACTAAGGATATGTTTCTCGTTTATGGAGGTGACAAAGAGCTCATCGTAAATGGTTACATTGATGCAAGCTTTGACACTGATCCGGACGATTCTAAATTGCAAACCGGATACGTGTTTACATTGAACGGTGGAGCTGCCAGTTGGTGCAGTTCTAAACAAAGCATTGTGGTGGGATCTACATGTGAAGCGGAGTACATAGCTGCTTCGGAAGCAGCAAACGAAGGAGTCTGGATGAAGGAGTTCATATCCGATCTAGGTGTCATACCTAGTGCATCGGGTCCAATGAAAGTCTTTTGTAACAATACTGGTGCAATTGCTTTCGCGAAGGAATCCAGATTTCCCAAAAGAACCAAGCACATCAAGATACGCTTCAATTCCATTCGGGATTTAGTCCAAGTGGGAGACACAGAAATTTGCAAGATACATACAGATCTGAATGTAGCAGACCCGTTGACTAAGCCTCTTCCACGAGCAAAACATGATCAGCACCAAGGCTCCATGGGTGTTAGAATCATTACAGTGTAATCTAGATTATTGACTCTAGTGCAAGTGGGAGACTGAAGGAAATATGCCCTAGAGGCAATAATAAAGTTATTATTTATTTCCTTATATCATGATAAATGTTTATTATTCATGCTAGAATTGTATTAACCGGAAACATAATACATGTGTGAATACATAGACAAACAGAGTGTCACTAGTATGCCTCTACTTGACTAGCTTGTTGATCAAAGATGGTTATGTTTCCTAACCATAGACATGTGTTGTCATTTGATTAACGGGATCACATCATTAGGAGAATGATGTGATTGACATGACCCATTCCATTAGCTTAGCACACGATCGTTTAGTATATTGCTATTGCTTTCTTCATGACTTATACATGTTCCTATGACTATGAGATTATGCAACTCCCGTTTACCGGAGGAACACTTTGTGTGCTACCAAACGTCACAGCGTAACTGGATGATTATAAAGGAGCTCTATAGGTGTCTCCAAAGGTACATGTTGGGTTGGCGTATTTCGAGATTAGGATTTGTCACTCCGATTGTCAGAGAGGTATCTCTGGGCCCTCTCGGTAATGCACATCACTTAAGCCTTGCAAGCATTGCAACTAATGAGTTAGTTGTGAGATGATGTATTACGGAACGAGTAAAGAGACTTGCCGGTAACAAGATTGAACTAGGTATTCAGATACCGACGATCGAATCTCGGGCAAGTAACATATCGATGACAAAGGGAACAACGTATGTTGTTATGCGGTCTGACCGATAAAGACCTTCGTAGAATATGTGGGAGCCAATATGAGCATCCAGGTTCCGCTATTGGTTATTGACCGGAGACATGTCTCGGTCATGTCTACATTGTTCTCGAACCCGTAGGGTCCGCACGCTTAAAGTTACGATGACAATTTCATTATGAGTTTATATGTTTTGATGTACCGAAGGTTGTTTGTAGTCCCGGATGTGATCATGGACATGACAAGGAGTCTCAAAATGGTCGAGACATGAAGATTGATATATTGGAAGCCTATGTTTGGACATCGGAAGTGTTCCGGGTGAAATCGGCATTTTACCGGAGTACCGGGAGGTTATCGGAACCCCCTGGTAACTTAATGGGCCTTAATGGGCCTAGTGGAGGAAGAGGAGAGGAGGCCAAGGGGCAGCCGCGCGCCCCTCCCCCCCCAAGTCCGAATTGGACAAGGAAGGGGGGTGGCGCCCCCCCTTTCCTTTCCCCTCTCTCTCTCCTTCCCCCCAAGTCCTAGTCCAACATGGAAAAGGGGGTAGTCCTACTCCCGGTGGGAGTAGGACTCCTCCTGGCGCGCCCTCCTCCTGGCCGGCCGCACCCCCCTTGCTCCTTTATATATGGGGGCGGGGGGCACCCCAGATACACAACAATTGATCCTTGAGATCTCTTAGCCATGTGCGGTGCCCCCCTCCACCATAGTCCTCGATAATATTGTAGCGGTGCTTAGGCGAAGCCCTGCGACGGTAGAACATCAAGATCGTCACCACGCCGTCGTGATGACGGAACTCTTCCCCAACACTTTGCTGGATCGGAGTCCGGGGATCGTCATCGAGCTAAACGTGTGCTAGAACTCGGAGGTGCCGTAGTTTCGGTGCTTGATCGGTCGGGCCGTGAAGACGTACGTCTACATCAACCGCATTGTTATAACGCTTCCGCTTTCGGTCTACGAGGGTACTTGGACACACTCACCCCTCTCGTTGCTATGCATCACCATGATCTTGCGTGTGCGTAGGAATTTTTTTGAAATTATTATGTTCCCCAATAGCTGCGCCCCCTCTAGGGTTCCCACCCTAGGGGGTGCGGCAGCCCTAGATGGGATTAGAGGGGGCAGCCAAGTGGGGGAGAGAGGGGGCGCGCGCCCTTTAGGCCCATCTGTGCCTAGCGTTTCCCCCTCTCCGCCTAGCTGCGCCTTGGGCCTTGGTGGGAGGCGCACTAGCCCACTAAGGGGCTGGTCCCTTCCCACTCTTGGCCCATGCAAGCCTCCGGGGCTGGTGGCTGATACGTCTCCAACGTATCTACAATTTATGAAGCATTCATGCTATTCTATTATCTGTTTTTGAATGATTACGGGCTTTATTATACACTTTTATAATACTTTTGGGAATAACCTACTAACCGGAGGCCCAACCCATATTGCTGCTTTATTGCCTGTTTCAGTATTTCCAAGAAAAGGAATATCAAACGGAGTCCAAACGGAATGAAACCTTCGGGAGCGTGATTTTTGGAAAGGATGTGATCCGGGAGACTTGGAGTTCAAGCCAGGGAAGGCTCGAGGAAGCCAGGAGATAGGAGGGCGCGCCCACCCCCTGGGCGCGCCCCCTGTCTCCTGGGCCCCTCGAGGCTCCCCCGGCCGACTTCTTTCACCTATATAAGTCCACGTAACCTAAAAACATCGAAGAGGAAGATAGATCAGGAGTTCCGCCGCCGCAAGCCTCTGTAGCCACCAAAAACCTCTCGGGAGCCCGTTCCGGCACCCTGCCAGAGGGGGAACCCATCACCGGTGGCCATCTTCATCATCCCAGCGCTCTCGATGATGATGAGGGAGTAGTTCACCCTCGGGGCTGAGGGTATGTACCAGTAGCTATGTGTTTGATCTCTCTCTCTCTCTCATGTTCTCTCTATGGCACGATCTTGATGTATCGCGAGCTTTGCTATTATAGTTGGATCTTATGATGTTTCTCCCCCTCTACTCTCTTGTGATGAATTAAGTTTTCCCTTTGAAGTTATCTTATCGGATTGATTCTTTAATGATTTGAGAACACTTGATGTATGTCTTGCCGTGCTTATCTGTGGGGACAATGGGATATCATGTGCCACTTGATGTATGTTTTGGTGATCAACTTGCGGGTTCCGCCCATGGACCTATGCATAGGGGTTGGCACACGTTTTCGTCTTGACTCTCCGGTAGAAACTTTGGGGCACTCTTTAAAGTACTTTGTGTTGGTTGAATAGATGGATCTGAGATTGTGTGATGCATATCGTATAATCATGCCCATGGATACTTGAGGTGACAATGGATTATCTAGGTGAAATTAGGGTTTTGGTTGATTGGTGTCTTAAGGTGTTATTCTAGTACGAACTCTTGAATAGATTGATCCGAAAGAATAACTTTGAGGTGGTTTAGTACCCTACCATAATCTCTTTGTTTGTTCTCCGCTATTAGTGGCTTTGGAGTGACTCTTTGTTGCATGTTGAGGGATTGTTATATGATCTATCTATGTTATTATTGTTGAGAGAACTTGCACTAGTGAAAGTATGAACCCTAGGCCTTGTTTCCTACCATTGCAATACCGTTTACGCTCACTTTTGTCATTAGTTACCTTGCTATTTTTATATTTTCAGATTACAAAAACCTTTATCTACTATCCATATTGCACTTGTATCATCATCTCTTCGCCGAACTAGTGCACCTATACAATTTACCATTGTATTGGGTGTGTTGGGGACACAAGAGACTCTTTGTTATTTGGTTGCAGGGTTGCTTGAGAGAGACCATCTTCATCCTACGCTTCCCACGGATTGATAAACCTTAGGTCCTCCACTTGAGGGAAATTTGCTACTGTCCTACAAACCTGTGCACTTGCAGGCCCAACAACGTCTACAAGAAGAAGGTTGTGTAGTAGACATCAAGCTCTTTTCTGGCGCCGTTGCCGGGGAGGTGAGTGCTTGAAGGTATATCTTTAGATCTTGCAATCGAATCTTTTTGTTTCTTGTTTTATCACTAGTTTAGTCTATAAAAGAAAACTACAAAAAAATGGAGTTAAGTTTGTCTCATACGCTTCGTCTTTTTAATATCTTTCTTGAGTATGATGAAAAGGAAAATTGTGCTCAAGTGCTAGAAGAAGAAATCTATAGAATGTTTGACACTAAATCTTTGAATGATGAGCATGATTGCAATGTTGTTAGTATGAACTTAATATCCATAGTACTAATGATGATTGCACTAGTTATGATGAAAATGTCTCCTATAAGCATGTCGATTTTTGTGGAGAGAATTGGGTTTGCATAGATACACCAAATAGAGAAGATAGATATTGCAATAGGCATAAGCATGTAGAAACTAAATTGTTGCAAGAAAGGCTTAATGTTAGCGCTGAAAGTTTAAGATATCTTTACCGTTGTGAACTTTGCAATGAACATGATCATTTACACCTCCAATGCAAATTGTTTCATGATCGAATCGTGTCCAAATATTGTGATGATTTGATCTCCCTTGCTCATTACAATGAACTTAGTTTGCTTTTGGGTTATGAAGAATTGAAACGTGCAACTAAGCTTATTCCAAAATTTAATCTTGAGCATTTCCTTGATATTGATTTACAGGAGATTTATTTGTTTTGTGCGGTGAATTGCATTGAAAATCCTTATATTGCCAATCACCTAAAGAAAAGAAAGCAATAGAAGATGATGAGAATACTAATAAAGGGAAGAGACTTCCCAATATCCTTCCATATCCTATTTCTTATGATGAATCAGGTAACGAGGAGGAGCTTTCTATTCAACCAATCTCATCAATAAGGAGCACAAAGAAGAAGGTTGAACCCACACATAATGTGAAGAAGAAAAAGAAAAGAAGGAGCAACAAAGGTAAAAAGGTATCCCTCCCAAATGATGTTGCTCCTACTACTCATTGTGATGATGATAATTGCTATACTATTGGTGCTATCCATATTTTTAATGATGAGAGTGATTATGCTTATGATATGAAAGGGCCCAAGCTTGGGGAAGCTATGTTTGATGACGATGAAATATTTGAGAATATATTTGCTGAAATTAATGTTTGTCCCAAGCTTGGGGATGCTATGTTTAATGAAGATGATATTTTTAGCATCCCAAGTTTTGATATGCAAAGTTGTTATGATGATAGCATGCCTCTTACCTATGATGATTATATTGATGAAAGTGGGTTTGGAAGAGTGTCAACTTTAGGAAGTAGTGATCCCACTATTTTGGAGGATGTTGAATTTTATTGTGATGAATACGAAAGTGGATTTGGAAGAGTGTCAACTTTATTTAGTGATTCCACTATCTTGGGAGAGGTTTCAATCGATTATGATGAGAACGAAGTTGCTACTTATGATGATTATTGTGATGAAACTTATGCTATAAAAAGTAGTGATGATTATATTTATAAAACTTGTCATGATTATGATTACCCTTTTTCTGAACATTACTCTTTTAATGTGGAAACAATTTTTAGTGTTCAAGTCTCTTATGATACTCCCACTATTCCGAATGAGAAGAAATTTGCTTATGTGGAGAGTAGTAAATTTTCTATGCTTGTAGATCATGAAAAGAATGCTTTAGGTGCTGGTTATATTGTTGAATTCATTCATGATGCTACTGAAATTATTATGAGGGAGGAACATATGCTTGTAGGAATTGCAATAATATCAAGTTTCCTCTCTATGTGCTTAAGTTTTGAAGCTATGCTTGTTTTGCCTTCCTATGCTAGTTGATTATTGTTCCCATAAGTTGTTTGCTCACAAAATCCCTATGCATAGGAAGTGGGTTAGACTTAAATGTGCTAGTCATATGCTTCATGATGCTCCCGTTATGTTTCAATTCTTATCTTTTATGTGAGCATCATTGCCATCATCATGCCTAGCTAAAATGGCATTAAAGAAAAGCGCTTGTTGGGAGACAACCCAATATTTACCCTTACTGTTTTTGTGTGTCCACATGATTATTATACTGTAGTAATCATGTTTTATAGCTTTTGTTTCAATAAAGTGCCAAGTAGAACCTTTGGGAAGACTTGGGTGAAGTCTTTGTGATCTTGCTGTAAAAACAGAAACTTTAGCACTCACGAGATTAGCTGCCATTTTTTACTGGAGAGTGCTTTTAGGTTGATTATTTTTTCATATGATTAATATACAAATTCCTCAGGTCCACCAATTTATTTCAGAATTCTTTGAGTTCCAGAAGTATACGTTTGATACAGATTACTACAGACTGTTCTGTTTTTGACAGATTCTGTTTTCTATGTGTTGTTTGCTTATTTTGATGAATCTATGAGTAGTATCGGAGGGTATGAACCATAGAGAAGTTAGAATACAGTAGATATTACACCAATATGAATTTATAATGAGTTCATTACAGTACCTAAGTGGTGGTTTTATTTTCTTGTACTAATGGAGCTTACGAGTTTTGTTTTGAGTATTGTGTGGTTGAAGTTTTCAAGTTTTGGGTAAAGATTTGATGGACTATGGAATAAGGAGTGGCAAGAGCCTAAGCTTGGGGATTCCCAAGGCACCCCAAGGTAATATTCAAGGACAACCAAGAGCCTAAGCTTGGGGATGCCCCGGAAGGCATCCCCTCTTTTGTCTTTGTTCATCGGTAACTTTACTTGGAGCTATATTTTTATTCGCCACATGATATGTGTTTTGCTTGGAGAGTCATTTTATTTTGTTAGTATTTTCTTGATGTTACTTAGAATAATGTTTTGCATCTTTAGTTTAAATAAAAATGTCAAGGATATCCTTTACCATGCTTATTTTGCTAGTATACATGTTGCTGTTTGAAAACAGAAAGTTTACCGCTGTTGCAAAAATTCCCTAGAAAAGTCAGAGAATGGTATAATGTTGAATCTTTTTGCATATTGAGATCTGATAAATCTTCTACAGCGTAGTATTTTTCTCATAATTTTTGGAGTTAGGGAAGTATTGATACTCTTGCATTCTTTACAGACTGTACTGTTTTGACAGATTGCTGTTATGTTTGCATTGTTTGCATATGTTTGCTTGTTTAATGATTCTATTTGAGGATAGGAGTATTAAATATGCAGAGGCATTTAGTATGCAATGTTGAATAATAATTTTAGTGATTTGTTACAGTAGAAAATGATAAGGTTTTGCATTTGTTTATACTAACCTATCTCACGAGTTCTTGTTGAGTTTGGTGTGGATGAAGCTTTTGATAAAAAGAGAAACCATGATATGAGAGGAATTAAGGAGACACAAAAGTTCAAGCTTGGGGATGCCCAAGGCACCCCAAGATAATATTTCAAGAAGTCTCAAGCATCTAAGCTTGGGGATGCCCCAGTAGGCATCCCACCTTTCTTCTTCAACAACTATCGGTTAGTATCGGTTGAGCCTAAGTTTTTGCTTCTTCACATGAGTTGTGCTATCCTTGCAATGTCATCTTATTTTTTCTTGCTTGCTGTTTGAATAAAATACCAAGATCTGAAATTCTTAAATGAGAGAGAGTCTTCACATAGTTACATAATTATTTAGCTACTCATTGATCTTCACTTATATCTTTTTGGAGTAGTTTGTCATTTACTCGTGTGCTTCACTTATATCCTATGAGTAAATGGTTTGAATGAGTTGAATGTCATAAATCTGAAATTATATATGTTTCATATGCTTACCCCGTTAGGAGTAATGACTTCACATCTAAGAAGTAGAGGTAGTAAGTTTATTTAAGGTTAGCAAGCATTGTATTGGTCATTTGAACAATTCATGAAAGAATGTTGAAGGAAGAGAGATTTCACATATAAATATACTATCCTAGACATCTTTTATAATTGTGAGCACTCATTAAGTATGACATGCTAAAGAGTTGATGTTGGACAAGGAAGACAACATAATGGGTTATGTTTTCTCACATCTCAGTTAAAGTATATTGTCATGGATCATTCAAACATGTTGAGCTTGCCTTTCCCCCTCATGCTAGCCAAAATTCCTTGCACCAAGTAGAGATACTACTTGTGCTTCCAAATATCCTTAAACCCAGTTTTTGCCATGAGTGTCCACCATACCTACCTATATGCGGTATTTACCTGCCGTTCCAAGTAAATTTGCATGTGCCAAACTCTAAACCTTCAAATAATAATCTGTTTTGTATGCCCGAATTGCTCATGTAGCGACTAGGGGCTGTCAGTATCTTCCATGCTAGGTGGGTTATTCTCAAGATGAGTGGACTCCGCTCATCATTCACGAGAAAAATGGCTGGTAAGCGGGATGCCCAGTCCCATGATCAAAAGATCAAAATCAAATCAAAAATATTGCAAACAAAACTCCCCCAGGTTTGATGTTAGTTGGAGGCACCCGTTGTTTCGGGCAAGCCATGGATTGATGATTGTTGGTGGAGGGGGAGTAAAAACTTTTACCATTCTGTTTGGGAACCGCCTATAATGTATGTAGTATGGAAGATATTGGGAACTCTTGGTTGTTATGTTGACAATGAGATCATACCTCTCAAAATTATTTATCTCTATTTCAAAATTGAGCTCTGGCACCTCTGCAAATCCCTGCTTCCCTCTGCGAAGGGCCTATCTTTTTATCTTTATTATGCATGAGTCAAGGTGATCTTCACCTTTCCCTTTTTCATTTTATCCTTTGGCAAGCACCTCGTGTTGGGAAGATCCTGATATATATATCCAATTGGATGTAAGTTAGCATGAACTATTATTGTCAACATCACCCAAAGGTGAATATGTTGGGAGGCAACACTATAAGCCCCTATCTTTCTCAGTGTCCGATTAAAACTCCATAACCATTAGTATTGCGTGAGTGTTAGCAATTGTAGAAGACTATATGATAGTTGAGTATGTGAAGTTTGCTAAATCAAAGTTCTAACATAGACCCTTCCTGAAAATAAGATGAATTGCAATTGTTTGATGACTGAGAATGAAGTTTGCTAGTTTATGGTTTATGCTTTAACATGAGAATTTCTTGTTACTTGATCGTGATAAGTTTTATGAGATGAACTACCGTTATGACATATAATCATGCTAGAAAAGGTGATTGAAATTATCATTGATCAAACTTGTGCACCTTCTAGCATTAACATTTCATAAATTCTTTCTTTTATCATTTACCTACTCGAGGATGAGCAGGAATTAAGCTTGGGGATGCTGATACGTCTCCAATGTATCTATAATTTATGAAGCATTCATGCTATTTTATTATCTGTGTTGAATGATTATGGGCTTTATTATACACTTTTATATTACTTTTGGGACTAACCTACTAACCGGAGGCCCAACCCATATTGTTGTTTTATTGCCAATGTCAGTATTTCCAAGAAAAGGAATATCAAACGGAGTCCAAACGGAATGAAACCTTCGGGAGCCTGATTTTTGGAAAGGATATCATCCAGGAGACTTGGAGTTCAAGCCAGGGAAGGCTCGAGGAATCCAGGAGATAGGAGGGCGCGCCCACCGCCCTGGGCGCGCCCCCTGTCTCCTGGGCCCCTCGAGGCTCCCCCGACCAACTTATTTCGCCTATATAAGTCCACGTACCCTAAAAACATCGAAGAGGAAGATAGATCAGGAGTTCTGCCGCCGCAAGCCTCTGTAGCCACCAAAAACCTCTCGGGAGCCCGTTCCGGCACCCTGTCAGAGGGGGAACCCATCACCGGTGGCCATCTTCATCATCCCGGCGCTCTCCATGACGAGGAGGGAGTAGTTCACCCTCGGGGCTGAGGGTATGTACCAGTAGCTATGTGTTTGATCTCTCTCTCTCTCTCTCTCTCTCTCTCTCTCGTGTTCTCTCTATGGCACGATCTTGATTTATCGCGAGCTTTGCTATTATAGTTGGATCTTATGATGTTTCTCCCCCTCTACTCTCTTGTGATGAATTGAGTTTTCTCTTTGAAGGTATCTTATCGGATTGAGTCTTTAAGGATTTGAGAACACTTGATGTATGTCTTGCCGTGCTTATCTGTGGTGACAATGGGATATCATGTGCCACTTGATGTATGTTTTGGTGATCAACTTGCGGGTTCCGCCCATGAACCTATGCATAGGGGTTGGCACACGTTTTCGTCTTGACTCTCCGGTAGAAACTTTGGGGCACTCTTTGAAGTACTTTGTGTTGGTTGAATAGATGAATCTGAGATTGTGTGATGCATATCGTATAATCATGCCCACGGATACTTGAGGTGACAATGGAGTATCTAGGTGACATTAGGGTTTTGGTTGATTTGTGTCTTAAGGTGTTATTCTAGTACGAACTCTTGAATAGATTGATCCGAAAGAATAACTTTGAGGTGGTTTCGTACCCTACCATAATCTCTTCGTTTGTTCTCCGCTATTAGTGGCTTTGGAGTGACTCTTTGTTGCATGTTGAGGGATTGTTATATGATCTATCTATGTTATTATTGTTGAGAGAACTTGCACTAGTGAAAGTATGAACCCTAGGCCTTGTTTCCTACCATTGCAATACTGTTTACGCTCACTTTTATCATTAGTTACCTTGCTGTTTTTATATTTTCAGATTACAAAAACCTTTATCTACTATCCATATTGCACTTGTATCACTATCTCTTCGCCGAACTAGTGCACCTATACAATTTACCATTGTATTGGGTGTGTTGGGGACACAAGAGACTCTTTGTTATTTGGTTGCAGGGTTGCTTGAGAGAGACCATCTTCATCCTACGCCTCCCACGGATTGATAAACCTTAGGTCATCCACTTGAGGGAAATTTGCTACTGTCCTACAAACCTGTGCACTTGCAGGCCCAACAACGTCTACAAGAAGAAGGTTGTGTAGTAGACATCAAACTATTTTCTGGCCCCGTTGCCGGGGAGGTGAGTGCTTGAAGTTATATCTTTAGATCTTGCAATCGAATCTTTTTTTTCTTGTTTTATCACTAGTTTAGTTTATAAAAGAAAATTACAAAAAAAATGGAATTGAGTTTGTCTCATACGCTTCGTCTTTTTAATATCTTTCGTGAGTTTGATGAAAAGGAAAATTGTGCTCAAGTGCTAGAAGAAGAAATCTATAGAATGTTTGACACTAAATCTTTGAATGATGAGCATGATTGCAATGTTGTTAGTATGAACTCCTTGAATATCCATAGTACTAATGATGATTGCACTAGTTATGATGAAAATGTCTCCTATAAGCATGTTGATTTTTTTGCAGAGCATTGGGTTTGCATAGATACACCAAATAGAGAAGATAGATATTGCAAGAGGCATAAGCATGTATAAACTAAATTGTTGCAAGAAAGGCTTAATGTTAGCACTGAAAATTTAAGATATCTTTACTGTTGTGAACTTTGCAATGAACGTGATCATTTACATCTCCAATGCAAATTGTTTCATGATCGAACCCTGTCCAAGAATTGTGATGATTTGATCTCCCTTGCTCATTACAATGAACTTAGTTTGCTTTTGGGTTATGAAGAATTGAAACATGCAACTAAGCTTATTCCAAAATTTAATCTTGAGCATTTCCTTGATACTGATTTAGAGGAGATTTATTTGTTTTGTGCGGTGAATTGCATTGAAAATCCTTATATTGCCAATCACCTAAAGAAAAGAAAGCAATTAGAAGATGACTAGAATAATAATAAAAGGTAAGAGACTTCTCAATATCCTCCTATTATTTCTTATGATGAATCAGGTAACGAGGAGGAGATTTCTATTCAACCAATCTCATCAATAAGGAGCACAAATAAGAAGGTTGAACCCACACATAATGTGAAGAAGAAAAAGAAAAGAAGGAGCAACAAAGCTAAAAAGGTATCCCTCCCAAATGATGTTGCTCCTACTACTCATTATGATGATGATAATTGCTATACTATTGGTGCTATCCATATTTTTAATGATGAGAGTGATTATGCTTATGATATGAAAGGGCCCAAGGTTGGGGAAGCTATGTTTGATGAGGATGAAATATTTGAGAATATATTTGCTGAAATTAATGTTTGCCCCAAGCTTGGGGATGCTATGTTTAATGAAGATGGTATTTTCAACATCCTAAGTTTTGATACGCAAAGTTGTTATGATGATAGCATGCCTCCTACCTATGATGATTATATTGATGAAAGTGGGTTTGGAAGAGTGTCAACTTTAGGAAGTAGTGATCCCACTATTTTGGAGGATGTTTTATTTTATTGTGATGGATACGAAAGTGGATTTGGAAGAGTGTCAACTTTATTTTGTGATTCCACTATCTTGGGAGAGGTTTCAATCGATTATGATGAGAATGAAGTTGCTACTTATGATGATTATTGTGATGAAACTTATGCTATAAAAAGTAGTGTTGATTATATTTATAAATCTTGTCATGATTATGATTACCCTTTTTCTGAGCATTACTCTTTTAACGTGGAAATGATTTTTAGTGCTCAAGTCTCTTATGATACTCCCACTACTATTCATGAGAATAAATTTGCTTATGTGGAGAGTAGTAAATTTTCTATGCTTGTAGATCATGAAAAGAATGCTTTAGGTGCTGGTTATATTGTTGAATTCATTCATGATGCTACTGAAAATTATTATGAGGGAGGAACATATGCTTGTAGGAATTGCAATAATATCAAGTTTCCTCTCTATGTGCTTAAAGTTTTGATGCTATGCTTGTTTTGCCCTCCTATGCTAGTTGATTATTGTTCCCATAAGTTGTTTGCTCACAAAATCCCTTTGCATAGGAAGTGAGTTAGGCTTAAATTTGCTAGTCATATGCTTCATGATGCTCCCGTTATGTTTCAATTATTATCTTTTATGTGAGCATCACTACCATCATCATGCCTAGCTAAAAAGGCATTAAAGAAAAGCGCTTGTTGGGAGACAACCCAATATTTAACCTTACTGTTTTTGTGTGTCCAAATGATTATGATACTGTAGTAATCATCTTTTATAGCTTTTGTTTCAATAAAGTGCCAAGTAGAACCTTTGGGAAGACTTGGGTGAAGTCTTTGTGATCTTGCTGTAAAAAACAGAAAATTTAGCGCTCACAAGATTAGCTGCCATTTTTTACTGGAGAGTGCTTTTAGGTTGATTATTTTTTCAGATGATTAATAGACCAATTCCTCAGGTGCACCAATTCATTTCAGAATTTTTTGAGTTCCATAAGTATACATTTGATACAGATTACTACAGACTGTTCTGTTTTTGACAGATTCTGTTTTCTATGTGTTGTTTGCTTATTTTGATGAATCTATGAGTAGTATCAGAGGGTATGAACCATAGAGAAGTTAGAATACAGTAGATATTACACCAATATGAATTTAGAATGAGTTCATTACAGTACCTAAGTGGTGGTTTTATTTTCTTATACTAACGGAGCTTACGAGTTTTGTTTTGAGTATTGTGTGGTTGAAGTTTTCAAGTTTTGGGTAAAGATTCGATGGACTATGGAATAAGGAGTGGCAAGAGCCTAAGCTTGGGATGCCCAAGGCACCCCAAGGTTATATTCAAGGACAACCTCATTCAATATTTACCGGCAAGTCACTTTACTCGTTCCGTAATGCATGATCCCATGACTAACTACTTAGTCACATTGAGCTCATTATGATGATGCATTATCGAGTGAGCCCAGAGATACCTCTCCGTCATACGGAGTGACAAATCACAGTCTCGATTTGTGCCAACCCAACAGACACTTTTGGAGATGCCTGTAGTGTATCTTTATAGCCACCCAGTTACGTTGTGACGTTTGGTACACCCAAAGCATTCCTACGGTATCCGGGAGTTACACAATCTCATGGTCTAAGGAAATGATACTTGACATTAGAAAAGCTTTAGCAAACGAACTACACGATCTTGTGCTATGCTTAGGATTGGGTCTTGTCCATCACATCATTCTCCTAATGATGTGATCCCGTTATCAATGACATCTAATGTCCATGGTCAGGAAACCATGACCATCTATTGATCAACGAGCTAGTCAACTAGAGGCTCACTTGGGACATGTTGTGGTCCATGTATTCACACATGTATTACGGTTTCCGGTTAATACAATTATAGCATGAACAATAGACAATTATCATGAACAAGGAAATATAATAATAACCATTTTTTATTGCATCTAGGGCATATTTCCAACACTTTTATCTTCGTAACACACCGACGGTACTCTCTCCCTCGACCTTCATCACTCTATCTCTCTCTAAGTATATCTCATTCCCTGCTATGTGTCTCTAACTGTGATTCTCTATGTGGAATCTATTTCTCTCACACAAACACAAAACTTTGTCTCCCGGGGTCTCATTTCTCTCTACTATTCCCCTGTGTGCCACTCGCACACCCCTCATACAGAGATGTCTTTCATTCCTTAGGTATGAGAACCTACGACTCTTCCTCTTAAATATATTTTTCTCACACACAAACACAAACTCTGTCTCCCAGGGTCTCATATTTCTCCATTGTTCTCTTGTATGTCGCTCACACACACTCTCTCTCCCTAGAGATATCTTGCGTTCCCTCATATGTCTCTCTAGCTATCACTCTCGTTGTGAAATATCTTTCTCTCTCGTAGACACAAAACTCCGTCTCTCGGGATCTCATTTCTCTCTGATATTTGTTTGTATGTGACTCACATGCACCCTCTCTCTATCTCTCTCACACCCACACACATAACTCAGCCTTTTGATCCACTCGACTCCTATCTCTAACGCACACTAGCTAGCATCTTTATCTTTCTATTTATCTGTTTCTCCATCATCCTTCTTTCTTGCCCTCACTCTTGCTTCCTATTACGCACACTACATATGTTTCTCTCTACATGCAGTCAAGTGCCCTCTTTTTATCTTTCTCTCACACACACATAACTTCACCCTCTGAATCACCCGGCGGTCATCTCCAACACTCAAACTAGCGAATGTCCCTCTAGCTAGCATCTCCATCTCTGTATCTATCTGTAGTTTCTCCGTCAACATTTCTTTATCGCACACAGTCTTGCTTCCTATCACCCACACTATATATGTCTCTCCATACATATGCATTTATAGGTTGATATCGTTTTCACAATCGTTGTGTCTCACTCCCTCTGCTCGCCATAGATGCATGCTCCAGCCCACGCCACTATCTCTTAAAGACAGAAACACATGCTCAGTTGTCGGGCCTTCTTCCCTGCATTCTCACATGCATGCATATTGTCATACCGATCTGTCTCTCCCATGTGTTGATCTTATGACTTATGTCTTCTTTCTTTTATCTCGATCATGCGCGCGCACACACACACATCCCACGTATACATGTATACCTCTCACACATGCACGTTCAAGGTCTCTATGTCTCCATACATAGTTAATTACCCTCAACCCTAACGCCAATCAAATCGTTCTCTTCTTGTGTGCACATAACTTCTGCCTGGATGGGTAAAACACACACTCACACTTAACAATCTCCTTCTAGCTACCCCCCCCCTCTCACTCTTCCCCTATATCCCCAAAACCAATAAGACCATCCATTCGTTTAATTCCCGCCTACATGCACCATCGATATATAGTAGTCCTCCTTGGTGTCTCTCGAACAAACACGTTCTCTTGATGTCGACTCCTCTCACGCGCACACACCTTCTCTTCCCTCTCTACGGGCCTTTTCTATCTCGCACCCCATTGTTGGTGGCCTCTGCCATACACATCACCTCTCTATGATGAATCCATGCATACTTAAATTACATCTGCCACCGAGGACCCCACGACACACACACACCTACACCCCCCACACACACACACACGCATGCACGCACACACGCACCCACCCACCCACCCCCACACACACGAACACACACACACATACACACACACACACTAAGACTCCATCACACACACACACACACTAAGACACCATCTCTCTCTCTCTCTCTCTCACACACACACACACACACACACACGCCGCGCACCCACCCACCCACACACACACACTAAGACTCCATCTCACACACACATGCTCTAGGCGGAGCATTTGTTCCTACCACCCTTCATCCAACCTTACCATATGATAAACAATCACATTAATTTACTTGTATAACATGGACAAATTCCACTTTACTTTAGTAGTTAGCAAACTTATCATCTCTACCCTTATAAAAAACCGAGTTGGTGATGATGGTGTGTCTGCCATCTTGTAATATAGACCGCCCGATCTATATCTGACGGCTAGAAAGCAAACTATGATAATTTTACAAAAGATACCTGCACCTCTCACCACATCCTTATCTCCCACAACCTCATTGCTGAGCAATTAAAAAAGGAAGTCTCTGGAACAATCTAGCATGGTGGCCGCTGCCGCCTGCCGGCGCCGTCCATCCCCATGCCTCCGCCCAGTCCGACCACCAGTCACCACCACACTCCACTCCTCCTCACCTTATCTCTCATCTTCCATTTTTATGACATTCTCGAGATACCAGTTTTCTGATAAAATTCTCGAGATATCATTAGTTTTTGCACATGAGATTACTCCTGCATGGGTCAATCACAACAGGTGTTTTGTAAAAAAATGCATATTGATGTTCCGTGCAATGCAAGATAATCTTGCTTGTACTTATATAACGCAAATCACGAGTAGGAAGTGACATTTTTTTACACAACCACGTTAACATGGCCACGTAAATCACTATCTAAAGGATAATACCATTATACTTATATCCCGATGCAAAAGGTTGAGTACATGTCCGAAGAGTAGAGTCGCACACAGCACTCTGTCTCTCAGAATCTCTCTCTCACACACACACACCAGTTACGCGACGCCCACTTAAGCAAACACGTATGTTACAATTTGTGCACCCGCGGGTATACGTGATGTTGCACATTTTTTTAAGCCGGACAGCGAACCCAAACAGTAGCTGCATTCATTCCCCTCCCGCTGCCTCTTCTCTGGTCGCCGTCGCCCGGTAGCCATGGCCCGGCCGAAGGTAACAACACACGCCATACTCCCCCTGGAGCGGTGCTTTAATCTGGAAATTTTAGTGGTCATGCATGCATCTTTTTGTGCTAGCACTCCTATATAAGGGTTGACCGGTCGCTTCCCACGGACGTGCGCGGGCGGTGGAAGAGGAAGGGGAAGGGAAGCGGGTTGTGGAGTAACGTTTTTTACCAAAATTTCTTAGGAAACTGAGTGCAATAATTGAGTAGTTTTGCAAACTGCCAGTACTACACCTGAAACGGTTCAAAACCATACTCCCTTGCCAGCGCGCGCTTCCCGCGTGAAACAGTCAGCGTTGCCCCGAAGCGTCAGTGCCGCATTAATGCCCGGCCAAAGCGGAGGCGACCTCTCACTGGCACCGGCTTTGAAGAAGTGCGACGGCCGAGAGAGCGCTGCTTCCCGGTGCACGCGACTGCTCCGCGTCGAGGCTGGCCATAGGCCCTGTTTGGATCCATGGGTTAGAGTTAGTTTGAGCTAGTTGGGGCTCAAATAGCCCTAAAGTATCCAAGCATGAGGGTTAAATTGGAGCAAGTTGCATCGAACCCACCAAAAAAAACTATCCCACCCAAGAGGTGCTAACTGGAGATAGTTCTCATTGGGCCCACTGAAAAATCACTTTTCTCTCTCCATCAAGTGCATTTATTATCAACCTAACCCTATCACCCAAACACCTCTTTGGCTACAGTTAGTTTAGGGTTATTCATGAGTTAGTCTAACCTCTAGCTAAGTTAGAGTATCCAAACAGGAGCAGTATAGGACATGCAAGTTGCTCAAAGCATACAGTCAAATTCGTATGTGAAAGGAATTTTTTTATTTTTGAAAACAGAATGTGAAAGGATCTTCGAATGATATAATTTTCAAATTATATAAAATCTTATCAATAGTCAAAGGCATCCTCAAAGAATACATCAGGCCCTATATAAAATCTTATCAATAGTCGAAACCAAGTGTTCTAAACGAGTTCGAAATGAGAAACTGGACCCTTTCACGGCACGGCACGCTTGTCTTGTTTGGTCCATCGGTCAAAGCGCTTCCTCTTCTTGGCATAACAATAGAGTACAGTACTATTTTTTTAGAATGCTCTTGGCATGTCGCTAACATGTGATGAGTTAACCGACCTCAATAGACGGCAAAAACGCTAGCCCGCCGCATTTTGAGAGATGAGGAGGGAGAAGCAATACGGGCTGCTGGATTACTAGATATAGGTGTCGCACGGAAGGTAAGAAATATGGTGATAGTGTGGGTTATCCATGTACTAGTATGATGTAAATACACTGGGCTGCCGTGTTTCGTACTCTTCCAGTCCACTATGGAGATGATTGGTTGATTTTATATCGCTGAATAATATAAAATATTATGAGTGCAGATGCTCCACCATGAGGTTCCTTGCTCCTTCTCGGTCGTCGGGAATCTATGTTCTTCCACTCAATTTTTTTACATGAGCTTTGTTCATCCTTTTGCCAACACGCGAGACATCTTGCATCAAGGTGCATGTGTCATGCAAGGATCGTTCCATCTATATGAAGAACATGTGGGACTGGAACTACGAGACGGACATGTACCCAGGAGTGGACGTACGAACCTGAGTAATGTAGCGCAGTAAGTGAAGTAGAAAGGCACAAATGGTATGAACATGTGTGGCATATAGGCATTTGTCTCTTACTACGTACCACTAAATGTTGTACGTGTAATGCACGATGATGTTATGGAGTACTTGCCTAAGTACTCTACTACTACTATATTAATTGGAGGCACATATTAGCTTTTATATTTGTTTAAGTGTATGCCCCGAGACCTTCCAACTAGACGTGTCTTTCTCTCCGGGTCGCACTTTGTATCGTTCATACCACTGGTACTACTACATGTGGTCTCCGACCCAGAAGTGGAAGAAGTGGAGACGCTCTACCACGCTGTTTTTTGCACTGGGCTCTACCACGTTGTTCATGTCCCACTCCTTTCGCTAACGTGTGGGACATCCAACACGTGCCGTGTTTGGCACTCTTCGTCGTAAGAGTTGAAACGCTAGCATTCATCAGAAATAAAAAATAAATATAAATCAGCAGTCATACTATACCACGCGGTTTCCTTGCTCCTCGATATTGGAAAGAATACTTCAGTTCGCCAACATGTGGGGCATCGACCATCCTGGTCCACTTGCCATGCACGCAGAACTCCAAAGGAGAGTCACCCCGGTCGTCGTGCCGTAGTAATAATGACTAATGAGCCGTCAAATCACAGGTCCAATCTTTCCCACTCTGAAGTTGCTCAGACGAAGGAACCATCGTGACTTCGTTGAATTCTGCTTCTTGAAAAAAACTACTATACCAACAATACTGCTAGCTACATTAGTTACTCCAACAGAGGCCTCCTTTAATTCATAGGATAGGAATTTTATAGGAATATGAAAATCATAGGAAGTGAGATGACATGCATCTCAATTCCTATAGAGAAAGAGATGCCATTTGATGCATAGGATAGGAATTTTTCCATTGAGTCTAGGCTAATGTACTGGTAATTTTCTCTAAAAACTACAGTAGTAACTAGTAGAACTGGTACATGCTCGTACTCAGATACAGACACACACACTAACTACTAGTACTACTACTTCTCACATGCTGTCCAGACACCGTCGTTCTCCTTCCCGACTTTGTCGGCGACCCCCCACCGTGCTTGGATCTCCGCCAACCTCTTCGCAGCAGCACGTGCGTCCTCTTCTTTCTTATGGTGGCGGGCCTCTCTTTTCTTGAGTGCTTTATGACTTTTCCGCTCCCTCTGTGCGGCTTTGGACGCCTCTTGCTCTACCGCCCATTCGGCCTTGGTAGCTTCAAATTCCTCCCACATAGGTGTGAGGTTGCGAGCGGCGATGAACTCGACATGGCGGGATGCCATCGCTTCCCTACCATTTTGTGTGCG
The DNA here is from genome assembly GCF_018294505.1 of Triticum aestivum. Classification (NCBI taxonomy): domain Eukaryota; kingdom Viridiplantae; phylum Streptophyta; class Magnoliopsida; order Poales; family Poaceae; genus Triticum; species Triticum aestivum. Next base: position 372,497,290 of record NC_057807.1, read on the forward strand.
GTCGTGGGTGGCAAGGAACTCGGCGCGGCGGGATGCCATCGCTTCCTTACCGGTTAGTGTGCAGCACGGTGGCACGAACGACGCTTGGTGAGAGCTCTGGGGTGGAGTGGCCGGACAACCGTATAGTGCATTGGTTTGTCAAGAGCTCAAGGACAGAAGACGAAGGAAATTTGGATTCCCCTTCAATCCTGGTCATTTATTACCGAGTAAAATGCATTGGCGGTCATCGAACTTGTCTTCATAGCTCACTTTGATCATTGTATACGAGATATGGTGATTATACGGTCACTGGCTCAACGTATAGCTCCATATTTGTCTGGTTGACCAGTCAAATAGTCCACATGCGCCTCATCAGCTCGTGTTCTTTATCTATCTATGCGGGCCTACCTATTAGTGGAGAAAGAAATAAAAACCAAAATTATGCGTATGTGGGGAATCAAACCACGGACTCGTCGCTGCAACGCACACTCATTAGCCAAATGAAAATGAAATACTTTGCGTCAGACACTCATGCTCACGCTGTTAAACCATGCTAATGCATGCACGTCGCCCTCTCAATCAAAGTCCTGCTTATGGCGCAACGCAAACAGCGATCCCATCACCTGCGCGCTCCGGCGGTGCCTGACATTACTGTTTAGACGTTTGATGGAGGCCTACGCGAACGCCAAGAATGTATTCACCTTGCTCAACACCAACGGTCATACTCGGGAGCGCCTTGCTCATGTATATCGTCCATCACAACGACAATATATAAAACATCCTAGCTAGAGAGGGTACTATGGTACGGAGTATGTACTATCGTGAGCGATCAATCTTAGTGCCTCTGCACACGAGTGTGTGTCTGATCGATTCGTCCATTATTTGTAAGTTATGCATGGTTGGGTGGTGTCTAATGGTGGTTGTTGAATGCTAGCTGGCGACAAGAGCGGTTGCATGGATGCCTGGTTGTCAATACGTGCCGCATATGCTTCAAAGGCTCGTCATCCATGAGTTCACACTTTACCACCACGCTAGCGTCTAACCGCCCTGGCCTACTAAAACCCCTTCCATCGCTAGCGCGCGCTTCCCGCCTGAAACGGTCACCGTCTCTCCAGAACGTCAATGCTGCATTTACCGGACTTAACTGCAGGTGCAGTTGGTGTGTCAGTAACCCAAGGCACCGGCAGTTAAGTCACTGAAGCAGCGTCTGCATTCATGCCCGACGAACCTACTCCGGCACCAGCCGTCCATCCGTCTGCTGCGGCTCATTGCCATTCGCCCGCTATATTAACTTGAGCCCCATCTCCCAGCCATAGCCAAAGACCCACACTCATTCTCCTCCAGTCCCTTCCTTCTGTCGGCACCACTCCAACCATGGCCTCCTAGCGCTCCGAAGCTCTCTTGGACGTATTGTCGTAGGAGCAGACAAAGGACATCAACGGCTCCGCTCCGAGCGCGCTCCAAAGCTCTCTTTGACGTACTATCGAAGGAGCAGACGAAGGAGATCGCCGGCACACCCCTCCGCCGCCACGACCATGAAGCCGGTGCACGTGCACGAGCGCTGATGAGGATACAGACCTAGGGTAGGGTCACAGGCCTGACCTATGCGCCCTACCTAAGGTCACTACCCTAGAAGCAAAGAAGCTCAAGAGACAACAAAGGGTACCGAGTAAAGGTGTCGAGTGCAATCCACTCGACAAACGAACCACTGGATACCCCTCCTTCCCGAAGTCACACGACCAGTCAACCACTCGACCATACAAGAAACCACTCGGACCTACTGAAGACCAGAAGTCACTCAAAACAGCAACGGGCGAGCATTCACTCCGTAGTCTTTAAGGTCATTAAAAGGCACTTAAGGCTGGCATTACCAGTAACGCCTCAATCTTTATGTACATTCAACCCTTTGTAATGAAAGATGGCTGGGGTCCTAGTAAACTCTATATAAGCCACCCCCTCCTCTGGGACAAGGGTTCGCACCCCCTGTAACACACACATACTCATAATCCAATCGGCCGCCTCCGGGCACCGAGACATAGGGCTTTTACCTCCTCCAAGAGGGGCCTGAACTCGTAAACACTTGCGTACAACCTTGTCGTAGCTAGAACCTTGCCCCTCCATACTTACCCCCTATTCTTACTGTCAGACATAGTACCACGACAGTTGGCGCCCACCATGGGGCATAGCGTCTTAGCGACTTCCGGCGAGGTTGCATTTTCTTCAGCCTTCATCAGCATGGTTTCCGGTGGCGTTTTGGTCATGGGCCGCGAGATCCGGCTCGGCGCGCTCATCTTCATCGCCGACGATTCTGCCTAGCCCCGGGAGGCTCCCCTCGATGTTGAGGCCCTTCCAGCTCGTGGCTCGGTGCACTTCCGCGCGAGTTCCTGCGGCGTCCTTCTCAGGCAGCCATCTTCACCATACCAGTCGGTCATCGCGTTGTCGACTCACTCCACTAGACGCCACCACAAGTGGTCTGGCCGTTCATGGCTCCAGCGATGGGTGAGGCACGCAGTGGCTCGTCAAACCTTCACCCCCCAAGTCGCGGCTATTGAGCCTGACATGTATTCTCGCAGATTGGTTGATTTGTCGACTGATTTCGCAGATACTCTTTCTGAAAGCGGGAGTTGTGATCTCGCGGTGGAAGTCCTCATGGTTGACTCCCATCGCGGTCCACCTGGCTTCCATCGTAGCAGCGACGGCGCAGGAGCGCCGGTCCATCACTCGACCACGAAGAGTACCAGCCCCAACCTCTCAGCTCGCAGCAGAGGGAGGAGCTACACCGCCGCAACATGGAGGCTCTCCAGACCCCCATCATAGGGGAAACCGTCGAGGCCGGGGCCTTGGAGGCAGTGCGCCTGGCCACTTTGGCTGAGCGCACTCGTTTGGAGAATCTCGAACATTCTCTCGACGAGCATGCTCGTCGACTGATTCCTGAATCTAGTCGATGCGCACGATAGTTACTTCCACCGGAAACTCAGGTATTCCATACACCGATTCAGAATTTGGCAGTGGTTGCGCGTATTGCAGAGTCTATTCAGCCATCCCGATCAGAGGCTGGGAGAGGTCTGGAACAGATCAGGGCGCTGCTCCGAGCAGTGGGAGACCAGAACTCCGATGTTTCCCAGTCGCGCAACAGAATCCACAGCAGATTGGTGAGAGTGGACACTGTTCAGTCGGCTCACAGTCCAAGGTCCCCTTTGCGACAGGGAGGCCGTGATCACCGTCAGGATCGGTACTTGGGAAGGGCTCATGGCTAATATGATCGTGAGTACACCCGCGACAACTACCGTCGAGCGCCTTCGCCACTTCCGAGGGACGGGTCATACGCGTCCCGGCACAATGACGACATGCATCCGTACGGGAGCGACCGCAGAGTTCTAGTCGACCCCAGAGAACCTGGCTTTGACGCAAGGTCCGTCCTTTTGCAAGGTCTGGTCGATCGGAACAGAGCATATAGAGAAGGGCTGGATCGGGACAGACCCAGTGGAGGCAGAGTCCATGTTTCCGACCCCGAGTGTTTTGGAAGGGCCATCAGAGCTGCTGAGATACCCCATAACTTCAGATTGGCGACTGGCATTAGCAAGTTTACGGGCGAGTCAAAGCCCGATACTTGGCTCAAAGATTACCGAGTAGCTGTGCACATCGGCGGTGGCAGTGATGAGGTGGCCATGAAGCACCTTCCTCTGATGGTTGAAGGGTCTGCCAGAGCTTGGATGACTCAGTTGGCCCTTGGGAGTATTTTAAGTTGGGATGAGTTAGCCCGAGTGTTCACCAGAACGTTTGAGGGAACTTGCAAGAGACCAGCCGGTCTACCAGAGGCTCAACATTGCGTGCAGAAACCGAATGAAACCCTGAGGGAATATATCCAGAGATGGATAACTCTAGACCATGCAGTGGAAAATGTCTCTGATCACCAAGCAGTTTGTGCCTTCAAGGAAGGCGTTCGCTACAGGGAGCTTGTCCTGAAATTCGGTCAGATAGGAGATATGTCCTTGACTCGGATAATGCAGATTGCTACCAAATATGCTCACGACAAAGAGGAAGACCGACTCCAGAGTGGCAAGCACAAAACAGTCACCCAGGACACCGGGGAAGGAAATTCCAGTCAGAAGCAGAAGCGAAAGGCTGAGGCAGCGAGTCCTGCCGAGGCAGCGGTGTTAAATCAAGGAAAGTTCAAAGGGAAACCTAAAGGGCCCTGGACCCCTAAGAAGGTGAAAGATCAGGAAGGAAATTATGTGTTGGATTTACCGTGTCACATTCACACCAAGAAGGATGAGGAGGGAAATCTGATTCTCCCCAAGCATACCACTCGACAATGTCGACTCCTTATTCAGAGCTTCCAAGAAAGTAAACCTAGTGGCAAGGACAAAGAGCCTGAGAAGGAAGAAGAGGATAAGGACGACGATGGTGGTTATCCCAATGTCAATGCCACCTTGGTAATTTTTGCCAATATCACCTAAGTTAAAAACACTCCGAGTGGAGAGCAATCCTCCCACTTGGGGGCTTAGTTGCGACTGTCGGTGTCAAAACCAGCGGATCTCGGGTAGGGGGTCCCGAACTGTGCGTGTAAGGCTAATGGTAATGGGAGGCAGGGGACACGATGTTTTACCCAGGTTCGGGCCCTCTAGATGGAGGTAATACCCTACTTCCTGCTTGATTTATCTTGATGGTATGAGTATTACAAGAGTTGATCTACCACGAGATCGTAGAGGCTAAACCCTAGAAGCTAGCCTATGATTATGATTGTTGTTGTCCTACGGACTAAACCCTCCGGTTTATATAGACATCGGAGGGGGCTAGGGTACACAGAGTCAGTTACAAAGAAGGAAATCTACATATCCGAATATCCAAGCTTGCCTTCCACGCAAAGGAGAGTCCCATCCGGACACGGGACAAAGTCTTCAATCTTGTATCTTCATAGTCCAACAGTCCGGCCAAAGTATATAGTCTAGCTGTTCGAGGACCCCTTAATCCAGGACTCCCTCAGTAGCCCCTGAACCAGGCTTCAATGACGATGAGTCCGGCGCGCAGATTGTCTTCGACATTGCAAGGCGGGTTCCTTCTCCGAATACTTCGTAAAAGATTTAGAACACAAGGATCGTGTCCGGCTCTGCAAAACAAATTCCATATTCCACCGTAGAGAGTATAATATTCCACAAATCTAATCTGCTGACAGCTTTTTATAGCATCACGCCATGGTCTGGTCTTTATTCGAACCGTCTTCATAACCAGCCACTACGCGCGCTGCGAGGCGGTTTTATTGGCACGTCTTGTTGAAGCAGAGATCGTGTCCCGCTTATCCCGGGATTCTCATCAATACGGGCATGGGTAACCCAACCATGTTTGTTTAATATGACTCCTCGATTTTAGGCAAGTCCCAAACGGTCACGCGGGGGACGCTTGATATTTGTCCTCTTTATAAAGGGGGGCCAAGGCCTATCCTTTTCTTCCCATGCTCAATCCTTCCCCTCCCGTACCTCGAGTTCTAACACCCAAGGTTCAAGCTAAAGCACTTCGGTCCTTCGACCATGTCCGGATCCAATCAAGGCCGGTGGATGGCCTCCTCCGTCATGGAGGAGGATATCCAGAAGCTTAGGGAGGCCAGGTATCTTACCGCCGAAATCCCGCACAGGCTGCCTGTCCAAGGGCAGGTCATCCCCACTCCTGAACCCAACGAGAGTGTCGTATTTGTTTCCCACTTCCTCCGAGGGCTAGGTTTCAGTCTCGATCCCTTCATGATGGGGCTTATGTTTTATTACGGGCTAGATTTCCATGATCTAGCTCCGAATTCCATCCTCCACATCTCGTCGTTTATCGTCGTGTGTGAAGCCTTTCTCCGCATTAACCCCCACTTTGGCCTATGGCTCAAGACTTTCAATGTGAGGCCGAGGGTGATTGACGGGCGTCACGTGGAGTGCGGAGGTGCTATAATAAGAAAAGGCGTCGACGCCCCATGGCCGAGGGGTTCTTTCACGGAAACATCTGATTTATGGCAGCAGAAGTGGTTTTACATCACAGCTCCCTGAGGTACAAAGCGGGCGGCCACTCCAGCGTTCCGCTCAGGCCCCCCGCCACAACTGGCATCATGGGTCAACAAGGGGCTGGATTGCGGGCCGATTAACGGCGTGCTGACACTGCAAAGCCGCATCTGAGACCTCCTTAAGAGGGATATCTGTCTTGTCAAGATAATGCAAGTGATGCTGGTTCGTCGAGTCCTGCCCTGCCAGCATCATCCTCTCCGTATGTGGGAGTTCAACCCGGAAGGACCGCGAACCTTTCAACAGTTCTTTGGCATGACGCTCAAAGAGATGTATGGGTCATTCTTCGGATCACGAATAAAGTGTCCAGACACCACCGAGGACGTGGGTCTCAATTGCAACCGCCCGGATACCCAAGTAAGTAATTCCGCTACCAAACACACCATTCTTTATGTTTATTATAACATCATTCTGAAAAATTGCTATCTGCTAGGACTGGCTAAGGAAGGTGGACAGGATTAGGTGTTCGGCCCCTCTTCCCGAAGGCTCGCCGGATCCTTTGTTGACCAGGATGCTTGAGCATGCGCCGTATCAGGTGCCATCAGGAGAAGGCGAGGGGAGGAATGGAGAAGCCGCAGGTGGGCCTCATTTTTTACACATCCAAATCGGGGGAGCAAGTGCCTCCACGAAGGAGGATAATCGGGGAGGGGAACCTAAAGTCCCCTCTCCTCAAGGTAAGAAAAGGGCCGCCTCTGAAGATTTGGAAACGAAGGCTTCTAAACGAGGGAAGAAAACCTTGCCAGGGGGCCGGCCCTCCACCGAGCCGTAAGTGAAAGAGTACTTTGATTGACATATCCTGTTTTGTCTCTGAGAATAATGACCAAAACATATTTGTTGCAGTCCGGCTAGTAGCCCTTCTCCACAGAGTTTGTCCTCGGGGGATCTTCCTCCGGAGATGATGGAGAGCGAGACGCCTCCCCCTGCCTCCCCGTCACATGGGGCGGACGACCCTGAGGTGTCATCACGGAGGATTTCTCCTGATCCACCAAGGCCAGAAGTTGACACTTCGGCTGTCCAGAGTCTAGAATATCCGGCTCCCAAAGAGAGCTTTAGGAGGAGTTTGGGATTGTCCGGCATACAGCCGGACATGCTAATGGGCCTTCTGGAGCGAGCGGCATCTCAGAGACACATCATGCCTTAATGGGCACGGTGGTTGAGAGGATTTCATCCGCGAAAAGCAGTTTGAATGAATCTTTTACGAGTCTACTGAGAGGCTTTGAGGTATGTGAAAAATGTATTTTTGATGGTTCCGCACATACTAAGTGTGCTCTGTAAAGATAGTAGCCCCTGAGACTCTGGTTGCCATCAACATGGCGAATAGAGGATCGTACTCTCTGACAATAAGCACGCTGCTTTATGTGCAGGTGGCTGAGGGTCCGGCGGCCGACCGATCTGCTGATTTTGCTAAACTAAAGCGGCAGCTAGACGTGGCCGATGCCGACATCGCGCTTGTTAACAAGCGGCTTGACGAGGCCCAGGGTATGTATATTCGTATTGTCAGCAAATATTTAAGAGGAGCATGATGCTAGTATCTATAATATGTTGTGACTACAGATGGAGCTGCTGCCGTGGAGACCCTTCGGGCGGAGCTTGCCCGAGCCAAGGAGCAAGCCCGGATAAGTGATGCGGCCGCTCTGAAGGCGGTCGAGGAGTTAAGAGCTGAACAGGCTGCTCATCGCCAGAGCGAAGAAAATATAGCCTAGATGGCTACCGAGATGGAAGATGCCCCCAACCGTCGTGAGCTCCTTGAAAAGGAAAATCAGGCAAAAGCGGCTGACCTGAAGGAGGCCCTAGAGGCAGCCAAGGAAACCCGCTCTGAAATGAGGGGGATGAGGGAGGAGCTTCATGAAGCCGGAGATATCATGGCTGGGAAGCCCTATCTGTTGTGGATGAAATTCAGAGATCCGAAGTATGCCCCTCTGGATCAGTTGTGGAGTGCGGTGGACTCGTATGCGGACCTGGCAAAGAGTGCTGCTGATGCGACCAAGTTTTTCAAGGATCGGAAAGACCATAAGGCTAAGAGGTTATTCTGGTCACAATTCAATGCCCCGATGCGTCTGCTGCCATTGAATGAAAAGATGGCCGCATGGGCCGAACTCCACAACTTGTCCGGGCTTGCTATGAGGTTTGTCGTCGATCATCTTTGGCCACAAGGACCAAGGCGGGACAGCTATTTTGGATTGGTGCAACAATTCCTTGGTGCGGTGTCGCATATCGATGCTGTGAAGAGGTCGGTGTGCATAGAGGGTGCGCGGATGGCTCTTGCCCGTGTTAAAACATACTGGGCTAGGATGGAAACCACCGCTATTGCAACCCGGAGTGCGGCGAATGGCCAGGACCCGGCCGAGCACTATTTCGAAGAAGTCTTAGAGGGCGCCCGTTTAATAGAGGCTCAGTGCTCGAAGAGTGCCATGTTCGAATGACATGTATCGGGATTGTAAAGACAATGCTATTTTGATTATAAAGGTTGTGTTTATACTTTTGCCTGAAAGTATTATAATGCCTCCTGTGCGGCCATTTATGTATGTATATAACCTGAAAGTTTGCAGTCGTCGGCTTCGGCCCCCACGCATATAATGCGGGGGTGTTGGAGAAAACGCGTAGTCACACTTGATCCAACGTCTTGGTCCGTTAAGGAGGTGATAGCGCGGCGAACCAGGCAATCGGATTATATAGCTTTAACACTTTCAATTAGCCAGAGGAGTTTGACGGTGGGGCTACTATATAGCCCCTGGTACTTTCACGTTCAGCCGGATATGGTGCGCGTATGTACGTGACCGGGAAACCGATCCTTTGTTAATGCGGAGGAATCGCGAAGATTCCGCTGGGTCATCGAGTGGTTGACCAGTCTCGTGTTGTATCATGACAGTCAGTTTTTGGCTTTCTCTACTGAGGTGCTCGTCTAGATGAACCGACAATCGCAGTAGTTCTCCCGGTGACGCCTTGGCCGATAGAATGGAACGTAAGGTAGCAAAACACGGGAGCCGGGCAAACCCAACATTTGACCAAAGACATGATTCGGAGCTGATGCATATAAGGCCAAACTCGCGATGCCGAACACTCCCTAAGGTATTCGGACTTTGTAATGTGTACTGGGCTGAATAACGCCCTTGACAATAAGCCCTGAGTTTCCAGGTATGAGCAGTAGTCTGGTGTGACAAAAATGCCAAAAACGCTAGTATCCCTCCCGGTTGTATAAAGTTTACGGAGGGGAAGAAGCAACAAGAGATATTAAAAGGTTTATGCAGGGTCTTAATCTAAAAAGAAACCTTTGAGCGGGGCCCTGCTGCACGTCTGTGCCTTTATCTCTGTTGTGCCGTATCCTGGAAGGGTGTAGCACGATGATCATCTGTAAAAGAAAAGAAAAAACCTAGGTGAAAGACTTCGTGCGAGGTGTTCGTTAATCTGAATGAACCATGAAAATGCAATATGCTATTGTATTGATAGGGTCGAGCCAAACTATGGGCTCTTTTTGCAAGCAACCCCTAACATCTTTTATGGGGAAATCCCAACTGGGCTGTTACATTGGGTGGAGCGCTGGACTCGTCTAACCATGTTTGTGGTCTTGATGACTGGCCATTTGTCCTGGTTGGAGGGACAACTCAGTGTTCGGCTACTAGAGTCGCCACGTATTCTTCTGCGCGTAAGGAACGCTCTATATTTCCGCTAACTGTGATGACGCCGCGTGGACCGGGCATCTTAAGTTTGAGGTAGGCGTAATGCGGTACCGCATTAAAACGAGCGAAGGCCATTCTTCCGAGTAGTGCGTGATAGCCGCTTCAGAATGGAGTGATGTCGAAGGTTAATTCCTTGCTTCTGAAGTTGTCGGGAGAACCGAATACAACCTCTAGTACTAGAGAGCCCGTACAGTGGGCCTCGACGCCTGGTATTACTCCTTTAAAGGTAGTGTTGCTTAGGCTGATTCTTGAGGGGTCTATCCCAATTTTGCGGACAGTGTCCTGATATATCAGGTTTAGACTACTGCCGTCGTCCATGAGGACTCGTGTGAGATGGTATCCGTCAATTATTGGGTCGAGCACCAAGGCAGCCGATCCTCCGTGCCGGATACTAGTCGGATGGTCCTTGCGACCGAAGGTGATCGGGCAGGCCGACCAGGGATTAAATTTGGGGGCGATGGACTCAACAGCGTATACGTCTCTGAGTGCGCATTTGCGTGTTCCCTTTGGAATGTGAGTTACGTAAATCATATTCACTGTTTTGACTTCTGGTGGGAATTTTTTCTGTCCTCCAGTATTCGGTTGACGAGGCTCATCCTCATCTTCACTTGGCGGCTCCCTCCCCTTTTGTTCGGCATTTAGCTTGCTGGCCTGCTTGAAAACCCAACACTCTCTGTGGGTGTGGTTTGCAGGTTTTTTGGGGGTGCTGTGAATCTGACATAATTTGTCTAGAATCTTGTTTAGGCTGGACGGTCCATCTCTGTTGCCTTTAAATGGCTTCTTCCGTTGACCGGGTCGAGGGCCCCTGAATCCGGCATTGACCGTGTTGTTCTCTGGGCTGTCATTATTGTTTCGACGCTTGTTTTTGTTGCGTCGCGGCTTCCCGTTGCCATCCCTGACTTCGGATGTGCTTGGGTCGCTGGTGCCGCTACGAGCCAGCCAACTGTCCTCGCCCGCGCAAAAGTGGGTCATAAGGCTTGTTAAGGTTGTCATTGTCCTCGGCTTTTCTTGGCCGAGGTGTCTGGCAAGCCATTCGTCCCGGATACTGTGTTTGAAAGCCGCTAAGGCTTCGGCGTCCGGGCAATCGACTATTTGATTCTTCTTAGTAAGAAATATGTTCCAGAGCTTTCGGGCTGACTCGCCGGGCTGTTGAATTATGTGACTTAGGTCGGACATAGGCCCTTGAAAATTGGCCCTAAAAGCATCCTCGAGCTCTTCCCAACTTCCAATTGAGTTTTCGGGAAGGCTTTTCAACCAGTGCCGAGCTTGTCCCTTTAATTTGAGGGGTAGGTATTTAATGGCATGGAGATCGTCTCCGCGAGCCATGTGGATATGAAGGATAAAGTCCTCGATCCAGACCCCGGGGTTTGTAGTTCCGTCGTATGCCTCTATGTTCACAGGTTTAAATCCTTCCGGAAATTCATGATCCAGTACCTCATCGGTGAAGCACAGGGGGTGTGCGGCACCCCTGTATTTGGTCGTGTCGTGGCATGTTATCGACGGTTGTTGTGTTCAGTTCTGGATCCTAGCTGGTTTTCGATCAATGTGATCGTTTCGGTAGCTCTGATCCTGTGCTGGAGCGCGCTTCCTAGATCCGTAGATGGATCTGGACATACTGGACTTTCTGTCCAGGAGCTCACATAAATCGTGTCCTGACTTGTGTGCGGCATCATTAGCCGTCTTGTCACGGCCACGGGGCGGTCGGTCCAGCTGATCGGTCGTTTTCGGCTGAATGGGCTCTAGGGCCTCGTCGTCGAATTCGGGCAGCAGCTTGTGCTTTGGATAGCTCTTTGTGTGACGATCGTCACCGTATTTTTCTTCTGTGTCGAGCACTTTGTTCCACCTGTGGTTGAGCGTATCCTGCGCGGCCTTGAGCCTTTGCTTCTGCTTCTTTAGGCTCCTCGCGGTGGCGACAAGCCTTCTGTGGAGGTTCTCTTGTTCCAAGAGTTTTTCTGGGATGATGAGTGCATCATCGTCCGGGTTGTTCTCCTCTTCGGAGGCAGGTTGTTGAATTTTACCCTCGGGATCGGCGTTATCTGACGTCGGCTCCGGACTGTTTTCACCGTCCCCTGGCTCACCCTGCTCCATCGCTGGGTCCATGGGGTCGTCGTTTCCTTTGGAATCAACCGGGGTATTATTATTTCTTGCGCTATTGTCGCTATTTTTACTGTGGAGGGATTTAGAGCGGCATCTACGACGCCGCTCTGGTGGCTTGTCGAGGGACGTATTCTTTGTTGCATTGTCACCATCGCCTTCTTTTGGTGTGTCCACCATATATATATCGTATGATGAGGTGGCAGTCCAGCGCCCTATAGGTGGTGGTTCCTGTTCTTCTCCTGCATCGTTGTCCATACGGTCGAAGTCTTCGGAGTTGAAGTCAAGCACGTCGGTTAAGTCATCGACAGTGGCTATTAAGTGGGGGTGGGTGGGGAACGAGTTTCTTTGTCATCCGCTCCCCCACTCGAGCCGGACATAGTTCGGCCAAGAATCTCCTGACAAGGAAAGAGACCTTAATGAGTTCAGCACATCACCCAGGGGCGAGTGCTGAAAAATATCCGCGGTGGTGAACTCCATGATGGGTCCCAATCCGATTCGATAGGCACGGACGCACGCGGTTCGGATCCTGTAGCTGGAGACGAGTCCAAGGGTCCGATGACACCATCCTCACAGGAGGTGGGATCAGTGTTCGGCTCCAACGCCGATGAGTGTGCGGCCTCCATGGCGGGGTCCATCCACCCGCCCTCGGAAGGCACGATCTGCTTCAGATTGATTCCCAATGCCACCGTAGGCGCGAGCTCCCGAATACTGTCCGACGGCGGATTAAAGTCAGGTCCGTCGTGATCGTTCGGCGCACCTGGCATGGGCTTGAATCCGTCAAAGATCAAGTCTCCGCGGATGTCGGTGGTATAGTTTAAGCTTCCAAACCTGACCTGGTGGCCAGGGGCGTAGCTATCGATCTGCTCCAGATGGCCAAGCGAGTTGGCCCGCATTACGAAGCCGTCGAATACGAAGATCTGTCCGGGGAGGAAAACCTCCTCCTGGACCGCATCGTTGAAGATGATCGAAGGGGCCATCAAGCCTTACATCGATGGCACAGTGGAACTCTCAATGCAAGCACCAATGTCGGTGTCAAAACCGGCGGATCTCGGGTAGGGGGTCCTGAACTGTGTGTCTAAGGCTAATGGTAACAGGAGGCAGGGGACACGATGTTTGACCCAGGTTCAGGCCCTCTCGATGGAGGTAATACCCTACTTCCTGCTTGATTGATCTTGATGATATGAGTATTACAAGAGTTGATCTACCACGAGATCATAGAGGCTAAACCCTAGAAGCTAGCCTATGATTATGATTGTTGTTGTCCTACGGACTAAACCCTCCAGTTTATATAGACATCAGAGGGGGCTAGGGTTACACAGAGTCGGTTACAGAGAAGGAAATCTACATATCCGAATATCCAAGCTTGCCTTCCACGCAAAGGAGAGTCCCATCTGGACACGGGACGAAGTCTTCAATCTTGTATTTTCCTAGTCCAACAGTCCGGCCAAAGTATATAGTCCGGCTGTCCGAGGACCCCTTAATCCAGGACTCCCTTAGCGACCCCATAATCACCTAAGTTAAAAACACTCCAAGTGGAGAGAAATCCTCCCACTCGGAGGCTTAGCTGCGACCCCGTAATCGCCTAAGTTAAAAAACACTCCGAGTGGAGAGCAATCCTCCCACTCGGGGGCTTAATTAGCTGCGACCCCATAATCGCCTAAGTTAAAAACACTCCGAGTGGAGAGCAATCCTCCTACTCGGAGGCTTAGCTGCGACCCTGTAATCGCCTAATTTAAAAAACACTCCGAGTGGAGAGCAATCCTCCCACTCGGGGACTTAGCTGCGACCCCGTAATTGCCTAAGTTAAAAAACACTCTGAGTGGAGAGCAATCCTCCCACTCGTGGCCTTAGCTGCGACCATGTAATCGCCTAAGTCACAAAGGTGTCGACTAAGCATTACCTCTGAGCTACGCCACAAATACAATGTTTCGTCCCTATCCATAAGGACGATGAGGCGCCAACTGAGTTCTACCTCTGAGCTACGCCACAAGTACAATGTTTCGTCCCTATCCGTAAGGACAACGAGGCGTCGACTGAGTTCTACCTCTGAGCCACGCCACAAGTACAATGTTCCATCCTTATCCGCAAGGGAGACAAGGCGTCAACTAAGCACCACCTCCGAGCTACGCCACAAATACAATGTTCCATCCCTATTTGCAAGGATGATGAGGTGACGATTGAACACCGCGATTGAGCTCCGTCACAAGTACAATGTACTTTGATTCGTCAAAGGGTGAGAAGATCAAGTCCACTCAGAACCGAGGGACAATCAGAAACAGTTTGAGAAACATAGCAAAAGCACGATGTTCAAAGAAATCCAAGTTCGGATAAACCATGCAAAAGTTCAGAACTGCAGCGGACAAGAGTACTCAGGCATCAAGCCTGAAAGAGTTTAACGATTACACGATCACTCGGCATTCTGAGGAAAATAAGTGTGGGGCATAATGTTTTTCAGTCACTCGTCAGGAGAAGGGCTGGCTGGATCACAAAAGCTGTCAAGATCAATGTTGTCTCCAATGCGAGTCGCAGATTCAAGGAAAGTGTCCATGAAGGACTGGAAAGTATGCTTCTTGGTGTTCACAACCTTGAGGGATGCTAGCTTGTCTTCTCTGGCGTCTTTGCAATGCACTCGGACCAATGACAGGGCAACGTCAGCGCCACAGCGAGCAGATGATTTCTTCCATTCTTTCACTCGGCCAGGGATCTAATTCAGTCAAGCCATCAGTGACTCGAGATCTTGTGAAAGTTCCGCCTGGGGCTAGAGTTCAGCATCAACCCAAGTCATCGCCGCCTTCAGTCGGGCAAGATAAGCAATGGCACTGTCCATACATGATTCCAACCGCAGCAAGTTCATCGCAACATCATCTTTAACATGACAATTGATGGGTTCGAGACCCGTCTCGACCCGCCCAGTCATAGCCTCAAAGTCCTGACAAAGTTCTGCACAATTAGAAAAAATGGTGAGTCGATAGTATGACAAGACATTCCAATCAACGGCAACTAATCAGTGGAACGATGATACCTTCAAGCTTCGGGGCCAGTTTTGCTGCAAGTTGTCCCAGATAGGACTCCAGCTCGCCCGTCTTGGCTTTGAGGCTTCCGACTTCATTGGTTAAGTTCTCCTTGTCCTTCTTCAGTTGCTCGACCTCCCGATCAGCCTCAGAGATGGCAGTCTTCAGCTTCGAGTTCTCCTCTTCCAACTTGTTGACCGAAGCTAGCTTCTTGTCCGCAAGCACTGTCTTCTCTCGCGCCTGCTTCTGAGCAGCAGCAAGATCCAGATCCTTCTTCTCTAGAGCCTCCTTCATTTTCTCTAAAGAAACAACACTCTTCAGACGCTTGAAGTTGACGGTTTTCAATAGGTACATCTATTCATGTGAAGTCACTCGGTTCAAAGAGACTGAAATAAAAAACATTGATAAGGTGGACAGTTGACGATTGGTTACCTCCCATGATGGTTGTTTCTTCCTGAGCAGTCTTGAGGTTCTTCT
Organism: Triticum aestivum; assembly: GCF_018294505.1. NCBI lineage: Eukaryota > Viridiplantae > Streptophyta > Magnoliopsida > Poales > Poaceae > Triticum > Triticum aestivum. Next base: position 372,512,569 of record NC_057807.1, read on the forward strand.
TCGCCAGTTCAAGATCAAGATTGAGGCTGATTTGGTTCTTGTTCAACTCAGAAAGTTGAGCCCCAAGATCACAAGACCTCTGCAGTCAGCGAGAGAGGTATATCAGTCGACAGAAACAAAAGACAATCAAAGTGAAAGTTACTCTAAGACTACTACCGAATCAAACATTCAACAGTAGTCTCGGGGACTATACCCAGTGGGTGCACTTAGTGTGCCCCCATTGGTTTGGATCAACACTCAGCATGGTCTGCCCAGCATGAGTCAAAAAAAGGGGGGCGCAGATTCTCAGACCCCAGCCGTCTGCCAGCAGTCGGCTGTGGTCTAGGGGACTACACCCAGTGGGTGCACTCTGCGTGCCCCCACTGGTTCAGACAAACACTCGACTCAGCATAAGTCGAGTGGAGTGGAAGACCTATTAAACTCTAAGGCAGGCACAACCTAGTGGGTGATCGGATATGAAACACAGACCCATGATAGTAGATGCACATATGGGCAGCGAAGCAACAGCGGTAGTTTTTCATTATTCAAAAGTTCAGTCGGGAGTTAACTGACCTTAACGTTGGTCTGCAGAGCAGTGCTGGCATTATAGGCCACCTGACTGGCCTCGTGTATCACCTTCACTTGCTCCATAACAAGATTCACCTGGCGAAGAGCCTCCCTGGCGGCACTTGGCGAGTCGTCTGGCGTTTGGTATGTAGCAAAGAGTGATGGCGCCAAGGCAGTTGAAGCAACCACTAGGTCGGACGCATGAAGTTGCACTGGAGCAGCAGGAGTCGGAGCAGTCGACCCTGATGGGCGATCAGTCGTCAGCGGGTCGGCGAATGTGACGTTGGTACGAACCGGATCTCCGGATCGCTCGACCACCGTCTCAAGCACCAGTGTTGACCGAGAGACTTGAACCTCAAGCGCTCTCCCGCTCGAGCCCTTGCCTCTCTTCCTCCTCTCTTTCAGAGGCACTTCTTCTTCTTCATCATCTGGAAGCACAACAATGTCTTGTGGATCTACAGCAAAAAGAAAACATCAGAAATTCAACTGACCGACAACTCAATCGACAAAAAAAGTTTTAGTCGAGCGGACTTACCAGCTCTGGAGGTGGTCGCGTCATTGGTTTCCTCATCTCCTGGGGCCTTGTCAACGTCCATGTCAGTCGCGTCAGAGGTTGGGCTGGAAAGATGCACGATCCATTCGGTCAGAACAGAAGAATCTGTCGGTAGAGGTAAAGAGAGAAAGGATACTCACCCAGAGGCAACAGGAACATCCATCTTGATCCTGGGCAGAGTCTTCTGAGCTTTTGGAGGAGCAACCTTGGGCTGCTTGGCAACTTTTTCTGTTGGCTCCGGAGTCGACGTCCGAGTGCGCTTCTACGTTTGGGTTCTAGGGGCCACGTCTTACCGCGCCCGCCCGCTGGGTCATGGTGTTGCTTGGATCGATGTTTTGAGCGAGGCAGCGAGTCAACCGCTTCTTCATCGTCTGACTCATCGCTTTCCTCTTCGTCTCCATCATCAGGGGATTCCCAATCACCGCTCTCCTCCGCGCTGTCCTCTCCCTCCTGGCCTTGCTCCAGAAGTTGTTCACCATTGGGCATCAAGTACATCTCAGTAAAAACCTACAAGACAAGAAGTCGAGTAAAAGTCAGTCGGATTCAAGGGCAGTCGGAATATGTACCCAAAAACAGTCGGCGATAGAAGACACACCTTGTCTGGCTGATTGCTGTCTCTGAAGGGGTCGACTCTCCTGGCTCCTCTGGGGTTGTCCTTGTTGTCGGTAATGCTCTTCAACCACAGGGCCACCGTCTTAGCTGGTACTTCCTCTGGATAAACCCGAGCGGTGTTGTCGACCCCAGAGTACATCCACATAGGATGGTCATGGGCCTGGAGAGGCTGGATGCGTCGACTGAGGAATACCTCCAGCAGATCCATGCCAGTGATGCCCTGATTGATCAATTGGACCACCCTCTCAACTAGCATGTTCGTCTCCACGCTCTCAGCAGCAGTCACTTTTAGCGAGGAAGGAGTCTAAACACGATCAAAGGTGAAGTGGGGAAGTCCGGTCGACTGGCCTGGAGTTGCAAGGTCCTGGCAGTAGAACCAGGTCAACTGCCAGCCCCTGGCCGATTCAGGAAGAGTCATGGAAGGGAAAGAGGTCCTCTGCCTCTTCTGGATACCCAAAACCCCACACATCTGAATGATATGTGTTTTCTCGTCACTTGTGTTTGCTTTCTTCACCGACTGAGAACGGATGGTGAAAATATGCTTGAAAAGACCCCAGTGCGGTCGACACCCCAGAAAATTCTTGCACATGGACACGAATGCGGCAAGATATGTGATGGTATTGGGAGAAAAGTGATGGAGTTGGGCGCCAAAGAAGTTCAAGAAACCCTGGAAAAAGGGGTGCGGAGGAAGCGAGAAGCCCCGGTCGACATGGGTGGCGAGCAGAACACACTCACCCGGTCGCGGCTGCGGCTCCGTCTCCCCCTCCGGCAACCTCGCAGCACCCTTGGCAATCAGCCCGGACTCCACCAGCTTGTCCATATCTTCCTGCCGGATCAAAGACCGGATCCAATCGCCTTGGATCCAACCCGGCGGCAGCACCGAACACGACGATGACCCGTGATTCTGCTTCTTGCCTTTCGCCGCCCCTGTCGCCTTCTTTGCGTGTTCCAGCGCCGCCATCTTGTCCTTCACCATGGTGGCGGAGTGGCGGCGTCGAGAGCGGAGGAGCCGGATGCAGTGGAGAAGCAGAGGAAAAGGGGAGAAAATAGACGTGCACAATGCAGGCGCCTCGCTCCATCGCCTTATAAAGGCCCACTTCCGAGTGGCTGACGCGTGGGCCCAGGCGATCCCGTCAAATCCCACAACAGTTGCACGCTAGGTACATGGAGAAAAAGGTGGCGCAAAGATAAAGGTACTCCTGTCTATCCATCCCGCTTACCTTGGCACACTCTGTCCCGCGCGCTTCCCCGAAATTTGGAATCCCGTGAGATCCGGGATACGCTGCAACCAATCGCACCAAAGATTCTGCGCCCAGAAACAACACTCGTCAGATGATGTTGTAAATTCACTCGACAACTTTCTGAATCGATCAAGGCGACTGAAGTGAAGCTGAAGTTCTAACGTGAGTTTTCCGTCCTGCGTAAATACTCATGAAGCGCAAGGGTCGGAGAAAGATCAATTTCAATCTTCTTTCCACTCGGACCTTAATCCGTTCGGGGGCTAATGATGAGGATACAGACCTAGGGTAGGGTCACAGGCCTGACCTATACGCCCTACCTAAGGTCACTACCCTAGAAGCAAAGAAGCTCAAGAGACAACAAAGGGTACCAAGTAAAGGTGTCGAGTGCAATTCACTTGACAAACGAACCACTCGGATACCCCTCCTTCCCGAAGTCACACGACCAGTCAACCACTCGACCATACAAGAAACCACTCGGACCTACTGAAGACCAGAAGTCACTCAGAATAGCAACGAGCAAGCATTCACTCCGTAGTCTTTAAGGTCATTAAAAGGCACTTAAGGATAGCGTTACCAGTAACGCCTCAATCTTTATGTACATTCAACCCTCTGTAATGGAAGATGGCTGGGGTCCTGGCGAACTCTATATAAGCCACCCCCTCCTCTGGGACAAGGGTTCGCACCCCCTTTAACACACACACATACTCATAATCCAGTCGACCGCCTCCGGGCACCGAGACGTACGGCTTTTACCTCCTCCGAGAGGGGCCTGAACTCGTAAACACTTGTGTACAATCTTGCCGTAGCTAGGACCTTGCCTCTCCATACGTATCCCCTATTCTTACTGTCAGACTTAGTACAACTACAGGCGCAGCCGGCCGTGAGGAAGAGTAGTACATGGTAGGTCGCCACCGGTCTGGTCCCAGGAAGGCCACCGCTACTCCACACAGTCGACGCCAAGCTTGGTGGGGTAAATATCGGCGGCCGATTAGCCGCTTGACGGCGATGTGGAGGCGGAAATCTTAAGAACTTTGTGCTCTGAAGGAGGAGGTTATCGAAGCGGATGAGGAGGAGGCAAAGGCAATGGCTGGCTTTATCGGGTTCATGGCCGGACATGGTGGTCGGGCGCCGGTGATCATTTAGATTAGGTTTATAGTAGGTTTTAGTATGGTTTGTGCAAAACATGTAATGAATTTCATCCAGTTTGTAGGAAAAGTTTTCGAAGTGTAATAAATTGCATCCGGTTAATTTGAAATTTGCTTTGTTTGCATGAATTTCGTTCGGTTAGTTCATATAGTTGTCGAAAGGTATGCGGGCAGCATCGGATGGAATCCAGCAGTGTCCTCGGACAGATGCCGGTGTAAATTTGTGGGCCAGCGTGGAGATGCCCTAACTATCATGCTATAATCGCTAACAGTGCTCCATTATTTGGGAGGGAACATTTATCCCTCGATCAAAATTAAATCTGCCATGTTTCACACTCCTCCCACGTAAGAGTGTAAACTCTTGCTTACATAAAAATGGAGCAAGTGGCCGGCACTGTAGCACGTCATATCACTCAAACTAGCCTGCCTAACGAGCGGGAAAGCACTGCCCTCGTCATTTTGTTCTGGATTTCTATTGATCAATTGCACAAAAATGTTACGGTTTGCAAGTTCTAAAGGAAAAGGCGGCACACTTACGACTCGTACGCGTCGCACCCCCGACAGTCCGGCTCGCACACCGCTCACTAGTGGGGACACATGTTGTCTTGCAATTTCACTGACATGTGGGACTGCAATTGAATAAACCATCGATAGCCGAAATCTAATCGCTCGGTGGGCGTCGGCTGAGAAGAGAGAGATGGGGGAGGGAGAAGAGATCGCCCGCCCGCTACGCACGGACTTCAAGAAATATATGGTGATAACATGAGGTGGGCCATGCGGGACTCCAAACCGCTTCCAAGCCTGCTTCTGACCGCCCTGGCCCCTCGGACGACAGCTGCCCACCGCATGCATGCATAGCAAGTAGTCCCGGTAAAATACTGGGCTATAAGCCCGCTTATGTGGAGGAGAGAGAAGCATTGACAAAGTCAAGGAGTGGGCTCTGCAAGAGCCCGTCTCTACATGTGCTCCTAGGTATAAAAAAACTAATTCTAAAAAAAGAGGCATAAAAAACAATTGTGTCTAAAAAAAGAAAGGTAAAAAACATTTGAGAGGAAATAGATAGAGAGAAAGTGAGAAAAAGTTGTAACCTTATAGCCAACCTTATAGTCAATAGTATGGTAGTATTACATGAGTAAGGAGGGAGTGGTGCACATGCCAAGTTCACTGGGCTGCCATGTTTCACACTCCTCCGCCGTAACAGTGGAGAGAATAGCTTTCATCAAAAATAAACAATGAATACTCATTGCTCGTCCTGTATATAAGAAAGAACACTTTCATTCGCCGACATGTGAGACGTCGACCATCCTGATCCACCTGCCATGCAAAAAATTATCCTGGTCTACCCCAGTCGTATCGCAAGCCCAACCTTTCCCAGTGTAAGTTGGTCAGACGAAGGAACCATCACGACTTTGTTGAATTCCGCTTCTTCAAGAAAACTTACTATACTCACAATACTGCTACCACACGCGAAGACTGGACGACACTGTACCACACCATATCACTAAAACCCACTACGCCATCCTCAAAAAAACCACTAGGCTAAACTAGCCCGCCTATAGGTCATCTATTTTGGAACGGAGGGAGTACGTCTCTGTACTGCTATGATTTTGTGTTGTACGTCTCTGTACTTTTGCTACGATTTTCCTACCCTGTGAACCAAATGAGCCTGAATGTATCCGTGTCGACTAAGCCTACAATTTTAGGAGCTTGGGCTATTGGCCAATTGACGACGGATAAGTATACGCGTACCACGAGCTCATCAGCCCCAATGTTTCTCTTCGGTGAGTGTTTTGCAAGTACTATAGCTTGCACAGTAGCTAGCCTACTAACACCAAGAATCATCAAACAAGCCCTGCTGATATGATAAACAGTTCAAACTTACATCTAAGCATGCCATATATTACATCAAAAGCTGGTGAGGATACATCTGTTTCCATAACTCGGAGAGGGTTTGCATGATTCACTATCAAACAAAAGTAGCAAGTACCGCCCACACAAGACAGTGCACTAGCCCTAAGATTGTTTGATAACACGCATCGTTGTGGTAATTAAACACAGGGCAATGCAAACTACCCTGAAGGATTAGCGCGGCCAACTATTTCTTGCCATCGATCTCTCGGGCAATGACCACAACACATACAGCGGCATGGGAATCGATCTCTAGGGCGATGTCCACACGACTGACCGCGACATCGGAATCGATCTCTGGGGCGATGTCCACAGGATGGACAGCGGCATCGGAATCGATCTCCGGGGCGATGCCAACAGGACGGACTGCGACATCGAAAACGATCTCTTGGGCATTGTCCACAGGACGGGCTGCAACATTGGAATCATCAAGGACGTCCACCGGCACCTGCACAACCCTAACATATTGGCAAGAACATTGAAAATAATCAAAAACCACAACTATGGTAATAAGCCATTATTTTTTACCTTGTGCAGCTCATCGGAGGATCCCATCCCTCCAGGGGCCATTTCCTCGTCCTCGATGGGGGCCATCACCTTGCTAGGGGAATACTGCTTCTCAACGGCAACTATCTCCTCAAACTCGGCCTTGAGCCTCGCATAGGTGGCCATCAGAGTTTCTGGGGTAGGCACGGTGGGGCCCTTGCTGTTCTTCCAACTTTCTTTGAGGAGTTCGTCCGCCAACATCGTCAACTCTTTGGCTAGTGCTTGTTTCTTGGAGTTCTTCGTCTCCATGGGTTGGCCCGCCAACATGGTCAACTCGTTGGTCAGTGCTCGCTTCCTGGAGATTGTTGTCTCCAGTGGGTTGTCCGCCGGCAACTCTTTGCCTAGTGCTCCAAGATCCATCAATGTACTCGCAAACAAAAATCAATCAAAAGGAAACCACAATCGCAATGAAAACGGGAAAAGAAGAGGCTGTGAGAATCAGTCGGTGCTTCGCAAAAAGAAGATTCTTGGAATGAAATATAGCAGCAGCATTGATTCTCCCACCTTTCCTTCGTTGGTACAGAAGAAAAATGGCAGAAGTGAGTAGCCTGGAGTGAGGTTTTCTTCAAGAAAGGGGAGAAAGGCTTCAACGAGCGTTCCAGTGAAATGATGGTTGCTTCGTCCAGTCCAACTTCGAGGCCACTTTACCACTTCTGGTAAAGGTGTGGTTTTGTGATATGATGGGTCATGATGGCCACACCGGGGTGCCCGGTGAGTCTCAATTATAGCACCTCGCTGTGATTTAGTGGATGGCACGCGGGCCCGGATGCTTTGATGTCCCGCATGTAGATAGAGCGGCTAGTCATATAGGAGTGCTCAATATTGTGCACCGCGACCAAAGCGGAGAGGAAAACAAGAGAACTACATAATTAATGCATGAGTTTAATTAGGGTAGTTTTGTAAAGTACGAGATACAATACTCCAATCGCAAAATGCCTTGGTTGATGAGATTTGAGATTTGAGCCCTATAAACCGGAAGGGAGGGAGTACTGCACGCGGTGTAGTCTAGTCACTTGTTTAAATCTCTAGAAAGGCAAATACTCCTTTCCGGTTTATAGGGCTATACTAGCAAGTATTGGTACCACAATAGTGGGATCAAGTAGCATTTTTGTCTCATGCAAGAGCCTTATGTGTGCTCCAAGGCACCGCACCACGCCCCACCCCTACACAAAGACTGTCACGCGAGCGTTCGCAACTGCCACGTTCGGGTTGTGCTTGGCTCTTCGCCTCTTCGAGAAGACGAACAATGATGTTACTACTACTTCTACAGTATCGAATCCACTGATGCATGTCCGTCCTGTTGGGTAACGTAGTAATTTCGAAAATTTTCCTACGCACACGCAAGATCATGGTGATGCATAGAAACGAGAGGGGAGAGTGTGTCCACGTACCCTCGTAGACGGAAAGCGGAAGCGTTAGAACAACGTGGTTGATGTAGTCGTACGTCTTCACGGCCCGACCGATCAAGCACCGAAACTACGGCACCTCCGAGTTCTAGCACACATTCAGCTCGATGACGTCCCTCGAACTCCGATCCAGCCGAGTGTCGAGGGAGAGTTCCGTCAGCACGACGGCGTGGTGACGATCTTGATGTACTACCGACGCAGGGCTTCGCCTAAGCACCACTACGATATTATCGAGGTGGAATATGGTGGAGGGGGGCACCGCACACGGCTAAGGAACGATCCGTAGATCAACTTGTGTTCTTGTGTCTAGAGGTGCCCCCTGCCCCCGTATATAAAGGAGCAAGGGGGGAGGGGGCGGCCGGCCTAGGAGGGGCGCGCCAAGGGAAGTCCTACTCCCACCGGGAGTAGGACTCCCTCCTTCCTTGTTGGAGTAGGAGAAGGGGGAAAGAGGGGGAGAGGAGGAAGGAAAAAGGGGCCGCACCCCTTGTCCAATTCGGACCAGAGGGGGGCTGCGCGCATCCTTCCTTTCGGCCTCTCTCCTCTATTCCCGTATGGCCCAATAAGGCCCATATACTCCCCGGCGAATTCCCGTAACTCTCCGGTACTCCGAAAAATACCCGAATCACTCAGAACCTTTCCGAACTCCGAATATAGTCGTCCAATATATCGATCTTTATGTCTCGACCATTTCGAGACTGCTCGTCATGTCCCCCATCTCATCCGGGACTCCAAACTCATTCGGTACATCAAAACTCATAAACTCATAACATAACTGTCATCGAAACCTTAAGCGTGCGGACCCTACGGGTTCGAGAACTATGTAGACATGACCTAGAACTATTCTCGGTCAATAACCAATAGCGGAACCTGGATACCCATATTGGTTCCTACATATTCTATGAAGATCTTTATCGGTCAAACCGCATAACAACATACGTTGTTCCCTTTGTCATCGGTATGTTGCTTGCCCGAGATTTGATCGTCGGTATCCAATACCTAGTTCAATCTCGTTACTGGCAAGCCTCTTTACTCGTTACGTAATGCATCATCCCGTAACCAACTCATTGGTCACATTGCTTGCAAGGCTTATAGTGATGTGCATTACCGAGAGGGCCCAGAGATACCTCTCCGACAATCGGAGTGACAAAACCTAATCTCGAAATACGCCAACTCAACATGTACCTTCGGAGACACCTGTAGTACTCCTTTATAATCACCCAGTTACGTTGTGATGTTTGGTAGCACCCAAAGTGTTCCTCCGGTAAACGGGAGTTGCATAATCTCATAGTTACAGGAACATGTATAAGTCATGAAGAAAGCAATAGCAACATACTAAACGATCAAGTGCTAGGCTAACGGAATGGGTCATGTCAATCACATCATTCTCCTAATGATGTGATCCCATTAATCAAATGACAACACATGTCTATGGTTAGGAAACATAACCATCTTTGATTAATGAGCTAGTCAAGTAGAGGCATACTAGTGACTATATGTTTGTCTATGTATTCACACATGTATCATGTTTCCGGTTAATACAATTCTAGCATGAATAATAAACATTTATCATGAAATAAGGAAATAAATAATAACTTTATTATTGCCTCTAGGGCATATTTCCTTCACGTCCACCTCGTGCGGGAGGGATAGCGTGTAGCGAAAACTTCTACTAGTCCTGCCAGCCACCACGCTCATGCGCGAGGGAGGGATGCAGCTTCATTGACTTACTGCTCCTGTCTTTGCATCTATGACAGGTGCGCCCAACAGGTGGGTGGCCCACCTATCATGTAGCCAAAGGCAGGTGCAGTTAAGGCACCGGAGCTCAGTCCGCGAGGGAGAGGGCGTTGTAGTAATCAAACTTCTTGGTCTTGTACAAGTTGACGCGACACATCAAAGCACTGCACTCGATATAAGTCTTTTTAGACATTTGAAATGGACTACAACATACGGATGTATGTAGACATATTTTGCTTCGTATGTAGTCACTTGTTGCGATCTCTAAAAAGACTTATATTTGGAAACGGAGAGAGTACAACGCATGCATGCATGCCGTGACTTTCCTTTTGATACTTGCATGTGTTGATTTGATGCACCTTGCCACATTTTGACTATAAATTTAACTAACCAAATGTTCATGCATGTCACAAAAAATTACGGGGCTGTTTGGATTGTGACTATGTTTGTCTTATGTTGCCACATTATTTTTCCCACACTTGCCTAACTTGAGTTGCTCAAATTGTTAGACACACTTTGGCTTGCCTAAGAGAATCTTGCCACACTTTTTGTGTCTATGACATGTGGGGTTCACTGCTAATAAAAAAATTCTTGTCTTAGGTGTGGCTAATAAAAAGGACTTATATTTAGGAACGGAGGGAGTAGAAAATATAAATAATAATGCATGTTGGGGAAACCCACGTTTCCGATAATTTTAGCCGTGGGCTTGTTCACAATTTTTACGAGGGTGTGGTTGTTCATTTAATGGAGGGACTTGTACCAGACTTGAACGATACAAAGTGCGACCTGGCACACCGTAACACCACTTGGAACAAGCGGGTAGCTATCTCAAAAAACAATCAACAACTAAAAAAACGACGACGTGGCACATAGTACACAATTTTATACGATTGTTTTGATGGAGTGAAAAAGGAAAAATACCCCACTATGTATATTAGGCCGGATCCTCCGCGCTTGCTTGCTAGGGTTGCTCTATTTACACACTCTCATCCTCTCTAGATCTAAACAAGATAGGGGTGGTAACACTGTCTTTCTCCCTTCAAAAAACACTGTCTTTCTATCCTCACCGTTGGTTACAGATCCGAACATATCCCCCTCCACCGGTGTAGGGGAGGAGGGGCAATGTTTAGGCCGTCGTCGACAGCGAGGGAGGAGACCCACTTCCGGCCGCACCGTTATCTCTGGTCGAGCGCCGGCGTGAGAGGTCCTCCGATCCCTTCGTCATTGCCCTAGTGTGGGCGGATCCGGCCTCCTACCGCCCACCTATCCACATCCTGACGACCTTCAGGTATATCTTCCTTCTAAACCGCCTTAGCTCTACTTCCCCAGCTTGCTATGTCGCTACATGTGCATCATTTTCTACCTCTCAGCCCCTCTCGATCAGATGGTCCAACGTCACCTTTTTTTCTTCTATTGTTAGAGGTAAAGCTACTTCATGGAGTCGAATCTTGTACTTGGGTCAAACAAGAAATAAAGTGGGGGTGGGGGAATTTAGTATGTACATCGGACTTGGTACAAATAGGAAGGAAATGGGGTGAAAGTAGTACAGACTGGTCCTCCAACCGGTCTCTTGGTCGAAAAGGGAAATATAGGGGTAACGCGGTACATAGTGGTATGACCAGGACTAGATTTGCTATCCATACATAGGAGTAGGTGGCTAGAGTGAACAAAAATGGGACCAACCCAGATATGTTTCTTGGATGTTTGTTTCTCGGGGCAACAAACTATGAATCACCACTTTATGCCCATGTTTAGGTACATGGTGCTGGACTGCTGGTGCACCCACTGTCCCATGCCCTTATACCAAATATTTAGTTGTTCTTAATCTAATACCCCTGGTAAAATGAAGCCATGCCATTGTTATAAGCCATGACAAGTTTAGCAAATATTTTGCCTGTAATTGTTTGAGACTCTGACTGTTTCCTCTGTAGCTTTTTGTGCAAATAGGGATATCCATTTCACCTGGTTGTTGTTGTGACCTTTTGGTGCACTGCACAAAACTCTTCTTAAAAGAAGTGACTTTTGTGCTGTTTAACTGGAATGTCAGAATGGAATAGTTGGTTCATTTCGATGGAACTGCACAAAGGGAGATCTGTGTTCCAATCCTCATCATCCATATTGGCGCCATAACCTTCCTTTAGGTAAGAATGATATTTAATGCATGTGTTCATCTCTATTTTGCGACTGCCATGAGAAAATAATGCTATTTTTTACTAGTACACGTGTACTCCCTCACTGACAAAACCAATTCTGAAATAGAAGGCCAATCATGTACTTGGTTTCACCAACTGGTGAGGAGAAAGAGAAATTGAGCATGAAGAGGAAGAAGAAGAAGAATAAACAGTGCCAAGGTGATCTTGCTAAAGCCAGAGGCCTCAGTCGAGGCCATTCAAGGGCTCTGGCAATGACTACCTTACATGTGAGACGATTCTCCAGGGATCCCTTCCACTTCTGCTGTCTCACTTAATTAATTAGGAGTACTTAAGTACCACTAATTTATTGCTGCCTAATTTTCCTATCGGAGTTAAACAAATATTTAGTAACACCCTATGCCGAATCATGTACGTGTGTATGTTTGTCTATGGAGGTGAATCATGTGGTGGAGCATGGAGGGAATATTATTAGTGTCATGACATAATAGTGCTATTGTTTTGCATGTCAATTTATTGCCATTGGTTCAATGAGGCAATGTTTTGCGTATTGTCCATCATGAATTTGATGCTACTGTTATAGTAATATGCTAATGTCTTTCTATCCTTTCTCACTAAGCTAATGAAGGTTTCACCTTGATCCTACTTGTGCAAACAGGGATCATGTTGTGCCAATCATACATTTTAGTGGAACTACACAAGACAATACAATGAACTGTATCCCAGCCAGTGCTTTAACTCTGCTGGAAGTTCTTGATAATCTTTCGATATAATCTCAGCACTGGTAAACAAGAGTGATTTCAACCATACATTTGAAGTGCACAAAAATATATACTATTGAATGATTCCAGTGAGTGCTTTATCATCTCTTATGGGACTACATGAATAAGCTTTTTTCTCAGTTTGGCACGGGCCTAAGGCCTTCATCCATATTAGTTTGTTGTTATCTATATTTGTATCGTGCTAGTATCATGAGAAACTCCTTTATCTTTGCATGTTAAAGTTTTGCAACCTATGATACATGGCAATGCTTTGAGTGTTGAGCTAATTGGCACTGATTAAATAAACTAATACCTCTCTTTAAGAAAGACTACTATGTTGCTAACTTTACCCATTAAGATAATGAGGGTACTTCTATTTGTTACTGTATGTTTCATCAACTAGTCCCACTATTACAGTAATCTCACTCTCTTAATATATGTGCCAACAGGGATGCTCGATTTTGGTGGAACTGCACAAAAACTTTGGGTTCTTCATTGCCTCGACAACTTCCATCCTTTCCTGTCAGTCGCTAATCTGGGCCTGCTTTCTTCCTTTGTTGTCAGTCGCTTTGCTTATCTCGGCTTCCAGTCAAAGGAAATAGTAATTGATATGCTACCTCACACAGGTTGGTACTGGTCTTTATCCTGATTATTGTGCTTGTCATGTATTGGTAATTTGGTATTGTGCTACTGTTTGCCAATTTTATAAAGGAGTAACTTGGAGCCTGAACTCGTAGGCAAATCATTGCATTGGGTGATTTCAGTAGAACTGCACAAAAATATCATATGGAAAGATACTTATGCTGCTGCTATGTACTCCAAAGTTCACTCAGACAAGCATCGATGTCCACAAAAAGTGCCTATATTCATTCGAGTATCAACCAGCAACGGTAACCAAAAGGCACAAGTTGGGACCAAAGACTGGACTGTGTTTTTCTGGGCTATGCACCCAGAAAAACACAGTCCAGTCTTTGGTCCCAACTTGTGCCTTTTGGTTATCGGTAGATATGGTAGCAAACTGTATGGCATGGAGTCTAAAGATTCCAGACAAGTTGGTTGACGCGTATATTCATCTGACACTTAATCAGTCTGCACGCCAGGGATGCTCCATTTCAGTTGAACTGCACAAAAAATTTGGGTGGTTCATTTTCTTAACCGCCTCCTTTCTCGTCTGCAATGTAGAATTTTGGCGAGCTACAGGACCAAGATGAGCCAGTAAACTAGTTGGATGAAATTAGTGGCCAAGTTGCTCAAATCTCCCTCGTCACAAGGCCACTGTTTGAGGATAAACCTACAAGCAAAGTTCATATTGTCTGTGCTGCCTCTTATGTACTCAAAAGTTTACTCGTACAAGCATTAATTTTAGCAAGAAGTACCTCTGCTTGAACACCATTTACGAGTATGTACCCTAGGTAATTAAAGATCGTCCATGGATCATATTGGCTATGATCTCAATCATTTGGATGCATAAACATACTGAACATGTGTATATCTGAATCTTTTTGTGAATTATATATGAATATTGTCGTGTGATCTATCAATCATTTGGATGCATAGACATGCTGAATTTGTGTATATATGAATCTTTTGAGTTGTTGATAGTGAATGTTGGCTATGAATATAAACGTGTCCTATGAACCTGAGTTTGATACGAATGTTTACCTTTTCTGTTGTACTTGTGTGTGAACTTGTTAGTATGCCTACTGTGGGATATGTGACGTGTGGGTGTCAACGGCACACCTTCTTCCCGAGAAGAATTGCACCTGCTTTATTAGGGTAGCAACGGTGCATCAGCTCCTTTTAATCTTTTTGCTATTCTTCCCCCCTCCCCCGCTCAACCCCTGCCGTAATGTTTTCGGCCTCAAAACAAACATAGTACTGCGTTGTTTTGGGGGCTTGATGAAAAATCGAGTGCTGGTTTCTGTAGGTTGGCCCGCCCAACAAATGGGATGCTGGTCCACCATGGACTGGGAGGCTAAAAATACAAGTTGTATGGTGCAAAGGCAAGTAAAAAATGCCATCAAGAGCCATCCACTGAAGAAAAAAATCGCTCCTCATGTGCTTCTTCAGTCATGCCGCCGGCCCTCTCTTTAATCCAGTTCGCTCGGGGATCTAGCTGGTATCATTTTTTTTCAGAGGGCGAACAAGTATCAGCTAGGCCTAGGTTTTGTATTTTAACATGCGTAGCCCACGACATACGGAGACAGTGGTTTCAACTTATTTTTTGAGGTCCATACTGGCCTATGAGCTTTTTCTTAAAGATCGGCAGCCCAATGTAATTTTTTTAATAAAACGCAGGTCTCTGTTCTATTTACCTATATATAAGAATAATAATGATGTGTTCAATTTATGTTTTTCCTTCTAACCACATTATATATATTTATATTCTGACTATTACAGTATATTTTATAGAGACTTATATATACATTATAAAAATATCCCACGTGTTATTAATTTATAAAAGTAAATGTTTAACAGAAGTTGGCAAGGAAAATCCTGGTTGTTTTTGACTCATAGGCAAGGAAAATCCTGGTGATTGCGTACAAAAGCTTACAAAAATTTTAAGGACCAATGTAATAATAACGCGCTCATTTTTATTTTGAGCAATAACTCGCTAATTTGTTAATTTTATATATATATAATGTGCCTCTTCGGTTTATTTTTTGATATTAATTGCTCCTTCTAATATAACATTATATATATAACGAGCCCAGCTAATTCTTGTATTTCAAGGAAGTGCAAATGGGCTGAGATTTCTTAGAAAATATAAATGGGCCGCATTGATGTGAAATTATTTGTTCACCCAGCCCAACAAATGAACTGTATATTCTAAAAAACATGGGTTATATATATGCCACATTTTTGCAGGCTGACATGTGGGCCAATAGGTCGAATACTACGCAGGGTGTTGTCAACTTGGTCAACATATGATTATGACATACACACCCATTGGATTTATATCCAACGGCCGACATGCACCTTCAATCTCTCGTCTTCTTCCTCCAGCATCGTTGGGACCGCCTGGTACGGCCTCCGGCGGCTAGCGGCTCTGCTTAGCATGCATCGCTGCAAAGCGCTACCACACCGCCGACCAGGCTATCCCTCCACCCCTCCACACCTCCTGTTATTCTTCACCAACTGCAGCCACATGCCGCACCAGAACCAGTTATAACCCTTCTCCTCCTCTCAATCTGCGACTCCACTACCGCGTCTTCCCATCTCCGAGTCATTCGCGCCCAGGGCCTCGCCGTCGTCCACCGCCTCGCTGCGCTCGGTGCCGCATGGTCAACAAACGAAAGTCATTGGAAGAGGATTGTATGTGGAGAGCCTGACGGCTGGGACCCATGAGGTCCATGGTCACACAAGGAAAGTTCCTCCTTATTAAGCTAGAAAAATACTTCCTCAACCTGACAGCTGGGGCCCACCGGCTGTATCTTTGCACGGAAGGAAGTGCCTCCTTGTTATGCGAAAAAATTATACCTCCCATTGATGGCTGGGACCCGTCAGATTTGGTGGTTGACTTGTGGGCCTACTAAGCAGACGTGTATGTAGGGCTTTGTCAACTTAATCAACAAATGATTCTAGCAGCTGGACCGTTGGATGTTAATCCAACAGTCGTGCTCCTTCTTCAACCTCTGTTCTTGCGCCTATCACCCGTGGGCGGCACCGCGGCTATGCTGCCGCGCACCCAAACCAGTCAAGTTTCCCACTCCTCTCCATCTGCGACTCCACTGCCCCGTCTTCCCCATCTCCGAGTTGTTCCAGTCTGGGCCTCGCCGTTGTCCATCGCCCTTGGTGCGCTCGGCACGGTGTGGTCAACATGGTCAACAACCGAGAGTCATCGAAAGATGACTGTACGTGAGAGGCTGACAGTGGGGACGCACCACGCCCATGGACGCATGCATGCAAGGGAACACGGCGTGGTCAACATGGTCAAGGAACGACTTTCATCGGAAGTGTACTGTACGTGGAGAGGCTGACAGTTGGGTCCACGGCCGCAGCAAGGAAGTGCCTCCTTATTACGCGGAAAATAATGATTCCTCCACCTGACAGCAGGACCCACCGGATGGGCCGCCGTATTTCGTGAAAAAAATGTTTCCCCCTGGCTGCTGGGACCACCAGATGGGCCACCGTATTTCGTGAAAAAAAGTTCCCCCGCTGTCAGCTTGGACCCACCGGAAGTGCCTCCTTATTACGCACAAAAAATGAATATTCCCCCTGCTAGCTGGGACCCACCTTGGTGGGAGGCTGACTTGTGGGCCTACTAAGTTCATGGGGACGGAGGGCTTTGTCAACTTAGTCAATATGAATGATTCTAGCTCCAGTGACCGTACGATGTCCATCCAACGGCCGTAGTGCTTCTTCAACCTCTGGTCTTCTTGCTCCAGCCTCCCAAACTAGCGCTGGTCGTGTCGCGTGCTCCTGCCTCCCATGGTCGGTTGTGATGTCGCGGAGGCCTCACCACCCTCTACTACTCCCACCGCTGGCCAGGCCATCCCTCTACTCACCCACACCACCTGTTATTCTGCGGTGACGACAGCCTCACACCGCAGCCGAACCAGTGAACCACCAGACTCCTCTACACATGGGCATCCACTACCGCGTCTTCCTCAGCTTTGCGTCGTCCCCTTCTTAGGCCTCGCCGTCGTCCACCGCCCTGGTGCTCTCGTCGCGGCATGGTCAACGTGGTCAAGGAACGACTTCCATCGGAAGAGTACTGTACGTTGATAGGCTGACAACTGGGTCCACGGTAGCCGCAAGGAATTGGCTCCTTATTATGTGCAAAATAATTATTCCTCCACCTAACAGCAGGGACCCACCGGACGGGTCACTGTATTTTGCGAAAAAAATGTTTCCCCCTGACTGCCGGGACCCACCAGCTACATCTTCGCACGCAAGGAAGTGCGTCCATATTACGGGCAAAAAAATGATTCGCCCCCTGACTACTAGGACCCACCAGCTACATCTTCGCACGCAAGGAAGTGCCTGACAGTCGGGACCCACCTAGTCGAAGCGTATGTAGCGTTGCCATTCTGCGAACGTGTACGCACATACTGGTTGATGTAGACGCGCACGTGTCGTAGTAGTGGCGCGCACGTAGCATGTGCACATACGTACAACGGCCAGGGTGCAAGAAAGTAAATACGGCCACATACGTACATACGTGCGGGGTCTCGAACGCTTACTCGCGCATACCTATGGCCAGGGTTTGTGTACATGGCTTGGCCGGAACAGAGAAACTGCGTCGTCATCGTATTCATGGGGAGGTAACGGAATGCGTCGTGTTCATCTGGAGGCAACGGAACGCGTGGGAGCCAACCGGCTTGGACGGAACAACCGATGGAACGAGGCCTGGCGTACCACAGAACGGAGGAAATGGCCTTGTGTTCAACCGGCCACGTTCAAAACGGGATCCTGTTCATCGGGAGGGCGTACCGCAAAATGGAGGAAACAGACTTATGTTGGACCTCCTATGGTCGAAACGGGGTCCTGTTGATCGGGAGAGGTGTGGCGTACCGCAAAACGGAGGAAACATATTTGTGCTGGAGCACTACGGTCGAAATGGGGGTCCTGTTCATCGGGAGGGGTGTGGCGTATCGCAAAACGGGACTCCACGGGATACTGTTCATCTCCACCATCGACCTCCTCCAGCTTCCACGGGCTACTGTTCATCACCGTCGACCTCCTCCAGCCTCCACCTGCGATTGTTCATCCACGGGCTCCTGTTCATCCAGCCTCCACCGCGCGCTACTCCACTGGCTACTGTTCAACCAGCCCTCTCCACGAGCTCCTGTTCAACCACCCCTCCACGGGCTACTGTTCATCCAGCCCTCCACCGGCTACTGTTCTACCAGCCCTCCACGGGGTCGTCCTGTTCATCCAGCCCTCCACGGGGTCCTGTTCATCCAGCCCTTCACGGGGTCCTGTTCATCCAGCCCCAACCGGCTCGATCGATCGGGGTCCTTTTCATCCAGAGGCAACACCACGGGGTACTATTCATCCACCCCCACCGGGAATTGTTCATCCAACCCCCCCAGCAATGTTCACTGTTCATCAAGGGAAGGAGGCAGCAGGGTTCGATCGGCTTCAGTTAGCAGCAGTAGTGAAGAAATCACTCGGGTTCAGTAATGTAGCTAGTGCAATCGCTCGGGTTCAGTTAGAGTCCAACGCCTTGCTCGGGTTCAGTTAGAGCCCAACGTCTCGCATCCACGCGTGTACGGTACGAGAAAAACGCGCATCGCTCGGCCCCCGACCACCCATCGTAACCGGGAACTCCCTGATATTTTCCTCGCCCTCGCTTCTACCACGGTTTTTTCCGTCATGGACGGCCCAAAGAATGTCATGCAGCTGCATCTCCGGCTCACCCAGGACAAAAAGCCCATTTTCTGTCATGATCTTTTGTCATAGAAGTAGGAGCCCACCACATCTATGATGATACCGGGTTTTGTCACAATTATCGTCATAGAAGTGTCATAAGTATGACAGAAAAAAATTTCGTTCGGCCCAAAATGTCACGGATGTGTCTTTTTTTTGTAGTGCCCTCCACCGTTTACACCCTCGATCATATTTTCGTAGTGCTCAGGCGACGCCCTGCAAAGATAGCATCACCATCACCGTCACCACAGCTGTCATGCTGTCGGAACTTATCCACTACCTCGCCATCTTGCTGGATCAAGAAGGTGTGGACGTCACTGAGCTGAACGTGTACTGAACGCGGAGGTGCCGTACGTTCGGTACTCAATCGGTTGGATCACGAAGAAGTTCAACCACATCTACCGTATTACTAAATGCTCCCGCTTACGGTCTACGAGGGTACGTAGAAAAACTCCCCCCTTTTTTGCTATGCATCTCCATGAATAGATCTTGCGTGTGCGTAGATTTTATTTTTTATTTTTCATGCAACGTTTCCCAAAAACGACGTCATTGCTTGGCTCCGTCTTCATGATGTCAAGTCCCGTGCTTGGAGGAGGGTGACAAGCGTCAAACATTGGTGATTTGGGATCGCTGACGCTAGGTCCCACTCGAGGAAAGCCATGACCTCCACCTTGATGCTAGTGTCTTGGGGATTATTAAAGGCCGTAATGCTAGGGTCTTCTGTGGCTGGCTCCTACGGCCATTCTGCACAATATTAAGGAAGAAGTTAGTTTGTGGGTGAACATGGGCGCTAAGCAATTGGCAATGTAATGTAATGTTGTAAGAGTTATGACCTTTTATTTTGAACCCTCAGTTGGGTTTCCTGTTTCGAATCTCTCTCTTTGGTTAATGAAAATGACAAATCTTTTATCTTATTTAAAAAAATGACTCTTATGGGCTATTTATTTATTCTTGAGACAAAAACAATGGGCTATATAGGTTGTCGGCGTGGGGCGACCAAGGACCTCCTCGTCAACGCATGTAGCACCAACATGACGCGGATGGGTCGTATGTCACGACACATTGGCTCGTTCGACTGTTCATGCTTGTTGTTTCCAAAAAAATGTTTTTTGTACAACGGAAACAAAATCATACATTCATCAAAAGGTAAGGGAAAAAGTAAATTATATTTAGTTACATAGTTAATTGTTTTTGGTGCAGAACGAATGTAACTAACATAATTCAAATTATAGTAATTAAATTAACTAAATTTTTTGGAGGTTGATAATTTATTTCTTGCAGAAGAGTCAATCCTTCTTTTCTCACTTCAAGATTGATTATCTCCAACTACCCATTGAGGACGGAATCTTATTATCCGTCCCATATTAACTACTGCTCAAATAGATGCATCTAGCCGTATTTTAGTGTTAAATACATTAGTTGGAGTGACAGTTAATATGGGAAGAAGGGAGTAATAAATAAGTTAAGAAAACTTGCTTAGTTGTCTTCTTTGAACTATGTCTCCATTCATATGATAGAGAAATCATATATTGGCCATAAATACTTAATTTCTTTCATCCATATTTCTCCATATATAGCAAGTTTTAATTTGTATAAAAAACTAAACAATAACCATTCATGATTCCATCCATATTGATCAATTCTCTTTAGCACTTTGCAATGAAAAGAGGACTTCCACATATGTAAAAAAAATATGAATTTGAAAAAGATCATAAATAATGAAAAAAGTTCAAGAAATAGAAAAAACACAAATTCAAAAAATGTTAGTGAAATAACAATGCTTCGTTTCGATCTTTACTTCTTTCTTGGATGTCAGAAGTTTGTGTTCGCATTTTATCAAAGGAAAAGTGGGATGTACCCACATGAAGAGTGTTGCTCAAATTAAAAAATATTGGTGAATTAGAAAATTTTCACGAGTTGAAAAAATGTTTGAACATTAAAAGCCATTAATTGGAAAAATGTTCATAGATTTTTAACAATTTTTGCAATTTTAAAGAAAATGTCAAGATTTTTTTGTAAAGTAGTTCAAAAACAAATCACGAATTAAGAAAATGATAAACAAACAAACAATGGTCATGGATTTGAGATAAGTTTACAAATTTGAAAAAAAAACACATATTTCCTTTTTTCATGATTTTAAAAATAAAATAAAAAGATAAGAGAAAAAGAAGAATCAAAAAAAGAAGAAAAAAGCAAATGAAAAAAAAAAGAAGACTAAAAACCCCACCACTAAGGTTCTGGAAGCGGCCCAAGAAAAAAGCAGAAAAAGTGGGTTGACCCAGAAACACACAAGGATAAAGTAGGGTGTGCACCTCACAGACAGACCTCTATCGGCTTCTTGTTTCTCAATTTTTTTTACTCTATTGGAATCTTAAGGATTTCCCTGTGACCAAAACGGACCCCACCATGCAGTTTCTGCCGTCCCAGTGCAGGGGCTCGGTGCACCTTGTTTCATTCCTTTTCCTATTTGTTTCATTGTTTACTGAAATTGAAAATTTATTCAAGACTTTGAAAAATACTTATAAATTTCAAGGATGCTCATAAATTAATAGAATATTCATGAATTTTAATAAGATTCCCAAATATTTAAAAAGTGCATGAATATTAAAAGTGCTCGCAAATTTTCAAAATATTATTGGATTAAAAATGTTATTGAAATTCAGAAACACTTTTGCGTATTTAAAAAATTCACGAATTGAAAAAATTGGTCGCACCAGTCAGAAAACATATTCACAAATTCGAATTTTTATTCACTATTTTTAAAAAATGTCACATATCCAAAAAAATGTTCACCAATTCAAAAGGAATCTTGAAAATTCAAAAAATGTTTGTGAATTTAAAATGCGTTCATGAATTTAAATTTTATTTCTTATGTTTTCTTAAGAAGAACGAAAAAACAAATTAAAACAAGCTCAAAGCCAGACAAAAACCAAGAAAAAAGCAAAGGAAAGGGAAAAGCTCGGTTACGAAGATTCTAGAAGCTTCTTAAAACAGGTAGGAAAAGTGGACCAGACCACTCACACACTGATAGTCCTACATGCACAGTAAGTAACATAGGGTCTATGTGAGTCACTCACACTAATTATCTAAACCCCTGAATTTCAGGTTTGTGGGCCCCCATTTCCTCTCTAATCCAACCGGAAATAGCCAACTAACTGTTCAGAAATGTAGCATACAATTTCAAAAAAAATCTACACTCACACAAGATCTATCTAGGAGATGCATAGCAACGAGAGGGGAAGAGTGTGTCCACGTACCCTCATAGAACGAAAGCGGAAGCGTTCAACAACGCGGTTTACGTGGTCGAACTTCTCGTTCCGACCAATCAAGCACCGAAAGTACGACACCTCCGAGTTCTACACACTTCAGCTCGATGACGTCCCTCGAACTTTTGATCAACAAAGTGTCGAGGGAGAGTTGCGTCAGCAAGGGCGTGGTGACGGTGATATTGAAGTGATCCATGCAGGGCTTCGCCTAAGCACTACGTGAATGTGCCCGGAGGCGTAAACTATGGAAGGGGGCGCCGCACGCAGCTAGGAATCAATATTGTGTGTTCTAGCGGTGCCTCCCGACATATATATAGGTTGGAGGGGAGGAGAGGCAGCCAAGGGGGCGCCCCAAGTAGGAGGAATCCTACTTGGGCGCCTCCCAATTTGGCCTCCCCCCTTACCATATCCACCGGAGGGGGAAGGAAAGAGGAGGGAGGAGGGAAGGAAGGGGGAAACCGGATCTCTCCCCTTCCTTCTCTCTTCTCCCCTTTCCTTTCCCTCTGGTGCGGCCCATATGGGGGGTGCACCAGCCCCTGCTCGCTGCTGCGTTTCCCCTCTTGGCCCAATAAGGCCCATATCTTTGTCGGGGTTGTGCGGAACCCCTTTCCTGTGACCCGATACGTACCCGGTACCCCCGGAACACTTCCAGTGTCCGAATACTATCGTCCTATATATCAATCTTTACCTCTCGACCATTTCGAGACTCCTTGTCATGTCTATGATCTCATCTGGGACTCCAAACAACATCCGGTCACCAAATCAAATAACTCATATAATACAAAATCGTCATCGAACGTTAAGCGTGCAGACCCTATAGGTTCGAGAACTATGTAGACATGACTGAGACACCTCTTCGGTCAATAACCAATAACGGAACCTGGATGCTCATATTGGCTCCCATATATTCTACGAAGATCTTTAGCGATCAAACCGTTATGACAACATACATTATTCCCTTTGTCATCGGTATGTTACTTGCCCGAGATTCGATCGTCGGTATCTTCATACCTAGTTCAATCTCGTTACCGGCAAGTCTCTTTACTCGTTCCGTAATACATCGTCCTACAACTAACTCATCAGTCACTTTGCTTGCAAGGCTTCTTATGATGTGCATTACCGAGATGGCCCATAGATACCTCTCCGATTCTCGGAGTGACAAATCCTAATCTCAATCTATGCCAACCCAACAAACACCTTTGGAGATACCTGTAGAGCATCTTTATAATCACCTAGTTATGTTGTGACGTTTGATAGCACACAAGGCATTCCTCCGGTATCCGAGAGTTGCATAATCCATAGTCGGAGGAGTATGTATTTGACATGAAGAAAACAGTAGCAATAAAACTGAACGATCATAATGCTAAGCTAATGAATGGGTCTTGTCCATCACATCATTCTTCTAATGACATGATCCCATTCATCAAATGACAACACATGTGTATGGCTAGGAAACTTAGCCCATCTTTGATTAACGAGCTAGTCAAGTAGAGGCATACTAGGGACACGGTGTTTTGTCTATGTATCCACACATGTATCAAATTTCCGGTTAATAGAATTCTAGCATGAATAATAAACATTTATCATGAATAAGGAAATATAAAATAACATTGTCGGCGTTCTCGGAACGGGGGTCCCCAGACTTGCCTGCGGCGTGGCTCAAGTGCAGGCCCAGTGTGGCCTGTCTTCCTCAACACAAACTCAAGACCCTTGTGAGGGGCCAAGCCTCGCGGGGTGGACGATGCAAGGCTTCCTTAGGAGCGGCCTCGCCAGGCAGGCTCGCGAGGAGGCAGAGAGATCAAGGCAAGGGTACCTCGCGAGGTGCTCGTGACGCAAGCCGTGACGATCGAGACCAGGCGGGCACCAGGCGGGCGTCGGCCTGTGCAGTGTCCTTGTTTCCTCTTTGGTGCAAAGGGGGCAAGCACAGGCACGGAGTACCGAGGCATTAGGCAAAGGTTACCATTTCGGTGCAACGAGACCAAGGCCAGCAGAGCGGCAGGATGGAGGTCACCGTGGAGCCCAGGACGGCGTCATCGCCAGTGCCTTTGGCAGCCGAAGACCAACTTTAGTCAGGATATCTTGTACTAGATGTTCCCCTTCAAAACGGCCGTTGTTGGCACCCTTCCCTCTCAATATTTGGGAAGAGGGCCAGGGCCTCTATAAATAGAGAAAGCCACCACAGTAGCGGGGGGGGGGGGGGACGAATCCTTTCCTACGAGAACACCACACCAGCTCAAGAACACCTCTGGCGAGGCTAGTCTTCCCCTTGTACTGTTCATCATCAGCCCCTGAGGCAATCCACCACACCACACACTGGAGTAGGGTATTACACCACAACGGTGGCCTGAACCAGTATAAATCTCGTGTCCCTTGTGATGTTCATCGATTTAGCTTACATTCTCGCGAGGCGATTGGACGTGGATTGGTAGGGGGAGATCTTCGCGTGCACCCCAGAGTTTGAACCTCAAGGGTCTGCCAGAACCCAACATCCGACATTTGGCGCGCCAGGTAGGGGTGCGCCGAAATCTTTCTTCTTCCGTCCTGCGTTCCGCCGCTTCGCCGCCTCCATGTTCGGCGACCCGACGGCCAACTCCAAGCGCTGGGCGGCATGGCCTGCCCATGCCGTGCTGCCTGCCCAAGGTGACCTCAACCCCGCACCTCAGGCATCCCGCGCTCTGCAGAGTGCTGCAGGGCACGGGCGACGCGGTCAAGCATTGCCTGCCCTCACTCCGCGACAGGTGCGATCAGCAGCAAGGGCCTCAAGCCACGCCGCGGCCACAACACCACACACCTGATGGGAGCAGGAGAACATGAAGGCTGCACTCACGGTGGCGCGAGAACTGCTGCGGTGCAGACTGCAAGAAAGCGGCCATGATGCGCTGCTGGCGTCCCCTTTTCCCCATTGGCGTCGTCCTGGTTTCCGGTCACCGTCAATGGTGGTCAAGGGTGGCACAAGGTAGGGCCCTCATCTGGCATATGAAGCAAGGCCGGTACCTGTGAAGAAGGCCCAATGCCTGTGAAGCTCGTCGCCCGTGACACTCTCACGTAATAATGAGTTGGGGTTGTACACGCCCCGGAGTCTCCGGAGAGCCGCCCTCGGGCCTCAGGGGCTCCCTCCCATGCCTAGTGGCAGCACTTAGCTCCGCGCTGGTGAGAAGATGTCGAAGACTAGACTAGGTGCTGGACGCGGCCTTTTGCTTTTGCTTCCTTTTGTGCGAACAAGCTTTCTCGTTTTGGATCTAAGTTGAAGTCGAATTTGTGTTTGCGTATGCGGGGAGGGGTGTCTTGTCTTATTCGTGTGCTTTCTTGTGTTCCAGTTTCTGCTCAAGTTGGAATTCACACCAGCTGCCTCCCTCTTGCGAGCCCCTCGCGAGTAGGGCAGGGCCTAGCATGTGCGCCAGCCGGTCCGCGGCCGGTGTTCACTCTCGCCAGGCTCTCGCCACGTGGTTAAACGGGACCTCCATGAGACCCTCGGATGGACGCTGCAAGCCTACTCAAAGCCCGCCAAGGCAAAGGTAAAACCACGACAACCAACTCATCGCGGAAATCATGACATCATACGGGCGCCCATCTGGCGCCGACCTTGACAACACATAGGCAACAATCTTTTTTACATGAGGGGCTTCCCCTTCCAAAATGCTCTTACAACCTTCAGGGCCACGCCCGAGTCGATAAACAGCAGGGGGGAGCGTGGGATCAATCGGACATGTAGCTCATCACGTCCCCTTGGGCGTCCCCAGAGGCGTCGCTCGCACCACTGTCGCTATCACTTGCCTCCCCATCACTGTCGTTGGCACCATCTTCACCACCGTTCACCATGTCGCCTTCGTCAGCAGCAACGATCACCCCGTCGTCATCAGAAGTGAAGGCCCGGATGAGTGCATCTACATTGTCCTCCACCCATCGCGCTAGGTCACCTCGGACAGCCTCAGGCACCGGGGAGATGGCGGCATCGAAGTTGAAGAGGGGGTCGATGTTCTGGAGATGGCTGAAAACACGGGAGAATGCCCGTGCGAGCAGGCCGCGGCTCCGTTCCTCTACCAGCTGGCGAGACCTCTCAGAGCGGCTCTCCAGATGCGTCACCATGTCAGTGAAGAATCGGAGATTGCCGACGTAGTTGGTCACATGCGGCTCCTCAGCGGCTGCCTCACAGATGTTGCCCAAGGCCGCGTTGGCCCTCTCCCTGAGTGTCCGGAGCATGGGGCCATGCATGTGCTCCAGCGTCTGCCGCTGGCGAATCTCATCCTCGTTCCACTGCGCAACGGCCTCGGCGTCGTCAACCCATCGTTGAAGAAGAAGCAACTCTGCACGAGAGGAGGCCAGCTCAGCCTGCGTCGTACCTAGGGTGGCTGCAGTGGCCTCAGCTTGCTACGTGGCTTCGGTCAGCCTGGTTCTGAGAGCAGCAGTCCTGCCCGTGACTTCACCCTTGATCAGCTCCAGCCTCTCTTCATACTCGCGCTCAAGGCCCGCGCGAGCTTTCGCCACGCGGCAGTCGATCTCTTCTTGGATCCGGGCCTCCCGCGCATCGACTTCGTCCTCCGCCTGGGTGACCTGGCGCTCCCTCGTCTCCAACCGCTCAAGATCGAGATTGCGCTCGGCAGCCTCGAGTGTCAGCGCTTCCTCGCGCCTCCGGAGCTCGTCCTCTTTGGCGGGCGCCCCTTTCAGCGATGCAAGGGCAGCTCGGCGCAACTCCACTTGCTGCTCCAGAGAATTGCACCAGTCTTGGAGCTCCCACGCGCGCTCTTTCATAGCTTCGCGTCACTGATCTTCCTCATGTGCCTCCTCAATGGCTCAGGAGCGGGCCTCCCATGAGGCCACCAGAGATGCCTCAGCCTTGACATTGTCGAGATCATGCTGGTGGCGCGCGAGACCAACAGCCTCCTTCAGCTTGCGTCACTCCTCGATCAGCCGCAGGCCTTTGGCTTCAAGACGCGCGTCTTCGCCCGCAAGCTCTGCACCAAGCTGGCTCACTGCATCTGTCGCCCTCTGGAGGAACTCTCGGCGGACAGCGCTGCACTCCCGCGCACGCTTGAGCCCGTCGTCAACGTCATCCTCCGCCATCGGCGCCGGCGGAGGACCCTGGAGTGACTCGCCGCCTCTTGGCAGGGGGCTGGGGGCTGGTACCCCCATGATCACCGGACGGGCCCCGCAAGGGACCCACCCGGCGCCGATCCACCCCCTCATGAAGAACCAAAGATCGACTTTAACCACTCACCTCCTATGATCAGCGGAGGAGCTCGGGGCAAGCTAGGTGTGCCCGGGGAGAGCTCGCGAAGGAGGAGCAGCGTGCCCACAGGCTCAAGGCACGCCGTGGGTCGGCCTACCTCTCCAGCCGAACTCGCGTCGACGATAGCGCACAAGCCCGGGGCGATCAAGGCGGCGGTGGAGGTGAAGCCTGAGGAAGCATATCCTTGGCTGGCTTCGCGGGCTCGGCAGGAGGGATCCTGAAAGGCCACGGTCAGCAAAGGGAACGGCAAACAAGGAACTATAATAAGGAGGGACTTACTCGTCCACGGCGAAGTACTTCCTATGCTTCAATGGGCGGCACGGGCGATCTTCACCACCCGAAGCCTCCTTCCTCTTGCGGAGGGCCTCTAAATCTATGTGGAACCAGCCCAAGCTCTCGACGTGAGGGCCGGCACGCGGCATAGGAGCAGAAGCATCAGGACGACCCACATCAAGGGCGCCAGTCTGAGAGGAGTGATCAGGTGCCACCTCTTGGTGGCCTGCCGAGGCCTCGGGGGCTTCGTCCTCGGGAGCCGCAGGTCGCGCCCCCTCATCAGCCACCACCTCGAGATGGGATCCGTAAGCACCGGAGGATGACGCCTCGGGAGCCCCATGCGACATCGGCACCTCAACGTCAGTCCCCCCAGCTCTCGCTGATGCCTGCCTCCCTGCACCGACTCCTGAGGAAGGACCGACGCGGGCGATCGAGGGAGGAGCCACGACAACTGGATTCTCACGGGGCCCCACAAGGCCAGCCAGGCGCAGCCCCCATTCGTCAAAGCGGGGCATCTGACTCACGAACTCGACCCTCTTTGAGCAGAGATACAAGAGGGCGCCTCCATGTCGGACGCTGCTTGGAGAGGGGTCGCCAGTCAGGACTCTCCGCACCTTCCTCAGCATTTCAGGCGCAAGATCCCCTTCCTCGAGCCTCATGCGGTCCTGATGCCCGGAAAAAGCCCACATCGGACGGGAATGGCGCTAGATTAACTCCTTCACCACCTGAGGCGCCGTCACGCCAAGCGTCCTCAACCTCTAGAAGTGATGCCAGACGAAAGCAAGCTGGGGGCTCGTAAGCTTCTCGTGACCCCAGCCGGGATTGGGAATGGTAGACAATGTCGGGTGCGCGAGCAGAGGGCTGGGCACCCCAATGTCCACATACAGCCATCGCTTTCGGAACCCGCTCGCAGAAGACGGGAGACCAAAATCGGTCCCCAAGGCGGCCTTCTCCGGCACGGCCTGGAAGCTCACGCATCCCGAGCATTGGGAAGGGTCAGTTAGGCGCAGAGAGAAGAAGTGGCACAAAAGAGCAACGGAAGGAGGAATCCCCACCATGGCCTCGCAGACAAAGGCGAAGACAACAAGAAGAAGAATGGATTGGGGACCGAGATGCATCATATGGATCTGGTAATGGGAAAGCACCGCATTGAAGAAAGTGGAGAAGGAGGGAACCAGGCCTGCCCACAGGGCGTCGGCGAAGAATTGGACCTCCGTGACGATCCTGTTGAAGGAGGCATGGGACGCGGGCCAGGTCATAGTCCTCCCGCACTCGTTGAAGCTGGAGGCGAGCACGGAGTGGACCTTCTCTAAGGCTTCCAGATTGAGTATGAGTGACTGGTCGACGGCGGGAGCAGGTGCTGGAGGCGAGCCGGACGAAGGTGCAGGTTTCTTCCCCTTTTCCTTTTTCGTTGGTGCCATGGCAATCGAAAAGGGGGAAGAACCCAACATGGATTGGAGGCGGAAGCATAGGCTCAAGGAGGAAAGGGGAACAAGAAGCGCACGGGCAGCAAGGGGAGAATAACTGTGTACAAGCCTCGTGGCCGCCTAGCTAGGCGCATAATGAGGGAGCGTGGGGAAGCGGAGACGCCACGTCCAATCAACCACCACGCGGCACCCAAGGCCGTAGGCTGTTGGGGCCCGTGGCGCTCCGCACTTGCCCCTTCGCTTCTCTGCTAAGCCAAGTCCGAGCGTGCCTTGGGCCTGAGGGCTACTGTCGGTGTTCTAGGAACGGGGGTCCCCAGACTTGCCTGCCTGCGGCCTGCAACGTGGCTCAAGTGCAGGCCCAGTGCGGCCCATCTTCATCAATGCAAACTCAAGACCCTCGCGAGGGGCCAAGCCTCGCGGGGCGGACGGCGCAAGGCTTCCTCAGGAGCGGCCTCGCCAGGCAGGCTCGCGAGGAGGCGGAGAGATCAAGGCAAGGGTACCTCGTGAGGTGCTCGTGACGCAAGCCATGACGATCGAGACCAGGCGGGCGCCGGCCTGCGTAGTGTCCTTGTTTCCTCTTTGGTGCAAAGGGGGCAAGCACAGGCACGGAGTACCGAGGCATCAGGCAAAGGTTACCATTTCGGTGCAACGATACCAAGGCCAGCAGAGCGGCAGGATGGAGGTCACTGTGGAGCCCAAGACGGCGTCATCGCTAGTGCCTTTGGCAGCCGAAGACCAACTTTAGTCAGGATAGCTTGTACTAGACGTTCCCCTTCAAAACGGCCGTTGTTGGCGCCCTTCCCGCTCAATATTTGGGAAGAGGACCAGGGCCTCTATAAATAGAGATAGCCACCACAGTAGCGGGGGGACGAATCCTTTCCTACGAGAACACCACACCAGCTCAAGAACACCTCTGGCAAGGCTATTCTTCCCGTTGTACTATTCATCATCAGCCCCTGAGGCAATCCACCACACCACACACTGGAGTAGGGTATTACACCACAACGGTGGCCCGAACCAGTATAAATCTCGTGTCCCTCGTGTTGTTCATCGATTTAGCTTAGATTCTCATGAGGCGATTGGACGTGGATTGGTAGGGGGAAGATCTTCGCGCGCACCCCAGTGTTCGAACCTCAAGGGTCTGCCGGAACCCAACATCCGACAAACATCTTTATTATTGCCTCCAGGGCATATTTCCTTCAGTATCCCACTTGCACTAGAGTCAATAATCTAGATTACAAAGTAATGATTCTAACACCCATGGAGTCTTGGTGCTGATCATGTTTTGCTCGTGGAAGAGCTTAGTCAACGGGTCTGCCACATTCAGATTCGTACGTATTTTGCAAATCTCTATGTCTCCCTCCTTGACTAGATCACATATGGAATTGAAGTGTCTCTTGATGTATTTGGTCTTTTTGTGAAATCTGGATTCCTTTGCCAAGGCAATTGCTCCAGTATAGTCACAAAATATTTTCATTGGACCCGATGCAGTAGGTATTACACCTAGATCAGATATGAACTCCTTCATACAGACTCCTTTATTTGCTGCTTCCGAAGCAGCTATGTACTCCGCTTCACACGTAGATCCCACCACGACGCTTTGCTTGGAAGTGCACCAACTGACAGCTCCACCATTCAATGAAAATACGTATCCGGTTTGTGACTTAGAGTCATCCGGATCAGTGTGAAAGCTAGCATCGACGTAACAATTTACGACGAGCTCTTTGTCACTTCCATAAACGAGAAACATATCGTTAGTCCTTTTCAGGTACTTCAGGATGTTCATGACCTCTATCTAGTGATCCACTCCTGGATTACTTTGGTACCTCCCTGCTAAACTTATAGCAAGGTGCACATCAGGTTTGGTACACAGCATAGCATACACGATAGAACCTATGGCTGAGGCATAGGAAATGACTTTCATTTTCTCTCTATCTTCTGCAGTGGTCGGGCATTGGGTCTGACTCAACTTGACACCTTGTAACACAGTCAAGAACCCTTTCTTTGATTGATCCATTTTGAACTTCTTCAAAACTTTATCAAGGTATGTGCTTTGTGAAAGTCATATTAAGCGTCTTGATCTATCTTTATAGATCTTGATTCCCAATATATAAGGAGCTTCACCGAGATCTTTCATTGATTTTTTTATTCAAGTATCCTTTTATGTTATCCAGAAATTCTATATCATTTTCAATCAACAATATGTCATCCACATATAAAATCAGAAATCCTACAGAGCTCCCACTCACTTTCTTGTAAATACAGGCTTCACCGTAAGTCTGTATAAAACCATATGCTTTGATCACCTCATCAAAGTGTATATTCCAACTCCAAGGTGCTTGCACCAGTCCATAGATGGATCGCTGGAGCTTGCACACATTGTTAGCACTTTAGGATCGACAAAACCTTTTGGTTGCATCATATACACCTCTTCTTTAAGAAATCCATTAATGAATGCAGTTTTGACGTCCATTTGCCAGATTTCATAATCATAAAATGCGGCAATTGCTAATATGATTCGGACAGACTTAAGCATCGCTATGGGTGAGAAAGTCTCATCTTAGTCAACTCCTTGAACTTGTCGAAAACCTTTTGCGACAAGTCGAGCTTTATAGACAGTAACATTACCATCAGTGTGAATCTTCTTCTTGAAGATCCATTTATTCTCTATGGGTCGCCGATCATCGGGCAAATCCACCAAAGTCCACACTTTGTTCTCATACATGGATCCTATCTCAGATTTCATGGCCTCAAGCCATTTATTGGAATCTGGGCTCATCATAGCTTCTTCATAGTTCGTAGGTTCGTCATGGTCAAGTAACATGACTTCCATAACATGATTGCCGTACCACTCTGGTACAGATCGTGCTCTGGTTGACCTACGAGGTTCAGTAGTAACATGATCTGAAGGCTCATGATCATCATTATTAGCTTCCTCTCTAGTTGGTGTAGGCATCACGAGAATGGATTTCTCGAATGAGATACTTTACAAATTGAGAGAAGGTACAATTACCTCATCAAGGTCTACTTTCCTCCCACTCACTTCTTTCGAGAGAAACTCCTTCTCTAAAAAGGTTCCATTCCTGGCAACAAAGATCTTGCCTTCGGATCTATGGTAGAAGGTGTATCCAATTGTATCCTTACGGTATCGTATGAATACGCATTTCTCCGATTTGGGTTCGAGCTTATCAGGCTCAAGCCTTTTGACATAAGTATCATATCCCCAAACTTTAAGAAACGACAGCTTAGGTTTATTGCCAAACCACAGTTCATACGATGCCGTCTCAACGGATTTTGACGGTGCCCTATTTAATGTGAATGTAGTTGTCTCTAATGCATAACCCCAAAATGATAGTGGTAAATCGGTAAGAGACATCACAAATCACACCATATCTAATAAAGTACGGTTACGACGTTTGGACACACCATTACGCTGTGGTGTTCCAAGTGGTGTGATTTGTGAAACTATTCCACATTGTTTTAAATGAAGGCCAAACTCGTAACTCAAATATTCACCTCCACGATCAGTTCATAGAAACTTTATTTTCTTGTTACGATGATTCTCCACTTCACTCTGAAATTCTTTCAACTTTTCAAATGTTTCAGACTTGTGTTTCATTAATTAGATATACCCATATCTGCTCAAATCATCTGTGAAGGTCAGAAAATAACAATACCCATCATGAGCCTCAACACTCATCGGACCGCATACATTGGTATGCATTATTTCCAATAAGTCATTGGCTCGTTCCATTGTTCGGGAGAACAAAGTTTTAGTCATCTTGCCCATGAGGCATGGTTCGCAAGTATCAACTGCTTCATAATCAAGTGATTCCAAAAGTCCATTTGCATGGAGTTTCTTCATGCGGTTTACACCAATATGACCTAAACGGTAGTGCCACAAATATATTGCACTATCATTATCCACTTTGCATCTTTTGGCATCAATATTATGAATATGTGTATCACCACGATCGAGATTCAACAGAAATAGACCACTCTTTACATGACCATAAAAGATATTACTCATATAAATGGAACAACCATTATTCTCTGATTTAAATGAATAACTGTCTCGCACTAAAAAAGATCCAGATATAATGTTCATGCTCAACGCTGGCACCAAATAACAATTATTCAGGTCTAAAACTAATCGCGAAGGTAGATGTAGAGGTAGTGTGCCGACGGCGATCACATCGACCTTGGAACCATTCCCGACGCGCATCGTCACCTCGTCCTTAGCCAATCTTAGTTCAATCCATAGTCCATGCTTCGAGTTACAAATATGAGCAACCGAACCGATATGAAATACCCAAGCACTACTACGAGAATTAGTAAGGTACACATCAATAACATGTATATCAAATATACCTTTGTTCACTTTGCCATCCTTCTTATCCGCCAAATACCTGGGGCAGTTCCGCTTCTAGTGACCAGCCCCTTTGCAATAGAAGCACTCAATTTCAAGCTTGGGTCCAGCTTTGGGTTTCTTCCCAAGAGTGGCAACTTGCTTGCCATTCTTCTTGAAGTTCCCCTTCTTTCCCTTGCCTTTTTTCTTGAAACTAGTGCTCTTGTTAACCATCAACACTTGATGCTCCTTCTTGATTTCTACCTCCGCAGCTTTGATCATTGCGAAGAGTTCGGGAATAGTCTTTTCCATCCCTTGCATATTATAGTTCATCACGAAGCCTTTGTAGCTTGATGGCAGTGATTGAAAAACTCTGTCAATGACACAATCATCTGGGAGATTAACTCCCAGTTGAGTCAAGTGATTATGATATCCAGACATTCTGAGTATGTGTTCACTGACAGAACTGTTCTCCTCCATCTTGCAGCTATAGAACTTGTTAGAGACTTCATATCTCTCAACCCAGGCATTTTCTTGAAATATTACTTCAACTCCTCGAACATCTCATATGGTCCATGATGTTCAAAACGTCTTTGAAGTCCCGATTCTAAGCTGTAAAGCATGGGACACTGAACTATCGAGTAGTCATCAGATTGAGCTTGCCAGACATTCATAACATTAGCATATGCTCCTGCAGCAGGCCTTTCACCTATCGGTGCATCAAGGAGATAATTCTTCTGTGTAGCAATGAGGATAATCCTCAAGTTACGGACCCAGTCCGTGTAGTTGCTACCATCATCTTTCAACTTAGCTTTCTCTAGGAACACATTAAAATTCAAGGAAACGGTAGCACGGACCATTGATCTACAACATAGATATGCAAAAACTATCAGGACTAAGTTCATGATAAATTAAGTTCAATTAATCATATTACTTAAGAACTACCACTCAGATTGACATCCCTCAAGTCATCTAAATGAAATGTGATCCAAATCTACTAAACCATGTCTGATCATCACGTGAGATGGAGTAGTCATCAATGGTGAACATCTCTATGTTGATCATATCTACTATATGATTCACGTTCGACCTTTCGATCTCCAGTGTTCTGAGGCCATGTCTGTACATGCTAGGCTCATCAAGTTTAACCCAAGTATTCCACATGTGCAAAACTGGATTGCAACCATTGTATGTGAACATAAAGCCTATCACACCCGATCATCATGTGGTGTCTCAACATGAAGAACTTTCACACTGGTGCATACTCGGGGAGAATACTTATACCTTGAAATTTAGTTAAGGGGTCATCTTATAATGCTACCGCCGTACTAAGCAAAATAAGATGCATAAAGATAAACATCACATGCAATCAAAATATGTGACATGATATGGCCATCATCATGTTGTGCTTTTGATCTCCATCTCCAAAGCAACGTCATGATATCCATCGTCACCGGCTCGACACCTTGATCTCCATCGTAGCATCGTGATCGTCTCGCCAACTATTGCTTCTACAACTATCGCTACCGATTAGTGATAAAGTAAAGCAATTACATGGCGTTTGCATTTCATACAATAAAGCAAAACCATAAGGCTCCTGCCAGTTGCCGATAATTCTACAAAACATGATCATCTCATACAACAACGTATATCACATCATGTCTTGACCATATGACATTACAACATGCCCTGCAAAAACAAGTTAGACGTCCTCTACTTTGTTGTTGCAAGTTTTACGTGGCTGCTATGGGCTTCTAGCAAGAATGGTTCTTACCTACATCACAAAATCACAATGGTGATTTATCAAGTTTGCTGTTTTAATCTTCAACAAGGACCGGCCGCTGTCAAATTCGATTCAACTAAAGTTGGAGAAACAGACACCCGCCAGCCACCTTTATGCAAAATTAGTTGCATGTCTGTCGGTGGAACCGGTCTCATGAACACGGTCATGTAAGGTTTGTCCGGGCCGCTTCATCCAACAATACCGTCGAATCAAAATAAGACATTGGTGGTAAGAAGTATGACGATCATCGCCCACAACTCTTTGTGTTCTACTCGTGCATATCATCTACGCATAGACCTGGCTCGGATGCCACTGCTGGGAAACGTAGCATGCAATCTCAAAAAATTCCTACACTCATGCAAGATCTATCTAGGAGATGCATAGCAACGAGAGGGGGAGAGTGTGTCCATGTACGCTCGTAGACCGAAAGCGGAAGCGTTTGACAACGCAGTTGATGTAGTCGAACTTCTTCTCTTTCCGACCGATCAAAGCACCGAGTGTACGACACCTCCGAGTTCTACACACGTTCAACTCGATGATGTCCCTCGAACTCTTGATCCAGCAAAGTGTCGAGGGAGAGTTGCGTCAGCACGACGGCATGGTGAAGTGACCCGCGCAGGGCTTCGCCTAAGCACTACGTGAATATGACCGGAGGCGTAAACTGTGGAAGGGGGCGCCACAC
This sequence comes from Triticum aestivum, assembly GCF_018294505.1. NCBI lineage: Eukaryota > Viridiplantae > Streptophyta > Magnoliopsida > Poales > Poaceae > Triticum > Triticum aestivum. The sequence continues at coordinate 372,548,552 of NC_057807.1, forward strand.
ACGGCTAGGAATCAATATTGTGTGTTCTAGAGGTGCCCCCCTCACATATATATAGGTTGGAGGGGAGGAGAAGCAGCCAAGAGGGCGCCCCAAGTAGGAGGAATTCTACTTGGGTGCCTCCCAATTCGGCCTCCCCCCTTAGCATATCCACCTGAGGGGGAAGGAAAGAGGAGGGAGGAGGGAAGGAAGGGGGAGGCCGAATCCCTCCCCTTCCTTCTCTCTTCTCCCCTTCCCTTTCCCTCAGGTGCGGCCCATATGGAGGGGCGCAACAGCCCGTGCTGGTTGTTGTATTTCCCCTCTTGGCCCAATAAGGCCCATATCTTTGCTAGGGTTGCCCGGAACCCCTTTCCGGTGACCTCATACGTACCCGGTACCCCCGGAACACTTCCGATGTCCGAATACTATCATCCTATATATCAATCTTTACCTATCGACCATTTCGAGACTCCTCGTCATGTCCGTGATCTCATCCGGGACTCCGAACAACATTCAGTCACCAAATCACATAACTCATATAATACAAAATCGTCATCGAACGTTAAGCGTGCGGACCCTACGAGTTCGAGAACTATGTAGACATGACCGAGACACCTCTCCTGTCAATAACCAACAGTGGAACCTGGATGCTCATATTGACTCCTACATATTCCACGAAGATCTTTATCGGCCGAACCGTTATGACAACATACGTTATTCCCTTTGTCATCGGTATGTTACTTGCCCGAGATTCGATCATCGGTATCTTCATACCTAGTTCAGTCTCATTACTAGCAAGTCTCTTTACTTGTTCCGTAATGCATCATCCTGCAACTAACTCATTAGTCACTTTGCTTGCAAGGCTTCTTGTGATGTGCATTACCGGGAGGGCCCACAGATACCTCTCCGATACTCGGAGTGACAAATCCTAATCTCGATCTATGCCAACCCAACAAACACCTTCGGAGATACCTATAGAGCATCTTTATAATCACCCAGTTACGTTGTGACATTTGATAGCACACAAGGCATTCCTCTGGTATCTGGGAGTTGCATAATCTCATAGTCGGAGGAATATGTATTTGACGTGAAGAAAACAGTAGCAATAAAACTGAACGACCATAATGCTAAGCTAACGAATGGGTCTTGTCCATCACATCATTCTCCTAATGATGTGATCCCATTCATCAAATGACAACACATGTCTATGGCTAGGAAACTTAACCATCCTTGATTAACGAGCTAGTCAAGTAGAGGCATACTAGGGACTCGGTGTTTTGTCTATGTATCCACGCATGTATCAAGTTTCCGGTTAATATATTTATAGCATGAATAATAAACATTTATCATGAATAAAGAAATATATAATAACAACTTTCTTATTGCCTCTAGGGCATATTTCCTTCACTAACATCAATCCATAGAATTCGTATAACCTGTGAACCAATCTGTGATTGGATGGTTAGAGGGACAATGGTATCCCCAGCCCACCAGAAAATGCTGGTGCTCGCATTATTCCTTGATTTATTCAAGATTTCCGGTGATGCCATTTCAGTGGGAGAAGACGTTCTCGTCGACAATGAGGCACCTATGGTGACTTCGTAAATCTCAAGATGATATGATGGCCCAGTCTTTCGTAGGTGCTCATAGGAGTAGGGTATACGTGTGTGCATTCATAAGGGTGAGTGTATGCTCGTATATATGAGCGCTTGTGTTTGTACTGTGTTAAAAAAAACAATTTTGCTAGAACTCATCTAGATGAGATATAATTTGGTCTCATTCACTTTTTATAGCCATTGAATGTGATGCTATAAGATGCGTGTATGCAGACATGGATTGTATCTATTCTTGTTTTTAAGTGAATAAGACCAAATTATATCTCATCTAGATGAGTTCTAGGTACTTTCTTAAAAAAAGAATTAGTAGAATCTTGTCACACACATAGGCTAAACTGGGTTGTGCACCCCGTACGAACTTATCTTTGTTTGGCTCTTAAGGATTTCCTTACGACCAAACGCGAGCACACCAAGCGTTCTCGGCCAGCCCAGTCCGGGGCACCTTATTTCGTTTGCCATTGGTTTTTTTCGTATTTACTTTGTCTTTTATTTTACACTGAAATTAAAAAATCAAGAATTCAGAAAATTTCTTGTGAAATTAAGAAATGCACATCGATTTTTAGTTTTTCTTTACGAATTTTTAATAATATTTCTTTAAAAGTTCATTAATTTTCTTGATTTTAAAAAAATCTTAGATTTCAAAATTGTTCCAGAAATTAAAACAAATACTCATGAATTCAGAAATATTATCAGATTTCAAGAGTAGTAACCAAATTTCGAAAATATTTTGCTAAATCTGAAAAAGTTATCTCAGATTTCAAAAAATTCCTCCCGAGTTTAATTTTTTTCTAAATTGCGAAAACAATTCCTGATTTCAATAGATGTTCAATAGGACAAAATAGAAGAATTTAGATTGAATAACAGAAGAAAAGGTTAAAAAGGCAAATGCGACTAAACACTTCCAGGAAAGCTTCGCTAATCTTCCTGAAATCAGTGGGAGCAAACAGCCTATGAAGCCCAAAGTGGGACGGCAGAATGCGCTGGCGGTTCGCGTTTGATTGGCACACCTGCACTACCCGCGCCATATTCTACCCTACTAATTTTTGAGGGGTTACTCTATTTGGTGCGCGGGACAGCTAGTAGCGACCCATCTTGCTCGTTTCCCCTTTTTTGCAGGTTCTAGAACCTTCCCAAACCATTTTTTGTGTGTGTTTGTTCTTTCCTTTTTTTCGTTTTTAACTATCTCTTTTAGTTTTGATTTTCTATTTCTCTTTTAATTTCATCTCCATTTTTTGATTTATTTTTAAATTTACAACAGTTTTTTACAATTCGTACAATTCAAAATTATCATCGAAATATTTATTTTATTTTATTAGATAAATGCATAAAATTTACAAAAATTTCCATCGTATTAAAAAATGTTCATCAAATTCAAAAAATTCCCGTCATATAGGAATTGGGGAATTGTATACAATCTCAGATATGTAATTTGGATCTGGAAGTGAGAGAGAGAGAGAGGGGAAAACATGAGAGTAGGAGAGTTTACACCCTCAAAATTCGATAACCCTCGAGCACATGCCTCACGCACTTTACGCGAACAGCGGCCGAGTAACTAGACAGGGGAATCATATACGGCGCGTACCGCGCACACCCCCTCGCGCGCTGTGGGTTCTCATGGGCTGGTCCAATTTTCATTTTTTTTACTTTCTTCTTTCTTCTTTCTTTTTTCCTTTTCTTTTCTCTTTTTTCAACTTTACCTTTTCACCCTTTTTGCAAATTTTCTTCTCAAATCCGCAAAGGTTTTTTTGTTCATCGAATACAAACAATATTCACCGATGTAAAAATATGTCCATCGAATTCAAATTTTTGTTCATTGGATTTAGAAAATGTTCATCAAAATTCAATATTTGTTCACTGACCTAAAAAATGTTCGTTAAATTCAATTCTGTTCATCGTTTTCAAAAAATGTTCATCAAATTCAAATAGATTTCATTTAGTTCAAAAAATTTCCATCCATTTTTTGAAAGCTATTGAATACAAATATTGTTCATCAAGTTAAAAAATGTTCACCCAATTCAAAATTTGTTCTTCAAGTTTTAAAATTGTTCATCATTAATAAGAATGCTTATAATTTTTTTCATCTATATAAAAATGTCCATTAAAATTAGAAAATGTTTATTTTTAAATGATGACCATTTTTTGAATTCAAGAACTGTTTTTGACAATTCAAAACTCACAAAAATTTGAAATATTGGAAGCTTTTTGTAATCCCTAATTATTTTAACATAGAATAAAACAAAAACATAAAATAAAGATGAAAAGTAAAAACAAACAGAAAAACAGGGAGCGTCTGTCCCCCTGCATGAGCCGGCCCAACAGGGCATGCGGGGGTCTGGGGCTGCACGCTTCCCTAACTGCGAGAGCATCTAGTTGACGAGCGCTCCTTCGGGAGCCTCGCAACGATCACTTGCAAGTGGGCTGAGAGCACGCCACTTGGCACGCTCGCTGCCGCCGCTATGTTTCCCGCTGTGGGCACTCCCGCCACCACGGCCGTGCCTCTCGGAAACGAAATAAAAATGCTTTCTTTTTATTTTTTTTTCTTCCGTGAGAGGCACGGCCGTGCGTGTCGAAAATGAAAAAAAACCCGTGTTTTTTTTTATTTTTTGCTCTTCCGTGATAGGTACGATTGTGCTTTCGCGAGAGGCACGGTCGTGCCACTCGGAAAGGAAAAAAATGTGTTTTGTGGTTTTTTTTCTTCCACGAAAGGCACGGTTTTGCTTCCGCGAGAGGCACAATTGTGGTTTCGCGAGAGGCACAACCGTGTCTCTCAAAAACGAAAAAACCCGTTTTCTGTTTTTCCTTCCACGAGCTGCACGGTTGTGCTTTCACGAGCCGTGCCTCTTTCGAAGAAAAAAAAACCATACTCTCTGTATCGTTTTTTGGCCTTTTTCATAAAAAAAGTTTGTCAAAACATATTAGTGGGATCTAGTTTAAAGATCTCGACGTGAGAAATCCAACAATGAATACGATTCGAGATTTGGAGGTATGGTTTAGGAGATAAAATATTTCGAATAAACGGATCTACGAAAAAAGGGAAAAATATCAGGTTGCGCCAAGTGATACACATGCAGCGCGCCATTTGTTACAACCTAAGAAGGTGAGAGTCATTTTTGTAAAGAATACTCTTTAATTAGTGATTTCGCCCCGTTGCTTGCACGTACCCCGCCATATAGGAGGTCCGAGCTGGACGCAACCAGACGACGCTCCGTTTGGGCCTTGTTATTGTTCCCTTGGTACCTTGGGCCTCGAGGCCCTAAGTTAGAAACATGTGTCGTCGCGCCTAATATGATATTGGACAGTCAATATTTAGTCTCATTTTGTCATCCGCTTAATGGCGAAATCACTAGTTAAGGAGTATTTTTTGTGGAGATCACTCCAACCTCTCCAGGTTGCGACAAGTGGCGCGCTGTATGTGCACCACTTGTCGCAACCTGGGAGTTTTCCTTTTTTTCGTAGATCCGTTTATTCAAAACGTTTTATCTCTTAAACCGTGCGTCCAAATCTCGAACCGCTTTCGCTGTTGAATTCCTCGCGCGTCGAGATCTTTAAAACTATATGCCATGTTGATAGGTTTTGACGAACTTTTTTTCCATGAAAAAAAAGCGGACAAAAAAAAAACAAACCGGGAGCGCGGATTTTTTCCTTTCCGGAAGAGGCACGCCCGTGCCTCTGACTAAATCACAACCATGTCTCTCGCGGAAGCAAAACCGTGTCTCTCGTGAAAGAAAAAAAAACAGAAAACACATTTTTTTTCGTTTTCGAGGAGGCACGGCCGTGACTCTCGCGAAAGCACAACCGTGCCTCTCGCGGAAGCAAAAATGTGCCTCTCATGAAAGATAAAAAAACAAAAAACATGTTTTTTTCGTTTCCAAGAGGCACGGCCGTGCCTCTCGCGGAAGCAAAACCGTGCCTCTCGCGAAAGAGAAAAAAAAAATAGAAAACGCGTTTTTCCCGTTTCCAAGAGGCACGGCCGTGCCTCTCGCGAAAACAAAACCGTGACTCTCGCAAAAAAATGCGTTTTTTGCGGGAATTTTTTTGGTCAAAAGCTAGGGAAGACCGTGGAAAATCAAAACATCAAGAAAACCCGAAAAAAAACCGTTTAAAAAGCCGAAACGCGTGCGGAAAAATAAAAAAGAAAATCCGGAGGAAGCACCCAGAGCGCGACACGTGGCGAAAGGCTGACAGCGCGTAAGTGGCGCTGATCGTTGTGAGGCTCCCAAAGGAGCGCTCGTTAATTAGTCAGCCCCGCTTAACGGTGATACAATTAGAAGATATGTTCGAACCTGGAATGGACCACAAACGGATGAATGCAATATATCCATTCCATTACAACCCAAAATGACAATCATTTCCCAACCATCAGGACAATTTGCGTGCTGGAAACTCTATTATTTTGCTCATGATTAGGTTACAACTTACAAGTGCCATTGCTAATTGATATAGAAATAAGTTCCTTGAAAAGCAATGAAACTATGATTGCTTGTATATAGAGTATGATTTTTTTCCTGACAAAGGGAGTGTTTTTAATTGACACATAAATATAGTATCGGGCGTACAAGCACAATGAGCACATACCCGGCCTCTGCATATTTACGATGAACATAGCAACACAAATGCACACATGAAAAACATCATACCTACAAAGCACAAGGTCATATAAGAACAAAATTGTGCCTGGGCGGAGAGAGAAAAAAGAAAAAAAGAGCAATCAAAATAGTGATCAACCTATACAACAACGACCATCCACACCATCCATTTCTTGACAACACAATGAATGAGAAATGTTCTCCAAAAGGAACAACCTGATGAAGTAAACCACACGCAAGCGCTGCCACCGCCGGATCCAACAACTGAAGGGTAGGTCATGTGTTTTCACCCTGAAGGTTGAGTCCGAGTGAATTCCAAGCAACATCTTCAACAAGTAACGACGTAAAAACATCACCATTGTCAGGTATAACCAACTAGGGTTAGACCTAGGGTTTTCACTGTAGAGCTCAAGACAAGGTGATCGAGAAGCACCAGCCAATCGAAGGCATCCTATGTTGTCACTTCCACTTTCTATAATCCTAGGAACATCATATGCACACAGTCATGACATGATATGCCATGCGACAGATGACCATGCCCGCATGAGCAGATAGTGGAGTCATGACAAGTGCCGCTTGCCACAACACGATGTAGACTTTGACAAGGGAGGAAGGTCACCGACACCGTCAAAATCCCGAGTCTAGGACGCTTCGACGACCCCGCATCGTCCTCACACATGGAAGCTGATGACTGATCTGCATCCGACGACAACACCACATGCTGGCATTACCTTCGTCGTCTTGCTTGTGGCAGCAACTAACACTGAGATGGAGGATACGACCACCATCATGCATTGCCACTAATGATGCAGATCGTGAACCCGACCGGATCTGAAGGTCCAAGCCTCTCTAGCGACCGTTGTCCGGTGATGTCGTGTTCAACGGGGCAGGGCCATCCAGCCGAACATGACCGACACCGCCCAACAGTGGGCATGCCAGACCGTTGTATGGCCACCGCCACACTACTCCATGACCACCATCTCATTCCGCCATGCCCCAACATCAAAGATACGCCATAGGAACAACGCCGACCCTGGCTCGTTGAGTGGGATCTCTCAATTTGGGGAGATGGCGGTGCCGGCTCCTTCTGTGTCTCTTGGGCTCCCACTGCATAGGGAAAGGCGTGCTGCCACCCCCGCTACACCATTTCTGCCTTCACCGCGTCAAAGTGTCGTGTGTACATGATCATTCGTGCCCCAATAGCCATAGGAACGGAGCCCCGCGGCCGCCTTCGGCTATGTGGACAAGCCCGACTGCGGCGAGGGGAGAACACGCTGGGAAAGGATCGCCTGGAAAACTGGATCGACAACCACCCGTGTCGCCCATGCGGATGAAGCGGTGCAGTTTTCTTCCGATCTTGCATATGGAGTATGTATCGAGAGAAGAAAAAGAATTCAACTACAGGAGAAAATACCCTACAAAATCAAAAGGAAACGTTACTTACCCATTTTTAATTGGGGAGTACTTTTTCTTAATGAAGTTGGCAACAAAGCATGGAAAGATAAATCCAAACTATTTGTATTGTACTCCCTCCGTCTCAAAATATAAGAACGTTTTTTACACTTGCAAAGTGTCAAAAATGTTTTTATATTTTGAGACGGAGGGAGTAGTTTGAAGTGCACAGAAATTTCTCATCATGTGCCGAGTAAGTGACATATTGGCCCTCTGTTTTGTAGGAATTTTTCCCATTTTCCTTGCCTGCAAAATTCCTGCAAATGAATGTGGCCCCCAAAGTTTGTTATGTTGAAGTTTATTATTTGTTTTCAGGTCGACAAGATCATCAAGTGGTTGTTTTCAATGAACCTGTCTTTTGTTATCAATCATATTTGTGTGCAAAAATGTGAAGCTTGTGTTTAAATTTTCAACCCTCATGGATTATATATTGTAGGTTCCTTCCTTGACACAGTGATTGTCCTTATATCTTGAGTAGAAATGGTCCGCTTCTATCTCAAGTCAAAATGGTCAATAGTGGGCTAACTTTTGGGCATAGTTATTTTGTTTGCAACATGTTACTTTACAAAAATGGGTTGCAAACTCGAAGTGCTTATTTTACAACGTGGCCTGACAGGGAAGACAGACCTCACAAGTTCTCCGATGATCAGTCGTATATGGCAGAGCTTAATCGAAAGATGGAACAGGAGAAAACACACACCACAACAGTATCCCCTCCAGCGGTCGACACCATCCTTCGACTCGTTGGCGCCCCTCCAAGGAAGACCATTGACATGCAAAAAGCCGAGGAACAATTATTCCCATCGTGGCGAAGCCCTAACTTCACCGGTGACGAAGAACTCGAGAATCCTACGGGACACGGACCAAACACATTGATCTAAGGTTCTCCCACCCTCGTGCCGCTGTAGTTTGAAGTGCGAATTAATTTCTCATCATGTGCTGAATAAGTCGGACATGTGAGGCTTATGCTTAGAACTTGAACCCTCATCGATCAATTGTTGTTGGTTCCTTGACACAATGATTCTCCCATATATATCTAGATGAGTAGAAATGGTCCCTTTTGTCTCGAGTAGAAACGGTCAACGGCGATTAGCTTACTCGGGAGTAACTTTCATGCGCCATATCCCGCAAAAAAATAAAAATAAAAAACTTTCATGCGGCATAGTTGTTTTGTTTGCATCATGTTGGCTTACAAGAATGGGCTGGGAACACGAAGAGCTTATTTTACAGCGTGGACTGGTAGCTAGGAGAGCAACACAACCAATATTTTTCATTTTTCTGATTTTGTCTTCCGACGATCGTTTCAAGATTTCAAAGACCCTTGAACGTTTCGCCTGACAGGTCCAGCGACTTTGACCTTAGACATGCCATTATTCAAATGCCAAACGAAAGTCTGGCGAACCTGCTCAGTGCCTGTTGGCCGTTGCTGTTTGGACAGCACTACGTACAGGGGGACGGAATACACGCTGACCCGAGCACAGATCAGGCCGGTTGGTTATTATGCTTTGCTGAATGCGAAAAACCGAGCATCTTCGTCGACTGTGGGACCGCAACGTGTTTTCATACGTGGAATGAGATGCAGACTTTATGGACTTGCAGTCCTTTGTCGAAGAAATGGACTTCAAGTCGGCAGTTCCATTGCAAGGCGCAGAACGCAGTCGTCGCCGTCAGACCGACCCGCCGACGAGACTCCATGAAAGGCACCCAGGATGCAGCCAATGAGCCAAAGCTCCGGCGATCGATCGGTCTCGTGAAAGGAATCAATCTTTATTTACTGATGATGGAGATGTTGCAAAAGAGAGCACATTATAATTCTGAAGAACCGCGGTACGGGATTCCTCGTTACATATACTCCTAAGGGCCTGTTCGGTTGCAAGAGTTTTGAAGAGGATTGGAGTGAATTGGGGAGGATTAAATCCCCTATAAGTCAAAATTCACCTCAATCCCGTCCAAACCTCTCCAATCCTCTCCAAGAGAGGTTTAAACGAACATAGCCTAAAGAAGATGTCACACTGGAGTGGAGAGCCATCTCAAAGGAGGTGTGAACGTGTCATGCGTGATAGGAAACACTTTGTGAGACAGTGAAGGCAGCCAGCCATGTCCCCACGGGAGAGGTAGGAAACCACGGCTGCTCCTCGTCCTAACTGAAGTACACCACCCTTCGGGCCATCAGTGGATTCCAAGGCAAGTAGCAGCGCAGGGTTGTCCCAGACGTGTGCCCTTGCCATGGAGTGAAGGGCACTCATGAACTGTCCATACATAACTAACGGCAGTTCCACACTCCACGGGCTAGACAAATGATCACCCATGGTGTAAAATGTAAGATCGATCATGCCGTTCGCGTGGACGCCGGTCTACCGCAGCGAGGCCCGGCGACACGCGGAATACAGTTTCAGTACGTGGGTGTGGTGTAGAGATGAGCAAAAGCAGCACCGGCGGCAATGGTGCTGCGGTAGTCAAAGGGTTGCCTTCTTGCATGCATGCATGCTGTTGGGTTCGTTCAGGGACACGATCTTTGGACCACCCCGCATTGCTGCTGCTCGTCGCGTTCTCACTTTCTTTACGTGGAAGTAGCTAGCCGGATGCATGGTTGCACAAGCCTCATGACAGACAAGTGCTAACCACACCCTGGTTACTATCTTTTTTAAGTTTCATGCATGTATGCTGCCATCGGTATTGGTGTAGAGATATTCAGAAGAAGACCAGATTAAATTGGAATGACCAACTGCAACTGTCCACGTGTGCCCGCAAAAATTCCTTTTGGAAGTCCTAATAACAGGCGACTTTGGCGTGGTGTATGCTAATTGTAAGCTTAAAGAAACCATGTGCACTGACTAGTAACACTACACATTACGCATAGTGCTTAATTCTACTGTGATTACTACTCCCTCCGTTCCTAAATATAAGTCTTTATAGAGATTCCACTAGGTGGACTACATACGGAGGAAAATGAATGAATCTACACTTAATATGCATCTATATACATCCATATGTGATTTATAGTGAAATCTCTACAAAGACTTACATTTAGGAACGGAGGAAGTATACGTATATTCTGACCGGAACCAACCCAGCTTATAACTGAAGGCTCTACGTACACAGCTGAAAGCGCTCTACGGGGTTCAGACTGATGAGTTGAATCAAAACTGATTTAGTAAATACTTGTGGGAGACCGGTGAGTAGAGTAGACCAATGTACACGGAACTGACCTAGAGAATCGGATGCATGCAAGCATGTATGTCTTGCTCGTGAAGTCAGTCAACGGACGAACTGCTCATTCTGAAGTCCTGGCTCGGTATTGTATATACTGGCTGTGCCGTTGGCTGGATGCTTGCCTGACACATGGTCAGAATTTCCGAATAGCAAACTACTAGCTAGCTTCTTTGATCAATACTATATCGATGTCATTGTTACCTCCGGAGCGTGCTCGATCGGGCGCGTACCGATCGATTAATCGTCCGTAGACTCGATAGCTAGAGCGCGTATCCATTTTCCGTAGAACGCGGTCTTGCTACGAACACCGTATTTTGTTGACAAAACGCTCCACTATCTCTCTGGGAAGTGGATATACGATCATTAGTTTATGGCTCTAGTGCAAGTGCAACGCGTACTGTCCAGAATGTCAGCAAAACACACTTGTGACTGAAACTTGTTCGTTGTTCGGACCTTCATTTGCGCTGCTGGCAGCGAGCGCCATTGTCAACCCCCAACGCCCTCCAGCGGCATCGATCGGCGTCGGTCAAGGTCTCCAGCCTACCAAAATGCGGTCCGGAGAAGATCGAGAAGACTGCGGCTGCAGACCTCTGAATTATTGACCGCTGCTGCTTATTTGTTTCTACCCTAATCGTGTTAATTAGCAATATCCCCTTTGCAGGTGACACCTGAATCTCTAAAGTAATAAATGGACTCAACTTTTTATTTTTTGGCAAAATATGGACTGAACTCTTCAAAGGTCAAGTTCACAACAACCGCGTTTCCCCCGCTGAAGAAGAGGATGAAGCTGCTAATTAATTATATCGAGAAATGGTCGTAATGTAGGATTGGTCACGAGCTTGATAAAATATTTGTCCGAGTATGGTGGCGTTGTTCAACTCTACATAGTTAATTTGGGGCTTATAGATCATTTAATTCCTGTCGCTCTTTGATCTCTCTCTCCCTCTCTTTGGGGGAGTTGTCAATTGTTAACTAGAATCTCGTTACTTGGCAGTATAGTTTGGGGAGTTGGCAACAAGAGTGTAGGGGAGTTGTTAATTCCCACCATCAAAGTTAGGTTTGGGCACCACATAAGTAGCACCGTAATTTTAGAACGATTGACGGTATTATTAACATCAAGCTAATATCAAGTATATCCGGTCTATGTAGCAACTAATCGTAAGAGTCAGTCGAGACATAGAGGATGATTCTGGCAAAAAGGCATAAAGGATGCACACAATCAAATTATTTGAAAATAGAAAGAAAAAAACAACGTCACACAAGAAACTGTAAATAGTATGGAGTAGCAATCATCAACATCGGCCACCATCTTTGGGAACATAAGAAGTCTCAAAATGTTCTCCACAAGTAACACTCCCAAAAACAAAATGATGCGCATGTGGCGCCATTGCCCGTTCCAACCTCTAAAGGCCAAACTGTGTGTTTCCCCCCCAAAGTGCAGGCCCGAGAAATCCATGGACAATGATTCAACTAGAGAACGACCTATATACACACACACCACCACCACCGTACCGTCATTTCCATCTATAAGCAACACGGACTAGATCTAGAGTTTGCACCTAGAAGATAAAGATCTAGTTTCGAGAGAACCACCGAACCGAAATCACATCGTGCTACCGCCCTACTTGTCGAGCCAACACCGTCATACTTCATACCTTTACAAACATCATTTGAACATAAACACAAAGCGCGACACTCGACAATGATAAAGCCGCAGGCCTCGTGCAGGAAATCTGTGGCATAGTTCTGAATTAGGACTTAAGAGATTGTTAATCTAAAAATTCATGGGATATATTATGTAAGTATTAATTAGAACATGGGAATTGTTTATTCTTTGTAAGATGAAATTGTATCATACTCCCTCCGTTCCTAAATAAGTAAGTATAAGGTGTTTTAGATAATTTCAATGTAGACTACATACATATTGAAATGGATGAACATACACATTAAAACGGGTCTAGATACATGTGAATCAGAAAAATGCTAAAACATCTTATATTTAGCAACAAAGAGAGTATATAATAATACAGAAATAGTTCCATGCCATCGGGGATATATGCCACCTAGGTAGTCACCGTGTGATCGGGGAGCTTCGAGATCCGTGCTTGTAGGTTAAGCTAGTGGATTGTTGAAATACATACAGGAAACGGGCACTAATCACAAGCAGGTGTCAGGTGTCAGTTTTTTTGGATTAGCATTGCAGACAAATAGTGGTAGGGAGCCTGGCATGAAAGTTGTACGTGCATTATTGGCTTTACCTGAAGTTGCATGCATACATCTTTTTTTTGTACACACCATACTGATCATGGGTGAGGGCATGCCTAGCGCAGTGGTGAAGTCCTCCCCACTTATGTCAAGAGATCCTGTGTTTGAACCAGTCTCTCTGCATTGCAATTTGCATGGGTAAGACTAGGCTCCTTTAATCCCTCCCCAGACCCCAGCTTGTGTGGGAGCTTCTATGCACTGGGTCTGTCCTTTCTTTACCACACTGATCATGGGTGTGATCTAAGTTGGAGCACAACATGTGTAAATTGTTATGCAGAAACTGCATTTTTGAGCCAACCCGATGGACACAACAAGTAAAAAAAAAAATGCAATCACGCTACTCCCTCCGTTTCATAATTCTTGTCTTGGTTTTAGCTAAAACCACACCATGACAAGAATTATGGAACGAAGGGATTACCATTTACCCTGTTATTTCAATTTAAAAAACTACAAAATGAAGGACTTTGATACAATGGAGGCCAATACAATTAGTATGTTTAGAAGCTAAACAAATGATAATGACTCGATGGAATGGACACATTACATGCCCCAAAATTAATCCCGTTGAAACCCCTTGATTGAGCAACAAACGAGGATCCAAATAAAAGCTTGAAAGCTTAGCAGGCCAGCACTTGCAACGCAAGCAAAAGGGACCCATGAGCAGCAGCCCGGCAAAGCGGCGACGCCGACGGCTGGGCCCCACGCGCCAGCCTCTGCGGCGCCACGACACGTCGTCCTTAGCTAGCTCCAGTACTGGTCCAAGGTCCATCCTCCGCGCGCACACGCGCTAGCCGCACTGCGATTCTATTTTTTTTCTACTTCCGGTTAGTCGCCAGTTGATGGTGCCTCGGCTAAGCTTTTAGCCACCGGCCCCTTTGTCTTCTTCTCCCTCCCCCTCCTTTATAAAGGAAGGTGGCAATGGCGTCTCACCATGTAGCTAAAGCTAAACCGCCATTTGCTAGCTAGCTATTGTGTACCTGTGCCACCAAAACAGAGCTAAAAAATATAAAGAAAAAGTTTGCAGCTGTTTGCTACGAGCTTGGTTAGTTGGCTCGACGTTGCTTGGTGATATTTCCCTGCGAGTGAAGTGATCTTTGTGTGTGCAAACAAAGCTCGTGGCAATGGGGAGGCAGCCGTGCTGCGACAAGGTGGGGCTGAAGAAAGGCCCGTGGACGGCGGAGGAGGACCAGAAGCTCGTCAGCTTCCTCCTCAGCAACGGCCAATGCTGCTGGAGAGCCGTCCCCAAGCTCGCCGGTGGGTCACTCACTGCCTGCACTTGCTCGCCGGCCGGCTAGCCGGCCGGTTAGCTTGACTAATTACATGCATGCATACTCTGGTCACGACCCACAGCCGACGACCTTTCTTTGATTGACCAATGTTTTGACGTGTTGTGACTTGCGTTTCTGTGAACAGGGTTGCTCCGGTGCGGGAAGAGCTGCCGGCTGCGGTGGACCAACTACCTTCGGCCGGACCTCAAGCGCGGGCTGCTCTCCGACGAGGAGGAGAAGACGGTGATCGACCTGCACGAGCAGCTCGGCAACAGGTGGTCCAAGATCGCCTCCCACCTGCCCGGCCGGACCGACAACGAGATCAAGAACCACTGGAACACGCACATCAAGAAGAAGCTGAGGAAGATGGGCATCGACCCCGCCACCCACAAGCCCCTCCAGCCTGCTGCTGTTGCTACCTATCAGCATCCGCAGCGGCCTACCGGTGGTGAATCGCCGGAGCAGAAGGTGCCGGCGGCGGCGGCCACGGGAAGTCAGTCAGGTGCCGAAGAGGACATGTTCTGCCCCGACGAGGTGCCGACCATGATGCAACTTCTGGATAACATCATCTTGCCATGCGACGTCGTGGAACCGGCGCCGCTCGACAGCAGCTGCGGCACGGCTTCGTCACCAGCCGAGTCGTCCTCGTCCTCGTCGTCCGCCTCGGCGGCGTCGAGCGGCGGCGGCGGCTTCGAGGACGACTGGCTGCCGAAGATCATGGAGTGGCCGGTGGAGCCGATGTTCATGATGGGACTGGACGTCGACGTGGTCACCGGGCCGACGTCGGCATGGGAGTTCGAGGACGCCTTCAACGCGTACCAGAGGATCGCCCTGTTTGATCACCAGGAGACATGGGCTTGAACGAAGCAGCTCGTCGTCGTTGATACCAATATCATATTCTTTATTATAACGAATGAGTAGTTGCCTTGCCGTATGCGATTGCGTGCTTATGTGTTAATTACTGCCCAGTAAAAGTTCATCGGCGGTGCACCTAGTTGGCCATACTAGAACAATTAGAGGGAGAGGTAGTAAGAAAATAAGTGAAGACATGCATAACTACCCTGAATTCATTTGCTTTTCATTTGTCGTTCATCTTTCATCCTTCGAACTTTCGGCAAGTCTAGATTTGATACCTCAACTCTTCTAACGACATATGCGTGGGTGCAGCATGCACACATGCATGCAAAGTGAGATGATAGGAATCTGGATAATGAAATGAAGGAAAATGGCGATGTTTTATATACATATACTCTGAAATGAAATGCAGTATAATGAAATGGAGTCGAAGATTGGGTTATGCCTTATGCACACCGTTTTCTGTTATGGTTCATATTGTCTTTACTCCGCCTAGTTACACGTTGAGCATTTCTCCTCCCTTTTTCGGATTTGACGAGCATTTCTAAGCTGATGAAAGGCATTATAACTTTATTATCGGCCACACAGAGGTCATAACATCTTGAGCATGGTTGGTTTGACTGGGTAACAAAATATTAGTACTACTAGCGAATCAATCTGTGGTTGAGTTGGTTAGGTGGGCAGTGGTATCCCCAACTTACCAGGGTTCACATCCTGGTGCTCGCATTATTCCTGAATTTATTTCAGGATTTCCGGCGATGCGCTTTCAGTGGGAGGAGACGTTCCCGTCGACGACGAGGTGCCTACGGTGACTTCGTAAATCTCAAGATGATATGCCGGCTCAGTCTCTCGGAGGTGCTCATAGGGGTAGGGTGTGTGTGTGCATTCATAGAGATGAGTGTATGCGCGTGTACATGAACGCTTGTGTCTGTACTGATGCTAAAAAAAAAAACATTCTGCGTCCATTTCACAGTATTAACTACTGCTAAAAAATGTAAAATTGAACAGAAAATTACATGATCTATCGGCAGAGGAGTAAGGTCTCCTCAAATTCACCCTCCTTTTTTTTGGAAAGTGCCAATAAGAACTCAGACGACTGCACTAGCACGTCCTAGTCAACGCTGCTTTGTAATAATTTTCTCGTGCTGCCTTTCTCGGTGTAAGTGTCGCTGTAGCTTTTCCCTTTTTTGATTGAGGTGGAACGCAAGGAAATGCTGGGTGCGTAGGCGATCTACCTAGCTATTTAACGGAAAATGTACTAGGATTTTCTCTACCCTTCCTTTGGCTTGACTTGTTAGCAAGATAAGGTGGCCATTTCCCCTCCCTTGTCCGCACTTCTCCAGAAATTTGGTCACAACTTATAAGTACTACATCTGTTTTTTTTCCGAAGCGAAGGCAAAAGATTTGCCTCATCCATTAAATAGGCAGAAAAAAGTTGCCCAATTAATTAATGAAAAACCGGACGAAAACCATAACAAACCGCTGAGCAGCACACATAAAATACCCACACACACGCCACTCCAGAAAGGGCCTCGTCGAGACAATACAACGACATTATCATCATCACTTCTCCCCTAAAGGCGTCATCGCCATCCCAAACTCTGTGAAACGACTCCGACGTCGTCAAAGACGATCCTCGAACCAACCCACACTGAAAATGATGTGTGTAGTCACATGAAGACCTGCGCCGAACCTCAGCCACCGCGACGAGACATCGCAGCTCCGACAACAACAGGAAGCTACGAAGGAGAACCAGGCAAGGCTGGCGTCGTGGAAGATCACCGAACGAACCACCTGCTACCCGTCAACGTACACCACATGGCCCCGCCACCGCAGCTTCGACTTCAAAGCACCAAACCAGCCGAGGCCTTCCCACGAACACGCCGAAGAAGAGCCGACTACCTCAACCAAAGCCACGTCTCCTACATCGTTCCCCGTGACACCGTTGCCACAGAAGCCTCAGCGCCAACTTCATCACCTCCGGTCCCACTTGCCGATGCCCAGCTACAAAGATGAAGCCCTCGAGAGGGGATACAACGCCAAGACGCCGCCATCATCCGATCACTCAGGACCGGATCCAACATGGGAAGGGTGCAATAGCAATGCGACGATGCCTCCAAGAAGGTCTATGGCGCCCAAGGCCATCGTCATCGCCGGTCAAAGGCCCATGGCCGCCGTCATCGCCGGTCAAAGGCCCATGGCTGAGACAGTGTTTTCACCCAAGCTACTAGCACCAGCACGTCAATCCAACACCGACAAGACCACCAACCACAACCTCCCACGAACAAGCAAGTCGACAAAGAAGAACCGAGCAGCCACTGCGAGGTGCGGTGGCTACATCTGCTTCTAAATGTAAGACATTTTGACAGTTTAAGTTGAACTGAAAACGTCTTATATTTAGGAACAGAGGGTGTAGTATATTATATGTTTGCTGCTTCGCTAGTTGTTTACATTTGATGACGGTACAATTTGTGGTGTCGTTTTCAACCCCACGACACAGGATCTTCCAAAACTTTATTACCACAGGGGCGCACATTGCTTCGGTACATACCTCCCGCCATCAGAAATGTTCACAGATTTTGATGCAGATTAAAGGCGGAGATTAGAAGGTACTAGCTTCGTCTGGGTTTATTAGTCCCCTTGTATTTTGGATCAAACTTTGACATTTTGTTTTTGCAGGGAATCAAACTTTGACATTTGACTTAACTACCAAAAAATAAGTTATATGCCACAAAAATAGTATCATTGAAACCTCTTTCAGATATAAATCCAACAATACAAGTTTTGTGATGTATAACTTATATTTTATTAGTTGAATCTATAGTCAAAATTAGGCACAAAATACGAAGAAGGCCCTAATAAAATTGGATGGAGGTAGTACCCCTTCAACGAAAATGGATAATATAATATTTTATATTCAAATCAATCTATTCAATATGTTTGATCGGCAGGCTAAGATGGTAGTAGCCTTTTTAAGTAACTTTAAGATTAATGCAAACTTTTAAAGGGGTGTCCCGAAGCAAAACTCCCACAGGATTGCTCGTGTAGTTCCGTGGGATTTTTCAGCCGATTACCCGAAACAATGCCAAGATTTTCTCGTAATGTTCTGTTCGTTTTTACTCAGTACATGCAACAACCTTTAATATAGTTGCACTGCTTGGAGCCAAGTCCTCTTGTTGTATCATCTTTTTTGGAACCATTCAAGAGGGATGCGTGTGTATTAATAGACAGAAGAAGAGTACACGACCGAAACCAAGCCTCTCCCACAACCGTGAACAAGTGAAATAGAACAGAAAATACAGTGAGGTACACTTGAAGGAAAAATAAACAGGCTAATAGGCAACTAGGGTTAGTGTATCATCATCATAAGCAGTCCTCTAATTAAGTGGCCCTTCAAGGGGTATTTGTAGTGCTTTAGTTGCATGATGTTGGCGTAGGTATACGCTGACAATTACACATGTCTATGTATAGTAAGAACTAAGATACCAAGGTTACGTACGCACAAGACAAGTTAATTAGATTCAACATTAGTCACGCAAGTCGTGGCCTGAGTTACAACTCACAAATACTCCCTCCGTCCGAAAATACTTGTCATCAAAATAGATAAAAATAAATGTATCTCGAACTAAAATATGTCTAGATACACCCCCTTTTATCTATTTTGATGACAAGTATTTCCGGACGGAGGGAGTATCAGCACAGAGCTGTCTGAGAGACAAGTGCTTCGCAGAAAAATAAATTATGGTCCGGTGATGCAGAGGCCGGGGTACCCCTTTCCGAAAAACAATGTGCTTCCCAGCAAAATTAAAAGCGACAAGTGAACTAACTATATATTTCCATGAAGCATTGAGCCTTAATAATCAGTGCGACAAAGTCACGCACTCACCTATCGGTCGACCTTTGGGTTAGCACCGGCCTTAGGTAAGCACCGTATGTAATGTAGACGCATGCTCATGATCCATGTGTCATGTGTGAACCTACGTATTTGGATTTGGCGCATGTGTTCCTGCGAGGAGTGCTTCGGCCATGTCCAGATCCTAGTGGACAATCGAGCTGAGTTTCTCTATTTGTCGCAGCGCAGGGGTAGACAAAAGTCCATTCTGACATTAAACCACACGTACGTCTGCTTTCCTCGCCGCTGCCCAGCCACGGTCGCGTTCCATGTAGGCAAGACATGATCGATCAGCTACCGGAAAACTACGGCATGCGTAGCCGCGTAGCAAGCTGTACTAGCTTAAACCCCGTCCCTCGTGGCGCTGATCACCTACTGCTGAAACATAAGTTGTGGTCCCACCCGGATTGCGTAGAGAAAACCTCCCGGCCAAAAAGATGCAAGGGCATCTCTAGCCCGGACCCTCAAACTGCTCGCCCGTCCGGATCGAGTGGTCCGGACGTAATTTGCCATCCAACGCAACATCCCAGCTGTCCGGCAAATTGGTCCGAATATCCGTTTTTCACAAAACCGGAGGCAAATCAGAGGACTTTACGGGTCAACCAGAGGGCTTTCCGGGCGTCCAGACCACTGCCATGCACGCGTCTGCTACCCTAGTCCCATCCAAAAACCCTTCTGACAAAAAAAAACCTCTCCACGCGAAGTGGTTGCCGCGTATTCATGCCGGTCATCGCCGCTCCAGAGTAGACGTGACTCCACGACATTGATAACGGACAGACCTACATGTCCACACGAGTGGGTGGTGCCACTTCAATGTCGACACGGCGACCGAGAAGCATACTCCAAGCATTGCGTGTGTGAGGATGTCTAGATTAGAAATAAAAACCACTTTGTGCAAGGTTCCCTAAGCTTTGTAATGTTAATATCGGTCTGAACATTACCGTGGATAAGGTTTTTGGAAATGGTTGGAACAATACAAAGTTTAGGGGAAATTTAAGAGGAGATCTAGAGCTAGCCTGGCAACAATTGCATGAGTTGTGTGTTTACAGGGTGCTTTCAGTGAGAAGGATAAATGTATCTTGATTCTTAGTTTTCTCAGGTAAATTTATAGCTGAATCAATGTACTTGATGCCAAAAGCGTTATAGGTCAAGTTTCCTTTTCGGAGACTGTGGTTTATTAAAATTCTTTAATTTTTGAGACTGTGCAGTATTTAAGAACAACATTTTGAACTAAGGATAACCTACTTAAACATGGTTGGACTGGTAATGAAAAGTGTAGGTTATATGATGCTAGTGGAAGCATTGATCATCTATTTATTCATTGCCTGATGGCGAGATATGCCTAGGGGTTATTAATTGCTCCTTTGGCATTAATATGAACTTGGGATGTATTAATGAATTGTGTGTATGGATTATGAATTTTCCTGGTAAAATGAGAGGTTTGGTAGCTGTAGGGGTTACAATGGTGATTTGGGGGAGTGGAAAATGTCTGAATAACACATGTTTTAGAAATAATTTTCCCTATGATCCAAGAAGTGTGATAGCTCGGGCGGCTCATATTTTTGGACTTGGTTACATAGCCAAGCACTTCGCGAGCTGCAAGTTAGAGGAGCAAAGCTACTATGCAGGTTGTGTCTGCGATCTTCGTAGGAGGAAGGGCCGGGCCGCTAGTGCTGAGGATCGCTGGCTGAAGAAGATGCATATCTTTTCGGTGAGTTAATCTGGAGTAGCCACCTTCATTCCCAGCTGGATGGGTGTCTCCCATGTTTCTTTATATTCATTGATGAAGGCTTTCTGCTTACCTATTATCAAGGTGTAGTTTGGGTGCTTTACTAGTTGCTGGATGCCGTCGTGGATGTGTTAATGTTCTTTTTGCTATATGAGTTTAAGTAGCTAGTGGTGTGGTTGTAAGCCTGGTTGTCGGTGTCAAAACCGGCGGATCTCGGGTAGGGGGTCCCGAACTGTGCGTCTAGGCGGATGGTAACAGGAGACGAGGGACACGATGTTTTTACCCAGGTTCGGACCCTCTTGATGGAGGTAAAACCCTATGTCCTGCTTGATTAATATTGATGATGTGGGTTACAAGAGTAGATCTACCACGAGATCAAGGAGGCTAAACCCTAGAAGCTAGCCTATGGTATGATTGTTGTTCGTCTTATGGACTAAGGCCATCCGGTTTATATAGACACCGGAGAGGGCTAGGGTTACACAGAGTCGGTTACAAAGGTAGGAGATCTACATATCCGTATCGCCAAGCTTGCCTTCCACGCCAAGGAAAGTCCCATCCGGACACGGGACGAAGTCTTCAATCTTGTATCTTCATAGTCTTGGAGTCCGGCCGATGATGATAGTTCGGCTATCCGGACACCCCCTAGTCCGGGACTCCCTCAGTAGCCCCTGAACCAGGCTTCAATAACGACGAATCCGGCGCGTATGTTGTCTTCGGCGTTTGCAAGGCGGGTTCTTCTTCATGCTCCATGTGTTTGCCGGATAGTGTCCGGTTGCTTCATAAATGCTGCGCTCCTTGGCTTCCGCGTCCAATAATGGTCTTCTTCCACGCGTCGCACGAATGCGAAAAGCCAGGGTATTTTTATGTTTTACCCCCTAGCTGCGCAAATAAGCTGCCTATAAGAGAGGCGAGGATCCAGATCCAAATCACATCATCCTCCTTCCGCAAGCACTCATCGAGGCGCATCTGACACCAAACCCATTCCAACATGGACAGTCGACGCGGCTCCTCTTCTCGCGCTCCCAGCCCTAAGCCAGGAGATTGGAGGAGATGCTCAGTCCCGCACAGCGAGTTAGTGACGCTCCAAGCAGAGGGATATCTTCCCCCGGCCTTCATGGTTCCGGTTCGAGCCGGACTGGCCACCTACAAAGGTGGGAAGCAGGCGGAGAGCGCCCCCAATCCCTCCAAAGGAGAGCGGGTGTGCTTCGTCTCCTACTTAATAAGGGGACTCGGATTTCCTATACATCCGTTTCTCCGGGGGCTCCTGGAGTTCTACGGACTCCAGCTTCATCACCTTACACCTGCCTCCATTTTGCACATCGCGGGCTTCGTAGCTCTGTGTGAGCTGTTCTTGGGCATTGAGCCCCATTTTGCGCTGTGGAAGAGGCTGTTTTGCCTCGTACCCCGCTCTCACGAGGGGTCGATATATCAAGTGGGCGGAGCCGAAATATGGCGCATCGCCGGGACCGGATACCTGTCCGGGACCCCGAAGAAGGCGTCCGAAGATTGGCCTTCGGAGTGGTTTTATATGGAGGACGCTCCGCTGCCGGATCCAGTCCGGATCGGCCTTCCGGAGTTCAGCAACGCTCCCCTGAAGAAACGCCTAAGTTGGCGCCCACGGAGCCCTCGACGAGAAGATGATAGTAGCGTCCATTACTTGATGGGCCGGATACGGCTGCTAGCCCATTCCGGATTAACCATGATCGGAGTCATGGCCACATGCATTATGCGTGGGGTGCAGCCGCTCCAATATAGGGGCCACCCCATGTGGGACTTCAACGGAGACGACGACGCCACCCGTCACGGCCGCAAGGGACCTGGCTCGGCCGACGATCTGGTGAAGATCCTGTCCGGCTTGTACAAGGGGGAGAAGGAGGACTTCCTCCGCACGAATCCTCTGAACGGATTTTCCATGAACAACCCTCGGAGCTGGGTAAGCGGTCGCATGCATATCTGAACCGTGCCTTTAAAGGCAATTGTCTTATTGTATGATTTTGACACAGGAACTGCGTCGGGATGTGGAGGGCATAAAAAGCCCAGCCCCACAACCCGAAGACCCAGAAAGGTCCCTTGATCCGGCCTCCGAAGAGGATCCGGACTTAGCGGTGGAACTGATCGACGGGGTGTACCACCAGCTCAGCATAGATAATGCTTTAGTCGCCATTATGGCTGACTACCCCGGTTTGTGTCCGGCTTCCCCGGTGAGTACGACCGAAGTCCTGGCGCCGTTACTTCTTTAATGCTTAGTTCTGACCACCGTGCACCAATGGTGTTCGGCAGGAAGCGCCTTTACGGCGGGAAGTCGAGCCCGCGGCGACCGGCCAACAAGGGTCAGTCCGGCCCAGCAGGCGGAAGAGGAGTGCGACGCGAACTGAAACGTCGCCGCAACGGTACGGAGCACCGCTATTTTTTAAGGGAAGGATTCCCAGGAGGTATATTAATGCTCATAACTTTTCCAGAAAGAGCGCTCGCCGGACAGTGTCCGGAGAGGTTGCCAATCAAGCCTCCGCCAGCCATGCTCCAACGCATGGCCCGGAAGGGGAGGCGAATACAAGGCATGAGTCGGACGCTCCTCCGACGGAGGATGCCGACAGGCTGTCCGCCACCCGGTCTGAGGTGGAGAGCGCCATGAATCACAGGCGTCGCCGGACAGTTCTTCGTGACGCGTGTTTCTCCCCGGAGGCGTTAAATGCCTTTGATGCGGGAAACGCGCACCTCCGTGCCGCTCAAGATGGGTTAACCAGAGCCACGGAGCAGTATGTGAAAGACATACGTGTAAGTAATTTTAATAGTTATATATGCCAGTAGCCCCCGAGACTTAAAATGGTTAAAATAACTGATTTAAGGATCAATTTTTATGCAGGATCTTACGGAGAAGAATACCCATCTGTCCCAGGAGCTCCAAGAGTGCAAGGCCCAACTTGAGGCCGCACTGGCCGCCACAGGGGGAGCCACAGAGACCCCCGCTGGTAAGACGTACTTTGAAAAGATAATTAATTAACAAAGTGCGGCGTGAATCTGACAATAATATTGCAGAGGGCGCCGGACTAGATCCGGACAAGCAACAGCTACTGCGTCAGCTAAAGGCTGGCGAGAGGGTGCTTATGAAGGTGCAGCAGGAGAGAAACAAGCTCCAAGATGCCCACACCCAGCTAGGAGAAGAGCTGAAAGGTGTTCGGGCCCAGCTGTCTGGCTCCTTGAAGGAGAATCAGCGACTTCGTCGCGGCATTTATAGTAAGTGCTTGAGCAAATTCCTTTGAAAAGAAGAATTCGGCGAGGAAGTCGTTTGACAGAAATATGTCTTTAGGTGTGCTCACAGGTCGCCCTGCGGAGGAAATGCCTGGGTCAACAGGTGACCAACTTCCCGAGCTGGTGCAATTGTTCGAACGTGTTCGGCAGGCGATGAGTGGCGTCGTTCAGGCTTTATGGCCATCCGTCTCCCTACCCGAGGGCCTTGGTGAGCTTGCTGAGAAGCTCCAGGGAGCACGGCGACGCCTCCGTTTGTGGAAGATATCGGCCTGCCGTCAGGGCGCCAGGGAGGCCTGGGCCATGGTGAAGACGCGCTACCCGAAGGCTGACCCAAACCACATGGCCGAGGTCGGACCTGCGGGGCCTGATGGGAAGGAGATCCCTGTGAGCTTGATGTATGGCCAAGTAGAACTGGCCGCGAAATATTCCCAACAGGACTGTAAATTAGACAGCCTGTTAGATGGGATTGAGGAGGAGTACAATCAGTCGGTTTGACGATGTAATTTGAAATGACATGTAAGATGCCTTCTAGCCGGATTGTAGATCGTTTGTCTTTGCGGACCGTTTCGCTTCAACCTCGGGACCCAACAGTCCGGAGTGTGTCCGAATACCCCTACGGTTATAAAAGAACCGGGGCATGCATGGAGACAAGGCGTCGGGGTCATAATTGCTTTATCAGACAAGTGCCCAACTAGTTATGTTATATTACATGGTTAGTAAGAAACATCTTCCAGGGAGAATAGTTCCGTTAAGGGTTCCTTTCCCTGGGAGGCATGCCCTAAGGTGCAATGCCGGACTGCGAAAATAGCAGAAAAAGCATCTGGGGGCTTATAAATAAGTAAGTAATAAATCATCTTTCAAGTCACCGACCGAATATTCTCTTAAGAACGCTAGCTTTCGGCTTCACCCAGTCTGAGGTACACATCCGGCTGACCCGGCAGTAACAATCGCAGAGGTGCTCCCTTTACCTCCTAGCCGAACAATCGGGAACGTAGGGGTAAGCACAGGAGCCAGGCAACCCAGCTTGGCCAAAACTTAAGTCATATCGATGCATATAATGGTGAATAAAAGGTACATGCGGAAGTATGACACATGTATTGGGCGTGAAGCCCATATTAATAAGCTTCTGGTAAAGAAGCCCCCAGGTATAATGAGTGCTAGGAGCACATCAAGTGTGTGCGAACAAAGCGCAAATCAGCCTATAAAAGGTATTGAAAAAAAGTGGGAAGAAGGAGGGGGACAAGAGACAGTAAAAAATATAAAAAGGTGGACGGGGGAGTGAGACGAACTCTGAGTCCGGTGTTTAGGCGTAGAATCTTCGGAGACGGGCTGCGTTCCATGGGTTCGGCTCGAGTCGGTTGTCAGATGCTTTACGTAGACGGTATGCTCCGCCGGTCAGGACTTGGTCGATGATGAAGGGACCTTCCCACTTGGGCTTAAGTTTGTCCTTTTTCTTGTCCGGCAGGCGTAGAACGAGTTCGCCGACATTGTAAGTTTTGGCCCGTACTTCTCTGCTTTGATATCTTCGAGCCTGCTGCTGATAGAATGCGGAACGAGCCTTTGCCACGTCCCGCTCCTCCTCTAAGGCGTCCAAACTGTCCTGCCGATCCAACTCGGCTTCTCTTTCTTCGTACATGCGCACACGAGGTGAGTCATGAATTATATCGCAAGGCAGAACTGCCTCTGCGCCATACACCATGAAAAATGGTGTGAATCCAGTAGTTCGGTTTGGCGTGGTCCGCAGCCCCCAGAGTACGGAGTCGAGCTCCTCTACCCAGTGCGTGTTAGATTCCTTGAGGGACCGCACTAGTCTGGGTTTGATGCCGCTCATGATTAGACCATTTGCTCGCTCGACTTGACCGTTAGTTTGGGGGTGATAGACTGAAGCGTAATCGAGCTTGATGCCCATGTTTTTGCACCAGAGTTTAACCTCGTCGGCAGTGAAGTTCGTGCCGTTATCAGTGATGATGCTGTGGGGGACGCCAAAACGGTGTACTACCCCGGATAGGAAGTCTATCACCGGTCCGGATTCTGCCGTTTTAACCGGCTTGGCCTCAATCCATTTGGTGAATTTGTCCACCATGACCAATAAGTATTTGTGCTTGTGGGTTCCCCCTTTAAGGGGTCCAACCATGTCAAGCCCCCAGACCGCGAACGGCCAGGTAATGGGTATAGTTTTGAGGGCGGTGGGTGGCATGTGGCTCTGATTAGCAAAGAGCTGGCAACCGACGCATCGTTGGACTAAGTCCTGAGCATCTGCCCGGGCTGTCGGCCAATAAAATCCTGTACGGAAGGCCTTGCCTACGAGTGCCCGGGCTGCAGCGTGGTGCCCGCCGAGTCCGGCGTGAATTTCAGCCAGGAGATTCCGCCCCTCCTCTTCGGAGATACACCTTTGAAGGACTCCGGTTGTGCTTTTCTTATAAAGTTCTCCCTCATGGACCTTGTAGGCTTTAGATCGCCGAACTATGCAGCGGGCCTCATTTTGGTCTTCGGGAAGTTCCTGCCGAATTAAGTAGGCTAGGAATGGTTCTGTCCACGGGGCAATTACTGCCATTATTTCGTGAGCTGAAGGTGTTATTTCGTTGGCTGAGCCGCCGATTGTGTCAGAATGGTCTGAGTTAGGTGATGCAGCTGGCTCCGGATTGTTATTTCCGGACTCCTCTTCCCATAACACGGATGGCTTGAAGAGCCGTTCCAGGAAGATGTTTGGAGGGACGGCGTCTCGTTTCGCGCCGATGCGTGCTAACACGTCTGCTGCCTGGTTATTATCCCGGGCTACATGGTGGAATTCGAGTCCTTCGAACCGAGCTGACATTTTTAGGACGGCGTTGCGGTAAGCTGCCATTTTTGGATCTTTGGCATCAAAGTCTCCATTTACTTGGGATATTGCGAGGTTTGAATCCCCGCGCACCTCTAGGCGTTGAATGCCCATGGAGATTGCCATCCGGAGGCCATGTAGAAGGGCCTCGTATTCGGCTGCGTTATTGGAGTCCATGTACATTATTTGAAGTACGTATTGGATTGTGTCTCCAGTTGGGGACGTCAGGACGACGCCAGCCCCCAAGCCAGCCAACATTTTGGATCCGTCGAAATGCATGATCCAATTGGAGTATGCGCCGTACTCTTTAGGGAGTTCGGCTTCGGTCCATTCGGCGACGAAGTCGGCCAGAACCTGCGACTTTATAGCTCGCCGTGGTTTATAGGTTATGTCAAATGGTAAGAGCTCAATAGCCCATTTTGCAATCCTGCCCGTTGCGTCGCGATTGTTTATAATATCGTTGAGAGGTACTTCGGAGGCCACCGTTATGGAACACTCTTGAAAGTAGTGTCGCAGCTTCCGGGATGCCATGAACACCGCATATGCTATCTTTTGATAATGTGGGTACCGGGACTTGCATGGAGTTAGAACAGTGGATACGTAGTACACTGGTTTTTGAAGAGGGAATCTGTGCCCTTCTGTCTCTCGCTCGACGACGAGTACCGCGCTGACAACTTGATGTGTTGCTGCGATATATAATAACATAGGTTCGCCCAGGTTGGGCGCGGCCAGGACCGGATTTGTTGCCAGTATGGCCTTTATTTCTTCGAGTCCGGCTGTGGCAGCATCCGTCCATTCGAAATGTTCGGTGCGCCGGAGGAGGCGGTAGAGGGGCAGAGCCTTTTCTCCCAAACGGGAGATGAAGCGACTTAAGGCCGCTACGCATCCGGTTAGTTTTTGTATTTGCTTGAGGTCTTTTGGAATATCCAATTGTGACAGAGCTCGGATTTTGGCCGGGTTTGCTTCAATTCCTCTACCGGATACGATGAAGCCCAAGAGCTTTCCGGCTGGTACGCCGAAGACGCATTTTTCCGGATTGAGCTTAATGTCATATGCTCGGAGGTTGTCGAATGTCACCCTCAAGTCTTCTACTAGAGTTTCGACGTGTTTGGTCTTGACGACCACATCGTCTACGTATGCCTCTACTGTTTTGCCTATCTGGGTAGCCAGACATGTTTGAATCATGCGCTGATATGTTGCGCCGGCGTTTTTGAGTCCGAAGGGCATTGTGTTGAAGCAGAATGGCCCATATGGAGTAATGAATGCCGTTGCGGCCTGGTCTTTCTCCGCCATCTTGATTTGATGGTATCCGGAGTATGCGTCGAGGAAGCACAATGAATCGTGCCCTGCGGTAGCATCGATGATTTGGTCGATGCGAGGGAGGGGGAAAGGGTCCTTTGGACAGGCCTTGTTAAGGTCTTTAAAATCGACGCAGAGGCGCCAGGATTTGTCCTTTTTTGGTACCATTACTAGATTGGCTAGCCAGTCCGGATGTTTTATATCTCTGATGAATCCGGCTTCTAAGAGTTTGGCTAGCTCTTCTCCCATTGCCTGTCTTTTGGGTTCGGAAAATCGCCGAAGAGCTTGTTTGACCGGCTTGAATCCTTTTAGGATGTTTAGGCTGTGCTCTGCCAGCCTGCGTGGGATTCCTGGCATGTCTGAAGGGTGCCAGGCAAAAATGTCCCAATTTTCCCGAAGGAATTCTCGTAGTGCGGCTTCGACATCAGGACTTAATTGTGCCCCAATGGAGGCCGTCTTTGTGGGGTCCGTTGGATGGACCTGAAATTTGACTATTTCGTCTGCTGGTTTAAAAGAGGTGGACTTGGACCTCTTATCGAGTATCACATCGTCCCTATCCACCGTGGAGCGCAGCGTAGTTAGTTCCTCTGCCGCTAGGGCTTCGGACAATGCCTCTAGGGCCAGTGCGGCTGTCTTATTTTCAGCGCGGAGTGCTGTATCTGGATCACTGGCAAGAGTGATTATCCCATTGGGTCCGGGCATTTTGAGCTTCATGTACCCGTAGTGGGGTATAGCTTGGAAGATTGTGAATGCCTCTCGCCCTAACAAAGCGTGATATCCGCTGCCGAATGGGGCCACTTGGAACGTGACCTCCTCGGACCTGTAATTGTCCGGTGAGCCGAACACTACATCTAGTGTGATTTTTCCTGTGCAGCGTACTTCTCGACTAGGGATTATCCCTCTGAAGGTTGTGCTGCTTCGCTCGATGCGGCTCCAGTCAATATCCATTTTTTGAAGGGTTTCCTCGTAGATGAGGTTTAATCCGCTGCCGCCATCCATGAGTACCTTGGTAAGGCGAAAGCCGTCCACTATCGGACTGAGGACCAATGCGGCTGGTGCTCTAGCTGTTCGGAATTTAGGTTCGTCGCTGGCGTTGAAGGTGATAGCCGTGTCACTCCATGGATTTGCTGTTGCTACTTGGTAGACTTCGGCGAGGCCGCGGATTGTTCGTTTTCGCATGTTATTTGATGCGAAAGTCTCGAAGACTGTTAATACCGTACCGGTACTGCTGGGCTGTTTGCCCGGGGCTAAAAAGCCTTCGCCACTTTTGGCCACCTGCCGTAGTATCCAACATGCTCGAAGGCTGTGTGTTGGAGTGGCGCCCTCCGTACTGTGGATTTTGCAGGGTCCGTTGAGCCAGCCCTCCAGTACGGTTCCATGCCCTTTAGGGGGTCTTTGCTTTTTGGTTTTTAACCCAGGTGCTTGAGTATGGCGCACCCTTTTACTTCGGACTAGGGTTGTGGTCAAGGCCGGACTGTCCCAAAACCTAGTTTCGGTGTTCCTGGCACTCTCTACCGCACAGTATTTTTGTACGATAGTCGCTAGGTCGATGAAGCGTGTAACTTCGCGACGACTTATGGCGTTCATGATTCCCTTGTCCGTGCAATTGTTGCAGAAAATTGAAATCGCGCTTTCTTCGCAGCAGTCCTTTATCCTGTTCATAACCAGGAGGAATCTGGCCCAGTAATGATGTACTGTTTCATCGGGCTCTTGCCGTATTCGAGATAGATCGCTTATGTTTGGGTGGGCGGGTGGAATCAAGTTCGGAACCCCGCCCGATCTGAGGCTCAAAGGCCAAGAAGTTTCCGGATTTGGAAGCTTGACTTGCTGGATGCTTTCCAACGAATCTAGTCCGATGCCTGACTCTAAGTTCAGTATTTGATTAGCGTCCGTCCCTTCGCGGGAATCCGGCTTGGAGGGATCGGGAATCCGGACATAGTTGGTTTTCAACGTAGAAGAAGGGTTGCCGCATTGTTCCTCTACCACGACAACGTGGTGGGTGGCCTGAGGAGAGTTAATCTCTCTCAGATCGGGTTTAAGCCCAATCTGATCGTAGTCTGTGGCGACTCCCAGGGCGGCGATGCGATCCAAGAGCTCGTTTACAGAGGAGAGCTCAATCGGATCTAACTGCTCGGCGAATTCCGGGCTGACGTGAAGATCGCTTTTGATGACCTGACAGGTCATCGTCGGAGTGGTGGCCGAACAGGCGGTCATAAGAAAACCACCTAGCCGGACAGTTTGGCCGGCGGCCAAAGCTCTCTTGACGACGGTGCCGTCTTTAAAGACGGGAGAAGGCATCCTTCCTGATCGCGACGGCACAGAGGAACTCTCAATGAAAGCACCAATGTCGGTGTCAAAACCGGCGGATCTCGGGTAGGGGGTCCCGAACTGTGCATATAGGCGGATGGTAACAGGAGACGAGGGACACGATGTTTTTACCCAGGTTCGGGCCCTCTTGATGGAGGTAAAACCCTACGTCCTTCTTGATTAATATTGATGATGTGGGTTACAAGAGTAGATCTACCACGAGATCAAGGAGGCTAAACCCTAGAAGCTAGCCTATGGTATGATTGTTGTTCGTCCTATGGACTAAGGCCATCCGGTTTATATAGACACCGGAGAGGGCTAGGGTTACACAGAGTCGGTTACAAAGGTAGGAGATCTACATATCCGTATCGCCAAGCTTGCCTTCCACGCCAAGGAAAGTCCCATCCGGACACGGGACGAAGTCTTCAATCTTGTATCTTCATAGTCTTGGAGTCCGGCCGATGATGATAGTTCGGCTATCCGGACACCCCCTAGTCCGGGACTCCGTCACTGGTCATTGATAATTTTATAATGGAACATTTTTTAAACATTTTTCGATGTTGTTGGTTGAAGAGTCTGGATCACATCGATTGCATATGTTGTTTTTCAGTTTCATTCTAGCAATGAAATTAGGTGTGGAGGCTCCTTAATTAAAAAACAACATTAATTGTCCACACCACAACAATTATCCGAGTTTTGATTGGACTCGCACTATTTTCTTCATTTGTGCTCCGTGTCATACATGATTTCTCCTTTTTACAATTGAACCACTGTTATAGATTGACCCTGGGTAGAACCAATACACTAGCACATGTATTTTTGCCTATTATTGGAGTTGAGCACCACAGGCATCTTTGTTGCCCTTTGATGCGTGCCATACACTTCTATTCTTGTTGACCCTGATTGGGTCTTGATACGTCCTAAACAATCAATTTGCCTATGGCTTCTCCTCAAATCCCGCCGTATTGAATAATAATTACCTCTACAGAAGCCACTTTCAACAGAATTACAAAGTGGTGTTTTTATGTGCGTAATTAAATTCATTGTGTGTGTGTGAGGGGGGGGGGGGGGTCATACAAAAATAGATTTGCAATAACATACCACATGATATAGCCCACCACAAGGCATGTGGATCCCACATGCGCCTGGCTTCCTCCTTCCAACTATATACCCCTCAAGACATAAAAGGCTTAGGAGATTATTCGAAAAAGAATTCATGACCTGCAGAGCCGCTGCCTTCGCCAATCTTCGTTTCAGCGATTTTTTGGAGGCTAGTTCCATCTTTAGATGGAGGATTATGTCATCGTCGACAACATGACTAATTTTTCCTTCACCCCATCGACATGCGAGTAATCCATTATAGTAACATGGAGTGGGTAAATTGGATCGCGCTAATTATCCCCAAGTGCAAGGCATAATTGTAGCCTTTTCCAATTATGGATGTGGAAGTTTCGAGTTTAGAACCCCATAGGAGAAAATAGGATGGCTTCATGTTATGTCAAGTTATGTATGTCACTTACACAACCTTCTATGCACTTTAAAAGTATACTATACAAAGTGTCAAGTTAAAAGATATAAGTTGTTTGGAACAGGTAATTTAGGTACCAAAAAGTAACGCTTGCACCTAAAGAGAGTGAGTGTGCGAGGATGTGATGAAAGTAGTAGCAAGTGTTTCGAAAACTCAAAACGGTGCCCGGGCTCATCTGCTCCCTCTCAGCAAAAAATTCAAAATAAATACTAGAAAAATTCAAAAAATTCCAATTTTTTTTGTGGTGGTAGATAATTTTACACGTGAGGTGCGCCCCAAAATTTAACTTATTTGTACATCTGAGTAGCTCTCGGCAAAAAAGACAAATCGGGTCAAAACAGTGCGTGAACAGTAAATATTTTTACAGACCCTGATTTTCTCTTTTTTGCCGAGAGCTGCTCAGATGCTCAAATGAGTTGAATTTTGGAGCGCACCTCACGCGTCAAATTATCTACTACCACAAAAAAATGTGGAATTTTTTGATTTTTTCTAGTATTTTTTTTGAATTTTTTTCTAAACATGGGTGCAGCTGAGCCCGGGTGCAGATTAGCCGCACTGAAGAAATTTACTATTTTGTGATAAAGTGGTTGTATTCCTTATAGGTTTAGCGAAGTCTAAAGGCAATGCAAAAGATGCATCTCAATATTCTGCATTGGTGGTTTATATCCGATCTCACCACCATATACTCTCACAACATGGGCAAACAAGAAAGTATGTAAGATATGGACTTTGTATATTTTAAACTACAAAATATCTCAAAAGTAATATATGTCTCAAATCAGCGATCAGTATGGGGTGTAGATGTGGCGTTGGTTGAATGTACACTCTCTCAAAAACTATGCAATTAAGATACAAGTAGACTCGTGTGTCCCCAACAGACCCAATATAGTTGTTAATTGTACAAATGCACTAGTTTGGTGGAGAGCTTGATAATTTGAATGATAGATTGGCAGTTTGGATCGTAATGATATTTTTTTATTTTCGGAATAAATATGGACAATGAGGTAACATGTAGTAAAAGTGAATAAGACAGAGTTACAGTGCTTCCAAACAAGACTTAGGGTTCATGCTTTCACTAGTGCCAACTCTCAACATCACTAGCATAGTTAAACAACATGATATAACTTCAAAAGGTGTGGTAAACAATCACTCCAAAGTTCCTCTTTTTATTAGATCAAAGTGGGATGAGATAGTGTAGGTATGGCTAAGCACACATCTAAGTTTGTCTTTCTAATCTTGATCTACATGGCAGCCCCAATGTCACTACAAGCAGCCCCGGAAATTATACTAAACAATCACCTCCTGATATTTTCCATTCTAATCTAAGCCACAGAGTCACCCCAATGTCACTACGGGTATCTCCAAAAATTATACTAGACATGCATCATGATCTCATTGATTGCCAAAAGATTCAATCTAACATAAAAAGACTCATAGCAAAAGCAAGATCCAGTCCACTACAAAGATAATACGAGGGCATCAAATAATTCAAATCTATTAAAAAAAGCCTATGGTCACAATCATCATTGAAAACTCGCATGACCGAGAGAGAGAGAGAGAGAGAGAGAGAGAGAGAGAGAGAGAGAGAGAGAGAGAGAGAGAGAGAGAGAGAGAGAGAGAGAGAGAACATAGTCCCCGGGTGAACTACTCATGCATCATCATAGGAGCAGCACAAGATGATGGAGAGGTTGATGAAGATCAATCCCCCCCCCCCCCAGCCCTGAAAGGATGTCAGAAAAGGGCTAACAAGAAGATTGCCTGGGAATGGGAAGTAGCAACGGCGAAAAAAGTAGGGTAAAAATACGCATGATGTTTTTGAGCATGTATAGAGCCAAGGGCGAGAAGTGATGGAGATGAGATCCAGCGGGCCCATGTGCCCTAGCATTATGCCGCATGTACGGGCCACATGGAGGCTATGGGGCCCACCTCCAGGTGGCCTTCTGGTCTAGTGGATCTTTTGTCTTGAAACTTTGCATCATTTTTATTTAATTTTCTGGGCTCTGAATTTTTTTATTTCTAGAAATTCCAAAAACAAGCAAAAAAGGAAGTGTCATCATAATTATGAGAGATGCTAATAGTGAACCAGAATTCTGGTCCAGTTTCCTACATATGCACCTATTGTTTCCATTTACTTATTACTCTGAAAATAATAAATATTTTCAACTACAATATCGACATAACTCCTTGCAAGTACCAAGTGTAGTGATATTGGCATGCTCACCAGAATTATTGGGGCACTAGTAAAATTATTAATATATATTGTAGTGCTGCTTGACCGAGGTTAGCAAAGGGATAACTTACATGTTCCATTCCATCAAATTTCTAGCATTAAACCAAATCTTTAGCGGCAAATAGTTGGAACTGATTTTTCTTTGTTGGATCATGGAAACGAAGCACATGGCAATCCCTACTTCCCTTATCGAAGGGCTTATCCTTTTTACTTTATCTTGTGTCAAATCCATCATTCTTTAAACACAAGCTATTGAGAGTATGAGAATCATTCTTAGTGTTATATACATTTGTTTACAATGATTGATTGATATATTGTTGTGATGATCTCTCCTTCCCGCCGGTTGTCGCATGCCTCTTCCACCCTAGGTTGCAACCTCCTAGGACTCCACACGCTTCTTGTGGGCCATTGAGTTCCTCCTCACCATATATCCTCCTCCTGCGCTACTGTATTTCTCTCAACCGCCGACCGCCTCCTGCCATGCTCTTCCCCCAAGTCAATAGTTGTGATCCTCCCTCATGGCCGAGTACCTCCTACGCACCGCGCACCCCTAGTATCGCTCTCCTCCACTACTGGCGTGCATCCACATCGATCCTCCACCATCGTGAGCCCCCAGAGATGTTTGTCTCACTTGCAACAACACGATGCCTTTCCTGCCATCATGACCCCCCGGTAATGTTTGTCTCACCCGCAATAGCATTCTATGTAATAAAATAGAAAACAAAAGCTCACATTCTATGTAAAAGAACTGAACAAAAATATGTGCAACTATAAGTTCACCTGTTCGCACCGGGAACTATGCTATTTTTCAGAAAAGAAACCAATACTAAGTTTTAGCAGCGGTTCACTTGTTAGTGTCTAGCGGTTTGCTACCTGAGCACATGCATTTCACTATGGTTTGACGGTTTTGAACTACCGCCATAGCTTCATCATGGATTTCACAGTAGCGTATATCAGAGCAAACACCAAAGGCGCTAAGAGCCAGCAAGTTATGCAGAATATTGTGATTCTAGAAATCCATTTTAACGTGCAAACAGTCGATAAAAATGTCCATCTAGAAATTCACATGTCTATACTGAGCAGTTCGTACATTCAATTGGAGCAGTTTAGAAATGATTGCACGATAATTATATCCTACTCTCGAGTTCCTTTTTGGGCCACATCTTGAGTTCTCAAGAATGAAAAGTAAAAGAAAAGGACCACTCGTGGTTTGAAAGGAAACCGACTCGGGGAAGAAGACATTAAATCATGATACGCACACTCCATCACTAACTTCCAGCTAGTGCTGGACTGCTCGATCTATCGCATGAAGCTCAAACAAGGTTGCCACTTGCCACTACACACATGGCATATAATGATCCTCATGATTTCACTTTCATGACTGGCCGTGGAAGAGGCCTAGAAGAGAAGAGAAGTCAAACACCGCCCATAGCAACGTCGACATGATGCGATGGATCACCACGGAGTGCACCATGCATGGAAAGGGAAAAAGCGTGCTGGAGAATTGCATTTTAGACATCTTATCCGTTGTCTCCACTTGACGGCAGCCTTTATAAGGTTGTTAACGTGTCGATTTGCAGTTGTAATTGATAGATAGATATATAGATTCGCAGGGTGGTCGATCTCCGGCGTTGCCAGGAAAAAGATTACTCAGTTGTTCAATCCATCATATGGTGAGCTCTTTTCGGTGCTTGATAGAGCCAGTGTGGTCGATCTCCAGCCACGCACCAACTCAGTCTCCATGCATGCATGAGTTCACGGCTGACATATTGACATGAACAAATCATGGAACATAAGTCAAACCAGGCATCATATGATAGTACATGGATCGATGCCGTCACTCCTGATATCACGATGAGGCCAGCATGCAGGCAACGAATGGTGATTCATGGCCGTCGGTCTGGAAGCATGAATGGTCTCTTCCCTTCTGCCAGACTCACACATAGACTTGATTCGCAAACAGTCCTCCGTTCAACATCAGAGGCATGCATTAATTTCACGGAGAACTTCCAACCCAATCTTCCATCCTGCTCTCCATTTTCTTCCTCCCGGATCAGCTTGTATATTCTAGTTGTTTGAATGTACGCATGCAACTTGCACGATCGACGTCTTCGTTAGGCATGATGTGGGCACGTACATATGCTAGTATGCTACACGACGCTGACTAGTAGTACTGCAAAACGGTTTCCCACGAGTCGCATGCATGCATCTGCATGCATGCGGGTAAATCTGAAGTTTCATTTATCCCTGTCAATGAGTCACACGACACGAGCTCGATCTCTCACGTTTTGAATTGACCTCAGTGGCTCAGTTCGATGTTTCTTTCATGGCTTTGAATCGGAAGTGTCAAACGAAGATCTACGTGGGTCCCATGCATGCGTTTGGCCGTTTGCCAGCTTGTGCAATAAACTCGCCGTCCCAATGGTGTGTCTAGTTTCGTTGAAGGACGTGTGGAGGTTTGTCTCCGTCGGATTTCATGGAATTCGGTTGGTGCTGGTGTTCGGTGGATTTGTTTGGATCCGATCTTTGTTCATCTTCATTTGGTGTTTACGAGTTTGATCCTTCCAATTTATGACTTTCTTCATCGGCGATGGTTGCTGCTCTGGTGCGCTAGTCCTGTGGAGTCTTAGCGCGATGACTTTCTGACTGTCTACTACAACAAGGTTTGCTCGGATCCGGCGAGGGAGGGGCGATGAGGGCGGCGCGCCTTCGGCTCGCTCCAGTGCTTGTAGTCGTTGCTAGGTGGTCCACGGACCTAGTTGTGATTTTATTACCTCTGATGTTCTTTGTCCTACCATGATTAAGAATGAATAAATTGAAAGATTTCTCGCAAAAAAATCCTAAGAGTTTAATTAATCTTTTTCAAAATGGAGGTAGAAACTTTGCCTCATCTCATCTACTTATACCAATATATAAGAATACTCAAAGGAGCAGATCCAGCTAATCTCGAACATCAAACGAGGTCAATCCAACGACCTAGACCGCTCCAATGGCGAGTGCTCAATGTGTTTAGTGTACAATTAATAACATATGAAAGATAGCACTAAGCACATAAGTAGCAACAAATAATGTTATACCGAATATGCATGTGCATTAACATATTACCTTTTTTTCTTGAAGGCAATATATTACCTAACATTAATGTGCATTGCACGTACGGATTTATTAGTTAGTCAAGAAGTAATTGTCTGCGTTATTAAAAAATAGGTGGAAATCGATATTACAATATGCCAAACACTGACCCTCCTGGAATATATATTTTTTAGAATGATTGTCATGGAATATGACCGCCAACTTTAGACAAACCGACCAACCACTCCAAACAGTCTGCGAAACACGCTAGTGCTGGCAAGGGAGCATCACATAGAAGGGCCGGTGAGGGCCTAGGGTTTTGGCCCTCATGTCGTCATGATGGGGGTGACACAAAGGGCGAGGGGGGAATTTCAAAGGCACTACCGAAGTTGGAAAGTTTCAAATAACAAGAAAGGAAAGGCAATGAGATGGAGTATGGTGATTGGAAGGTAGCAAGCAGAGCAAGCAAACACATGGCCTCACATCCATATATACATATGATGATATGAAGCATCATTTGGGGTATCCAGTTTATTTGCTTGACTGCGACTTGTTGGAGGATGATATAATATTTGCTCTAGATTTAGAAATTCCAAGAATACATATGTTCTTTTGTTTCAAACATGGATATGTTGGAAATATGCCCTAGAGGCAATAATAAAAGGATTATTATTAGATTTCCTTGTTCATGATAATTGTCTTTATTCATGCTATAATTGTATTATCCGGAAATCGTAATACACATGTGAATACATAGACCATAATATGTCCCTAGTAAGCCTCTAGTTGACTAGCTCGTTGATCAACAGATAGTCATGGTTTCCTGACTATGGACATTAGATGTCGTTGATAACGGGATCACATCATTAGAAGAATGATGTGATGGACAAGA
Organism: Triticum aestivum; assembly: GCF_018294505.1. Taxonomy (NCBI): domain Eukaryota; kingdom Viridiplantae; phylum Streptophyta; class Magnoliopsida; order Poales; family Poaceae; genus Triticum; species Triticum aestivum. Next base: position 372,586,799 of record NC_057807.1, read on the forward strand.
ACCAATCCTAAGCATAGCACAAGATCGTGTAGTTCGTTTTGCTAGAGCTTTTCCAATGTCAAGTATCTTTTCGTTAGACCATGAGATCGTGTAACTCCCGGATACCGTAGGAGTGCTTTGGGTGTACCAAACGTCACAATGTAACTGGGTGACTATAAAGGTGCACTACAGGTATCTCCGAAAGTGTCTGTTGGGTTGACACTGATCGAGACTGGGATTTGTCACTCCGTATGACGGAGAGGTATCTCTGGGCCCACTCGGTAATGCATCATCATAATGAGCTCAAAGTGACCAAGTGTTTGGTCACGGGATCATGCATTATGGTACGAGTAAAGTGACTTGCCGGTAACGAGATTGAACGAGGTATTGGGATACCGACGATCGAATCTCGGGCAAGTAACGTACCGATTGACAAAGGGAATTGTATACGGGGTTGCTTGAATCCTCGACATCGTGGTTCATCCGATGAGATCATCGTGGAACATGTGGGAGCCAACATGGGTATCCAGATCCCGTTGTTGGTTATTGGCCGGAGAGCTGTCTCGGTCATGTCTACATGATTCCCGAACCCATAGGGCCTACACACTTAAGGTTCAGTGACGCTAGGGTTATTAGGAAGACTTGTATGTGATTACCGAATGTTGTTCGGAGTCCCGGATGAGATCCCGGACGTCACGAGGAGTTCCGGAATGGTCCGGAGGTAAAGATTTATATATGGGAAATTATCATACGGTCACCGGAAAGTTTCGGGGGCATATCAGTATTGTACCGGGGCCACCGGAGGGGTTCCGGGGGTCCACCGGGAGGGGCCACCTCTCTCGGAGGGCCTCGTGGGCCGTAGTGGGCAGGGAACCAGCCCCTGGTGGGCTGCGCGCACCCCCCCCTTGGGCCCATGCGCCTAGGGTTGGGGGGGAAACCCTAGTGGGGGCGCCCCCCTTGCTTGGGGGGCAAGCCCCCTCCCTTGGCCGCCGCCCCCCTCTAGATCTCATCTAGAGGGGGCCGGCCCCCTTTCCCCTTGCCCTATAAATAGAGGGGCGAGGGGAGGGTTGCATACAACATCCAAGGTGCAGCCCCTCCCCTCCCCAACACATCTCCTGAGCTTGGTGAAGCCCTGCCGGAGATCTGCCACCCATCACCACCACGCCGTCGTGCTGCTGTTGGAGCCTTCTTCCTCAACCTCTCCCTCCTCCTTGCTGGATCAAGGTGCGGGAGATGTCATCCGCTCCGTACGTGTGTTGAACGCGGAGGTGGTATCCGTTCGACACTTGGTCATCGGTGATTTGGATCACGACGAGTACGACTCCCTCAACCCCGTTCTCTTGAACGCTTCCGCTCGCGATCTACAAAGGTATGTAGATGCACTCCTATCACTCGTTGCTAGATGAACTCATAGATGGATCTTGGTGAAACCATAGGAAATTTTTTATTTTCTGCAACGTTCCCCAACAGTGGCATCATGAGCTAGGTCTATGCGTAGTTCTCTATTGCACGAGTAGAACACAATTTTGTTGTGGGTGTAGATGTTGTCAACTTTCTTGCCGCTACTAGTCTTATTTTGCTTCAGCGGTATTGTGGGATGAAGCGGCCCGGACCGACCTTACACGTATGCTTACGTGAGACAGGTTCCACCGACTAACATGCACTAGTTGCATAAGGTGGCTAGCGGGTGTCTGTCTCTCCCACTTTAGTTGGAGCGGATTCGATGAAAAGGGTCCTTATAAAGGGTAAATAGAAGTTGACAAATCACGTTGTGGCTTTTTCGTAGGTAAGAAAACGTTCTTGCTAGAACCCTATTGCAGCCACGTAAAAGATGCAACAACAATTAGAGGACGTCTAACTTGTTTTTGCAGCAATTGCCTTGTGATGTGATATGGCCAAAAGTTGTGATGAATGATGAATGATATATTGTGATGTATGAGATCATGTTCTTGTAATAGGAATCACGACTTGCATATCGATGAGTATGACAGCCGGCAGGAGCCATAGGAGTTGTCTTAATTATTGTATGACCTGCATGTCAATGATTTAACGCCATGTAATTACTTTACTTTATTGCTAAACCGTTAGCCATAGTAGTAGAAGTAATAGTTGGCAAGCAACTTCATGGAGACACGATGATGGAGATCATGATGATGGAGATCATGGTGTCGTGCCGGTGACGAAGATGATCATGGAGCCCCGAAGATGGAGATCAAAGGAGCTATATGATATTGGCCAAATCATGTCACCATTATATAATTGCATGTGATGTTTATTATGTTTATGCATCTTGTTTACTTAGAACGACGGTAGTAAATAAGATGATCCCTTATAATAATTTCAAGAAAGTGTTCCCCCTAACTGTGCGTCGTTGCTAAAGTTCGTTGTTTCGAAGCACCACGTGATGATCGGGTGTGATAGATTCTTACGTTCACATACAACGGGTGTAAGATAGTTTTACACATGCAAAAACACTTAGGGTTAACTTGACGAGCCTAGCATGTACAGACATGGCCTCGGAACACAGAGACTGAAAGGTCAAACATGAGTCGTATGGAAGATACGATCAACATAGAGATGTTCACCGATGATGACTAGTCCGTCTCACGTGATGATCGGACACGGCATAGTCGACTTGGATCGTGTAACACTTAGATGACTAGATGGATGTCTAATCTGAGTGGGAGTTCATTAAATAATTTGATTAGATGAACTTAATTATCATGAACTTAGTCTAAAACCTTTGCAAATATGTCTTGTATATCAAATGGACAACGCTCATGTCAACATGAACTTCAACACGTTCCTAGAGAAAACCAAGCTGAAAGACGATGGCAGCAACTATACGGACTGGGTCCGGAACCTGAGGATCATCCTCATAGCTGCCAAGAAAGCATATGTCCTAGAAGGACCGCTAGGTGATGCACCCATCCCAGAGAACCAAGACGTTATGAACGCTTGGCAGTCACGTGCTGATGATTACTCCCTCGTTTAGTGCGGCATGCTTTACAGCTTAGAACCGGGGCTCCAAAAGCGTTTTGAGCAACACGGAGCATTGAGATGTTCGAAGAGCTGAAAATGGTTTTCCAAGCTCATGCCCGGGTCGAGAGATATGAAGTCTCCGACAAGTTCTATAGTTGTAAGATGGAGGAAAATAGTTCTATCAGTGAGCACATACTCAAAATGTCTGGGTTGCACAACCGCCTGTACCAGCTGGACATTAACCTCCCGGACAAGGCGTTCATTGACAGAATACTTCAGTCGCTCCCACCAAGCTACAAGAGCTTTGTGATGAACTACAATATGCAGGGGATGGTGAAAACTATTCCTGAAGTATTTTCAATGCTGAAGTCAGCAGAGGTAGAAATCAAGAAAGAACATCAACTGTTGATGGTCAATAAAACCACCAAGTTCAAGAAGGGCAAGGGTAAGAAGAACTTCAAGAAGGACGGCAAGGATGTTGCCGCACCCGGTAAGCCAGTTGCCGGGAAGAAGTCAAAGAATGGACCCAAGCCTGAGACTGAGTGCTTTTATTGCAAAGGGAAGGGTCACTAGAAGCGGAACTGTCCCAAATACTTAGCGGACAAGAAGGCCGGCAACACTAAAGGTATATGTGATATACATGTAATTGATGTGTACCTTACCAGTACTCGTAGTAACTCTTGGGTATTTGATACCGGTGTCGTTGCTCATATTTGTAACTCACAGCAGGAGCTGCGGAATAAGCGGAGACTGGCGAAGGATGAGGTGACGATGCGCGCCGGGAATGGTTCCAAGGTCGATGTGATCGCCGTCGACACGCTACCTCTACATTTACCCACGGGATTAGTTTTAAACCTCAATAATTGTTATTTAGTGCCAAGTTTGAGCATGAACATTGTATCTGGATCTCGTTTAATACGAGATGGCTACTCATTTAAATCCGAGAATAATGGTTGGTCTATTTATATGAGAGATATGTTTTATGGTCATGCCCCGATGGTCAATGGTTTATTCTTAATGAATCTCGAACGTAATGTTACACATATTCATAGTGTGAATACCAAAAGATGTAAAGTTTATAACGATAGTCCCACATACTTGTGGCACTGCCGCCTTGGTCACATTTGTGTCAAGCGCATGAAGAATCTCCATGCTGATGGACTTTTAGAGTCTCTCGATTATGAATCATTTGACACATGCGAACCATGCCTCATGGGCAAAATGTCCAAGACTCCGTTCTCCGGAACAATGGAGCGAGCAACCAACTTATTGGAAATCATACATACCGATGTGTGCGGTCCAATGAGCGTTGAGGCTCGCGCATGATATTGTTATGTTCTCACTCTCACTGATGACTTGAGTAGATATGGGAATGTCTACTTGATGAAACACAAGTCTGAGACCTTCGAAAAGTTCAAGGAATTTCAGAATGAGGTAGAGAATCAATGTGACCTAAAAATAAAGTTCCTACGATCAGATCATGGAGGAGAATACTTAAGTCACGAATTTGGTACACACTTAAGGAAATGTGGAATCGTTTCACAACTCACGCCGCTTGGAACACCTCAGCGTAACAGTGTGTTCGAACGTCGTAATCGCACTCTATTGGATATGGTGCGGTTTATGATGTCTCTTACCGATTTACCGCTATCATTTTGGGGATACGCTCTAGAGACGGCTACATTCACTTTAAATAGGGCTCCGTCTAAATCCGTTGAGACGACACCGTATGAATTATGGTTTGGGAAGAAATCTAAGCTGTCGTTTCTAAAAGTTTGGGGATGCGATGCTTATGTCAAGAAACTTCAACCTGAAAAGCTCGAACCCAAGTCAGAAAAATGTGTCTTCATAGGATACCCTAAGGAAACCATTGGGTATACCTTCTACTTAAGATCCGAGGGCAAGATCTTTGTTGCCAAGAACGGATCCTTTCTGGAAAAAGAGTTTCTCTCGAAAGAAGTAAGTGGGAGGAAAGTAGAACTCGATGAAGTACTACCTCTTGAACCGGAAAGTAGTGCAGCTCAGGAAAATGTTCCCGTGGTGCCTACACCAACTGGAGAGGAAATTAATGGTGATGATCAAGGCACTTCAGATCAAGTTGCTACTGAACTTTGTAGGTCCACAAGGACACGTTCCACACCAGAGGGGTATGGCAACCCTGTCCTGGAAATCATGTTGCTAGACAACAGTGAACCTTCGAACTATGAAGAAGCAATTGCGGGCCCAGATTCCAACAAATGGCTTGAGGCCATGCAATCCGAGATAGAATCCATGTATGAAAACAAAGTATGGACTTTGACAGACTTGCCCGATGATCGGCGAGCGATAGAAAACAAATGGATCTTTAAGAAGAAGACGGACGCGGATGGTAATATTACCATCTATAAAGCTCGACTTGTCGCTAAGGGTTATCGGCAAGTTCAAGGGGTTGACTATGATGATACTTTTTCTCCCATAGCGAAGCTGAAGTCCATCCGAATCATGTTAGCAATTGTCGCATACTATGATTATGAGATATGGCAGGTGGACGTCAAAACAACATTCCTTAACGGGCATCTTAAGGAAGAACTGCATATGATGCAGCCAGAGGGTTTTGTCGATCCTAAGAATGCTAACAAAGTATGCAAGCTCCAGCGATCCATTTATGGGCTGGTGCAAGCATCTCGAAGTTGGAACATTCGCTTTGATGAGATGATCAAAGCGTTTGGGTTTATGCAGACTTATGGAGAAGCCTGCGTTTACAAGAAAGTGAGTGGGAGCTCTGTAGCATTTCTCATATTATATGTAGATGACATACTTTTGATGGGAAATGATATAGAACTTTTGGACAGCATTAAGGCCTACTTGAACAAGTGTTTTTCAATGAAGGACCTTGGAGAAGCTGCTTACATATTAGGCATCAAGATCTATAGGGATAGATCAAGACGTCGCATAGGTCTTTCACAAAACACATACCTTGATAAAATATTGGAGAAGTTCAAAATGGACCAGTCCAAGAAAGGGTTCTTGCCTGTGTTACAAGGTGTGAGATTGAGCTCGGCTCAATGCCCGACCACAGCAAAAGATAAAGAAGAGATGAGTGTCTTCCCCTATGCTTCAGCCATAGGATCTATTATGTATGCCATGCTGTGTACTAGACCTGATGTAAACATTGCCGTAAGTTTGGTAGGAAGGTACCAAAGTAATTCCGGCAAGGAACGCTGGACAGCAGTCAAGAATATCCTGAAGTACCTGAAAAGGACAAAGGACATGTTTCTCGTTTATGGAGGTGACGAAGAGCTCGTCGTAAAGGGTTATGTCGACGCTAGCTTCGACATAGATCTGGATGACTCTAAGTCACAAACCGGATATGTGTATATGTTGAATGGTGGAGCAGTAAGCTGGTGCAGCTGCAAGCAGAGCGTCGTGGCGGGATCTACATGTGAAGCGGAGTACGTGGCAGCCTCAGAGGCAGCGCATGAAGCAATTTGGGTGAAGGAGTTCATCACCGACCTAGGAGTCATACCCAACGCGTCGGGGCCGATCAAACTCTTCTGTGACAACACACTGGAGCTATTGCCCTTGCCAAGGAGCCCAGGTTTCACAAGAAGATCAGGCACATCAAGCGTCGTTTCAACTCCATCCGTGAAAATGTTCAAGATGGAGACATAGATATTTGCAAAGTACATACGGATCTAAATGTCGCAGATCCATTGACTAAACCTCTTTCGCGAGTAAAACATGATCAACACCAGAACTCTATGTGTGTTCGATTCATCACAATGTAACTAGATTATTGACTCTAGTGCAAGTGGGAGACTGTTGGAAATATGCCCTAGAGGCAATAATAAAATGATTATTATTATATTTCCTTGTTCATGATAATGGTCTTTATTCATGCTATAATTGTATTATCCGGAAATCGTAATACACGTGTGAATACATAGACCATAATATGTCCCTAGTAAGCCTCTAGTTGACTAGCTCGTTGATCAACAGATAGTCATGGTTTCCTGACTATGGACATTAGATGTCGTTGATAAGGGGATCACATCATTAGGAGAATGATGTGATGGACAAGACCCAATCCTAAGCATAGCACAAGATCGTGTAGTTCGTTTTGCTAGAGCTTTTCCAATGTCAAGTATCTTTTCCTTAGACCATGAGATCGTGTAACTCCCGGATACCGTAGGAGTGCTTTGGGTGTACCAAACGTCACAACGTAAATGGGTGACTATAAAGGTGCACTACAGGTATCTCCGAAAGTGTCTGTTGGGTTGACACGAATCGAGACTGGGATTTGTCACTCCGTATGACGGAGAGGTATCTCTGGGCCCACTCGGTAATGCATCATCATAATGAGCTCAAAGTTACCAAGCGTTTGGTCATGGGATCATGCATTACGGTACGAGTAAAGTGACTTGCCGGTAACGAGATTGAATGAGGTATTTGGATACCGACGATCGAATCTCAGGCAAGTAACGTACCGATTGACAAAGGGAATTGTATACGGGGTTGCTTGAATCCTCGACATCATGGTTCATCCGATGAGATCATCGTGTAACATGTGGGAGCCAACATGGGTATCTAGATCCTGCTGTTGGTTATTGGCCGGAGAGCTGTCTCGGTCATGTCTACATGATTCCCGAACCCGTAGGGTCTACACACTTAAGGTTCGGTGATGCTAGGGTTATTAGAAAGACTTGTATGTGATTACCGAATGTTGTTAGGAGTCCCGGATGAGATCCCGGACATCACGAGGAGTTCCGGAATGGTCCGGAGGTAAAGATTTATATATGGGAAGTTATCATACGGTCACCGGAAAGTTTCGGGGGCATATCAGTATTGTACCGGGGCCACCAGAGGGGTTCCGGGGGTCCATCGGGAGGGGCCACCTCTCTCAGAGGGCCTCGTGGGCCGTAGTGGGCAGGGAACCAGCCCCTGGTGGGCTGGGTGCACCCCCCCTTGGGCCCATGCGCCTAGGGTTGGGGGGGGGGAAACCCTAGTGGGGGCGCCCCCTCCCTTGGCCGCCCCCCCTCTAGATCTCATCTAGAGGGGGCCGGCCCCCTTTCCCCTTCCCCTATAAATAGAGGGGCGAGGGGAGGGCTGCATACAACATCCAAGGCGCAGCCCCTCCCCTCCCCAACACATCTCCTCCTCCGCGTGAGCTTGGCGAAGCCCTGCCGGAGATCTGCCACTCCGTCACCACCACGCCGTCGTGCTGCTGTTGGAGCCTTCTTCCTCAACCTCTCCCTCCTCCTTGCTGGATCAAGGTGCAGGAGACGTCATCCACTCCGTACGTGTGTTGAACACGGAGGTGCTGTCCGTTCGGCACTTGGTTATCGGTGATTTGGATCACGACGAGTACGACTCCCTCAACCCCGTTCTCTTGAACGCTTCCGCTCGCGATCTACAAAGGTATGTAGATGCACTCCTATCACTCGTTGCTAGATGAACTCATAGATGGATCTTGGTGAAACCGTAGGAAATTTTTTATTTTCTGCAACGTTCCCCAACAGGATACACTATGAGAAGAGTGCCAAAAATGTCACCAAACCCAAACCAGATCCATAAATATTGTTGTCAAAGTTTTAGGAGTGCCCACCCAAGGTATAAAACATGGTAAAGCAAACATATAAATAAGACATGAGAAATGTGCTCTCAGAAGTTGTGCACATTAAGAACATGTACCCTGGTATCATCCTCGAGCATTGAAAGTCGCTCACTAGCATCTGCTTCCATCAACAAAAAATAACTCTTTGTATAAAAAGCATCATCATGTGTTTATCTTAAATTAAATATAGATCTATTTTTTAGCGAGAAAATAGCATGAGTAATAAGTATATGTCCAACTTAGATCAGAGAGAAAAATATTTAGTGATCTTTATTTTTCCAAGTTCTGATGGAGTAAAGACCTATAATAATAAGAACATTCTCTCAAAGAAAAATAAGCATATGTCTAGATCAGGTGAGAGGAAAGAAGGAAGTACATGAAGAATTTAAGAAAATGAGCTTTGATGGGCATAGTTAATACAACTCAACATAATAAAACACAAGCAACATAGCTTTATTGCAGAGAAACTACTAGCATAATTAAATGCAAGCAACATAGTAGAACATCCATTTAGCAACATAACATAATCAAGCTCCATACATTGGCAATAATAGAATATAGTTCGGGTGGGGCATATCATTTGATAGCATTATGGCATCCCAATTTTTTGATGAACACACTCTGTCAATTTGGTGAGGTCTTTGATGATCCAACTACACCGTTCCATGACGTCGTGCATTAGGAGTCGTTAAACCAACTCTAAGAGGTTATTGATCACAGTGGATTACAATCAATCTGACCACAAAGATATAATTCATGCAGGCAACCCGACAAGAAAGAACAAGCAAGGTCTATGATATGCAATATTAGCATTACAAATTTGTATGAACCATTGAAGAAAAAATAGGGTCTGAAAGTCGTATTTCCTAGTCATTTAACACAAACAAATGACATGAAGTTACAACTATGGAAAAAATTAACTAAAGAAAAAATGCAGTAAATTTGTACCAGGGTGATCTATCTATATTGGACCAAGCGGTGTACACAAGTTGCAAGGCAAGTAAATAGGTCATACAAGGCTCGTTGGCTCAAGTGTAGGTGGTGCGGCACATTTTGACTTGGTTTCCGTCACACCCTTTGACTGTTTTGGAAATAATGTCACGCTCGAAAGAACTTTGGCTACTTGGTAGAATCTTTTGGAAATTACACCAGATGAAATACCAAAAAAGTGCAAGATCACTCAACTTGAGGTCCGGATGCAAAAATTGTCATCATTTGAAGGCATGGTTATTTCAACAGTCCGGACCATAAAGAAGTGAGGCTAGTTTCGAATATCCCTTTCTGAGCACAGGCTCATTTACACCCTGTCAAGAAAAAAATCACAAAAAATTCAAATAAATCCGAAAAATCTGGTGGTAGATAATTTGGTGCGTGAGGTGCGCTCCAAATTTCAGATCATTTGGACATATTATTAGATCTCAGCCAAAAAACCAATTGATGTCAGAACAATACATGAACAATACACTTTTTTACATACCCCAATTTGCCTTTTTTTCCCGAGAGCTACTAAGATGTCCAAAATGATCTGAAATTTGGAGCATACCTCACACACCAAGTTATCTACCACCACAAAAAAATGGATTTTTTTTGAAATTTTCTGGTATTTGTTTCGAATATTTTTTTTCTTCAGCATGGGTGCAGATGAGTCTGGGCACCAAATCGCTGCACTTGGCTAGTTCTCTTGGTTACGGGAGTGTAAACCTGAGAATGGGTAGCACGTCCCATCAGAGCATCTAGAATCATGACAGGCTAATTTGGGCCCCTATAAGTCCATGGACGCATCCAGACGGTGTTCAAGCGTGTCTGCTTTGAGCCCCTATTTTTCTGTGCACACATTCATGTCCCCCAAATTGTTTGGATACATGCATAGGATTGGTGAGGGTGGTTCATGGTCCTACCAGAGAGAGGAAATAATGAATAAATAAAGAGAAAAAAGGTGGTTCAGGTGGGTCAAGTACGACGTGCCGGACCGCCCGGGAAAGCGTGGACACCCTAAATTCCTCCACACATATGGGTAGGGTTTGGGAGTTTGTGGACAACCCGTTCATATGGCAACGTAGTGAGGGGTTCAGTTGGATAGGCTTACTCTATCTCATGTTCGGGTTGTCCATACGGACATATAGGCATGAAGTTGGGGGCTCCGGTTATACATGCTCTAAGCCCAACTATGGGATAGGCTCGGGCCTCACTTTTCAGCCTAAAAGCCTGGAAGACATGGTTTTAGCGGTTTGATATGAAAAATAGATACATTATTATATTATTTAATATAATTAATTAATTATACTTAAATTTTGAAATAGCCAAAAAAAATTGGGCATGAGCTTGGCATCCTCATTTCGGCTTTGCAAGGCCCGACCCTATCAATGCCAAGATTTAGTAGAGTGGATGTGCAACCCAGCCACCCGAGTTTATATCGTCATGGGTGCAAATTTGGGATCTTATTCTTTTTAAAAAATTGTTTTATGGGGCTCTTCTAGTGCATTCCTTTTAGAAAAGAATCTGAACTAGAATTCATGACATGGGAGACTTGATCCCTAGCTTCTCTTGGATCTAAAGTGATATTATGAGAATTGGGATAAAGCAATTCAAGTACAATAATGTGAATGATCATTACATATCAATTAAAATGTAATAATGCAAATTGGTTAGGATCAGTGTCATGGTATTTTCTTCAGAAATAGTATTCATGGGGTATTGAGAGAGCTAGTAATCTATATAGGATGCACATGAGGAGAGTTTCCCCAGGTTTGGACCCTCAGGGATGAGCTAATGTCGTACTCATGCTTCTATGGATTTATTGTTCTAGCCTTATCTGCGAACTAGTGTTTATATGTATAATGAGGTGCCACCTGGAGGGGGGCCATCCCTGCCTCCCCTTATATCGGACATGAGGCTAGGGTTATAGTCTGAGTTGGTTGTGATCTAATATAATCTACATATGTTTCCCTAGATCTATGGGAGATTGATTATCTTGTATTGCAAGTTGACCATGACCTCTAGCATGCTAAGCGGGCTTCGAGTCATGGGAATGGGGCACCCGTGGTATCTAGGATGACTCTTTCCTCTATGGCTATACTCAAGGGCATGGCATCGTCAACCGGCATAGCAGTTCACCCATCTAGGTAAATGTTGGAAATATGCCCTAGAGGCAAAAATAAAAGGATTATTATTATATTTCCTTGTTCATCATAATTGTATTTTATTCATGCTATAATTGTATTATCCGGAAATCGTAATACACGTGTGAATACATAGACCACAATATGTCCCTAGCGAGCCTCTAGTTGACTAGCTCGTTGATCAACAGATAGTCATGGTTTCCTGACTATGGACATTGGATGTCGTTGATAATGGGATCACATCATTGGGAGAATGATGTGATGGACAAGACCCAATCCTAAGCATAGCACAAGATCGTGTAGTTCATTTGCTAGAGCTTTTCCAATGTAAAGTAACTTTTCCTTAGACCATGAGATCGTGTAACTCCCGGATACCGTAGGAGTGCTTTGGGTGTACCAAATGTCACAACGTAACTGGGTGACTATAAAGGTGCACTACAGGTATCTCCGAAAGTGTCTGTGGGGTTGACACGGATCGAGACTGGGATTTATCACTCCGTATGACGGAGAGGTATCTCTGGGCCCACTCGGTAATGCATCATCATAATGAGCTCAAAGTGACCAAGTGTCTGGTCACGGGATCATGCATTACGGTACGATTAAAGTGACTTGCCGGTAACGAGACTGAACGAGGTATTGGGATACCGACGATCGAGTCTCAGGCAAGTAACGTACCGATTGACAAAGGGAATTGCATACGGGGTTGCTTGAATCCTCGACATCGTGATTCATCCGATGAGATCATCGAGGAGCATGTGGGAGCCAACATGGGTATCCAGATCCCGCTGTTGGTTATTGACCGGAGAGCCGTCTCGGTCATGTCTACGTCTCCCGAACCCGTAGGGTCTACACACTTAAGGTTAGGTGACGCTAGGGTTGTAGAGATATGAGTATGCAGCAACCCGAAAGTTATTCCGAGTCCCGGATGAGAACCCGAACGTCACGAGGAGTTCCGGAATGGTCCTGAGGTAAAGAATTATATATAGGAAGTGCAGTTTCGGCCATCGGGAGAGTTTCGGGGGTCACCGGTATTGTACCGGGACCAGCGGAAGGGTCCCGGGGGTCCATCGGGTGGGGCCATCTATCCCGGAGGGCCCCGTGGGCTGAAGTGGGGAGGGGACCAGCCCCTGGTGGGCTGGTGCGCCCCCTTGGGCCCCCCTGCACCTAGGGTTGGAAACCCTAGGGTGGGGGGCGCCCCCACTTGTCTTGGGGGGGACTCCACCCCCTGGCCACCGCCCCCCCTGGGAGATCTCATCTCCAGGGCCGGCGCCCCCCTGGTGGCCTATATAAAGGAGGGGGGAGGGAGGGTAGCCGCAACCTGAAGTCTTGGCGCCTCCCTCTCCCCTTGCTACACCTCCTCCTCCCGTAGTCGCTTGGCGAAGCCCTGCCGGAACTCTGCTGCATCCACCACCACGCCGTTGTGCTGCTGGATCTTCATCAACCTCTCCTCCCCCCTTGCTGGATCAAGAAGGAGGAGACATCACACTGACCGTACGTGTGTTGAATGTGGAGGTGCCGTCCGTTCGGTGTTAGGATCTCCGGTGATTTGGATCGCGACGAGTACGACTCCCTCAACCCCGTTCTCTTGAACGCTTCCGCTCGAGATCTACAAGGGTATGTAGATGCACTCCCCTCTCTCGTTGCTAGATGAACTCATAGATTGATCTTGGTGAACGTAGGAAAAAATTTATTTTATGCAACGTTCCCCAACAGTGGTATCAGAGCTAGGTCTATGCATAGTTCTCTATTGCACGAGTAGAACCCAAATCTGTTGTGGGCGTAGATGTTGTCAACTTTCTTGCCACTACTAGTCTTATTTTGCTTCAATGGTATTGTGGGATGAAGCGGCCCGGACCAACCTTACACGTACGCTTACGTGAGACAGGTTCCACCGACTGACATGCACTAGTTGCATAAGGTGGCTAGCGGGTGTCTGTCTCTCCCACTTTAGTTGGAGCGGATTCGATGAAAAGGGTCCTTATGAAGGGTAAATATAAGTTGACAAATCACGTTGTGGCTTTTTCGTAGGTAAGAAAACGTTCTTGCTAGAACCCTATTGCAGCCACGTAAAAGATGCAACAGCAATTAGAGGACGTCTAACTTGTTTTGCAGCAATTGCCTTGTGATATGATATGGCCAAAAGTTGTAATGAATGATGAATGATATATTGTGATGTATGAGATCGTGTTCTTGTAATAGGAATCACGACTTGCATGTCGATGAGTATGACAACCGGCAGGAGCCATAGGAGTTGTCTTAATTATTGTATGACCTGCGTGTCAATTATTTAATGCCATGTAATTACTTTACTTTATTGCTAAACCGTTAGCCATAGTAGTAGAAGTAATAGTTGGCGAGCAACTTCATGGATACATGATGATGGAGATCATGGTGTCATGCCGGTGACGAAGATGATCATGGAGCCCCGAAGATGGAGATCAAAGGAGCTATATGATATTGGCCATATCATGTCACTACTATATAATTGCATGTGATGTTTATTATGTTTATGCATCTTGTTTACTTAGAACGACGGTAGTAAATAAGATGATCCCTCATAATAATTTCAAGAAAGTGTTCCCCCTAACTGTGCGTCGTTGCTAAAGTTCGTCGTTTCGAAGCACCACGTGATGATCGGGTGTGATAGATTCCTACGTTCACATACAACGGGTGTAAGACAATTTTACACATGCAAAACACTTAGGGTTAACTTGACGAGCCTAGCATGTACAGACATGGCCTCGGAACACAGAGACCGAAAGGTCGAACATGAGTCGTATGGAAGATACGATCAACATGGAGATGTTCACCGATGATGACTAGTCCGTCTCACGTGATGATCGGACACGGCCTAGTCGTCTCGGATCATGTAACACTTAGATGACTAGAGGGATGTCAAATCTGAGTGGGAGTTCATTAAAATAATTTGATTAGATGAACTTAATTATCATGAACTTAGTCTAAAACCTTTGCAAATATGTCTTGTAGATCAAATGGCCAACACTCATGTCAACATGAACTTCAACGCGTTCCTAGAGAAAACCAAGCTGAAAGATGATGGCAGCAACTATACGGACTGGGTCCGGAACCTGAGGATCATCCTCATAGCTGCCAAGAAAGCATATGTCCTAGAAGGACCGCTAGGTGAAGCACCCATCCCAGAGAACCAAGATGTTATGAACGCTTGGCAGTCACGTGCTGATGATTACTCCCTCGTTCAGTGCGGCATGCTTTACAGCTTAGAACCGGGGCTCCAAAAGCGTTTTGAGCAACACGGAGCATATGAGATGTTCGAGGAGCTGAAAATGGTTTTCCAAGCTCATGCCCGGGTCGAGAGATATGAAGTGTCCGACAAGTTCTATAGTTGTAAGATGGAGGAAAACAGTTCTGTCAGTGAGCACATACTCAAAATGTCTGTGTTGGACAACCGCCTGTCCCAGCTGGACATTAACCTCCCGGACGAGGCAGTCATTGACATAATCCTTCAGTTGCTCCCACCGAGCTACAAGAGCTTTGTGATGAACTACAATATGCAGGGGATGGTGAAAACTATTCCTGAAGTATTTTCTATGCTGAAGTCGGCAGAGGTAGAAATCAAGAAAGAACATCAAGTGTTGATGGTCAATAAAACCACCAAGTTCAAGAAGGGCAAGGGTAAGAAGAACTTCAAGAAGGACGGCAAGGATGTTGCCGCGCTCGGTAAGCCAGTTTCCGGGAAGAAGTCAAAGAATGGACCCAAGCCTGAGACTGAGTGCTTTTATTGCAAAGGGAAGGGTCACTGGAAGCGGAACTGCCCCAAATACTTAGTGGACAAGAAGGCCGGCAACACTAAAGGTATATGTGATATACATGTAATTGATGTGTACCTTACCAGTACTCGCAGTAACCCCTGGTATTTGATACTGGTGCCGTTGCTCATATTTGTAACTCATAGCAGGAGCTGCGGAATAAGCGGAGACTGGCGAAGGACGAGGTGACGATGCGCGTCGGGAATGGTTCCAAGGTCGATGTGATCACCGTCGGCACGCTGCCTCTACATTTACCCACGGGATTAGTTTTAAACCTCAATAATTGTTATTTAGTGCCAAGTTTGAGCTTGAACATTGTATCTGGATCTCGTTTAATATGAGATGGCTACTCATTTAAATCCGAGAATAATGGTTGTTCTATTTATATGAGAGATATGTTTTATGGTCATGCCCCAATGGTCAATGGTTTATTCTTGATGAATCTCGAACGTAATGTTACACATATTCATAGTGTGAATACCAAAAGATGTAAAGTTGATAACGATAGTCCCACATACTTGTGGCACTGCCGCCTTGGTCACATTGGTGTCAAGCGCATGAAGAAGCTCCATGCTGATGGACTTTTAGAGTCTCTAGATTATGAATCATTTGAAACATGCGAACCATGCCTCATGGGCAGAATGACCAAGACTCCGTTCTCTGGAACAATGGAGCGAGCAACCAACTTATTGGAGATCATACATACTGATGTGTGTGGTCCAATGAGCATTGAGGCTCGCGGAGGATATCGTTATGTTCTCACTCTCACTGATGACTTAAGTAGATATGGGTATGTCTACTTAATGCAACACAAGTCTGAGACCTTTGAAAAGTTCAAGGAATTTTAGAATGAGGTAGAGAATCAACGTGACTGAAAGATAAAGTTCTTATGATCAGATCGTGGAGGAGAATATTTATGTCACGAATTTGGCACGCACTTAAGGAAATGTGGAATCGTTTCACAACTCACGCCGCCTGGAACACTTCTGCGTAATGGTGTGTCCGAACGTCGTAATCGCACTCTATTAGATATGGTGCGATCTATGATGTCTCTTACTGATTGACCAATATCATTTTGGGGATATGCTCTAGAGATAGCTACATTCACTTTAAATAGGGCTCCGTCTAAATCCGTTGAGACGACATCGTATGAATTATGGTTTGGGAAGAAACCTAAGTTTTCGTTTCTAAAAGTTTGGGGATGCGATGCTTATGTCAAGAAACTTCAACCTGAAAAGCTCGAACCCAAGTCGGAAAAATGTGTCTTCATAGGATACCCTAAGGAAACCATCAGGTATACCTTTTACTTAAGATCCGAGGGCAAGATCTTTGTTGCCAAGAACGGATCCTTTCTGGAAAAAGAGTTTCTCTCGAAAGGAGTAAGTGGGAGGAAAGTAGAACTCGATGAAGTACTACCTCTTGAACCGGAAAGTAGTGCAGCTCAGGAAAATGTTCCTGTGGTGCCTACACTGTCTGGAGAGGAAATTAATGATGATGATCAAGGTACTTCGAATCAAGTTGCTACTGAACTTCGTAGGCCCACAAGAACACGTTCCACACCAGAGTGGTATGGCAACCCTGTCCTGGAAATCATGTTGTTAGACAACGGTGCACCTTCGAACTATGAAGAAGCGATGGTGGGCCCAGATTCCAACAAATGGCTTGAAGCCATGCAATCCGAGATAGAATCCATGTATGAAAACAAAGTATGGACTTTGACAGACTTGCCCAATGATCGGCGAGCGATAGAAAAAAATGGATCTTTAAGAAGAAGACGGACGCGGATGGTAATATTACCATCTGTAAAGCTCGACTTGTCGCTAAAGGTTATCGGCAAGTTCAAGGGGTTGACTACGATGAGACTTTCTCTCCCGTAGCAAAGCTGAAGTCCGTCCGAATCATGTTAGCAATTGCCGCATACTATGATTATGAGATATGGCAGATGGAAGTCAAAACGGCATTCCTTAATGGCTATCTTAAGGAAGAATTGTATATGATGCAGCCGGAAGGTTTTGTTGATCCTAAGAATGCTAATAAAGTATGCAAGCTCCAGCGATCCATTTATGGGCTGGTGCAAGCATCTCGGAGTTGGAACATTCGCTTTGATGAGATGATCAAAGCGTTTGGGTTTATGCAGACTTATGGAGAAGCCTGCGTTTACAAGAAAGTGAGTGGGAGCTCTGTAGCATTTCTCATATTATATGTAGATGACATACTTTTGATGGGAAATGATATAGAACTTTTGGACAGCATTAAGGCCTACTTGAATAAATATTTTTCAATGAAGGACCTTGGAGAAGTTGCTTACATATTAGGCATCAAGATCTATAGGGATAGATCGAGACGCCTCATAGGTCTTTCACAAAGCACATACCTTGATAAGATATTGAAGAAGTTCAAAATGGATCAGTCCAAGAAAGGGTTCATGCCTATATTGCAAGGTGTGAGATTGAGCTCGGCTCAATGCCCGACCACGGCAAAAGATAAAGAAGAGATGAGTGTCATCCCCTATGCTTCGGCCATAGGATCTATTATGTATGCCATGCTGTGTACCAGACCTGATGTAAACCTTGCCGTGAGTTTGGTAGGAAGGTACCAAAGTAATCCTGGCAAGGAACACTGGTCAGCGGTCAAGAATATCCTGAAGTGCCTGAAAAGGACAAAGGACATGTTTCTCGTTTATGGAGGTAACAAAGAGCTCGTCGTAAAGGGTTACGTCGACGCTAGCTTCGACACAGATCTGGATGACTCTAAGTCACAAACCGGATACGTATATATGTTGAATCATGGAGCGGTAAGCTGGTGCAGTTGCAAGCAGAGCGTCGTGGCGGGATCTACATGTGAAGCGGAGTACATGGCAACCTCGGAGGCAGCGCATGAAGCAATATGGATGAAGGAGTTCATCACCGACCTAGGAGTCATACCCAATGCATTGGGGCCAATCACTATCTTCTGTGACAACACTGCAACTATTGCCCTTGCCAAGGAGCCCAGGTTTAACAAGAAGACCAGGCACATCAAGCGTCGTTTCAACTCCATCCGTGAAAATGTTCAAGATGGAGACATAGATATTTGCAAAGTACATACGGATCTGAATGTCGCAGATCCGTTGACTAAACCTCTTCCGCGAGCAAAACATGATCAACACCAGAACTCTATGGGTGTTCGATTCATCACAATGTAACTAGATTATTGACTCTAGTGCAAGTGGGAGACTGTTGGAAATATGCCCTAGAGGCAATAATAAAAGGATTATTATTATATTTCCTTGTTCGTGATAATTGTCTTTATTCATGCTATAATTGTATTATCCGGAAATCGTAATACACGTGTGAATACATAGACCACAATATGTCCCTAGTGAGCCTCTAGCTAACTAGCTCGTTGATCAACAGATAGTCATGGTTTCCTGACTATGGACATTGGATGTCGTTGATAACAGGATCACATCATTGGGAGAATGATGTGATGGACAAGACCCAATCCTAAGCATAGCACAAGATCGTGTAGTTCGTTTGCTAGAGCTTTTCCAATGTCAAGTATCTTTTCCTTAGACCATGAGATCGTGTAACTCCCGGATACCGTAGGAGTGCTTTGGGTGTACCAAACATCACAACGTAACTGGGTTACTATAAAGGCGCACTACAGGTATATCCGAAAGTGTCTGTTGGGTTGACACGGATCGAGACTGGGATTTGTCACTCCGTATGACGGAGAGGTATCTCTGGGCCCACTCGGTAATGCATCATCATAATGAGCTCAAAGTGACCAAGTGTCTGGTCACGGGATCATGCATTACGGTATGAGTAAAGTGACTTGCCGGTAACGAGACTGAACGAGGTATTGGGATACCGACAATCGAGTCTCGGGCAAGTAACATACCGATTGACAAAGGGAATTGTATACGTGGTTGCTTGAATCCTCGACATCGTGATTCATCCGATGAGATCATCGAGGAGCATGTGGGAGCCAACATGGGTATCCAGATCCTGATGTTGGTTATTGACTGGAGAGCCTTCTTGGTCATGTCTACGTGTCTCCCGAACCCGTAGGGTCTACACACTTAAGGTTAGGTGACGCTAGGGTTGTAGAGATATGAGTATGCAGCAAACCGAAAGTTTTTCGGAGTCCCGGATGAGATCTCAGACGTCACGAGGAGTTCCAGAATGGTCCGGAGGTAAAGAATTATATATAGGAAGTGTAGTTTCGGCCATCGGGAGAGTTTCGGGGGTCACCAGTATTGTACCGGGACCACCGGAAGGGTCCCGGGGGTCCACCGGGTGGGGCCACCTATCTCGGAGGGCCCCGTGGGCTGAAGTGGGGAGGGGACCAGCCCCTGGTGGGCTGGTGCGCCCCCCTTGGGCCACCCTGCGCCTAGGGTTGGAAACCCTAGGGTGGGGGGGCGCCTCCACTTGACTTGGGGGGCACTCCACCCCCTGGCCGCCGCCCTCCCTGGGAGATCTCATCTCCAGGGCCGGCCCCCCCTGGGGGCCTATATAAAGGAGGAGGGAGGGAGGGCAGCCGCAACCTGAAGTCTTGGCGCCTCCCTCTCCCCTTGCTATACCTCCTCCCGTAGTCGCTTGGCGAAGCCCTGCCGGAACTCTGCTGCATCCACCACCATGCCGTCATGCTGCTGGATCTTCATCAACCTCTCCTTCCCCCTTGCTGGATAAAGAAGGAGGAGACGTCACGCTGACTGTACGTGTGTTGAACGCAGAGGTGCCGTCCGTTCAGCGCTAGGATCTCCGGTGATTTGGATCACGACGAGTACGACTCCCTCAACCCCGTTCTCTTGAATGCTTCCGCTCGCGATTTACAAGGGTATGTAGATGCACTCCCCTCTCTCGTTGCTAGATGAACTCATAGATTGATCTTGGTGAATGTAGGAAATTTTTTATTTTATGCAACGTTCCCCAACGGTAAAATGGTGAGGATATGATTGAAATGGTCAAGGGCGTCCCATAGGAAACATCATATCATAATGTAAAATCAGCAAATGATGAGGGCATCTCTGCAACATCTACACCCATAAATACTACATTGTCTCAAGTTGCAGAGATACAAGGACCAATGACTAGAGCTCGCACGCGCCAACTCAAATATAGGTAGTTTCATTTCAAGGAAATCTTCCATGTATTGAGAGAATATGTTGTTTCCTAAGTTAGATATATTTGCATTACTTATGAATGAAGGACCTAGAATGGGCAAGCAAAAATATTTCTACTGAAGTATGATCAAGGAATGCAGAAGACAACAGGCGCACTAGAAGCAAAGATGAAGCTTCAAGCGATGATTTCAGAACATTGAAATCGCCATGATATCATATGAGAGGCATATTTTTGACCCAAAAAACATAGAACAATAGTTCTACTATATTGTTTTCACTAATAAAACTAGTATGATACTGTCAGGACCCCGACTCAATGCCACATCGATCTAGCATGTAACACCTCATATCACTTTGCGGCCTCACGCACGGTATTCCCACGGGTGTCGCCTTACCTTTCCCCGGGACCGTTTGCGCCTTTTGGCTCACGTATATGATGATGTCGCTAGCATCCATATGATAAAGAGCCCGGGCTGACATGACTAGTCGTAAACCCAAAGTGGCACAGACTTACAGGGACAGGCATCCATGACCCAGCATCGAACGTGTCGGTCATCAGCAAGTGGATCCGGGCTGTAGCACTGGGCTAGCAGGACTCCGGTGAACCGGGCTGTAGCGGGCTAACAGGACTCCGGTACTCAATGCGTGACATTTCCCCAAAGGGACAGACACAGGAACGAAGAAGGACACATGCCGGCCAGCCTAAGTGTTCCGAAGCAGTAGCAGGCTACCATGGCTCAGTGGAAACACTAGGAGACATTTCCCGGTAAGAGAGGCTACTAAGGATAAACAACTAGATAGTCAGATCCCACACATACCAATCATTTCAATCATACACACAATATGCTCGATATGTGCAAATACAACAAGGCATCACAACATGACTCTACGACACAAGTATTTATTCATTAGGCTCCGGGGAGCGAGATATTACAAACAGGGGTCTCACGACCCAACATTCAGAGCATACAAATCAAAGCACAAGCGGAAGCTATCATGTCTGAGTACAGACATCTATAAATGAAAAAGGCTTGAAAGCCTGACCATCTACCAAATCCTGCCGAGGCACAAGATCGTAGCTGAGGTAACAAGCTAAACGTCAAAGTCCACGCGGAACTACTAGCGAGACCGAAGTCTCTCTGCAAAAACATAAAATAGGCAAACGTGAGTACAAATGTACCCAGCAAGACTTACATCAGAACTAACTACATATGCTTCATTATCAACAAGGGGATGGTGGGGTTTAACTGCAGCAAGCCAGCTTTGACTCGGTGGCTATCCTAACTACGACTGCAAGCAACTCTTTTGAGGTGGCGCACACGAGTCCACATATTCACCATATCAATACACCACTATGGATCCGCTCCCGTCTCCCTACGAGAACGCCATCCATAGCACTCACGCTTATCTTGCGCATTTTAAAGTATCCACTTTCACTTGTCTATGAACTGATATAGGCAACCCAGAAGTCCTTTTCCGCGGACACGGCTATTCGAATAGATGATGTTAACCCTGCAGGGGTGTACTTCTTCACACACGCTCTCACCACTTACCGCCGTTTACACGACATGTACTCGGCAACCTTCAAGCGGAAGCCCAACGTGGGTGTCGGCCACGGCCTGCCTAAACACTCAAGTCTCTAGTCCAGGTTTATCGCCTATTCGGGTTCCATCCATGAGGAGATCCGGCCGGAGTTTCGCTCACAGCCCCAAACGATGTGAACAGGGTTCCGTGACACCAAACGGGCGCCCGGTATACCCGGCCACGTGCCTACCGCATCACAGCCCACCCCTACGGTCAGCGCTGCGCACGGCCTCCAGCATACTACAAACACCAGAAACTACTTGCAACTCCTGGACAGAGGACAAGGGTGATCAAGAAGCCGAGAGGGTCCATTGGTTTCGGGCCCAATGTGTGGTAGTAGCTGAATCATGGATCACAAACACAGAACTCAGTTCCTGAGGACGGCTGCAATGAGACAACCCACCATGTACTCCTACATGGCCTCTCACCGCTACCTTTACCAAATCGTGTTCACACACTTAGCTCACACACAGTAGGACATGTTCACACACCTCTGATTCATCCCCGATGAATCAGACCTGACTCAACTCTAAGCAGTAGCAGGCATGACAAACAAGCATGATGAGTAGGCACAACAGGGCTCAAACAACTCCTACTCATGCTAGTGGGTTTCATCTATTTACTGTGGCAATGACAGGTCATGCAAAGGATAAAGGGGTTCAGCTACCGCAGCAAGTAACAATATGATCGTTGTTGTCCTAATGCAGTAAAAGAGAGCAGGAGCGAGAGAGTGGGATTTTATCAGAATGAACAAGGGGGTTTTGCTTGCCTGGCACTTCTGAAGATAATATTGAGTCTTCATCAGTGTCAACGATCACAACGTCGGAACATCGTCTACCGGGAGGGAACAGATACCGGCAACAAAGAAGAACACAATCAATGCAATGCACAAAATGATGCATGCTATGACATGGCAATATGAATGTGTTTTGAGCTAATGCAACTAGCAACAGATTAAATGAAGTTGGTTTGAATACAAGATTCAAATTCAAACTCCATATGTGATTATTCAAATGCCATTTAATTGATTTGTGCTATACAGCAGCTATAAGTTGTTCTAACATGCATAAAAATGGTACAGATGGATTCCTTGAATTTTTCTGATAATTTTTCATATATAAATTATTTAATTTGGAGTTACGGTTGAATTACTATGAATTTTTGAAGTTTTGAACATTTTCTGAAATTTCCTGAATAATAATAAATCCAGAAATGAATTATGGCGTCAGCACCACGTCACTGTGACGTTAGCAGGGTCAACTGGGCTGGCTCGGGTCAAACCTGATGTGTGGGGCCACACGTCAGTGACATAGGACCTAATCCCGGTCAAACCCAGCGCTGACTGGGGTTTGACCAGGGGTGGGGCCCACAATCAGTGGCCTAGGGGGTTGGTTAGTGCGTCATTAGTGGCTGATGACAGCGCCACGTCACTGGCCACCGGAGTTCGGCCGGCGGCGACCCGAAACGCGGCGGAAGTTCACCGGGGTTGCGCTACGGGCGGCGGCTGGACGCGCGAAGGCCACCAGAAGGTAGCCCGTACACGGCCGCACCTAGCTAGCTGCACGAGGGGCCGCGGGGTGGCCGGAGACGACGGCGGCGAGCACTTCCACGGTGGCCGGAGTTCGGGCTGGGGCAGGGATGCGGCTGCAACGCTCGAGCGAGCAAACGGAGTGGAGAGGCATCCTCCTGGAGGCGCCAGGAGCGTGTTAGTGCCCCTGGTGCGAGCAGGAGAGGCTCGAGAACGCGGGCTCACCGGCCATGGCGGACGGCGGCCTCGGGTGACCTCGGGGCTACGGCTAGAGGGCGGGGGCAAGCAGGGGGGCAGAGGGGAAATGCTCAGGGGCTCACGGTGAGTTCGAAGAGAGGGTCGGCGTGCTCGGGGAGGCGACGGAGACGGCGAATCGGGCCGCCGATCTTCGATGCCCGTCGGTGAAGATGGCGGCAATGGCGTCACTGCAGGGCTCCTGGTGTTGCTTGGAGCGGTGGGGAGGAAGAGTAGGTCGAGGCAGAGCTTTGGGAGGCGTCGGGGAGACGAGGCGGTGGTTGTGGCCGCGGCGAACGGCGTCGGTGGCGACGGGGCTCCGCTCGGTGGAAGAGAGAGGGAGCCAGAGAAGGGGGGGAGAAGACACGGGGAGAGTGCGAGGCCTGGGAGGGTGCATGGCGTCGCGGACGGGGTCCAGGGCGACGAGAGGAAGCAGGAGGTGGCCAGGGGAAGCAGGAGGTGGCCGAGGCCTCTCGGGCGCGCGCCACGCCTCGGTCCTTCTGGCGAGGAGGAAGACGACAGGGGAAGTGGAGATGGGCTGGGCCGTGCTGCTGGGCCAGGTGGGCTACCAGGTGAGCGCCAGGTAGTCCTTCTCTCTCTTTCTATTTTTGTTTTTATTTATCTATTTTGTTCTGTGTTGTTTTAGTTTAGTAATATACTAAACCATTTTATAAAATCCTGAAAATAGTTATGTGGCTAGAGTTAAAATATACCAAACCACATAAAATGTTCCAGTAATTATTGGACATATATTATTTATATATCAAATATATATCCAATGCAAATAGCTATTTATTTAATTCAAAGGCCCAAAATAATTAACTCTGAGATACCAAAAATATTGTTTTGAGTTTTACCTCTTTGCAATATTTTCAGAGACTAAGAGGAACATTTTCTTGGACTTCTTTGAGGAGATTTTAATGTTGATCATTTTTAGAAGGTTTCTGAGGCTTTGAAAATTCCTCAATTCAAATTTCATTTGAATTAAAACATGATGCTCACATGAGGTCTAGCCTAGTGCATAACAGGACCAGGGATGTGACAACTCACCCCCACTAAACAGAAATCTCGTCCCGAGATTCAAGCGTAGGGTAAGGTGAAGGGGGAACGCAACTAGTACAATCTTCACGATCCAGGTTGCACTTCAACTGAACATTGATTTGTTCACCATCATTGTCTCGAAGTCTTTCTCTGAGAACTCCAACTAACATGACAAGAAGAGGGAAGGAAAACTCTAGAAGAATTAATCTTCTCAAAGAACGAACAACTCAGGATTAACTCACGGAATGGGACATAGCAACATCTCTCGAGCTGAGAGACGAAGCACACCTCTAGAGGAATGGAGTGGAACAGATGACGAAGGTTCACTAGGTAGACAACGATTCCACACCTAAGAAGGTGGTGAACGATTGTCAACGTAGCGAGGAGTTGAGTTGCCATGATACCTCAACGAGACATCCTGGAGGGGGGGGGGGTGATTCGTAGATATATCCCCTTAAGTGGCAAAAGAATTACCTTTGATTCAGGGATCATTGGAACTCTTAAAACCAGCCTAAGGCAATTCTCGAGCGATCGTTTGGAGGGGGTCGGTAGAATGGCATACTCGGACTTGGATGATGTGGATTACCTTGTTGAAGACAACGTAATGGATGAATTTTTGCTTATCACCGAAAATGGAAGAGAACCATGGTAGAATGGCACATTGGCGGTGCAAGCTGGGAACAAAATGCAAATGCTGGGAATGATTCTGGTAACTGGGGAAAGAACCCAACAATAGAGAGTGAATTCACTGTTTGAAAGGGTCATAGCATTGTCGAGGAAACTGAGAGGAATCCGAGTTAGTGCCGATGATAACACGTAGCGCTTGTGCGTGCTCTCAAGAACTTGAGCATTTCCACAATCATCAAGGTTTTATCAACAACCGCGTCAAGGGTGCTGACAACACAACATACTACCATGATGAATAGCGATGGACGATGCAGATGCAAAGGAGGGTAACACTTTCTCAGATTTCACCCTTGGCGGGGCCAAGGAGAATAAAATCTGGATGATCGACCGAGAGACATTTAGCACTCCGCCTCTAATGTTCTCCTTGATGTGCTAATGTATCCCATCCCATGGTTTGATATCTAGAACATCAAGTAAAAGGTTGGACTTCGGAACACAAAATCATAAGGCACAACTAGGGAGTAAATCCTACGAAGTCCTTATGGGAAGGTGGCCAACTTCTCCTATCAAGATACTACAATAATAGGTCTTTCGGCTGGGTGGTGCTGGCCACGACATCCACTTTACCAGTATCGAGGGACCAATATTATAGTTCTTGGGGAAATGTTCCAACCATCATATCTGCCTGAGATTCAGATCTAGTTGGTGTCAGGAAATTCCAGACTCATCAAGTCTAGAAAGAAAAAATGAAAGTTTGCAACACAAATCGACGAGATGACGTTGCGAGATTCTCGGGGAATGAACTACGATAGTAAGCTCCAAAACATGAGCTGGTTCTGCTACAAACATGTGAACACGTTGTCCCAGACAAGCGTGGCCACGTAGTAGTCTTATAATTAAACACTACCGAGTTCAGGTGGGGAACCATCATCGAGGATATCGAAGTCTTTACGCAAGTCCATGGATTAGATCCCAAGCATAGACTTCTTTTCCTTGAACAAGTCAATCAGTGGCTTAGTGTGCTGGGGACACATATAGAATGAAGGTTGCAAGCCTCCAGACTACAGAATACTTCGCACGTGTGCATGACTGATTTGGGATGATTCCAAAGGAAACAAAACAATCTTCCTTGAATTCATGGCGGCAACTTACACCAGATGCACATGAATTAGAGGAAGTCACTACTTTCATCCAAACATAGGCTTCATGAACGGAACACGAAGAAATGCTTACACAAGTTTCCAACACTAGGTTGATGTTCAACATGATTCATGGGGGAAGACAAAATGCTGCTGATGGGTTCAACAACAACTCATCGGAATTTCCATATCACTGGACTTCCACCATCATGTGAACACGGTGATAGCATTGGTCAGACCAAAGATGTAATGGTGTATGATCGAGGGATCAACCACGAGTAAGACAACATTACGAGCATCGTTGGTACTGATTTGGTTTGACGATAGCCCACACTCAAATCAAAGGATTGATAAGACCACAGGTCCAGCAACTGACCACAGGGACCAATCGATGAAGATATCATCTTTCTTCAACATACTCTACACAAGAATATCCCTTTGGAACGAACTAAGTTAGGCAAGCTTTTATCTTCCAATTCTCCAAGTTGTTGTCTAGCTTAACCAACTAGCTCAGGGATATCCAACACAGATTCTTGGAGAAAGGGTGGTTCACAAGAAACCAACTTGATCACGAGTTCAACATAACAGTCAGGAAACAACCCGGTAACACTTCCAAGAAGATATTTGGAAAGTCACGAACCACCGATATGTTACTAAGCTCGAGAACAATCTTGCTTTTCAGGGCAAGACGATATGATCAAATGAGCAAGGGATTGAAAGAAAATCCTAACTCAATGATCGAGGAGTGCACCAGAAATAGGGACTAGGTAGCACAATCAGTCTTAGGGTGACGATTCAATAATCAACACGCTAAGAATGAGGTTATCGTCCATTTAACTACCAAGCAACAGAGTTGCTAGCAGTATTGATTTCACAAGCCATGAGTCATTTGTCGGCATTCCGGTTACAATAACACAGGAACCGAGGAATGAACAATGATGGCAAGAAGTATCACTGTACCAAGAGTTCATAGGATGGTGTGCAATTCCTATAACAATCCCGATATAAAGATGGTAATACTCCAAGGTAGAGCAGAACAAAAGCTGGATTAGCAATTTGTTCTGCGGAGCACAACTTCTTTGACCCAATCCTGGATATGGAAGAGGTACTGGAGTTTGTTTCTCCTAGTCATTCCGCGATAGAATGGCTTGACGGACCACAAGAGTAATTGGCATCGATAAACGAACGCACACATACTCTTGACTATCAATTGATAGACGAAGGTCAGTAGACAACTAAAGAGGGACAACTCAAAGGAACATATAACTTTCTGAGTTGTGGATGCATAGATTAGTATGTCGAACCAAGTTCAACATAATTCTTCCGGATAACCCATGCAGAAAGGTAGAACTGGCAGAATCATAATATATAATGGAGAACTCATCAAGAGCACTCTTGTTGTCATCTTCTGGTTCAGAAGAACTCCTGCCAAGGATGGTTCATGGTAATTGGAAGAAGGATGTACCACGAACCTCGAGGACTATCACAAAGGTTACTAATATCCTAAAGGAACTAGCAAACACTATCAACATGAAGTAAGTAGAGTGAATCTCGAGTTCAAAACCCAGGAATAGAATACCTACTACTAAGTGGCATCACGGGATGCTTTCGAGAATAAAAGCCAGAATCATCACACTGGGACACAAAACATGGCTAGACTACTAGATGATCCCCTGAGACACCTAGGGTCATAATTAATAACTCCAGCATAAATGTCAAGGCAATAGAATACCTCAACTCAACAATTAGTGTGATTGAGCTGGCATAAAGGAACGTCGAAACCAGAGGGAAAGGATTTTGCAAATGCATCAGACTATTTAGAAACCTGGGATGACTCGGACAGCATAACGGCTGTAAATGCTCAGAAAAGATTTGAGACATTCACAAAATGGTGGCATAACCACTCAAAAGCACAATATCAAGGTTCGAGATCAACAATTAACATATGGAAGTAATAGGAACTGAAACGAGGCTTAAGTCCCACAATCTATAAGTCTACGGATTAGTAACACGTGATCCTGATAGAAAGAAGAGATAGCCTAGTTCTTAATCCCCGTAGAAGAGAAGATGATGACTCAGATCAGAAGGCCATGAGGTAAAAGGAGTAAAAAGAGCCTTACGTTCCATCCCACAATCAATTCCCTTATATAACTAAAGAATTTCTAGACTCAACTTCGACCAGTTTGGCTTGGTAATCCTACAGGCAGTCAAGCTCTGATACCAACGCTGTCAGGACCCCGACTCAATGCCACATCGATCTAGCATGTAACACCTCATATCACTTTGCGGCCTCACGCACGGTATTCCCACGGGTGTCGCCTTACCTTTCCCCGGGACCGTTTGGGCCTTTTGGCTCACGTATATGATGATGTCGCTAGCATCCATATGATAAAGAGCCCGGGCTGACATGACTAGTCGTAAACCCAAAATGGCACAGACTTACAGGGACAGGCATCCATGACCCAGCATCGAACGTGTCGGTCATCAGCAAGTGGGTCCGGGCTGTAGCACTGGGCTAGCAGGACTCCGGTAAACCGGGCTGTAGCGGGATAACAGGGCTCCGATACTCAATGCGTGACATTTCCCCAAAGGGACAGACACAGGAGCGAAGAAGGACACATGCCGGCCAGCCTAAGTGTTCCGAAGCAGTAGCAGGCTACCATGGCTCAATGGAAACACTAGGAGACATTTCCCGGTAAGAGAGGCTACTAAGGATAAACAACTAGATAGTCAGATCCCACACATACCAAGCATTTCAATCATACACACAATATGCTCGATATGTGCAAATACAACATGGCATCACAACATGACTCTACGACTCAAGTATTTATTCAATAGGCTCCGAGGAGCGAGATATTACAAACAGGGGTCTCACGACCCAACATTCAGAGCATACATATCAAAGCACAAGCGGAAGCTATCATGTCTGAGTACAGACATCTATAAATGAAAAAGGCTGAGAAGCCTGACTATCTACCAAATCCTGCCGAGGGCACAAGATCGTAGCTGAGGTAACAAGCTAAACGTCGAAGTCCACGCGGAACTACTAGCGAGACCGAAGTCTCTCTGCAAAAACATAAAATAGGCAAACGTGAGTACAAATGTACCCAGCAAGACTTACATCAGAACTAACTACATATGCATCATTATCAACAAGGGGATGGTGGGGTTTAACTGCAGCAAGCCAGCTTTGACTCGGTGGCTATCCTAACTACGACTGCAAGCAACTCTTTTGAGGTGGCGCACACGAGTCCACATATTCACCATATCAATACACCACTATGGATCCGCTCCCGTCTCCCTACGAGAACGCCATCCATAGCACTCACGCTTATCTTGCGCATTTTAAAGTATCCACTTTCACTTGTCTATGAACTGATATAGGCAACCCAGAAGTCCTTTTCCGCGGACACGGCTATTCGAATAGATGATGTTAACCCTGCAGGGGTGTACTTCTTCACACACGCTCTCACCACTTACCGCCGTTTACACGGCATGTACTCGGCAACCTTCAAGCGGAAGCCCAACGTGGGTGTCGGCCACGGCCTGCCTAAACACTCAAGTCTCTAGTCCAGGTTTATCGCCTATTCGGGTTCCATCCATGAGGAGATCCGGCCGGAGTTTCGCTCACAGCCCCAAACGATGTGAACAGGGTTCCGTGACACCAAACGGGCGCCCGGTATACCCGGCCACGTGCCTACCGCATCACAGCCCACCCCTACGGTCAGCACTACACACGACCTCCAGCATACTACAAACACCAGAAACTACTTGCAACTCCTGGACAGAGGACAAGGGTGATCAAGAAGCCGAGAGGGTCCATTGGTTTCGGGCCCAATGTGTGGTAGTAGCTGAATCATGGATCACAAACACAGAACTCAGTTCCTGAGGACGGCTGCAATGAGACAACCCACCATGTACTCCTACATGGCCTCTCACCGCTACCTTTACCAAATCGTATTCACATACTTAGCTCACACAGTAGGACATGTTCACACACCTCTAATTCATCCCCGATGAATCAGACCTGACTCAACTCTAAGTAGTAGCAGGCATGACAAACAAGCATGGATGAGTAGGTACAACAGGGCTCAAACAACTCCTACTCATGCTAGTGGGTTTCATCTATTTACGGTGGCAATGACAGGTCATGCAAAGGATAAAGGGGTTCAGCTACCGCAGCAAGTAACAAATATGTCGTTGTTGTCCTAATGCAGTAAAAGAGAGCAGGAGCGAGAGAGTGGGATTTTATCGGAATGAACAAGGGGGTTTTGCTTGCCTGGCACTTCTAAAGATAACATTGAGTCTTTATCAGTGTCAACGATCACAACGTCGGAACATCGTCTACCGGGAGGGAACAGATACCGGCAACAAAGAAGAACACAATCAATGCAATGCACAAAATGATGCATGCTATGACATGGCAATATGAATGTGTTTTGAGCTAATGCAACTAGCAACAGATTAAATGAAGTTGGTTTGAATACAAGATTCAAATTCAAACTCCATATGTGATTATTCAAATGCCATTTAATTGATTTGTGCTATACAGCAGCTATAAGTTGTTCTAACATGCATAAAAATGGTACAGATGGATTCCTTGAATTTTTCTGATAATTTTTCATATATAAATTATTTAATTTGGAGTTACGGTTGAATTACTATGAATTTTTGAAGTTTTGAACATTTTCTGAAATTTCCTGAATAATAATAAATCCAGAAATGAATTATGGCGTCAGCACCACGTCACTGTGACGTTAGCAGGGTCAACTGGGCTGGCTCGGGTCAAACCTGACGTGTGGGGCCACACGTCAGTGACATAGGACCTAATCCCGGTCAAACCCAGCGCTGACTGGGGTTTGACCAGGGGTGGGGCCCACAGTCAGTGGCCTAGGGGGTTGGTTAGTGCGTCATTAGTGGCTAATGACAGCGCCACGTCACTGGCCACCGGAGTTCGGCCGGCGGCGACCCGAAACGCGGCGGAAGTTCACCGGGGTTGCGCTACGGGCGGCGGCTGGACGCGCGAAGGCCACCAGAAGGTAGCCCGTACACGGCCGCACCTAGCTGGCTGCACGAGGGGCCGCGGGGTGGCCGGAGACGACGGCGGCGAGCACTTCCGCGGTGGCCGGAGTTCGGGCTGGGGCAGGGACGCGGCTGCAGCGCTCGAGCGAACAAACGGAGTGGAGAGGCATCCTCCTGGAGGCGCCAGGAGCGTGTTAGTGCCCCTGGTGCGAGCAGGAGAGGCTCGGGAACGCGGGCTCGCCGGCCATGGCGGACGGCGGCCTCGGGTGACCTCGGGGCTACGGCTAGAGGGCGGGGGCAAGCAGGGGGGCAGAGGGGAAATGCTCAGGGGCTCACGGTGAGTTCGAAGAGAGGGTCGGCGTGCTCGGGGAGGCGACGGAGACGGCGAATCGGGCCGGCGATCTTCGATGCCCGTCGGTGAAGATGGCGGCAATGGCATCACTGCAGGGCTCCTGGTGTTGCTTGGAGCGGTGGGGAGGAAGAGTAGGTCGAGGCAGAGCTTTGGGAGGCGTCGGGGATACGAGGCGGTGGTTGTGGCCGCGGCGAACGGCGTCGGTGGCGACGGGGCTCCGCTCGGTGGAAGAGAGAGGGAGCCAGAGAAGGGGGGGGGGGAGAAGGCACGGGGAGAGTGCGAGGCCTGGGAGGGTGCGTGGCGTCGCGGACGGGGTCCAGGGCGACGAGAGGAAGCAGGAGGTGGCCAGGGGAAGCAGGAGGTGGCCGAGGCCTCTCGGGCGCGCGCCACGCCTCGGTCCTTCTGGCGAGGAGGAAGACGACAGGGGAAGTGGAGATGGGCTGGGCCGTGCTGCTGGGCCAGGTGGGCTACCAGGTGAGCGCCAGGTAGTCCTTCTCTCTCTTTCTATTTTTGTTTTTATTTATCTATTTTGTTCTGTGTTGTTTTAGTTTAGTAATATACTAAACCATTTTATAAAATCCTGAAAATAGTTATGTGGCTAGAGTTAAAATATACCAAACCACAAAAAATGTTCCAGTAATTATTGGACATATATTATTTATATATCAAATATATATCCAATGCAAATAGCTATTTATTTAATTCAAAGGCCCAAAATAATTAACTCTGAGATACCAAAAATATTGTTTTGAGTTTTACCTCTTTGCAATATTTTCAGAGACTAAGAGGAACATTTTCTTGGACTTCTTTGAGGAGATTTTAATGTTGATCATTTTTAGAAGGTTTCTGAGGCTTTGAAAATTTCTCAATTCAAATTTCATTTGAATTAAAACATGATGCTCACATGAGGTCTAGCCTAGTGCATAACAGGACCAGGGATGTGATAGATACAAGGGGGAGGAGTAAAGGTACAAAAGAAAGCAAGAGCTACCCAAAGGGGTCAACCAATTCCTTCTCTAGGGAAAAATTCGTATAACTTATAGATTATTTGCTAACCACCGCAGGAAGGCCTTTGTAAATTTATCGTTGATCTTGAATTGGAGAAACTTGAGGTCTTTCTTAAAGTAGAATCTCCAGGCATGGGTGGAAGGTTTTTTCCTCATAAGATTAGTCCATTGCACTGAGTCCAGATATTCCAGCATCCTAGGATCATAATTTCTGCACTGAAGCTTTTGGCAAGTGGATCTCTGCTAACATAGCTTCTTCATAAATAGATATGCCTCTGTTTTTGTTTGGAATTAAGTAGTGCCAGCATTTTTGAGAAAACTTGCAATCCCAAAGCAGATGAAGTGGGGCTTCCTGTGCATTCTGAGAACAATTAGGGCAGTATGGGTTTTCTAGTTGCATCCCTTCTCTTTTCGGTAAAGATCTGGTATTGATTCTGCAATGAGCAACTACCCGAAGAAAATGTTATGCTTTAATCTATTGGAGCTATTCCAGATCCATTTGAAGATAGGGTTACCATCCATTTCTCCCATCAGGTGCTTGTACATCTTCATGGAAGAGTAAGCCGAGTTATGGACATTGTAGATCCACTTGTCCTTTTTAGAATCATCTAGTACATGTAGGATAGTCTGAAGCTCAATAAATTGATCAAAAGCTTGGGCTAAAAGTGGCATGTGGAAGTTATCAAACAAGTCATCTAGATCACAAAAGTTCCTGATGGTTTGTGTGTCATCAATAGCAAAAGAGTGGAGTTCTAGGTATTTATGTTGGAAAGTTTCTCTAGCCCATTTATCTTTCCAGATCAAGATGGAGCTTCCTACTAGTTGTGAGTTGCGTCGGGATTTCCTCGAAGAGGAGGGGATGATGCAGTATAGTAGAGATAAGTATTTCCCTCAGTTATGAAACCAAGGTTATCAATCTAGTACGAGAACCAATCAACACTATGTAAACAACACCTGCACACAAACAACAAATACTTGCAACCCAACGCATAGTGGGGTTGTCAATCGCTTGACGGTGTTGAGAAAGATTAAATTGTATGGGTAATGATAAATAGATCTAACAAAAATACAAAATAAAATAAACAAAAGAAAAATGCAGCAAGGTATTTTTGGTTTTAATATATGATAGAGAATAGACTCGGGGGTCGTAGATTTCGCTAGAGGCTTCTCTCGAGAAAATAGCATACGGTGGGTAAACAAATTACTGTTGGGCAATTGATATAAAAGCAAATAATTATGACAATATCCAAGGTAATGATCTTGTATATAGGCATCACGTCCAAGATTAGTAGACAGACTCGTGCCTGCATCTACTACTATTACTCCACACATCGACGGCTATCCAGCATGCATCTAGTGTATTAAGTTCATGAAAGAATGGAGTAATGCCTTAAGAAAGATGACATGATGTAGACAAGATAAACTCACATATGAATAAACCCCATCTTGTTACCCTTAACAGAAATAATACATGTGTGTCATGTCTCTTTCTGTCACTGAGGTTGAGTACCGCAAGATCGAACCCATCAAAAAGCACATCTTCCCATGGTAAGAAAAATTAATCTAGTCAGCCAAACTAAATCAATAAATCCGAGAAGAAATACGATGCAATACAAATAATGCATAAAAGAGTTCAGAGAAAACCCAAATAATATTCATGGATAGATCAGATCATAAACTCACAATTCATCAGATCCCAACAAACACACCACAAAGAACATCGAGGAGAACATTGTATTGAAGATCAGAAAGAGAGAAGAAGCCATATGGCTACTAATTACAGGCCCGTAGGTTTGTGGTAAACTACTCACGCATCATCGGAGGGGCAGCAAGGATGATGAAGAACCCCTCCATGATTGCTGCCCCCTCCGGCAGAGTGCCGAAAAAGGCCTCTAGATTGGATCTCGTGGTTTTGGAACTTGTGGCGGCGGAAAGAGTATTCATCGACTCCACTAGGGTTTTTGGGAGTTTAGAGGATTTATAGAGGCAGAGGTAGGTCAAAATGATGCTCATGGGCCCC
The DNA here is from genome assembly GCF_018294505.1 of Triticum aestivum. NCBI lineage: Eukaryota > Viridiplantae > Streptophyta > Magnoliopsida > Poales > Poaceae > Triticum > Triticum aestivum. The sequence goes on from NC_057807.1 coordinate 372,621,924, forward strand.
ACTACCCACCAGGGTGCGTCTGGGGCCTCTGGCACGCCATGGTGCCTAGTGGGCCCCCCTTTCATCTTCTGGTTCCCTCCCGAAGCTTTCAGGGTCCCTTATCACCAGAAAAAAAATCTCCAAAAAGTTTTGTGGCCTTTAGACTTCGTTTGGTATTGATATTCTGCAAAGCAAAAAACAAGGAAAAAACAGCATCTCGCACTTGGCACTAAGTTAATAGGTTAGTTCCAAAAAAATGATATAAAGTTGATTGTAAATGTATATAAAACATCTAAGATTGATAATATAACAGCATGGAATAATGAAAAATTATAGATACGTTGGAGACGTATCACTTCCTGATATGGCAGAGCAGGTAGTAGCTTCTTTGAATTGGAAAAATAGGACCAAATGATCTCTCCACCAAAAGGATCCCTCAATTTTATCCATACGGACAATTGTTTGATAATATTTTTCCCAGATCAACTGAATCCAAGCCACTTCCTCTTTGTTTAGGAATTTTTATAGATTCTTCATCAGCAAAGCTTTATTGTCTACTGAAACATCCAGAATCCCTATCCCCCCATGTAGTTTAGGCTTGCACACTTTGTTCCAAGCAATGAGAGAAGTGCATATGTCATACCATATTTTCTCCTAAAGAAGTTTCTTAGATATTTGTTGACTTGTCCAATAACTCCAGGTGGTAGGGCCAAGGTGTGCATGAAAAAATAGGCATAGAGGAGAACACTGATTTTATCAACATAAATTTTTCATCATATGATAGAAGGGTGGAACATCCAAAGAGCCTTCTTTCAATTCTTTGCATTATAGGATGGAAGTTCTCAATCTGGAGTGTGGAGGTGCTCATGGGGAGGCCCAAATAAGTAAATGGAACGTTGCCTTGTTTACATCCAGAATTTCCAGCAAAGAGGGCAACACATTATTCAGTGACATTAACTGGGACGAGTACGGATTTACTATAGTTGACTTTGAGTCTAGTGTAATCTGCATAGTGCAGTATCAGGTTTTTTACTTGTCTCAGCTGGGAGTGCTCAATAGGGAAGATTAATATGGTGTCATCAGCATATTGGATTACTGGGACTTGTGGGCACAAATGGTTGATCAGTGGAGACTGGATGAGTTGTTGTTGCATGGCTTCATTTAGGACTGATTGGAGTAAATATGATGCAATAACAAATAACAAAGGTGAAAGAGGATCACCCTGTATCACTTCCCTTTTGCGATGAATTTTTTTGCCAGGAACCCCATTGAAAAGTATAGAGGATGTTTCAGAGGAGAAATCATGTGGATCCATTGGATCAATGATGGTCTTATATGCATCAAAAGCCTTTTCAAAGTCCACTTTAAGGCGGTACCATAGGCTTTTTCGGCTGATGGCATTGGTGCAGATATTCAAAGGCTCAAGCCAGACAATCTTGGATTGTTTTTAATGAATCCATGCTGATTAACATGCATCATCTTTAGAATAAGAGGCTGGAGTCTATTGTCCAATATTTGTTGTGATGATTTTGATTGAGCAATTTGGCAGAGAAATAGGCCTAAAATCACTTGCAGTAACACAGGCCCGGGCCGACAGGAGTGCAACTTGTGCACTCGCACAGGGCCTCCACTTGCTAGGGCCCCCTGATTTTTAAAACAACGCAGAAGCTGGCCCTATTGCATGGTGAGGGAGTTCCGGACTAGGGGATGTCCGGATAGCCGAACTATCATCATGACCGGACTCCAAGACTATGAAGATAGAAGATTGAAGACTTCGTCCCGTGTCCGGATGGGACTTTCCTTGGCGTGGAAGGCAAGCTTGGCGATACGGATATGTAGATCTCCTACCATTGTAACCGACTCTGTGTAACCCTAGCCCTCTCCGGTGTCTATATAAACCGGATGGCTTTAGTCCTTAGGACGAACAACAATCATACCATAGGCTAGCTTCTAGGGTTTAGCCTCCTTGATCTCGTGGTAGATCCACTCTTGTAACACACATCATCAATATTAATCAAGCAGGACGTAGGGTTTTACCTCCATCAAGAGGGCCCGAACCTGCGTAAAACATCGTGTCCCTTGTCTCCTGTTACCATCCGCCTAGACGCGCAGTTCAGGACCCCCTACCCGAGATCCGCCGGTTTTGACACCGACATTGGTGCTTTCATTGAGAGTTCCTCTGTGTCGTCACCGATAGGCTCGATGGCTTCTTTGACCATCATCAACGACGCAGTCCAGGGTGAGACCTTTCTCCCCGGACAGATCTTCGTATTCGGCGGCTTCGCACTGCGGGCAAATTCGCTTGGCCATCTGGAGCAGATCGAAAGCTACGCCCCTGGCCGTCAGGTCAGGTTTGGAAGTTTGAACTTCACGACTGACATCCACGGGGACTTGATCCTCGATGGATTCGAGCCACAGCCGAGCGTGCCGCACTGTCACGGCGAGCATGATTTAGCCCTATAGCCGAACAGTACCCTGGAGGCCACACTTGAACTCGCTCCGATCTTCAATTCGGAGCCGGCTGCGCAGATCAAGGACGGATGGCTAGACACCGCCTCGGGGGCTGCAACCTCTACGGCAATAGAGCCGAACACTGACCTTGTCCCTCATAAAGCTCGTGACTCCAAGGTGCCGGACTCCTTGCCGGACTCCGAATCTCCCGCGCCCCCTCCGATCGAATCCGATCGGGCGCCGATCATGGAGTTCACCGCAGCGGACATCTTTCAACTCTCACCTTTTGGCGACATCTTGAGTTCGCTAAGGTATCTCTCGTTATCAGGAGAGCCCTGGCCGGACTGCGGTCAGGACGGTTGGGATGCGGACGACGAAGAAATTCAAAGCCCACCCACCACCCACTTGGTAGCCGCTGTCGACAATCTAACCGACATGCTAAACTATGACTCCGAAGACATCGACGGTATGGACGACGATGCTGGAGACGACCAAGAACCAGCGCCTAAAGGGCACGGGAAAGCCACCCCAACTCATGACGTATACATGATGGATACACCAAAAGGAAGCGATAATGAGGAAAAACGGGACGTGGCGAAGGACAACTCCCCCAACAAACAACCAAAGCGGCGACGCAAGCGCCGCCCGAAGACCGGCATCGATAAAAACGGCACCCATACGGACCCGGCCCTAGAGCAGGGCGAAGCAGTGGACGACGCACATGTCAACAAGCAGCCAGCCGGACATGAACTGGACAAGCAACCCATCCCCGGCGAAGATGATCTCACATCACCAGAGCATATGAATCTTCATAAAAGGCTCGTCGCCACTGCAAGAAGTTTGAAGAAGCAAAAGCGGAAGCTCAAAACAGCGGAGGACGCACTCAGAATGAGATGGAGCAAAGTACTCAACAGCGCAGATAAACATGGCGCTAGTCACCAGACAAAGAGCTACCCGAAGCGCAAGTTGTTGCCCGAATTTGACGAGGAGGCCTTAGAGCCCCCGCAGTCAAAAAAGAAAGAAGCCGCCTGGCCGGATAGACGACCAGATGACAGGCCAAGAGCAACAAGGGGCGCCGCACACAAGCCGGCACACGATCAGCATAAAGATCCTCGGAAAAGGGACGACCCAGTCAGATCTATTTATGGGCCAAAAAAGAAGACTCCAGGAAGCAACATAACCCGCCGAGCATTCAAAGACAACGGCACACCCAAATACAGGGGCGCCGCACACCCACTATGTTTCACCGATGAGGTACTGGATCATGGATTTCCAGCGGGATTCAAACCCGTAAACATAGAAGCATATGACGGAACAACAGACCCCGGAGTCTGGATTGAGGATTACATCCTACACATACATATGGCCAGAGGAGACGATCTCCATGCCATAAAATACCTACCCCTCAAGCTCAAAGGGCCAGCTCGGCATTGGCTTAAAAGCCTCCCAGAAAATACCATTGGAAGTTGGGAAGAGCTTGAGGATGCGTTTCGAGCAAACTTTCAGGGGACCTATGTCCGCCCTCCGGATGCAGACGATTTAAGTCACATAACTCAACAGCCCGGAGAGTCAGCACGCAAATTCTGGAACAGGTTCCTCACTAAAAAGAACCAAATAGTAGACTGTCCGGACGCTGAAGCCTTAGCAGCCTTTAAACACAACGTCCGAGACGAATGGCTTGCCAGACACCTCGCCCAGGAAAAACCAAGAACAATGGCCGCACTAACAAGCCTCATGACCCGCTTTTGCGCGGGGGAAGACAGCTGGCTGGCTAGATGCAGCACCAGCGACCCGAGTACATCCGAAGTTAGGGATGGAAATGGGAAATCACGGCGCAGAAAAGATCAGCGCCGGAATAAGGAAAATGGCCCGAATAGTACGGCGGTCAACGCCGGATTCAAAAGCTCTCGGCCAAACAACAAAACACTGCCCCTCAAGGACAACAGTGACGAGCTATCCAACCTAAACAAGATTCTGGATAGACTATGTAAAATACATGGCACCTCCGGGAAGCCTGCAAACCATACCCACAGAGATTGTTGGGTCTTCAAACAGTCTGGCCGACTTAATGCCGAACACAAAGGGCTCGACACACCAAGCGAAAGTGACGAAACCCAAAAGAAGCAATCCGGAAAACAGAAGACTTTCCCACTAGAAGTCAAAACAGTGAACTCACTTCATGTGATAACACGAAAAGACAGTGCGACACCTGCTATACCAGGACACCGCCCGCAGCATGGGGATAGACCCTACCAAAATTCGCCGTAGCAGCACTTCCTTCAAAGGAGTGACGCCAGGCCTTTAAGCCAATTATACAGGCTCGGTACCACCAGAGGTTGTGTTCGGCTCATCCGACAACCTCCGTCGCGAAAAGCTCACTCTACATCGCCCCATTCAAACAGTAGCCCTTAAGCACTATCAGGGCGCGCAGCTATCGCCAGCCCTAATGCAATACCACATTATGCGTTTTTTACGCTTAAGAATGCCCGGTCAATGTGGCATGATTTCATTAAAAAGTAACTCCGCATGTTCCTTGACCACGGAGAACGTGAGACTGCTTCAACAGCCACACACTAATCAGACCTTGCAGGTCAAAGCCCCTAAAAACAGGTCATTCGGACCTCGGACATGGTTAGGCGAGTCCGGCGTAACTAAACAAGGGGCTTCCCAGCCGCATACCCCCTTCATAAGGGGCCGCGTGTATAAATGATGAGAGCCAATAAAGCTCAACTTTCCTCATTTTATTCTATTTTAATACAACTTCTGCACGATATTTCTTGGAAACTAAGTCCTTCTCTTTTTCAGATGAAGCACGTGCTACACCCATCCAGGATACAGCACAACGGAGACACAGGCGCAGACGTGCAGCAGGGACCCGTTGCAAGGATTCTTTTCAGATTAAGACCCTGCGTAAACCTTTATTACTGTCTCTTGTTGACACACATCCCCCGGTTCCCCACCATACCCGAGGAGGAGGCTGGCGTTTTGGCATCGGCCGCGTCAGAAGTTCCCGCCTGTACCTTGACACAAGGGGCTTAGGGCATTGTTCTGCCCGGTATCATAAAGACCAAACACCTCAGGGAGTGTTCGGCGTCTCGAGTTAGGCCTTATATGCATCAGCTCCGAATCATGTCTTTGGTCAAATGTTGGGTTTGCCTGGCTCCTGTGTTTTGTTGCCTTATGTTCCTCATCATCGGCTAACGCGGCACCAGGAGAACTACTACGATTGTTCCCCGGTTCGGCCGGGCGAGCACCTCAGTAGAGAAAGCCGAAAACTGACTGTCATGATATAGCGAGAGACTGGTCAACCACTCGATCGACCATTGGAATGTTTAGAATTCCTCCGCTTTGACGAAGGACCGCTTCCCGGTCAGGCACATACGCGCCCCAAGTTCGGGGAGAGGGTGCCACCAGGGGCTATATAGTAGCCCCACATTCGAGCTCCTATGGCTAAGTGAAAGTGATAAAGCATTATAGTCCGGTTGCCTAGTTTGCTATGCTATCACCTCCTTAAAAGGACCAAGACGTTGGATTAAGTGTGAAAAAGCGCTTTTCTTTTTGCAAACACCCCCGCACCATGTGCGTGGGGGCTGAAGCCAAAGACTGCCATCTTTCAGATTATACATACATATACGGCCGCACAGGAGATAGTTCAATACTTGAACACACAAGTATAAAAAGTCATTGCATTATAAATATAATCTCAGAAATCATACATGTCATTCAAACATAACATCTTTCGAGCACTGCGACTCTATTATACGAGCGCCCGGCAGGACTTCCTCAAAATAGTGCTCGGTGGGGAATCGGCTTTTGTCCGAACCCCGGGATGCAACAGCGGTGGCATCCATCTCCGCCCAGTATGTCTTACCATGGGCGAGAGCCATCCGTGCACCTTCTATGCATGCCGACCGCTTCATCGCCCCAATATGCGGCACCGCCCCAAGGAATTGCTGCAACAAGCCAAAATAACTATTCGGCTTGGGCCTTTTTGGACACAGATGAGCGACCACATCCGTCATGGCTAGTCCGGACAATCTATTCAGCTCAGCCCGCTCAACCAGCCGATCACTCAACGGAAGTGGATGCTCCGGACTATGGAATTGAGACCAGAAAAGCTCTTCCATTTCATGATCCTCCTGGCTTCGAAAGTGCACGACTGCGTCCGCCGCACTCGCCGCCAAGTCCAGATAAGGATCCTCCGCACCGTACAATCGGCCCAGCTAAGCATACTTCGGATCCGTGAACTTCCTACGCAGCATAAAGGGCTTTCCAGCCACAATGTCTCCGACCTGACGCAGTTCCTCCTTCATAGCCCGCATCGCACTACGGGCATCCTTGGCTTCGGCGTCGGCCTTCTTCAGGTCCTCTTGCTCCGCTCGGCGTTCTCCTTCAAGAACCTCCAGGCGGTCAGTAGCAACTTTTAATTTCGTGGCCATTCCGGCCATCTCCTCCCTGCTTCGGCAGTGAGCAGCCTTCTCGGCTTCTAGCTCTTCCGCTGCCTTCGAGGCAGCCGCCTCGCTCTTTATGTCTTGCTCCTTGGCCCGAGCAAGTTCTGCTCGAAGGCCTTCCACAGCAGCAGCACTATCTGCATCAGGCATACAAATCGTAAGGAATGGGCGTCAGCTCCCTTACCAGGCGACCGTAGAGCAACCACATACCTTGTGACTCATCGAGTCGTTTATTGACCAGCGAGATGTCCGCATCCGCAACATCGAGTTGCCTCTTCAGCTCGGCAAATCCTTCAGTCTGGCTAGCCACCGAATGTTCCGCCACCTGCATAGGAAAGGAGACAGTTTATAACTGAGATTATGATCCTCGGCACGCTGCCGCTTTCGACAGCATACCAAGTCTCAGGGGCTACTATCTATACAGGGCGCACTCCATGTGCAAAACTGTCAAAAGGTATGTCATTTTTTGCGTACCTCAAATCCCATCAGCAAACTTCCGACGGCCTCACCCAACCCGCTTTCGGCGGACGAGATCCTTTCAATCACCATACCCATTAATGTGCGGTGATCTTCTGAGATGGACACCCTCTTAAGCAAATCCTGCAGCTCCACCGGCCGTACTCCAATGGGTGCCGAACTCTCTGGCCCTGCCGGACTCGGGGAGACCCTCCGCGACGACACCTCAGGGTCGTCCGCCCCGCGCGATGGGGCGGCAGATGGAGGCGTTTCGCTCTCCATCATCTCCGGACGAAGGTCTCCCGAAGATGAGCTGTGCTGAGATGGGCTGAGGTCTGAACTACAAGGTGAAAACTTAGGTTACCCTTAGAAATTAAACAGGGATGTCCACTATTACAAAATTCCCCCTTTTACAAAATTCCTCCGAGGAGACAGTTCGGCCGGGGCTCTTCCCGGCCCGGGACCTTCCGGTATAGATTTCTTTCCCCGCTTTGAGGCCTTGGCCTCCGGGTCTTCGGAAGTGGTCCTCTTCTCCCCCTGGAAGGAGGGATCCTCGATTCCTCCCTTACTAAAAGCCTCCGTGGCGGAGGTGGTAGGTCCCCTGTGCCCTTCTTCGCCCTCCTCCGAAGGTGCCACCTCTAACATTTTGATTAACACAGGATCCTGCGTGGTCTCAGGGAGGGGGCCCGGACACCATATCAGTTTTGCTTGCGCTATCCACTCCTGTCCAAGGGATAGCTGGTTAAAAGGCAAGCCCACAGTAGATAAATGGACGATGTGTCCGGACACAGGGCTACTTACTTGAGTATCCGGGCGATTGCAGCTTAGGCCAGCATCCTCGGTCAATTCCGGACGCATCTCTTGCGATCCGAAGAACAGTTCGTACATCTCCGTGGGTGTCAAACCCATGAAATGTTGAAGAGCTCGTGGCCCCTCCGGATTAAATTCCCACAGGCGGAGGGGGCGACGTTTGCAGGGCAGTAGGCGCCGGATCAACATAACATGTACCACTACGGCCAGATTGATCTCTCTTTCTTGGAGGCCTTGAATCCGGTCCTGCAACAGGGGAACGTCCTTGGACGGCCCTCAGTCACGCCCCTTGTTGACCCGTGACGTCAGCCGTTGTGGAGGGCCCGAGCGGAAGACGGGCGGCAGCCTCTGCCTGCTGCCCCTGGGAGCGGTGATATAGAACCACTCCTGTTGCCACAAGCCGAGCTCCTCCTGAAAAGAGCCCTCGAGCCATGGAGCGTCGGCCGTCTTACTTATAACCGCCCCACCGCACTCTGCCTGACGCCCCTCAATCATCTTCGGCTCCACGTCGAAGGTTTTGAGCCACAAGCCGAAGTGAGGGGTAGTGCGGAGGAAGGCTTCGCAGACGACAATGAATGATGAGATGTGGAGGATAGACTCCGGAGCCAAGTCATGGAATTCCAGCCCATAGTAAAACATGAGCCCCCTCACGAAGGGATCCGTCGGGAAGCCTAAACCCCAACGGAGGTGAGACACGAACACGACGCTCTCACGAAGCTCGAGAGTGGGAATAACTTGCCCTCGGGCAGGCAGCCTATGCGAAATCTCGTAGGTTAAGTACCTGGCGTCTCTTAGCTTTAGCACGTCCTCTTCCGTGACGGAGGAGGGCATCCACCGGCCTCGTAGATCGGGGTTGGACATTGTCGAAGATCAAAGGTACCCAAATATGGAGCCATAGGTGTTGGAACCCAGGGCGAGGGGCAGATTCGATAGAGGATTGAAGGAAAAGAACAGGCCTTGGTCTCGTTATAAACAGGGAGAATACCAAGAGCCATCCCCGTGACCGTTTGGAACCCGCCTTCGATGGAGGGGGTGTGGCAACGGGCGCGGTTGGGTTACCCACGTCCGTATTGATGGGAATCCCGGAATAAGGGGAACATGATCTCTGCTTCGACAAGACATGCCAAGGAAACCGCCTCGCTAAACGCGCGGAGGTGGAACAATAAAAACAATTCGAGTAAAGGCTTGGTAATGGTGTGACGTCACGCCACAAAATACGTCAGCAGATTGAACTTGCGTAATATTATTCTCTCTACGGTGGTATGTGGAATTTATTTTGCAGAGCCGGACACTATCCTGGTGTTCACAATCTTCTATAAATTATTCGGAGGAAGAACCCGCCTTGCAATGCCGAAGACAACATGCGCGCCGGACTTATCGTCATTGAAGCCTGGTTCAGGGGCTACTGAGGGAGTTCCGGACTAGGGGGTGTCCGGATAGCCGAACTATCATCATCGACCGGACTCCAAGACTATGAAGATAGAAGATTGAAGACTTCGTCCCGTGTCCGGATGGGACTTTCCTTGGCATGGAAGGCAAGCTTGGCGATACGGATATGTAGATCTCCTACCATTGTAACCGACTTTGTGTAACCCTAGCCCTCTCCGGTGTCTATATAAACCGGATGGCTTTAGTCCTTAGGACGAACAACAATCATACCATAGGCTAGCTTCTAGGGTTTAGCCTCCTTGATCTCGTGGTAGATCCACTCTTGTAACACACATCATCAATATTAATCAAGCAGGACGTAGGGTTTTACCTCCATCAAGAGGGCCCGAACCTGGGTAAAACATCGTGTCCCTTGTCTCCTATTACCATCCGCCTGGACGCACAGTTCGGGACCCCCTACCCGAGATCCGCCGGTTTTGACACCGACACATGGCATTGTTGGTTGTTCTAAATGTTTTAAACGAAGTTGGTTGCTCCAATTAATTAATTCGGCTGGGACTGGGCCCCTTGGCTGCACACACCACTCGATCCTCCAATCGCTATGTTCGGTCGTTCGTCTCTCAAGCAGAGGAGCCGCTCGATCCAGGCTGCGTCTGCGTCTCTTCGTCCGCAACACCAACGACTCTAGGAAGGACTCGAGCGATTTGCTTCGGCAAATGATGGAAATTCAGCCAAGGAACGGTGAATCTTGCTGTGAATTCAACAAATATTCTTTTATTTTCATCTTTTTAGTTTTGACTTTTGAATTTTGAGTTTTACCAATACATTGTAGTTAATTTTATTATTTTTGTCTCTTGTATGTACATTAGATGTTTAAGTGTTCCAAGATCTATGTCATTTTTCATTGAAAATAATAACCTAGTTACAGAAAAGCGCAAGGGAAAACTAAAGAACAGAGGATCTAACTAAATCTCAAAAAAGACTATGCAACAAAGCCTGGAATGTATTTCAAAAAAAGTGTTGAATGTATAAGATTCTTGAACCATCCGATTGCTATGTCACACAGTATGACTGATACATTATTATCAATTCATTTTTCTATTATATAATAATAGGCCCCGATTTAGAGTTTAGAAAAGGGCCTCCGATTTTGCGGGCCCGGCCCTGCAGTACATGATTAACTCTTTTGGGAATTAGGGTAATAAAGGATGCATTGATACTCTATAGTGGAATACTTCCAATATGAAAAATCTTCAATGAGCTTGTAAAAGTCAAAAGATATAATATCCCAATAGGCTTCAATAAAATCTCCATTAAATCCATCTACCCCAAGTGCTTTATCTGATGTCAGTTGCTTTACCACATTATCAATTTCTTCTTTAGAAAAAGGTGCTTCTAAAGCATGCAAATTATCCAGCTTGTGAATAAGAGTTGGTAACTGCAACAGATTGGAGGTTTGTGAAGATTGTCCAAGTCTGGTCTTGAAGGCTGACCAAAGCAAGCATCTTTAGGAGCATGCTTAGTGTGCTCATTACCCAAATCATCTTGCTAGACATGAATGTAGTTATTTCTAAATTTAATGGAGGCTTGGCTTAAATTTTTTTGAATTCTCATCCCCAAATTTGACCCATGTGATAGTAGCTCTCTGCTTCCAATAAATCCTTTGAAATTAAAGAATTTTAAGAAGATGTTCTTTCAAGACATCTCTCCCATTGCTTTCAGTGCTAGAGAGTTCCCTAAATTCCTCAAATATGTCCCACTTCAGAATAACTCCATTAACAACTTTGATGATTCCAGCCAGGTTAGAAATATTTTTGCTCCAAATTTCCCTCCTTTCTTAATCTCTTGAATTTGGATGTTATAAGATTAGCATTGTTAGGCTCCAAAAGGGGTTGCGACTGGATATTTTGAACCACTACTTTGAAATCGTGATCTTCAAACCAAAAGTGCTCAAATCAGAAAAGTGCTTTCTGATTTGACACTGCTATAGAAAGAGGCATGACCATAGTGTTGGGGTATGAGGTGGACTAGCACTCAAAGGAAAAAAACAATCAATTTTTTCAAGTAAAGAGGCATGTTGCATGTCACTCCGGGTGTAGCTTCTGCCCTTTAAAGGAATCTCCACTAGAGCCAAGGAATTAATAACCTCATTGAACTACATCATTTGAGATATGTCTCCAATCCCTCTATCTTTTTTATGGGGATGTCCAATATAGTTAAAGTCCCTAGCGATGATGTCCCTCCAATCTCTGCCATACGTGCCCGGGCAATGTTTTAGGCCTTGCCCAACAACGCTTCATGCTTATGTGTGGCCCAGGCCCAGGGGCCCCTGTCGGTGTACAAAAGTATGGGGCTTTCTGTACCCCTTACTTGTTCATGGGTAGTTGAAGCCACACTCGCGGCAAGGCTTGGCAGGACAGTAAAAAGCAAGATACAAGACTACCAAGACAAACATTCAAGACAGTGAACAGAGAGCTGAGGACGTGCTGGACCTCCCCCGGCAACACCCTTGCGGGGGCGGCTTGCGTAGCTCCGGCAAGCTCCTTGCCGGGGCAACCTGTGAAGCACCAGCACGTCCATCACCCTTCAGGCTGAGAGCTCTGACATCATCAACAACGTCAAGACCAAGGCTCAAGGGCACATGCATAGTAGCATGCAGATCTTTGTGAAGAGTGCTGGCCTGCCACTCTACGTGGAGACCAGAAGGCAAAAGACCCCCATCAAGGCCCTTGCCGGGGACGACTGCGAGACCCCCAGCAAGACCCTTGTTGGGGACAATTGCGGGGCCATAGCCAGGACCACACCCGAAAGGTTTCGCCACCTCACCACCGTTCCAGCGCAACGATCATCCTGCCAACTAGGAAGACGCCTACATGGCGGCATGCAGATCTTCGTGGAGGCTCTACCACCGCGCCAACACATCAGCTAGCCATCCAGCCTACTGTTGCATGCCTCGTTAGCCTGGACGCGTGTCGAAGCAAGGTGAGGCGGCGACGGGTGATAAGAATTCTGTTGTCATCCCTGATAAAGTTGGAGGACACGTAGGCAGCGCATTAAATGCGTTTGTCCTACGGTGCCGATGTTGGGGAACATAGTAATTTAAAAAAAATCCTACGCACATGCAAGATCACGGTGATGCATAGCAATGAGAGGGGGAGTGTATCTTCATACCCTTGAAGATCGTTGATAACCCGCAATTGTAGGGGATAATTGTAGCATCTTCGATAAGTAAGAGTGTCGAACCCAACGAGGAGCAATAGGTAGAACAAATATTCTATCAAGTCCTATCTGCCACTGATACGACTCTACGCACGCTTACTGTTCGCTTTACCTAGAACAAGTATGAAACTAGAAGTACTTTGTAGGTGTTGTTGGATAGATTTGCAAGAATATAAAGAGCACGTAAATAAAAAGTAGGGGTTGTTTAGATAAAGAAGCAATAAAGTAAATATAGCGAGTGTGGAAAAGTGGTGGTAGGAGTTGTGAAATTGCCCCTAAGCAATTGACTACTTTACTAGACCGGTAATCACTATTGCAATTCTATTTGAGGGAGAGCCATAAGCTAACATACTTTCTCTTCTTGGATCATATGCACTTATGGTTGGGACTCTAGCAAGCATCTGCAACTACTAAAGATCATTAAGGTAAAACCCAACCATAGCATTAAAGTATCAAGTCCCCTTTATCCCATACGCAAACAACCTACTTACTCGGGTCTGTGCTTCTGTCACTCACGCCACCCACCATAAGCAAATCATAAACATATTGCAAACCCTACAGTGGGAATCCCTCAAGCTTGCGCGACACGGAGGGCACAATAGGACAGCACCAATAATAAAACATGCAATTCAAACCAATCATAGCAATTCATCAATCACCGGTAGGACAACAGAAATCTACTCAGACATCATAGGATGGCAACACATCATTGGATAATAAAATGAAGCATAAAGCACCATGTTCAAGTAGAGGGTACAACGGGTTGCGGGAGAGTGGACCACTATATATAGAAGGGGGAAGGTGATGGAGATGTTGGTGAAGATGATGGAGGTGTTGGTGAAGATCGCGGTGATGATGATGGCTCCCAGCAGTGCTCCGGCGCCACCAGAAGCAAGGGGGAGAGAGCCCCCCTTCTTCTTCTTCTTCCTTGAACTTCTCCCTAGATGGGAGAAGGGTTTCCCCTCTGGTCCTTGGCTTCCACAGCGTGGGAGGGGCGAGAGCCCCTCCGAGATTGGATCTGTCTCTCTATCTCTCTTTGTTTCAGCATTCCCAGATTTTGCCCTTTCACTGTTTCTTTTATATCCGGAGATCCGTAACTCCGATTGGGATGAATCTTTCGCCCAGATTTTTCTCATAAAATTAGCTTTCTTGCGGCAAAAGAAGAGCGTCAACCTCCTCACGGGGTGCCCACGAGGGTCCAGGGCGCGCCTGCCCCCTGGGGCACGCCCCCTGCCTCGTGGCCCCCTCGGGCACCGTCTCGCATTGATTCTTCCTCCCCAAAATCACAAATATTCCAAAATAATTCTCCGTCCGTTTTTATCATGTTTGGACTCCGTTTGATATTGGGTTTCTGTGAAACATAAAACATGCAACAAACAGGAACTGGCACTGGGCACTGGATCAATATGTTAGTCCCAAAAAATAGTATAAATAGTTGCCAAAAGTATATGAAAGTTGAATAATATTGGCATGGAACAATCAAAAGTTATAGATATGACGGAGACGTATCAGCATCCCCAAGCTTAATTCCTGCTCGTCCTCGAGTAGGTAAATGATTAAAAAGATAATTTTTGATGTGGAATGCTACCTAGCATAATATTGATCATAAATCTAATCATGGCATGAATATTAAGACACGAGTGATTCAAAGCAATAGTCTATCATTTGACATAAAAACAATAATACTTCGAGCGTACTAATAAAGCAATCATGTCTTTTCAAAACAACATGGCCAAAGAAAGTTATCCCTAGAAAATCATATGGTCTGGCTGTTGCTCTATCTTCATCACACAAAGTATTTAATCATGCACAACCCCGATGACAAGCCAAGCAATTGTTTCATACTTTAGTAATCTCAAACCTTTTCAACTTTCACGCAATACATGAGCGTGAGCCATGGACATAGCACTATATGTGGAATAGAATGGTGGTTGTGGAGAAGACAAAAAAGGAGAAGAAATCTCACATCAACTAGGCGTATCAACGGGCTATGGAAATGCCTATCAATAGATATCAATGTGAGTGAGTAGGGATTGCCATGCAATGGATGCACTAGAGCTATAAGTGTATGAAAGATCAAACTGAAAACTAAGTGGGTGTGCATCCAACTTGCTTGCTCATGAAGACCTCGGGCATTTGAGGAAGCCCATCATCGGAATATACAAGCCAAGTTCTATAATGAAAATTCCCACTAGTATATGAAAGTGAAAGCATTGAAGGCTCTCTCTATGAAGAACATGGTGCTACTTTGAAGCACAAGTGTGGTAAAAGGATAGTAGCATTGCCCCTTCTCTCTTTTTCTCTCATTTTTTTATTTTCTCTTTTTTGGTGGGCTTCTTTGGCCTCTCTTTTTTTATTTGGGCTTCTTTGGCCTCTTTTATTTTTCATAAAGTCCGGAGTCTCATCCCGACTTGTGGGGGAATCATAGTCTCCATCATCCTTTCCTCACTGGGGCAATGCTCTAATAATGATGATCATCACACTTTTATTTACTTACAACTCGATATCTAGCACAAATATATGACTCTATATGAATGCCTCCGGTGGTGTACCGGGATGTGCAATGATCTAGCATAGCAATGATATCAAAAAACGGACAGCCATGAAAACATCATGCTAGCTATCTTACGATCATGCAAAGCAATATGACAATGAATGATCAAGTCATGTATATGATGATGATGGAAGTTGCATGGCAATATATCTCGGAATGGCTATGGAAATGCCATGATAGGTAGGTATGGTGGCTGTTTTGAGGAAGGTATATGGTGGGTGTATGGTACCGGCGAAAGTTGTGCGGCACAAGAGAGGCTAGCAATGGTGGAAGGGTGAGAGTGTGTATAATCCATGGACTCAACATTAGTCATAAAGAACTCATATACTTATTGCAAAAATCTACAAGCCATTAAAAACAAAGTACTACGCGCATGCTCCTAGGGGGATAGATTGGTAGGAAAATACCATCGCTCGTCCCCGACCGCCACTCATAAGGAAGACAATCAATAAATAAAATTGTGCTCCAACTTCATCACAAAGCGGTTCACCATACGTGCATGCTTCGGGAATCACAAACCTCAACACAAGTATTTCTACTAATCCACAATCACCCACTAGCAAGACTCTAATATCACCACCTTTATAGCGCAAAACTATTGCAAGGAATCAAACATATCATATTCAGTGATCTACGAGTTTATGTAGGATTTTATGACTAACCATGTGAATGACCAATTCCTGTCATCTCTTTAAATTGATAAGTGAAGCAAAATAGCATTCTATAAATGGAGGTTTTCTATGTGAAGAGAAACAGGCAATCCAAACTTCAAATGATATAAGTGAAGCACATGAAGCATTCTACAAAGCCATACTCAAAAGATTTAAGTGAGGTGCAATGCGCATTCTATAAATCAACCAAGGACTATCTCATACCAGCATGGTGCATAAAAGAAAAATGAAAACTAAATGCAAAAGACGCTCCAAGACTTGCACATATCGCATGAATGAAACGAATCCGAAAACATACCGATACTTGTTGAAGAAAGAGGGGATGCCTTCCGGGGCATCCCCAAGCTTAATTAGACGCTTGAGTCTCCTTGAATATTTACTTGGGGTGCCTCGGGCATCCCCAATCTTGAGCTCTTTCCTCTCTTCCTTTTCCTCATATCTAGACCTCCTCGATCAAACACTTCATCCACACAAAACTTCAACAGAAAACTCGGTAAGATCCGTTAGTATAATAAAGCAAATCACTACTCTAAGTACTGTAGAAAACCAATTCATATTTTGTTTTTGCATTGTGTCTACTGTAACATAACTTTTTCATGGCTTAATCCACTGATATAAATTGATAGATTCATCAAAACAAGCAAACTATGCATCAAAAAACAAAATCTGTCAAAAACAGAACAATATGTAGCAATCTGAACATTCACCATACTTCTCGTACTCCAACAATTCTACCAAAATTAGGAAAATTAAACAATTTGTACTTAAATACAGTGCAAAAATAATCAGAACCATTTGACGTTCCAGTTAAAAATGTAAAATCGCGCACTATAGCCAAAGTTTCTGTCCTGCACCCTACAAACCAACAAGCATTGTAAACATCCTAAAGGCAAACCTTAGCACATTATTTTTATAATACAATGGAATTGTATAAGGGGATAATTATTTTTGATGAAAATTTTCTGTAATTAAGATTCACAAAGTTTCCGTGAGCATGAACAAAGTTCAAGGAGCTCTCCCACTTCAACAATGCTTGTCTCTCTCACTTTCACTTTCCCTTTTGAAAAGTTTTGAGTTCCCCTCTTTATTTTTATTTTTTGTTTTTAGACTATATAAAAGCACACAACAGAAATAAATGACTCTCTAAAACTTCCAGGTTGTCTCCCTGGTAGCGCTTTCTTTAAAGCCATTAAGCTAGGCATATGGCGCTCAAGTAATGAATCCACCCGGATCCCAAGGTATATCAAAGCCAATTCTAATTAACAATGATTTGTAATTTAGTAGTGAGCACAAAGTAACATATATCAATCAATGACGAAGTCTAACTCTCTTCCTATGCATCGGCATGTCATAAAAGAACAATTCATGCACAGATAGTAAAGGCCAATGCATAGTATAAGCAGTTTCTTGCAATTTTATCATATTGGAAACATAGAGAGGTGGAGATATAGTTCCTCTCTCATAATAATTGCAAGTAGGAGCAGCAAGCACATGCATATTATATCTATCAAAATCATCATGTGTAGTATTCAAATGCAACCCATCAATATAATCCTTAATAAGCACAAACTTGTCCGATATAGTGTAGTCGAGAGAATTCAAAAAGATAATAGGACTATCATGCGTGGGTGCAATAGCAACAACTTCATGTTCAACATAAGGAACTATAGCAAGTTCATCTCCATAAGCATAATTCATATTGGCATCTTGGCCACAAGCATAGCAAGAATCATCAAAAAGGGATATTTCAAGAGAATCGGCGGGATCATAACAATCATCATAGCAATCATCCTTCGGTAAGCATGAAGGGAAATTAAACAATGTATGAGTTGAAGTGTTACTCTCATTAGAAGGTGGGCATGGGTAGCTAATGCGCTCTTCCTCCTTTTGTTCTTCGCTCTCTTCATCATTTTTTTTCATCCAATGAGCTCACAGTTTCATCAATTTCTTCTTCCATAGCTTCCTGCAACATATTAGTCTCTTCTTGGACAGCAGAGACTTTCTCAATAAATGCATCAATACCGGAATTGTATTCATAATTTTCATAGCAATATCTAAGTATAGCAAAAATTTCAGGTCTGTAAACTGAATCATTAAAATTGTCAAACGCTTTAAACATAGATTCAATCTCATAGGCACCCATAAAAGCAACAAATTCTTCTATTTGTTCCACATCATAGTAATCATAGATACCATTAGCATAAGAAGCCAAGGTTTTATCATCATTAAATTTGCATGAAAAGGGAAGGTGTGGAGCCTTCATCCTAGAGCAACAAGTATAATCATATCTCAAGCATAGCTGCCTAGCATACCAATATAACATATAAATTTGATCCCATAATAGTTTCCCTTTTTGTGTCAAGCGATAATCCCTAAAGTATTCACGTTGATCCAACGTGTCTCCCATAACATAATTGAATGGGGTTTTCTCAGGATTATCAAAGTAGTACATAATATCTTGAACATAATGAGCTTCGAGGGTTTTAGGAGGTTCCCCATCTCCATGAGTAGCAAGTACACCTAATTTTTTTGGTATTTCATGTTCCATATCCATAACTAAAGATAGAGAACAACTAAGAACAGCAAATAAAAATTACTTAGTGATAAAGCAAACAAGCACACACGAGAATATTCACCCCACGCTATGACTCCCCGGCAACAGCACCAAAAAAAGGTCTTGATAACCCACAAGTGTAGGGGATAATTGTAGCCTCTTTCGATAAGTAAGAGTGTCGAACCCAATGAGGAGCTAAAGGTAGAACAAATATTCTCTCAAGTCCTATCTGCCACTGATATGACTCTACACACGCTTAGTGTTCGCTTTACCTAGAACAAGTATGAAACTAGAAGTACTTTGTAGGTGTTGTTGGATAGATTTGCAAGAATATAAAGAGCACGTAAATAAAAATAGGGGCTATTTAGATAAAGAAGCAATAAAGTAAATATAGCGAGTGTGGAAAAGTGGTGGTAGGAGTTGTGAAATTGCCCCTAAGCAATTGACTACTTTACTAGACCGGTAATCACTATTGCAATTCTATTTGAGGGAGAGGCATAAGCTAACATACTTTCTCTTCTTAGATCATATGCACTTATGATTGGAACTCTAGCAAGCATCCGCAACTACTAAAGATCATTAAGGTAAAACCCAACCATATCATTAAAGTATCAAGTCCCCTTTATCCCATACGCAAACAACCTACTTACTCGGGTCTGCGCTTCTGTCACTCACGCCACCCACCATAAGCAAATCATAAACATATTGCAAACCCTACATCGGGAATCCCTCACGCTTGCGCGACATGGAGGGCACAATAGGACGGCACCAATAATAAAACATGCAATTCAAACCAATAATAGCAATTCATCAATCACCGGTAGGACAACGGAAATCTACTCAGACATCATAGGATGGCAACACATCATTGGATAATAATATGAAGCATAAAGCACCATGTTCAAGTAAAGGGTAGAGCGGGTTGCGGGAGAGTGGACCGCTGTAGATAGAAGGGGGAAGGTGATGGAGATGTTGGTGAAGATGATGGAGGTGTTGGTGAAGATCGCGGTGATGATGATTGCCCCCGGCAGCGCTCCGGCGCAACCGGAAGCAAGGGGGAGAGCCCCCCTTCTTCTTCTTCTTCCTTGACCTTCTCCCTAGATGGGAGAAGGGTTTCCCCTCTGGTCCTTGGCTTCCATAGCGTGGGATGGGCGAGAGCCCCTCCGAGATTGGATCTGTCTCTCTGTCTCTCTCTGTTTCTGCGTTCCCAGATTCTGACCTTTCACCGTTTCTTTTATATCCGGAGATCCGTAACTCCGATTAGGGTGAATCTTTCGCCCAGAATTTTCTCATAAAATTAGCTTTCTTGCGGCAAAAGAAGAGGGTCAACTGCCTTACGGGGTGCCCACGAGGGTCCAGGGCGCGCCCCCTGCCTCGTGGCCCCCTCGGGCACCGTCTCGCATTGATTCTTCCTCCCAGAAATCACAAATATTCCAAAATAATTCTCCGTCCGTTTTTATCCCGTTTGGACTCCGTTTGATATTGGGTTTCTGTGAAACATAAAACATGCAACAAACAGGAACTGGCACTAGGCACTGGATCAATATGTTAGTCCCAAAAAATATTATAAAAAGTTGCCAAAAGTATATGAAAGTTGAATAATATTGGCATGGAACAATCAAAAATTATAGATACGACGGAGACGTATCAATCGCTAAGCGGAAGCGTTTATCAACGCGGTTGATGTAGTCGTACACCTTCACGATCCGCCCTGATCAAGTACCGAACTTACGGCACCTCCGTGTTCAGCACACTTCAGCTCGATGACATCCTTGCCTTCTTGATCCAGCAAGACGGGCAAAGTAGTAGATGAGTTCCGGCAGCACGACGGCGTGATGACGGTGTTGGTTAAGAACAATCTCCATAGGGCTTCGCCTAAGCACTACGGAAACTATGATGGAGGATAAACTAGAGGGGATGGGGTTGCGGGCACACGGCTTGGTGTTTCTTGATGTCTTTGGTGCTAGCCCTGCCCCTCTATTTATATGTTGAGCCCTCGAGTCGAAACTTGGAGTAAAAGCCTCCTCAAAGTCGGTTTTGCCCGAAAGGCAAGAGTCCTACACGGACTCTAAGGCTAGACGCCAGGGTTCTCGGCGTCTACCCCCTAGACGCCAGGGTTCCTGGCGTCTAGCCTCTGGTCTCCGCAAAACTTCCTTTTGCACTTTCCAACCCTTTGGCCCAAATAACGTGTTCTCGTACCCAAACATTTCGGGAAACATCCGGAACCCCTTCCGGAGATCAAACACTATTATCCCATATACCAAACTTTATCTCCAGACCATTCTGGAGTTCCTCGTCATGTCCGTGATCTCATCCAGGACTCCGAACAACATTCGGTCATCAACATACATAACTCATATAATACTATATCGTCAACGAACGTTAAGCATCGGACCCTACGGGTTCGAGAACTATGTAGACATGACCGAGACACTTCTCTGGTCAATAACCAATAGTGGAACTTGGATGCCCATATTGGCTCCTACATATTCTACGAAGATCTTTATCGGTCAAACCGCATAACAGCATACATTGTTCCCTTTGTCATTGGTATGTTACTTGCCCGAGATTTGATCGTCGGTATCACCATACCTAGTTCAATCTTGTTACCGGGAAGTCTCTTTGCTCATGTGACGCCCGGGTAATCAAGCTACAGTAACCCTCTGGTAATGATGCCACGTCATCTCAGTTACTGTTTCTAATGTCGCGTTAGTTCAAAACCGATTCAAATCCAAATTCAAAATCAAACCAATAATAAAAGTTTTCCAATCTTAAAACTAAAATGTTCGGAGAGAGCCAAATAATGCATAAGTAATAATGGTGGAGAAATCAACCTCTTTGAAAGTGTTTGATTGTCCTAAAGTAAATAAAATAGTAGCAAAACAATTAATCAAATGCTTTTTACAATTAATAAATTATTAAACTATTCTATCTAGTTGCCCAAACTTATGTGGCCGTAGTATAATTATTTAGACTAAATTAGGGACTACTTTTATAAGTCATAAATATAAAATAAAAGTGAAACTAAAAGTAACAGAAAAGAAATAATGAAAAAAAACAAGAAAAAGGGAGCCCCCCCCCACTGGGCCAACCGGCCCAGCTAGTCAGCCAGTCGGGCAGCCCATTACCCCCTGGCCTATATGGCCCCCTCACCCCGAAACCCTAACCCCTCTCCTAGTCACCCACTTCCCCCCACTCGCTCCAATCCCCCTCTGCCCCTCCCCGATCCAGATCGAATCGGGGGCGTTCACCGACGCCGCCCGAAATCCCTGCTGGAGCCACCCCGCCACCCACCGTCGTCGGTGCCACCTCCCCTTCTCAGTCACTCGTCCTCGACCACGGTCCCCAAGCTCGACGTTGCATCACCGTCACTGTCGCCTGGAGGAACACCTCGCCGGAGCTACCTCGCCGGACGCCATCACCGGCCTGCCTCCTCCTCCCCACCGGCCTGCTTCCTCTACGCACATCGTCCCCATGCCCCCGCCCCCAGAACATTAAAAAAAGAAGAAGAAGAAAATATATAAAAAAGGGAAATTAAAAATAATATTAATAAAATTAAAAATTAACTAATCAATTTATTAGTGAATTAATTAAGTTAATTAACCCTGTATAATTAGTCTAATTAACTAGTTAGTTTAATTGAACTGTAATTAGTTTAGTTAAATCCTAATTAACCTAAACAGTGTATGACAGGTGGGTCCCACTGGACCCACACATCAGTTTGACCAGTCAACACCTCTGTTGACTACTGACGTCATGCTGATGTCATCATGACATCAGCAAACACTGTTCTGGATAATGTTGAATTAAATTAATTAAATAAATTCTAAAAATGAGTTAAAACTTTAGAAAATCATATAAAATAAACCGTAGCTCAGATAGAAATACTTTCTACATGAAAGTTGCTCAGAACGACGAGACGAATCCGGATACGCAGCCCGTTCGTCCGCCACACATCCCTAGCTTACCAAAAACGCAACTTTCCCCTTCAGTTCATCTGTCCGAAAACGTGAAACACCAGGGATACTTTCCCGGATGTTTCCCCCCTTCACCGGTATCACCTCCTACTGCGTTAGGTCACCTCTAGCACCGTGTATTGCCATGCTACGCTTTGTGATACTTTGATTGCTCTGTTATTTATTGTGTTCCCCCTCCGTTACTTCTTTCCGATAGACCTCGAGGCTGTCGACGACCCCCCTAGTTCGACTACGGTGTTGACGACCCCTCCTTGCCAGAGCAACCAGGCAAGCCCCCCCCCCTTGATCACCAGATATCGTCTATTCTTCTCTATACTGCTTGCATTAGAGTAGTGTAGCATGTTACTGTTCGGTTACTCCTATTCTGTTGCATAGCCTGTCATTGTTGCTACAGTCATTGATAACTTACCCGCAATCCTAAATGCTTAGTATAGGATGCTAGTTTATCATTATTGGCCCTACATTCTTATCAGTCTGCCTTGCTATACTATTGGGTCGTGATCACTCGGGAGGTGATCACGGGTATATACTATACATACACACATACTATACAAATGGTGACTAAAGACGGGTCACCTCGTTGAGTACCCACAAGTGATTTCGATGTGGGGACTGGAAGGACAGGTGGCTCCATCCTGGTAGAGGTGGGCCTGGGTTCCCGACGGCCCCCCACTATTACTTTGTGGTGGAGTGACAGGGCAGGTTGAGACCACCTAGGCGAGAGGTGGGTCTGGCCCTGGTCGGCGTCTGTGGTTACTTCATAATAACACGCCTAACGAGATCTTGGTATTTGATCTGAGTCTGGCCACTGGCCTATACGCACTAACCAACTACGCAGGAAAGATATGGGCACTCGACGTCGTGGTATCAGCCGAAACCTTTGTGATGTCAACGACTGAGTGGCGCGCGCCGGATTGGACCATAAGCCTGCTCTTGTATTAAGGGGGCTAGGTCTGCTTCCTGCTGCGTTCGCAACGTGCAGGTGTGTAATGGGCGATGGGCCCAGACCCCTGAGCGCATAAGATTTAGACCGGCGTGCTGACCTCTCTGTTGTGCCTAGGTGGGGCTGCGACGTGTTGATCTTCCGAGGCCGGGCATGACCTAGGAAAGTGTGTCCGGCCAAATGGGATCGAGCGTGTTGGGTTATGTGGTGCACCCCTGCAGGGAAGTTTATCTATTCGAATAGTCGTGTCCCTCGGTAAAAGGACGACCCGGAGTTGTACCTTGACCTTATGACAACTAGAATCGGATACTTAATAAAACACACCCAAACAAGTTCCACAGACAACCCGGTGATCGCTTTTCCACAGGGCGACGAGGGGAGGATCGCCGGGTAGGATTATGCTATGCGATGCTACTTGGAGGACTTCAATCTACTCTCTTCTATATACTGCAAGACAGAGGCTGCCAGAAGCGTAGTCTTCG
Source organism: Triticum aestivum (assembly GCF_018294505.1). Classification (NCBI taxonomy): domain Eukaryota; kingdom Viridiplantae; phylum Streptophyta; class Magnoliopsida; order Poales; family Poaceae; genus Triticum; species Triticum aestivum. Next base: position 372,645,860 of record NC_057807.1, read on the forward strand.
ATAGGACTAGCTATCCCCCTCTTATTCTAGCATTCTGCAGTTCAGTCCACTGATATGGCCTCCTTAACATATACCCATGCATATGTAGTGTAGCTCCTTGCTTGCGAGTACTTTGGATGAGTACTCACGGTTGCTTTGCTCCCTCTTTTCCCCCGTTTTCCTCTTCTTCTCGGATGCCGCAACCAGACGTTGGAGCCCAGGAGCCAGACGCCACCGTCGACGACGGCTAGTACACTGGAGGTGCCTACTACTACGTGTAGGCTGCTGACGACGACCAGGAGTAGTTAGGAGGATCCCAGGCAGGAGGCTTGCGCCTCTTTCGATCTGTATCCCAGTTTGTGCTAGCCTTCTTAAGGCAAACTTGTTTACTTATGTCTGTACTCAGATATTGTTGCTTCCGCTGACTCGTCTATGATCGAGCACTTGTATTCGAGCCCTCGAGGCCCCTGGCTTGTATTATGATGCTTGTATGACTTATTTATGTTTTTAGAGTTGTGTTGTGATATCTTCCCGTGAGTCCCTGATCTTGATCATACACGTTTGCGTGCATGATTAGTGTACGATTGAATCAGGGGCGTCACAAGTTGGTATCAGAGCCGACTGCCTGTAGGAATCCCCCTTCCACACTCCTTGGCTGAAGTTGAGTCTAGTCGATGAAAATTGTTTTACTAACTTGGCTGTGCAGCCCATGGGCCCACGTCGCCAATTGGGTGGTATTAGGATCTTTTATTCCTCGACCTATACTCTGGGACTCTAATCTATCCTCTATTCGGGTTAAATGATTTTACTAAATTTGACTCTAGGTTCTCGTAACTACTTTCTCCTGGAGAGCCCCTAATCACAGATGATCGCCTACTACATCAGAAGATTTCGAAGGTACTCTAGGATGTTCTCCCGAGACGCTTGTGCCACCGCCTTTGCAAATTCCCTACCATTGTTATATCCTTATGGATAACTGCATGCACCTGCCATTCTTACATTCGATCCCATTGAGCTTGTTATTACAAGGTGCAACGAACTGCTCTTCGTTGTTCCGAGAATCCTTTGAGCTTACTGCCTTACGGCTCTTTGCCACAAAAATACCCATATGGATAATTCCTTGCACTTATCGAGTATCCGCTCCTTCTTAGTTGTTCAGGTGTTTCACATAAGCCTTCGAAATACTATTTGATCTTTCAAAAATCCTCAACAGCCTGCTGTTCTTGAAATTCTTGCTTGCTTGCATTATGGTTAATCCCATAAGCATAATAATCTTATTGGCATCCTTTGTCACTATCATTTTTGAGTCCATTGATTCAATAAGTTGTGAATGTTCACAATCATCAGTCGAATCCTAGGATCATCCTTCTGGCTCATATGACATTTGGATATGAGCTGGTTCTTGACCAATCAATGCCTTGATCGGTTGTGCTTCAAAGTCTATCGAACTTATTTATTTTCGATCAGAACGATTGCTTCTGATCCCTTAATTTGGAAATCATAAAATTCTTTGCATTAAGCTTTGAATTAGTCAGTTGTTTCTACAATCTGATGCCTTGGCTTTCCTTCTTCCTCTGATTGAGTACCGATACTCACATCAGCCCCGTTGTGGACCTCCATACCCATTATTGGGTTATTATCCGACAGTGTCCTTCAAAACCAAAATTCTTATGAGTTCCTTACTCGATACATAATACCTTTGGTAAATTGTATCCTCTACTTTTGTCAACCATGCTCTACTTTTGAGCTTGTGTTATTTACTCCTGAAGTTTGTGGTATATGTACCTAAGAGACCCTGGTGGGTTGAACCTATGCCTTTTCTAATCTGTGTGAACCCGAAAACTACTACGGGTCATACTCTACTATGGTTATGTCAGATAAAATTTCAACACAACTTCGTTGAAGGCGGGAAGTGAATGAAAGGTTATGCATTAGAGAAGTGGGAGTCGACCTTGAACTTTGTGTTCATGCCCATGGACATGATGTAGATCCTATCATGGAAGCTTCTTGCAATAATAACTATTTCCTTGAAAATATCATCTGGATCTGTGAACTGATCCTTCGCAATCGTGGTTCCGACCATAATTTCTTCCTTTGATTCCATTTCTCAGACAAGTAAAAGCGCTTGTCTTCTATAGATCAATACACCCCACTTCAACCTTTAATTTGATGTGCCTTCGAGTATTATCTTCCTGGTATCTCAAGGATATCATGCCACTGCACTACATGTTATGAATTTGTGCCGGAGTAATACCTTTCCCTACCATAGTCACTCCATGAGTTTTGGGTTGTCGTCCACCAAGAACACCGAATAGTGAATCAAGTCCGCACTACGATTCGACAACTCTTAGTAACCTTCATTGATTACGAGTTTAATACTCCATCATGTCATTCCTAGCCTTATCGGCTACATCATTATCGTGCTAAATTTAATTGTGCTATCTGGTTCTTCCCGGAGCACAAATTTCGACGGTGAGCTAATCTTACGTCGATCTTCCTCGTCATATCATTTCTCCTTGAACAACAAACTTGATTTCGAGTTTGTGATGTACCCATGGTTCCAATAACCTTTCGCTTCATCATTCCTTCAACTTGATGTCATCGTTGATCGATTACATCTTCATGAGATCTCTCGACAAATGTGTCGTGATCATCATCAGCATTCCGAGCTCTTCCAGGATATCAATTGAATTCATGATGAGAAATACCATCCTTGCCCTTGATGATTTGTTTTATCATCGACCACTTTATTGCCTTCCGTTCAACACAAACGTGTTCATGTTTTGTGTTATACCTTGAGATCCTTGCTATCCAGCATTTGTTCTTCTTTACCTTGGAGTATTACCATCTTTTATGTCAAAAATGTCGGGAGAATTTCACCACCTCTTAAGAATTCTTGATACAGGTGATACTTCTCACCATCACCATTCTTCTTGGTCCTCGTGTTGATTCCAACCGGGGTACCAACAAGTGAACGGTGCGGTTTGGATTCTGCCCTTCTAGCAACCCTATTGCTTTGATGTTAATGGTCGGCCATTCATTCTTAGACTATTGATTATTGAATCACCATTCTGACATTGGTCGTGCAACCCAACCCATATTTCGGGCGCACCTTTCAACCAATGTTTAATTGTGTATGTTTTCCTCGAGCATACTTCATTATATCATTTGATCTGACAAATGTTATCTCCTTATCCACATAATTGTGGAGATCCATCTTTTTGGATACCTTGTTGGATTATCGCAAAGTCCATCTGCCACATCCTCATCCTCTCCTTGGTTTAATGATGAACTCTTGCTTCGGAACTCGCTTCCATAGTTCATTCTCGAGAATCTTGCAATGTCATTTCGTCGATTTGTGTTACACCTTTTCTTCTCAGACATCCTGAGTCTGAGGTATCCTAACACCAATCAGATCTAAATCTCGGTCAGATATGATGGTTGGAACATATTTCTAGGAGTTATAACATCTTTACATGACCCGGCAAGGTGGTGCCCTTGCTTAGCACCCCTGGCCTGAGGACCTATTATTATAGTTTTCTTTTTCACAAGGTTAGCCATTCTTCCATGAGGAAATTATAAGGCTTATTTTATAAGTTGCTCTTGATGGATCATTTGTATATCCAAAGTCCGGCCCTTGATTGAAACACCATATCATCGCTACCTCGAAGGATGACTATGATACCCCGCTCATCAACAAGAACATTAGAGGCGCGATGCTAAATGTTTCTTGGTCAGTTCTCCAAAGACCTTTGTATGGGTAACATCTTGATTAATCCTTGCCTCTTTGTCTGAATGGTTGAGTACTTGCTCTCCCACCCTGTATGCCATACTCTGCTTGTACATGGGAAGGATATACTCCTAATAATTGTGTGTAATCACAATTTTCCTTTCCATTCTTTTGTTTAACCTTCCTGAATCTGACTTAACTAAGCAGAGGTAATTCTGTCTGTAAGATCCTGTTACTATTGTTGATGACATTCCGGTAACCACTTATGGGTGATAACTTTGCCAATTGGTTTGCCTCGTTCAACAAGTAGGAAAATTGCTCTCTTTGTTCCTCGTCCTTGGTACCAACATTGTTGCCGGCATAGCTGACAAGCTATTCACTGACATGCCTCCCTATCGCGACTGTGCAAGATGTCACCACCCTTCCTACTTTCAACCCACATGGTGCGCCCATAACCCACAGGTCCACTGGATCGAAACCTGACTCTTCTTTACTACCCAGATTCTAATGTATCCTTTGCACCTGGCTTCGTATGTGATTCACGAGCTAAATGCTATACCATTATTCATCCTGGAATCAAACACCATGTTATTCTTGTTGTTCAAACCCTCATTTCAGCTACTGTCTAGTCATCGAATGGTTGCCTACCCGTTTGAAACTTTGGTACCATCGTATGTTGCCCTCAACGAATTCACTGAAATACAACTCATGGGGTACCATATGTATTTCCCATTGAGTTCACCGTCAGATGCCCAGCTTTGTGGAGATGTATTCTTCCGGAGTTTTCCCCTAGGCCGCGTTCGTAGGACGTTGGAGATCCTAAGGAAAGGATGACGACTTGATCATGGTAACTTGAAGCAGGGAAATGAAGACATCAACAAAAGGGGTCAACCTCTTCAAACGGGCAGCCAAGACCGAGAAGACTCGTTAGATTTTCGCTACCAACACTCCCCCCCCCCCCATTACTCCACCGCTTAAATCTCGGAATGAGATCTCTTGTAGTGGAGGAGATTTGTGAAGCCCGGGTAATCAAGCTACAGTAACCCTCTGGTAATGATGCCACGTCATCTCAGTTACTGTTTCTAATGTCACGTTAGTTCAAAACCGATTCAAATCCAAATTCAAAATCAAACCAATAATAAAAGTTTTCCAATCTTAAAACTAAAATGTTCGGAGAGAGCCAAATAATGCATAAGTAATAATGGTGGAGAAACCAACCTCTTTGAAAGTGTTTGATTGTCCTAAAGTAAATAAAATAGTAGCAAAACAATTAATCAAATGCTTTTTACAATTAATAAATTATTAAACTATTCTATCTAGTTGCCCAAACTTATGTGGCCGTGGTATAATTATTTAGACTAAATTAGGGACTACTTTTATAAGTCATAAATCTAAAATAAAAGTGAAACTAAAAGTAACAGAAAAGAAATAATGAAAAAAATAACAAAAGAAAAAAAACAAGAAAAAGGGAGCCCCCCCCCCGTTACCCCCTAGCCTATATGGCCCCCTCACCCCAAAACCCTAACCCCTCTCCTAGTCACCCACTTCCTCCCACTCACTCCACTCCCCCTCTGCCCCCTCCCCGATCCATATCAGATCGGGGGCGTTCGCCGATGCTGCCCGGAATCCCTGCTGGAGCCACCCCGCCACCCACCGTCGTCGGTGCCGCCTCCCCTTCTCAGTCACTCGTCCTCGACCACGGTCCCCAAGCTCGACGTTGCATCACCGTCACCGTCACCTGGAGGAACACCTCGCCGGAGCTACCTCGCCGGACGCCATCACCGGCCTGCCTCCTCCCCACCGGCCTGCTTCCTCTACGCACGTCGTCCCCGCCCCCCCACCCCCAAAACGTTAAAAAAAGAAGAAGATATAAAAAAGGGAAATTAAAAATAATATTAATAAAATTAAAAATTAATTAATTAATTAATTAATGAATTAAGTTAATTAACCCTATTTAATTAGTCTAATTAACTAGTTAGTTTAATTGAACCGTAATTAGTTTAGTTAAATCCTAATTAACCTAAACAGTGTATGACACGTGGGTCCCACCGGACCCACACATCAGTTTGACCAGTCAACACCTCCGTTGACTACTAACGTCATGCTGGTGTCATCATGACATCAGCAAACACTGTTCTTGATAATTTTGAATTAAATTAATTAAATAAATTCTAAAAATGAGTTAAAACTTTAGAAAATCATATAAAATAAACCATAGCTCAGATAGAAATACTTTCTACATGAAAGTTGCTCAGAACGACGAGACGAATCCGGATACGCAGCCCGTTCGTCCGCCACACATCCCTAGCATACCAAACACGCAACTTTCCCCTTTTGTTCATCTGTCCGCAAACGTGAAACACCAGGGATACTTTCCCGGATGTTTCCCCCCTTCACCGGTATCACCTCCTACTGCGTTAGGTCACCTCTAGCACCATGTATTGCCATGCTACACTTTGTGATACTTTGATTGCTCTGTTATTTATTGTGTTCCCCCTCCGTTACTTCCTTCTAATAGACCCCGAGGCTGCCGATGACCCCCCCCCCCCAGTTCGACTACGGTTTGACGACCCCTCCCTGCCAGAGCAACAAGGCAAGCCCCCCCCCCCCCTTGATCACCAGATATCGCATATTCTTCTCTATACTGCTTGCATTAGAGTAGTGTAGCATGTTACTGTTCGGTTACTCCTATTCTGTTGCATAGCCTGTCATTGTTGCTACAGTCATTGATACCTTACCCGCAATCCTAAATGCTTAGTATAGGATGCTAGTTTATCATCATTGGCCCTACATTCTTGTCAGTCTGCCTTCCTATACTATTGGGCCGTGATCACTCGGGAGGTGATCACGGGTATATACTATACATACACACATACTATACAGATGGTGACTAAAGTCGGGTCAGCTCGTTGAGTACTCGCAAGTGATTTCGATGTGGGGGCTGGAAGGACAGGTGGCTCCATCCCGGTAGAGGTGGGCCTGGGTTCCTGACGGCCCCCGACTGTTACTTTGTGGCGGAGCGACAAGGCAAGTTGAGACCACCTAGGCGAGAGGTGGGTCTGGCCCTGGTCGGCATTCGTGGTTACTTCATAATAACACGCCTAACGAGATCTTGGTATTTGATCTGAGTCTGGCCACTAGCCTATACGCACTAACCAACTACGCGGGAAAGATATGAGCACTCGACGTTGTGGTATCAGCCGAAGCCTTCGTGACGTCAGCGACTGAGTGGCGCACGCCGGATTGGACCGTAAGCCTGCTCTTGTATTAAGGGGGCTAGGTCTGCTTCCGGCCGCGTTTGCAACATGCAGATGTGCAATGGGCGATGGGCCTAGACCCCTGCGCGCATAGGATTTAGACCGGCATGCTGACCTCTCTGTTGTGCCTAGGTGGGGCTGTGACGTGTTGATCTTCCGAGGCCGGGCATGACCCAGGAAAGTGTGTTCGGCCAAATGGGATCGAGCGTGTTGGGTTATGCGGTGCACCCGTGCAGGGAAGTTTATCTATTCGAATAGCCGTGTCCCTCGGTAAAAGGACGACCCGGAGTTGTACCTTGACCTTATGACAACTAGAACCGGATACTTAATAAAACACACCCAGACAAGTTCCACAGACAACCCGGTGATCGCTTTTTCACAAGCCGACGAGGGGAGGATCGCCGAGTAGGATTATGCTATGCGATGCTACTTGGAGGACTTCAATCTACTCTCTTCTATATGCTGCAAGACGGAGGCTGCCAGAAACATAGTCTTCGATAGGACTAGCTATCCCCCTCTTATTCTGGCATTCTGCAGTTCAGTCCACTGATATGGCCTCCTTACACATATACCCATGCATATGTAGTGTAGCTCATTACTTGCGAGTACTTTGGATGAGTATTCAGGTTGCTTTGCTCCCTCTTTTCCCCCGTTTTCCTCTTCTTCTCGGATGCCGCAACCAGACGTTGGAGCCCAGGAGCCAGACGCCACCGTCGATGACGACTACTACACTGGAGGTGCCTACTACTACGTGTAGGCTACTGACGACGACCAGGAGTAGTTAGGAGGATCCCAGGCAGGAGGCATGCGCCTCTTTCGATCTGTATCCCAGTTTGTGCTAGCCTTCTTAAGGCAAACTTGTTTACTTATGTCTGTACTCAGATATTGTTGCTTCCGCTGACTCGTCTATGATCGAGCACTTGTATTCGAGCCCTCGAGGCCCCTGGCTTGTATTATGATGCTTGTATGACTTATTTATGTTTTTAGAGTTGTGTTGTGATATATTCCCGTGAGCCCCTGATCTTGATCGTACATGTTTGCGTGCATGATTAGTGTACGATTGAATCGGGGGTGTCACAACTCGTTATGTAATGCATCATCCTGCAACTAACTCATTAATCACATTGCTTACAAGGCTTATAGTGATGTGCATTATCGAGAGGGCCCAGAGATACCTCTCCGAAAATCGGAGTGACAAATCCTAATCTCAAAATATGTCAACTCAACAAGTACCTTAGGAGACACCTGTAGAGCTCCTTTATAATCACCCAGTTACGTTGTGACGTTTGGTAGCACATAAAGTGTTCCTCAGGTATTCGGGAGTTGCATAATCTCATAGTCATAGGAACATGTATAAGTCATGAAGAAAGCAACAACAACATACTAAACGATCAAGTGCTAAGCTAACGGAATGGGTCAAGTCAATCACATCATTCTCCAATGATGTGATCCCGTTAATCAAATGACAACTCATGTCTATGGCTAGGAAACTTAACCATCTTTGATTCAACGAGCTAGTCAAGTAGAGGCATACTAGTGACATTATGTTTGTCTATGTATTCACACATGTACTAAGTTTCCAGTTAATACAATTCTAGCATGAATAATAAACATTTATCTTGAAATAAGGAAATAAATAATAACTTTGTTATTGCCTCTAGGGCATATTTCCTTTAGTCTCCCACTTGCACTAGAGTCAATAATCTAGTTAACATCATCATGTGGTTTAACACCAATATTCACATCTTTATGTGATTAATACCCATAGTTCACATCGTCATGTGATCAACACCTAAAAGGGTTTACTAGAGTCAATAATCTAGTTCACATCGCTATGTGATTAACACCCAAAGAGTACTAAGGTATGATCATGTTTTGCTCGTGAGAGAAGTTTAGTCAACGGGTCTGTCACATTCAGAGCCGTATGTATTTTGCAAATATTCTATGTCTACAATGCTTTGCATAGAGCTACTCTAGCTAATTGCTCCCACTTTCAATATGTATCCAGATTGAGACTTAGAGTCATCTGGATTGGTGTAAAAGCTTGCACCAATGTAACTCTTTACGACGAACTCTTTTATCACCTCCATGATCGAGAAACATTACCTTAGTCCTCACTAAGGATATTCTTGACCGTTGTCCAGTGATCTACTCCTAGATCAAAATTGTACTCCCTTGCTAAACTCAGATCAAGGTATACAATAGGTCTGGTACACAGCATAGCATACTTTATAGAATCTATGACTGAGGCATAGGGAATGACTTTCATTTCTATCTTCTGCCGTGGTCGGGCTTTGAGTCTTACTCAATTTCACACCTTGTAACACAGGCAAGAACTCTTTATTTGACTGTTCTATTTTGAATTACTTCAAAATCTTGTCAAGGTATGTACTCATTGAAAAAACTTATCAAGCGTCTTGATCTATCTATATAGATCTTGGTGCTCAATATGTAAGCAGCTTCACCGAGGTCTTTCTTTGAAAAACTCCTTTCAAAATACTCCTTTATGCTTTCTAGAAAATTCTACATTATTTCTGGTCAACAATATGTCATTCACATATACTTTATTAGAAATGATGTAGTGCTCCCACTCACTTTCTTGTAAATACAGGCTTTACTGCAAGTCTGTATAAAACTATATGCTTTGGTCAACTCATCAAAGCGTATATTCCAACTCTGAGATGCTTGCACCAGTCCATAGATAGATCGCTCGAGCTTTCACATTTTGTTAGCACCTTTAGGATCGACAAAAACTTTCTAGTTGCATTATATACAACTCTTCTTTAAGAAATCCATTAAGGAATGTAGTTTTGACATCCATTTGCCAGATTTCATAAAATGTGGCAACTTGCTAACATGATTCGGACAGACTTAAGCATCGCTACGAGTGCGAAAATCTCATCGTAGTCAACACCTTGAACTTTGTCAAAAACCTTTTTTTTAAGTCTAGCTTTGTAGATAGTAACACTACTATCAGTGTCTGTCTTCCTCTTGAAGATCCATTTATTTTCTATGGCTTGCTGATCATCGGGCAAGTCAACCAAAGTCCACACTTTGTTCTCATACATGGATCCCTTCTCAGATTTCATGGCCTCAAGCCATTTTGCGGAATCTGGGCTCATCATCGCTTCCTCATAGTTTGTAGGTTCATCATGGTCTAGTAACATGACTTCTAGAACAGGATCACCGTACCACTTTGGTGCGGACTGTACTTTGGAAGACCTACGAGGTTCTATAGTAACTTAATCTGAAGTTTTATGATCATCATCATTAGCTTCCTCACTAATTGCTGTAGGAATCACTGGAACTGATTTCTGTGATGAGCTACTTTCCAATTCGGGAGAAGGTACAATTACCTTATGAAGCTCTACTTTCCTCCCACTTACTTCTTTCGAGAGAAACTCCTTCTCTAGAAAGGATCCATCTTAGCAACGGATATCTTGCCTTCGGATCTATGATAGAAGGTGTACCCAACAGTTTCCTTTGGGTATTCTATGAAGACGCACTTCTCCGATTTGGGTTTGAGCTTATTAGGTTGAAACTTTTCACATAAGCATCGCAGCTCCAAACTTTAAGAAACGACAACTTTGGTTTCTTGCCAAACCAAAGTTCATAAGGCATTGTCTCAACGGATTTTGATGGTGCCCTATTTTAAAGTGAATGCAGTTGTCTCTAATGCATAACCCCAAAACGATAGTGGTAAATCGATAAGATACATCATAGATCGCACCATATCCAATAAAGTGTGGTTACGACATTCGGACACACCATTACGCTGTGGTGTTCCATGTAGCGTGAGCTGTGAAACTATTCCACATTGTTTTAAATGAAGGCCAAACTCATAACTCAAATATTCTCCTCTACGATCAGATCGTAGAAACTTTATTTTCTTGTTACGATGATTCTCCACTTCACTCTGAAATTCCTTGAAGTTTTCAAATGTTTCAGACTTGTGCTTCATTAAGTAGATATACTCAAATCTGCTCAAATCATCTGTGAAAGGTCAGAAAATAACGATACCCGCCGTGAGCTTCAACACTCATCGGATCGCATACATCAGTACGTATTATTTCCAATAAGTCAGTTGCTCGCTCCATTGTTCCAGAGAACGGAGTCTTAGTCATCTTGCCCATAAGGCATGGTTCGCAAGCATCAAGTGATTCCAAAATTCCATCAGCATGGAGTTTCTTCATGCGCTTTACACCAATATGACCTAAACGGCAGTGCCACAAATAAGTTGCACTATCATTATTAACTTTGCATCTTTTGGCTTCAATATTATGAATATGTGTATCACTACGATCGAGATCCAACAAACCATTTTCATTGGGTGTATGACCATAGAAGGTTTTATTCATGTAAACAGAACAACAATTATTCTCTAATTTAAATGAATAACCGTATTGCAATAACATGATCAAATCATATTCATGCTCAACGCAAATGCCAAATAACATTTATTTAGGTTTAACACTAATCCCGAAAGTATAGGGGGTGTACGATGATGATCATATCAATCTTGGAACCACTTCCAACATACATCATCACTTCACCCTCAACTAGTCTCTGTTTATTATGTAATTCCTGTTTCGAGTTACTAATCTTAGCAACTGAACAAGTATCAAATACCCAGGGGCTACTATAAACACTAGTAAGGTACACATCAATAACCTGTATATCAAATATACCCTTGTTCACTCTGCCATCCTTTTCATCCACCAAATATTCAGGGAATTTCCGCTTCCAGTGACCATTTCCTTTGCAGTAGAAACACTCAGTTTCAAGCTTTAGTCTAGCTTTGGGCTTCTTCACGGAAGTGGCAACTTGCTTGCCATTCTACATGAAGTTCCCTTTCTTTCCCTTTGCCCTTTTCTTGAAACTAGTGGTCTTGTCAATCATCAACACTTGATGCTCTTTCTTTGATTTCTACCTTCATCCATTTCAGCATCACGAAGAGCTCGGGAATCGTTTTTGTCATCCCTTGCATACTATAGTTCATCACAGAGTTCCAGTAACTTGGTGATGGTGACTAGAGAACTCTGTCAATCACTATATTATGTGGAAGATTAACTCCCACTTGATTCAAGCGATTGTAGTATCCATACATTCTGAGTACATGCTCACTAGTTGAGCAATTCTCCTCCATCTTTTAGCTATAGAACTTGTTGGAGACTTCATATCTCTCAACTCGGGTATTTGCTTGAAATATTAACTTCAACTACTGGAACATCTCATATGGTCCATGACGTTCAAAACGTCTTTGAAGTCCCATTTCTAAGCCGTTAAGCATGGTGCACTAAACTATCAAGTAGTCATCATATTGAGCTAGCCAAACGTTCATAACGTCTACATCTGCTCCTGCAATAGGTCTGTCACCTAAAGGTGCATCAAGGACATAATTCTTCTGTGCAGCAATGAGGATAATCCTCAGATCACGGATCCAATCCGCATCATTGCTACTACCATCTATCAACATAGTTTTTCTCTAGGAACATATCAAAATAAACATAGGGAAGCAACAACGCGAGCTATTGATCTACAACATAATTTGCAAAATACTATCAGGACTAAGTTCATGATAAATTAAAGTTCAATTAATCATATTACTTAAGAACTCCCACTTAGATAGACATCCCTCTAATCATCTAAGTGATCACGTGATCCAAATCTACTAAACCATGTCCGATCATCATGTGAGATGGAGTAGTTTTCAATGGTGAACATCACTATGTTGATCATATCTACTATATGATTCACGCTCGACCTTTCGGTCTTAGTGTTCCGAGGCCATATCTGCATATGCTAGGCTCGTCAAGTTTAACCTGAGTATTCTGCGTGTGCAAAACTATCTTACACCCGTTGTATTTGAACGTAGAGCTTATCACACCCGATCATCACGTGGTGTCTCGGCACGAAGAACTTTCACAACGGTGCATACTCAGGGAGAACACTTATACCTTGAAATTTAGTGAGAGATCATCTTATAATGCTATCGTCAATCAAAGCAGAATAAGATGCATGAAAGATAAATGTCACATGCAATCAATATAAGTGATATGATATGGCCATCATCAACTTGTGCCTTTGATCTCCATCTCCAAAGCATCGTCATGATCACCATCATCACCGGTGCGACGCCTTGATCTCCATCGTAGCATCGTTGTCGTCTCGCCAACTATTGCTTCTACGACTACTGCTACCGCTTAGTGATAAAGTAAAGTAATTACAGGGCGATTGCATTGCATACAATAAAACGACAACCATATGGCTCCTGCCAGTTGCCGATAACTCTGTTACAAAACATGATCATCTCATACAATAAAATTTAGCATCATGTCTTGACCATATCACATCACAACATGCCCTGCAAAAACAAGTTAGACGTCCTCTACTTTGTTATTGCAAGTTTTACGTGGTTGCTATGGGCTGAGCAAGAACCGTTCTTACCTACGCATCAAAACCACAACGATATTTCGTCAAGTTAGTGTTGTTTTAACCTTCGCAAAGATCGGGCGTAGCCACACTCGGTTCAACTAAAGTTGGAGAAACTGACACCCGCCAGCCACCTGTGTGCAAAGCACATCGGTAGAACCAGTCTCACGTAAGCGTACGCATAATGTCGGTACGGGCCGCTTCATCCAACAATACCGCCGAACCAAAGTATGACATGCTGGTAAGCAGTATGACTTGTATCGCCCACAACTCACTTGTGTTCTACTCGTGCATATAACATCTACGCATAAACCTGGCTCTGATACCACTGTTGGGGAACGTAGTAATTTCAAAAAAAAACTCCTACGCACATGCAAGATCATGGTGATGCATAGCAATGAGAGGGGGAGTGTATCTTCATACCCTTGAAGATCGCTAAGCGGAAGCGTTTATCAACGCGGTTGATGTAGTCGTACACCTTCACGATCCGCCCCGATCAAGTACCGAACATACGGCACCTCCGCGTTCCGCACACGTTTAGCTCGATGACGTCCTCCCCTTCTTGATCTAGCAAGACGGGCGAAGTAGTAGATGAGTTCCAGCAGCACGACGGCTTGATGACGGTGTTGGTGAAGAACAATCTCCGCAGGGCTTCACCTAAGCACTACGGAAACTATGACGGAGGATAAACTAGAGGGGATGGAGTTGCCGGCACACGGCTTGGTGTTTCTTGATGTCTTTGGTGCTAGACCTGACCCTCTATTTATATGTTGAGCCCTCGGGTCGAAACTTGGAGTAAAAGCCTCCTCAAAGTCAGTTTTGCCCAAAAGGCAAGAGTCCTACACGGACTCCAGGGCTAGACGCCAGGGTTCCCGGTGTCTACCCCCTAGACGCCAGGGTTCCTGGCGTCTAGCCTCTGGTCTCCGCAAAACTTTCTTTTGCACTTTCCAAAATCCTCGTGGGCTTTCCCCTTTGGCCCAAATAACGTGTTCTCGTACCCAAACTTTTCGGGAAACATCCGGAACCCCTTCCGGTGAATTTTGGAACCCTTCCGGAGATCAAACACTATTATCCCATATATCAAAATTTATCTCCGTACCATTCCGGAGTTCCTCGTCATGTCCGTGATCTCATCCGGGACTCCGAACAACATTCGGTCACCAACATACATAACTCATATAATACTATATCGTCAACGAACGTTAAGTGTGCGGACCCTATGGGTTCGAGAACTATGTAGACATGACCGAGACATTTCTCTGGTCAATAACCAATAGCGGAACCTAGATGCCCATATTGGCTCCTACATATTCTACGAAGATCTTTATCGGTCGAACCGCATAACAACATATGTTGTTCCCTTTGTCATCATGTTACTTGCCCGAGATTTGATCGTCGGTATCACCATACCTAGTTCAATCTTGTTACTGGCACGTCTCTTTACTCGTTATGTAATGCATCATCCTGCAACTAACTCATTAGTCACATTGCTTGCAAGGCTTATAGTGATGTGCATTACCGAGAGGGCTCATAGATACCTCTCCGACAATCGGAGTGACAAATCCTAATCCCGAAATATGCCAACTCAACAAGTACCTTCGGAGACACCTGTAGAGCTTCTTTTGTAATCACCCAGTTACGTTGTGACGTTTGGTAGCACACAAAGTGTTCCTCGGGTATTCAGGAGTTGCATAATCTCATAGTCATAGGAACATGTATAAGTCATGAAGAAAGCAATAGCAACATACTAAACGATCAAGTGCTAAGCTAACGGAATGGGTCAAGTCAATCACATCATTCTCCAATGATGTGATCCCATTAATCAAATGACAACTCATGTCTATGGCTAGGAAACTTAACCATCTTTGATTCAACGAGCTAGTCAAGTAGAGGCATACTAGTGACATTATGTTTGTCTATGTATTCACACATGTACTAAGTTTCCGGTTAATACAATTCTAGCATGAATAATAAACATTTATCATGAAATAAGGAAATAAATAATAACTTTATTATTGCCTCTAGGGCATATTTCCTTCAGCCGAGCGATAAGCTTGTGCACTGTAGATATTTTCCACCTCATGTGTGCCGCTGTGGCAACCCCTTTGACATATAAAAGGAGGCCCGAGGCATACTGGGGGAGGATTCGGACTTTTTGGACGGGGCATGCATTGCAGCTAGTCCAAGAACTCAAGAACACAAGATATACACTCAAGCAAGACTAGGGTTTTATGCACCATTACAGCCCGAACCTGGGTAAAAATCCCTTGCACTGATCACTAGACCTGCTCTTTGCGCAGCTCTCTCCCCGCCAACAGTAGAAGAGATCCTCGTGATCCCATAGGTGTCATTTTCCCCGACATCTGGATGCTCATGTTGGTTCTCAAATATTCTACGAAGATCTTTATTGGTCGAACCGCGATGTCAACATAGTTATTCCCTTTGTCATCGGTATCTTACTTGCCTGAGATTTGATCATCGGTATCTTCATAACCAGTTCAATCTCATTACCGGCAGGTCTCTTTACTTGTTCCTTGGTGCATCATCTCGCAACTAACTCATTATTCACATTGCTTGCGAGGCTTCATATGATGTGCATTATCGAGAGGGCCCAGAGATACCTCTCCGACACTCGGAGTGACAAATCCTAATCTCGATCTATGCCAACCCAACAAACACCTTCGGAGATACCTGTAGAGCATCTTTATAATCACCCAGTTATGTTGTGACGTTTGATAGCACAAGGCATTCCTCCGGTGTCCGGGAGTTGCATAATCTCATAGTTGGAGGAATATATATTTGACACAAAGAAAGCAGTAGCAATAAAACTGAACGATCATAATGCTAAGCTAAGGGATGGGTCCTATCCATCACATCATTCTACTAATGATGTGATCCCGTTATCAAATGACAACTCATGTCCATGGCTAGGAAACTTAACCATCTTTGATCAATGAGCTAGTCTAGTAGAGGAATACTAGGGACACGTATTTTTGTCTATGTATTCACACATGTATCAAGTTTCCGGTTAATGCAATTCTAGCATGAATAATAAGCATTTATCATGAATAAGGAAATATAAAATAACAACTTTATGATCGCCTCTAGGGCATATTTCCTTCAGTCTCCCACTTGCACTAGAGTCAATAATCTAGATTACATTGTAATGAATCTAACACCCATGGAGTCTTGGTGCTGATCATGTTTTGCTTGTGGAAGAGGCTTAGTCAAAGAGTCTGCAACATTCAGATCTGTATGTATTTTGCAAATCTCTATGTCTCCCTTCTTGACCAAACCTCGGATGGAGTTGAAGCGTCTCTTGATGTGTTTGGTCTTTTGTGAAATCTGGATTCCTTCGCCAAGGCAATTGCTCAAGTATTGTCACAAAAGATTTTCATTGGACCTGATGCACTAGGTATTACACCTAGATCGGATATGAACTCCTTCATCCAGACTCCTTCATTTGCTGCTTCCGAAGCAGCTATGTACTCCGCTTCACACGTAGATCCCGCCACGACGCTCTTCTTGGAACTGCACCAACTGACTGCTCCACCATTCAATAAAAATACGTATTCAGATTGTGACTTAGAGTCATCTGGATCAGTGTCAAAGCTAGCATCGACGTAACCATTTACGACAAGCTCTTTGTCACCTCCATAAATGAGAAACATATCCCTAGTTCTTTTCAGGTACTTTAGGATGTTCTTGACCGTTGTCCAGTGATCCACTCATGGATTACTTTGGTACCTCCTTGCTAAACTTATAGCAGGGCACACATCAGGTCTGGTACATAGCATAGCATACATGATAGAACCTATGGCTGAGGCATAGGGAATGACTATAATTTTCTCTCTATCTTCTGCAATGGTCGGGCATTGAGTTTGATCAACTTCACACCTTGCAACACAGGCAAGAACCCTTTCTTTGACTGGTCCATTTTGAACTTCTTCGAAACTTTATCAAGGTATGTGCTTTGTGAAAGTCCAACCAAGCATCTTGATCTATCTCTATAGATCTTGATGCCCAATATGTAAGCAGCTTCACCGAGGTCTTTCATTGAAAAACTCTTGTTCAAGTATCCTTTTATGCTATTCAGAAATTCTACATCATTTCCAATCAACAATATGTCATCCACATATAATATTAGAAATGCTATAGAGCTCCCACTCACTTTCTTGTAAATACAGGCTTCTCCAGAAGTCTGTATAAAACCATATGCTTTGATCACCTCATCAAAGCGTATATTCCAACTCCGAGATGCTTGCACCAGTCCATAAATGGATCGCTGGAGCTTGCACACTTTGTTAGCACCTTTAGGATCGACAAAACCTTCTGGTTGCATCATATACAACTCTTATTTAAGAAATCCATTAAGGAATGCAGTTTTGACATCCATTTGCCAGATTTCATAATCATAGAATGCGGCAATTGCTAACATGATTCAGACAGACTTAAGCATCACTACGGGTGATAAAGTCTCATCGTAGTCAACTCCTTGAACTTGTCGAAAACCCTTTGCAACAAGTCGAGATTTATAGACAGTAACATTACCGTTAGCGTCAGTCTTCTTCTTGAAGATCCATTTATTCTCTATAGGTCACCGATCATCGGGCAAATCCACCAAAGTCCACACTTTGTTCTCATACATGGATCTTATCTCAGATTTCATGGCCTCGAGACATTTATCAGAATCTGGGCTCATCATAGCTTCTTCATAGTTCATAGGTTCGTCATGGTCAAGTAACATGACCTCCAGAACAGGATCACCGTACCACTCTGGTGCGGATCGTGCTCTGCCAGACCTACGAGGTTCTGTAGCAACTTGATCTGTAGTTTTGTGATCTTTATCATTAGCTTCTTCTCCAGTTGGTGTAGGAATCACGGGAACAGATTTCTCGGATGAGCTACTTCCAAATTGAGAGCAGGTACAATTACCTCATCAAGTTCTACTTTACTCCCACTCCTTCTTTCGAGAGAAACTCCTTCTATAGAAAGGTTCCGTTTTTAGCAACAAAAATCTTGCCTTCGGACTTGTGTTAGAAGGTGTACCCAATTGTTTCCTTAGGGTAACCTATGAAGACACATTTCTCCGATTTGGGTTCGAGCTTATCGGGTTGAAGCCTTTTGACATAAGCATCGCATCCCCAAACTTTAAGAAACGATAGCTTAGGTTTTCTACCAAACCATAGTTCATACGGTGTCGTCTCAACAGACTTTGACGATGCCCTGTTTAAAGTGAATGCAGCTGTCTCTAATGCATAACCCCAAAACAATAGTGGTAAATCGGTAAGAGACATCATAGATCGCACCATATCAAATAAAGTGCGGTTACGACGTTCGGACACACCATTACGCTGTGGTGTTCTAGGTGGCGTGAGCTGTGAAACTATTCCACATTGTTTTAAATGAAGGCCAAACTCATAACTCAAATATTCTCCTCCATGATCAGATCGTAGAAACTTTATTTTCTTGTTATGATGATTCTCCACTTCACTCTTAAATTCTTTGAACTTTTCAAACATTTCAGACTTATGTTTCATTAAGTAGATATACCCATATCTGCTCAAATCATCTGTGAAGATCAGAAAATAACGATACCTGACATGAGCATCAACACTCATTGGACCGCATACATCAGTATGTATTATTTCCAATAAGTCACTAGCTCGTTCCATTGTTCCGGAGAATGGAGTTTTAGTCATCTTACCCATAAGGCATGGTTCGCAAGTATCAAATGATTCATAATCAAGTGATTCCAAAAGTCCATCTTTATGGAGTTTCTTCATGCGCTTTACACCGATATGACCCAAACGGCAGTGCCACAAATAAGTTGCACTATCATTATCAACTTTGCATCTTTTGGCATCAATATTATGAATATGTGTATCATCACAATCAAGATTCAACAGAAATAGACCACTCTTCAAGGGTGCATGACCATAAAAGATATTACTCATATAAATAGAACAACCATTATTCTCTAATTTAAATGAATAACCATCTCACACTAAACAAGATCCAAATATAATATTCATGCTCAACGCTGGCACCAAATAACAATTATTCAGGTCTAAAACTAATCCCAAAGGTAAATGTAGAGGTAGCATGCCGACGGCGATCACATCAACCTTGGAACCATTTCCTACGCGCATTGTCACCTCGTCCTTAGCCAATCTTCATTTAATCCATAGTCCATGCTTCGAGTTACAAATATGAGCAACCGAACCGGTATCAAATACCCAGGCACTACTACGAGAATTAGTAAGGTACACATCGATAACATGTATATCAAATATACCTTTGCTCACATTGACATCCTTCTTATTCGCCAAATACTTGGGGAAGTTCCGCTTCCAGTGACCAGTCCCTTTGTAGTAGAAGCACTCAGTTTTAGGCTTGGGTCCATTTTTAGGTTTCTTCCCGGAAGTGACAACTTGCTTGTCAGTCATTTTGAAGTTCCCCTTCTTTTTACCCTTGCCCCTCTTCTTGAAACTAGTGGTCTTGTTAACCATCAACACTTGATGCTCCTTCTTGATTTCTACCTCCGCGGCCTTTAGCATCACAAAGAGCTCAGGAATAGTCTTTTCCATCCCTTGCATATTGTAGTTCATCACGATGCCTTTGTAGCTTGGTGGCAGTGATTGAAGAACTCTGTCAATGACACAATCATCTGGAAGATTAACTCCCAGCTGAGTCAAGTGATTATGGTACCCAGACATTCTAAGTATGTGCTCACTAATAGAACTGTTCTCCTCCATCTTGCAGCTATAGAACTTGTTGGAGACTTCATATCTCTTAACTCGGGCATTTGCTTGAAATATCAACTTCAACTCCTGGAACATCTCATATGGTCAATGACATTTAAACCGTCTTTGAAGTCCCGATTCTAAGTCGTAAAGCATGGCACACTGAACTAACGAGTAGTCATCAACATGCGACTGCGAGGCATTCACAATGTCTGCAGTTGCTGGGGCACGTGGTACACCTAGCGGTGCATCAAGGACATAATTCTTCTGTGCACCAACGGGGATAATCCTCGAGTTACGGACCTAGTCCGTGTAGTTGTTGCCATCATCTTTCAACTTAGCTTTCTCTAGGAACGCATTAAAATTCGAAGGAATAGTAGCATGGGCCATTGATCTACAACATAGATATGTAAAAACTATCAGGACTAAGTTCATGATAAATTAAGTTCAATTGATCATGATCATATTACTTAAGAACTCCCACTTATATAGACATCCCTCTAGTCATCTAAATGATACGTGATCCAAATCAACTAAACCATGTCCGATCATCACGTGAGATGGAGTAGTCTTCAATGGTGAACATCACCATGTTGATCATATCTATTATATGATTCACGTTCGACCTTTTGGTCTCCAGTTTTCCGAGGTCATATCTGTATATGCTAGGCTCGTCAAGTTTAACCCGAGTATTCTACGTGTGCAAATCTGGCTTGTATCCGTTGTATTTGAACATAGAGCCTATCACACCCGATCATCACGTGGTGTCTCAGCACGAAGAACTTTCGCAAGGGGAGAACACTTATACCTTGAAATTTAGTAAGGGATCACCTTATAATGCTACCACCGTACTAAGAAAAAAAGATGCACAAAAGATAAACATCACATGCAATCAAAATATGTGACATGATATGGCCATCATCATCTTGTGCTCATGATCTCCATCACCGAAGCAACGTCATGATCTCCATCGTCAACGGCTTGACACCTTGATCTCCATCATAGTGTCGTGGTCGTCTCGCCAACCATTGCTTCTACGACTATCGCTATCGCTTAGTGATAAAGTAAAGCAATTACAGAGCGCTTGTATTTCATACAATAAAGCGACAACCATATGGCTCCTGCCAGTTGCCGATAACTTTTACAAAACATGATCATCTCATAAAACAATCTTTATATCACATCATGTCATGACCATATCACATCACAACATGCCCTGCAAAAACAAGTTAGACGTCCTCTACTTTGTTTCTTGCAGGTTTTACGTGGCTGCTACGGGCTGCTAGCATGAACCGTACATACCTACGACACAAAAACCACAACAGTGATTTATCAAGTTTGCTATTTTAACCTTCACAAGGACCGACCGTATTCAAATTCGATTCAATTAAAGTTGGAGAAATGGACACCCGCCAGCCACCTTTATGCAAAACTAGTTGCATGTCTGTCGGTGGAACCGGTCTCATGAACGCGGTCATGTAAGGTTGGTCTGGGAAGCTTCACCCAACAATACTGCTGAATCAAAAAAAGACATTGGTGGTAAGCAGTATGACGATCACCTCCCACAACTCTTTGTGTTCTACTCGTGCATATCATCTACGCATAGACCTGGCTGGATGCCACTGTTGGGAAACGTAGCATGCAATTTCAAAAAAAAATCCTACCCTCACGCAAGATCTATCTAGGATATGCATAACAATGAGAGGGGAGAGTGTCCACGTACCCTCGTAGACCGAAAGCGGAAGCGTTAACTTAACGCAGTTGATATAGTCGAACGTCTTCTTGAATCAACCGATCAAGTACCGAACGTACGGCACCTCCGAGTTATGCACACATTCAGCTCAATGACGTCCCTCGAACTCTTGATCCAGCAGAGTGTCAATGGAGTCGATGAGTTCCGTCAGCATGACGGCGTGATGACGGTGTTGGTGAAGTGATCCACATAGGGCCTTCGCCTAAGCACTACGACAATATGACCGGAGGAGTAAACGGTGGAGGGGGGCACCGCACGCGGCTAAACAATTGATGTGCTTTGGGGTGCCCCCCCCCCCCCCCCCGCCCCCGTATATAAAGGAGGAGGGGAGGAGGCCGTCCACCAGGGGCGCGCCAAGGAGGGAGGAGTCCTACTAGGACTCCACTCCTAGTAGGATTCACCCCCCCCTCCCCCCTTTTTACGAAGAGGGGGAAAGGGGAAAGAGGTGGAGAGGGAAAAGGAAAGGGAGGCCGCGCCCCCCACCCCTTGTCCAATTCTGATTGGCTTGGGGGGCACGCGCCACCTCCCGTGGCCTGTCCTCTCCTCTCCACTATGGCCCATGGGTCCCATTAACTTTCCCGGGGGGTTCCGGTAACCTCCTGGTACTCCAAAAAATCCCCGAACCTCTTCGGGACCATTCCGGTGTCCGTATATAACCTTCCAATATATCACTCTTTACATCTCGACCATTTCGAGACTCCTCGTCATGTCTGTGATCTCATCCGGGACTCCAAACAACCTTCAGTCACCAAAACACATAACTCATACAATATCTATCGTCATCAAAGGTTAAGCGTGCGGACCCTACGGGTTCGAGAACTATGTAGACATGACCAAGACACCTCTCTAGTCAATAACCAATAGTGGAACCTGGATGCTCATATTGGTTCCCACATATTCTACGAAGATCTTTATCAGTCGAACCGCGATGTCAACATAGTTATTCCCTTTGTCATCAGTATGTTACTTGCCCGAGATTCGATCGTCGGTATCTTCATACCTAGTTCAATATTGGTACCGGCAAGTCTCTTTACTCGTTCTGTAGTGCATCATCCCGCAACTAACTCATTAGTCACATTGCTTGCAAGGCTTCATATGATGTGCATTACCGAGAGGGCCCAGAGATACCTCTCCGATACTCGGAGTGACAAATCCTAATCTCGATCTATGCCAACCCAACAAACACCTTTGGAGATACATGTAGAGCATCTTTATAATCACCCAGTTATGTTGTGACATTTGATAGCACAAGGCATTCCTCCGGTGTCCGGGAGTTGCATAATCTCATAGTCGGAGGAATATATATTTGACACGAAGAAAGCAGTAGCAATAAAACTGAACGATCATAATGCTAAGCTAACGGATGGGTCTTGTCCATCACATCATTCTACTAATGATGTGATCCCGTTATCAAATGACAACTCATGTCCATGGCTAGGAAACTTAACCATCTTTGATCAACGAGCTAGTCTAGTAGAGGCATACTAGGGACATGCGTTTTGTCTATGTATTCACACATGTATCAAGTTTCCGGTTAATACAATTCTAGCATGAATAATAAACATTTGTCATGAATAAAGAAATATAAAATAACAACTTTATTGTTGCCTCTAGGGCATATTTCCTTCAATAGCATGAAGCCTTCATAAATTATAGATGCATCGAAGATGTATCAATTGGCCACTCTTCATGAACCGGAGCAGAAGCAAAAGGAATCATCCTAACCCTTGTTGGTCTGCTAGCAACCTGGATTGCTTGATGATCACGGGGAAGGAAAGGCATGGGTCGAAAGGAAAAAAATTCATTTCTTGTGCAAGAGCTACTCGCTACACCGAACACGTTGCACCGAAGCGAGCAATGTCATTGGAAGTGGAGGTGGTGAGGGAAGGGGGACGAACTAGCTAGAGGTGACGAAGAGGGCACCACAATGGTAGGTGGAGGAGGAATGGCAATGTTATGATTTCGGTCAATGATCTCAGCTCTCTGGGAAGGTGCATCAATTTCTCATTGTCTTGAGGCACGGTGATCGGTACAGCAGCAGAAGCAACTAGCTGATTTGATGCGGCAAGGGATTGGAAAGTGGAGCGACACCCGCTTGCAATGTGGCCCCATCTCTTATAGTTGCGGCAATGGATTTTGTTAGTGCAGGCAGGCTGATCACGACCCACAGAAAGGCAGCGAATGCAAAAGTCCCACGAAGACTCGGAGAGGGGCCCAAGATCCATCTGTGGGTGAGAGATATCTCTGATACCAGTATTTTGAATATCATTTTGAACAAGCGAGATTCCCGCCCCGTTAAGGCTCGCATTATTTGGAAATTGAAGTCCTTCATGAACACGATTAACATTCCAAGATTGGGGATCATGAACATGATTTATATTAGATTGATCATAGTATCTGGGAGATCTAGCCGCATCAGCATATGAGTTGGAATTGCGCACGCGAGGAATGACTGTCCAACCTTATTCAAGCTCAGGATCATTGAGCGGACGCCTTTTAGCACCAGATCGGCCCCAAAGAAGAAAACCCAGGCTGAAATCAGGATTGGAAATATTACCTCCATTATAGATTGCAAAGCCCACATCCAACAAGGAGACTGGAAACTTGAAGAGATTATCTGAATCTTAAAAACCCTGAAGAGAGAAGCACGTCCACCAAAGCATGAAAGCAGAATTGTACCAACCAATTCTTCTGTCAGCCTAATCTTTGATCTTGTGAATTCAGCCACAAGAAAGAATTCCTGAGACCACATCCTTCAGAGAAGTTAATTGGGAGCTCGATCTTGTTCCAAATACGTTCTTCAAAGGCATGACCTCTCTCGAAGCGCAGATCTGCAAGCGACTTGTGGGCATTGGTACCAGAGTGGTGATCAACAAGAGAGGGTGTGATCGCCAGGATCAAGGAGAGATCTGTCGAGGGGTGGCTTGGTGGGCGCCGCGGCCGGAGTGACCAGCAGCGAGGGTTGTGGATCTGTTCCCCTTGAAAAGTCTCATTGGTATATGGAAGAATAATTCTACAACTTCTAGTTCCGGGATACCTCTACATCTCTATATTGGTCACCCCTTCCAAGGCCAAGGCAATGTCCCATGCACATGCATGGCACAACGCACCTCTGCAGCCTGTCCCGCTTGTCGCCGCAGTGAGAAAAGTAAATGGCGCCACTGCGACAGGCGCAGGAGGGCAACTTGCAAGCCATAAATTCTATATAAGAGACATGGACAAGATATACAAGATGACACTTTATAATTTCATTCATGGTCAGTGCTTATGACTACACGTAGTTTATAATTTTGGGCTAGACTAATGTATTTTCAAAGTAAAACACCACATGCAGTTTTTAGAGTGTTTTTGTAGAAAACTGACTTGAGGTTGGATTCAACCTCTCCCCTTCCCCCTAGGCTGGCCGAATATTGCCTTTATCCCTCCTTATATGCCCCCTTAAAGCGTCAAATTAGGGTCTTCCTTGAGATGGTGGCGGCTTCCTAAAAATGGAATAAGGTTCTCCCTGCCTAGCCCTTGTCCCGGCGATAGTTGTGTGGAGGTTTGTCTCCTCTGGATCTCGCGGGATTCGGTCGGCGTTTGTCTACGAGGACCCACGTGGTTCCAGTCTACGTTCGTGTGTCTTGAAATTACATCCTTTCGTTCCACGCTTCTCTTCATTGGCGGCGGTTGTTGTTCTGGTGCGCTGGTCATATGGAGTCTTAGCACGACGACTTCGCGACTGTCTAATACAACAAATTTTGCCCGGCCCCAGAAGAGAGGGGCGATGACGATGACGCATCATCGGCTTGCTTCAGTGGTTGTAGTCACCCCTAGGTGGTCAACGAATATAGATGTAATTAAAATTATTTCTGGTGTTTGTTGTACAACCATGATTGAGGATGAATAGATCCGAAGATTCTCCGGAAAAAAATTAGGGTCTTGCTGACAAAGCCAACACTAGAGCTACAAAAAAAATAGTAAACTAGATAGTAGCTAAAACTACCCCGCATCCGTTTCAAAAAAAAAACTACCCCGCAATTAATGAGTCATTTCCGGGTTGGCAGTCCTGCATACGTAGATGCGAACGTAGCTGCTACTGGATACAATAGACATCTGCGAGTGGAAAATTTCAAGATAACAGAAAAAAGGACAGAGTCAGCAGAAGCATGGCTTTACAGTTCACACGTGTACATAAGAATATACCTAATATCTAGATCACCATTTGGGATACTTGACTACGGGCTCACTAGAAGGCTTGAGACTTTGCATACAGTAGTCTCTCTGAGTTTCCAAGTTGCTATCGGAAGGAGGGATTCGATTCCAACCCTCTGCTGCGATTTGGAAGAGCTGGGCCCACTATCTTGCAAAATAATCATGTGGTTGGCGATTAGGGCTGCACGAAAAGCTCGAGACTCATGAGCCGTCCGAGATCGATCCGTTTTTTGGTTCGATTCGAGACTGACTCGAAAAAAACGAACTGAGTTTGAACACTTTATGTAGCTCGACCGAAAAATGAGCCGATCTTGAGCTAATATTGGCTCGCTCAATTTCAGCTCGATAGCTCGACAAAGTATTATTATGTTAAATGATGATGCCATATACTAAATGGAAATAAGATAATTTGTTACTATATATGATATCCATGATTTTTCTTCATTCTATTTACCAGCAAACATGGAAGCTTAATTAAGTGCAGAGCTATTTATGTTATTTGGTCGACTATGTGTTGAAGATACTGTTGTTTTTCGCAAGAGTTCCCAGCATATGCACTTTCATTTTCTTGTTTTTCATCCACGAAAACCACCATTTATTTCAGTTGGCCCAAGAGACCAAGATTAACCCCTATCGAGAATGACAAGATGGTTGTACAAAGTTGTTCCATTATCTATTTGGAATACTTGCCATACATTTAAAAAATTTACCGTCTCATTTAGCTCAAAACTAACTCGAGATTGACTCGAAATTGTTACAAGCTGAGCACAAGTCATGTTCTACACCTTGATCATGAGGTTCACTCAGTTTGAGCTCGCTCGAATTTTAATATGAGTCGAGTTGAGCCAACTCCAACTCGCTCGAACTCGACTCATTTGCAGCCCTATTGGCGATTCAATACAGACTTTGGACTTCGGACAGAAGGCTCAGGCATGGGTTACAAGAGGAGGCTTCACCCTGCTTTTTCTGCGATCAGGAGGAAGACACAGTTGATCATTTGTTGTTGCAATGTGTTTTTGCAAGGCATGTGTGGTACTTGTGCTTCTCGAAGGTGCATGCTCCCTTCTCGTCAGGACAGGTTACAAGATTGGTGGGCAAGTCGGCGCAGCAAATTCAAAAGAAGGAAAGAAAAGGCTTCGACTCGTTCGTCATGCTAATTTGTTGGACTCTATGAAAGCAAAGAAATAGTCGGGTCTTTCATTCGGGTAACGTTCGTGATGTGTATTGCACTGTTGAGCTAATCTTTGAGGAAATCCGGCAATGGGCTCTTGCAGGAGGAAAATTAGTACACCGATATTGTGAGTAGTTGCCAAGAATGAGCTGGAGTGGAGAGCACTGGCGGAGCCACGGCAAGGCCGGATGGGTCGTGGCCCGCCCAGTCTTTTGCAGTTTCTTCACTATTATTTTTACATCTAGGCCTTGGAACACCAGCCCAAAGGCTGTTTTCTTATGCTTGGCCCGCCCAGCCCGCCCAATAATGGGCTTGAAGCTCCGCCACTGGTGGAGGGGTTTGAAATCCCCGGCCTGTGATGATCTCATCGTTGTAATCTCTTGTACACATTTTTCTCTTATTTATAAAGCTAAGGTGCACCTTTGGCGTACTCTCTAAAAAAGAGTTTCCAAGTTGCAAATACACGCCCTCTGTTTCACGCATGAATACAAGATGAAACTGAAGCCAATATAGTCACCCGAGACCGGAGGCTTGCTCGTTAACGCGCGTGTATCTGTGTATGCGCATTTGTTCTGACAATTCATGGGAGAAAATACTGTTCTCTTCAGTGGAGCCGGTGCACGCCTGCCCCAAAAGGCCAACGCCAGGGCTAAAAAAGATGCAGTGAACTCAGCTAATCCATGACACCTCTGAATATTTCGCCCGACAAATCGATCTCCGGTACGATCATCGCACCTAGATTCGCGGCGGCCACCAACGAGAGAAAGGCCCACGTAAGTGGGAGAATAAACAGCACCATCTCACCAAAATCAGGATATGCGTGTGCGCCCCCCATGGCCGGAAAGATGGGGGGACTGCCCTACCAGACCACTTTCTGAGCAACAGGTTGATGGTGAATTTGTTGCGGAGGAAAGGCCAAAGGATTATTAGAGGCTGGGCCGCCCTTTGCTGCTTTGCTGCTTTGCATGCAGAACTGCGATCATGAACTGGGCACCACTGTCCACTGGTTGTGGTTAGTGCAGGTCCTGAGTGTGCTGATGATTGCGATTTAGTTTTGAGGACCATCCGGCAGATGTATTACGTTGTGGTGACATGACCTTCTGCCGGCGGCGTGGCCGTGTCGATCGGGCACGGGCTGACCATGCGTTCATTGGAGTTCGACGGGCCTCCGATAGGTTTTGGAATCTGGGGAGGGATGTCAGGCTTACGATGATGTCAGGGCATCCTCAAAGGCTCAAAGCTCACCCGTAAATGTCTTCGGCATATGTCCGTTTTTATGTCCGGACGTGATCCATGGATATGATGCGGGAGGGAGTCATCAAATGCTATTCACAAAGTAAACCGGTTGGAAGGACAGAACATAGGTGGGAACCATACATGTGATAAAATATTGTGATGTGGTGTCCGGTTGAGAGGAGAGAGAGTAAAAGGGAGCATGCATATGAAGAGAGAGAAAAGAGAGGTGGATCACGTGGAGTCTTTGTGTTGGTCAAGCGCATATCCGTACTCCAGCAAAGCCACCACATTTGTCTCTGGGATAACGGAACTTGTATGTCCGGACTGCTAAGCGGACATATACAGGTCCCCGTTGAATGACAAAAGACATCCAAACACTGTGGTTCGTGTCGAACGTGACATATCTTGTATCTCTAGTCTTATCTTCTCTAGCCTTGTATAGCTAACTTCTAAAGATATGGTAGAACTAGTTACCTTGTCACGCAAGACATCCTGTGTATATAATGTAACCTACTCCATGGAATACAATGAGTTGCACCAAATATCCTCTCTACATGGTATCAGTTTTACCGCGATCTTCTGTCGCTTCCGCACCCCTAAGCCGTCGTGCCTACCCCTAGTCGCCGCCGCGCCAACTCCCAAACCCTACTGCCGCCACCGTCGCTACTCCTCCCGTAGCCACCGCCGCCGCCTCCTCCTTCCCACACCTCAAGCCGCCGCCGCCACCGCCACCTCTCCCGTAGCCGCCGCCGCCGCTTCTCTTCTTCCCCCTGCCCCCACTACCTCTCTCCCGAAACCCTAAGGGCCGCCGCCGCTACTCTCTTCCCTCTATAGCCGCCGCCGCCTTCTTCCCCACACCCATCGCAGCCACCGCTCCCTCCTCCTCTCACCACCACCCAAAACCCTAACCACCCGCCGTCTCCATGGCCAAGGCTGGCGCATCCGACGGCGGTTCCTTTTCCGGTGCCATGTTCACCTCTGATCGCCTCAACGAGATTCACATCAAGGACCACGTACCTGTCATCCTCGACCTCGACTCGCCGTCCTACAACGCATGGCGCACGTACTTTGCGCTGCTGTTTCGCTCTTACCGTCTCATCGAGCATGTTGACGGGAGCGTTGACATCCGCGACATGAAGGACGACAACGAGTGGCTCACTGTGGACGTCTGCATTGTCAAGTGGCTCTTCCTCACCATCTCCGGCAGCCTCTTCAACATGGTGAACGACCGCGATCCGTCCGCGTATGCTATGTGGACGCGCCTGTGTGATCTCTTCCTCGACAATCAACTGCAGCGCCGCGTCTTTCTTCAAGGGGAGTTCTTCACTATGCAGCAAAACGATCTTTCGATCGACGAGTACTGCACGCGGCTGAAGGTTCTCGCCGATGAGCTACGCGACGTCGGCATGACCATCGATGACTCGGTCCTCCTCACCAACCTCCTCCTCGGCCTCCACCCCGACCTTGGCCAGTCTGCCGCCAACCTCTCCCTCATCACGCCGACGTACGCGAAGGCGGTCACATACCTTCGCATGGAGGAAAAGCGTCTCCGTCACACCGCTCGGCACGCGACCCACGCCGCTCTCCACGTCGGCCTCGCCGCCGGCCACGGCGCTTCCCCAATCCAGTCGGGGTCGCGCGCTCCCGCTCCTGCCCCGCCACCCGCGCCTGCGCCCTCCGACGGCCGCAAGCAGAAGGGTCGCGGGGGCCGGGGCCGCAACTCCAACACGACGCCGCGCCCTCCTGCGCCCGCGGTGGCTGCACCTCCCCCGCCTTGGCTCTCGGGGTATAACCCCTGGACGGGAGTAGTGCATGCCTACTCCATGCCCGTCCCCCGCCCACCAGCTCCGGGCATTCTCGGGCCACGTCCGAGCACCCCTCAGGCGCTGCTGACCGCACTGGTCCCTGTCGCGTATGGCACCGCCGCGGCCTACAGTGGCCCATCGGCCTATGGTGGTCCCTCGGCGTACGACGGTGCGCCGGGCTCTGGTGCCTATGGTGGCGCCCCTCCAGTCTACGACCCGACGCTTCTCTCCGCTCTTCATGCTACCCCCTCGCCGAGCGCCTACAACGGAGAGGCGGCGATTGGTACATGGACACCGGCGCCGCTGCTCACATGGCCTCCAACCCCGGTATCTTATCTCGTGCTGCTCCATATCCCTTCTCCTCCCGCATCATGGTTGGTGATGGCAGCTCTCTTCCCATCACCCATCATGGTTCATCCTCCCTTCCGTTACCCTCTTCTTCTTTAACTCTCAATAATGTGCTCGTTTCACCATCCTTAATTAAAAATCTTTGTTCTGTTTGTACTCTTACTCGTGAAAATCCTCTCACTGTTGAGTTTGACGCTCTCGGTTTTTCTGTTAAGGATGCTCGCTCCCGGAGGGTTCTGCACCGATGTGATTCTCCCGATGATCTCTACCCATGCGGTGCTTCTACACGCAGTGGCCCGGTTGCTCTTCATGCCGACGTCTCGCTTTGGCACGCTCGTCTCGGTCATCCCGACGCCGACGCTCTTCATAAAATTTTGAGCACTTTTCCATTTTCATGTAATAAATCAGCGGCTCACACTTGTCATGCTTGCCGCATAGGAAAACACGTTCGTCTACCGTTTTCTTCATCTTCATCAATTGCTACTTTTCCTTTTGATGTCATTCATTGTGATGTTTGGACATCCCCAGTGCCTAGCAATTCGGGTTTATCATATTACCTTGTGATTTTAGATGATTTTTCACACTTCACTTGGACTTTTCCGTTACGCCGTAAATCCGACGTCGCCTCCACTCTCCACTCATTTTATGCCTATGTCCACACCCATTTTCACCGCACCATTGCTCATCTTCAAACCGATAACGGAAAAGAATTTGATAACCTCGCCATTCGCCATCTTCTATCCACTCATGGCACCATTTTTCGCTTAACTTGTCCATACACATCCCAACAAAACGGTTGTGCCGAACGTGTTCTCCGCACCCTCAATGAGAGTGTCCGCGCTTTGCTCTTTCATGCACACATGCCACCTCGCTTTTGGCCCGATGCGCTCGCCACCGCCACTCTCCTTCTCAACCTCCGGCCGTGTAAACCATGCTGGAACTATACCCCTCATCATCTTCTGTTCGGGTCTCCTCCATCATATGATGATCTTCACGTCTTTGGTTGCTTGTGTTATCCCAATATCACCGCTACCGCGCCCCACAAGCTCGCACCACGCTCTCTCGCTTGTGTCTTTCTTGGCTATCAACCCAACACCAAAGGCTTTCGCTGCTTCGACCCGGTCTCTCGTCGAGTGTTCGTCTCACGGCACGTTTACTTTGATGAAGTTGTTTTTCCCTTTGAGCAGGTTTCATCGACAGCAGCTCCGACCATGGTCGCTGCCGCTCGACGGTCTCGGGGAGCCCTTGCGCTTCCTTCGCCGCGCCCGCCCCCTTCTTTGGCAGGCCTCTCAGGCCTCTCGGCGGGGTCTCACTCGCCGTCTCAAGAGGAGCCGGCCTTGCCTCGGTCGGTGTCGCCCATGCACGTCGCGGCCTCCCCGCCACCCGCGGCTCCAACTGCGGCCCTGTCGCCATCACCATCGCGGCCACCCACGGTCCTTTCACCGTCGTCATCCCGGTCACCCGCGGCCTCGTCCGCGGCTCCGTCGCCGCTGCTGGTATGGCCACTCGTGGCTTCGTCCGTGGCCCCATCGCCGTCGCTGGTGCTTCCACCCTCGGCCTTTCTCGCCGTTTTGTTGTCGCCACCTGCGGCCTCACCACCCTCGTCACCCACCATCTCGGTTGCGGTCACGCTGTCATCATCGGCGGTCCCGTCTCTGGCTTTGCCTGCCGCCTCGTCACCGGATGTCACCATCGCCTTTCCTTCTCCCGAGGCTGTGGCTCCTCCTCGACGGCGGGCTCGTCCACCGCCTCCGCCGCCTCATCATTCTATGGTGACACGTGCCAAGGACGGGATCCGGCAACCGAACTCTCGCCTATCATAACCTCAGTGTCACGGTCGTCTCACCCATACCGTGCTCGGTGCGCTCTGAGTGATCCGCATTGGCTTGCCTCCATGCGCTCTGAGTATGATGCCCTCGTCGCCAACCGGACTTGGACGCTGGTTCCCCGTCCCCCTGGAGCTAACATCATTACTGGCAAGTGGGTATTTCGGCATAAGTTCCTTCCGGATGGCTCTTTGGACAGGTACAAGGCCCGTTGGGTTGTTCGTGGCTTTGCACAACGTGCCGGCGTTGATTTCTCGGAGACCTTTTCTCCGGTTGTCAAACCCGCCACGATTCGTGTTGTCCTTCAGCTCGCTGCATCTCGTCATTGGCCTGTTCATCAGCTCAACATCAACAATGCTTTTCTTTATGGTCATCTCTAGGAGCGTGTTCTATGTCAGCAGCCTACTGGTTTTGTTGATCCCACTCGGCCTGATGATGTCTGCTTGCTCTCACGGTCTCTCTATGGTCTGAAGTAGGCGCCTCATGCTTGGTATCACCGCATTGCAGCATTCCTCACTGCTCTTGGGTTTCGCGGCACCACCTTGGACACATCGCTATTTGTGCTTCATCGAGCTGATCATGTCGCCATGCTTCTCTTGTATGTTGACGATATTGTCATCACCGCCTCTCGCGCGGACATACTTCGCGACATCATCGGTCATCTTGGTTCTGAGTTTCGGCTGAAGGACTTGGGCGCATTGCACTTCTTCCTCGGCATTAATGTGCGACGTGATGCCTCCGGATTTTTTCTCCATCAAGGACAGTATGTTCTTGATCTCCTGGATCGTGCTGGTATGACCGACTGAAAGCCTGCTGCCACCCCTGCCGAGGCCAAGCCGAAGCTTTCTGCCACTGCTGGGCAACCTGTTACCGATGCTGCTCTCTACCGTAGTATTGTTGGTGCTCTTCAGTACCTCACGCTCACCAGACCATACATTCAGTTTGCGGTCCAGCAAGTCTGCTTGCATATGCACTCGCCCCGTGATGTTCACTGGTCCTTGCTCAAGCGCATTCTTCGGTATATTCGTGGCACACCGACCTTCGGTCTTCGTCTTCGTGCTTCTACCTCCACCGAGCTGCTCGCTTACACTGATGCGGATTAGGCTGGCTGTCGTAACACTCGACGGTCCACATTTGGATATTGTGTCTTCTTCGGTGACTCTCTCATCTCTTGGTCCTCCAAGCGGCAGCCCACCGCCTCCCGCTCGAGTGCCGAGGCCGAGTACCGTGCCGTCGCCAATGTTGTTGCCGAGACATGTTGGCTCCATCAGTTACTTGGAAAACTTCAGGTTTCCATCCCAAAAGCCACGGTGGTTTACTGTGATAATGTTTCGGCCACCTATCTCGTGGCCAACCCAGTGCAGCACAAGCGCACCAAGCATATTGAACTTGATGTTCACTTCGTCCGCAAGAAGGTACAGTTGGGTCAGCTTCGTGTTCTTCATGTACCGACCACCCAGCAGTTTGCCGACATTATGACCAAGGGGCTTCCAACCGCTGCATTCCAGGAGTTTCGTTCCAGTCTTTGCATCGGATGCCGACGCTTCGACTGCGGGGGGGGGGGGGGGGGGGGGGGTTGAACGTGACATATCTTGTATCTCTAGTCTTATCTTCTCTAGCCTTGTATAGCTAACTCCTAGAGATATGGTAGGACTAGTTACCTTGTCACGCAAGACATCCTGTGTATATAATGTAACCTACTTCATGGAATACAATGAGTTGCACCAAATATCCTCTCTACAGTTCGGACATATAGTGGAGGCTTGAGAGTCTGCTTTGAAGATGCCCTTATGTTGTGACGAGCCAACATTGCGAATGGCTCAAAGCATCTACATCCGGGCTCCTCAAAACCCGTGTATGTTCGGACGGATGGCTCACTCACTAAACGGTCACAAAATCACGACTCAACCACGCTTCTTAAACCGGCAACCCCATACACATCCCGGCGGAGGAGGCTCAAACGTGTCTGCCACGACGGACTGACGGATGAAACCCACAAGGACACACATCGAAACCCATCGGTCCGATGAGAATGCGAGTCTGACCTGCAGCCCAAGGGGCCAAAATTGGATATTTAAGCCGGACGGAGAGCCCAACCCTAGCCACTCTCATTTCACTCTCTTCCTCTCGTCAACGCCGCCACTCTGAATCCGCTCCAAGCTCGCCGGCCGCCGATAATCATGGTCCGCTGGCGGATCACCACGTACAAGATGCTCACCTGCACCGCCGGTCGAAACTCCTAGCGGAGATATAGGCACGGCATGCCGCTCGGATTGCAGCCGACTTGCCTCCGGACTCTCCGGAGCAGCAGACGCCAAATGCGGAGACAGATGACGAGGAGGAGGAGCGAGGCGGATCCGGCGGCTCCTGCTGTAGGATTCGGCTGGATGACACGCTGGCCGAGTTTGAGCTGGCCCAAGGGGAGGAGGCGGCAGAGCAAGAAGCCATCTTCGAGTCTGTCCAGTCGGATCTCGAGGGCGCGGAAAACCGCCGCTACCTCTCCGAGGCGGACGCAAAGCTGGAGGTCTTCACTGACCTAGACTCCGGCAAGGAGGTGGAGCTGCGGGCACCAACAACCAGGAGGGCGGTCTGTCGGCACGAAGGTCGTCGACATCCCAGCGACGAGTAGAGCTAGTGTAGTTTATTTATGTACTCCCTCCGTGCCTAAATATTTGTCTTTCTAGAGATTTCAACAAATAACTACATACAGAGCAAAATGAGTGAATCTATACTCTAAAATATGTCTATATACATCCGTATGTGGTAGTCTATTTGAAATCTTTAAAAAGACAAATTTTAAAAACGGAGGGAGTATTACGTAGTGCATAGCTTTTATTTCGTTGCATGGTGTAGTATGAAAATAGGGTGTGGGATTTGAGATTTGTGATTGCAGCTGACTTCAAATAAGGGATGAATGGGTTTTGTCCGCGGATGCGTACGCGGACACAAAGTGTCATTTTTGAAGAGCGGATTGTAGGTGCTCTTATTGATTTGTTCCAAATTATGTCATTCTATGTTTTGTTAGGACATCTCCCACGGTGACCTTCAAATGTAACCGTACGGACCGCGCGGTTCGGACATGTTGTACCATCTAACGTGATTCTGCATCGGTCTGTAGGACAGTCCGAACGCACCTTTTCTTGTAGACCATAGACAAACGCGCCGGGGGGGTGCGGGCATCCAAACAGCGCCCACGCCCGCTTCTAACCACTCTGGCCCACCTGAAACCCTCCTCCCTCGTCCGCACGCATTCCCGCCCGGCTCCAGATGCCCGCATTCATGTCAATATAGAGATGTTGTTTCCACATTGAAGCCGGCTCAAAGTGGACGCGACCTCTCAGTACCTCCCCCATTGAAGCGGCGCGCCGGCCGAGGGCACCACCGCCACCTGGTGTACGGTGGGCTAAACACGCCTCCTCACCACATTCAAACGATTGCAGATTGCCCGCATTCCTCCATTAAACTTGCACATGTACGAAATACCTACTCCGGCCACACGTCTGTTTGCGGTCGGCACTAAACACAACGCTGGTTGGCTCCTCATGCCTGCCCGCTATTTAAACAATGTTAGACACTGGACAAGAACCGCACCACGCCTTCGCTCCCCATTTCCTCCTTGAACAATTTTCTCCATGGAATCTGGCGAGCAAGGAGAAGAGTTCTCCGGCATAAAAGCCGGCTGGGTGGCCCGTCGAGCCCGCCGATCACGAGTCAGGCAACTGTCTGTTCCACCTCCATCAACGCTGCAGGCCACCTCGCAGAGGCTGAAGCTCCAAGCCGGTGCCTGGTTCAGCTCGCCAAGGAGTAGCAAGTTGCTCCAGGCCGGCACAAGCATCGTGGCTGCCGTGGACGATGCCGTGTCATACCGCATCTCTCGTGCGTGCGACTGCACCATCCGCCGTCAACACTCGTGTAACCGCGCCCTACCAGCAGAGAAATAAGTCGGCTGCGCAGATATTAACGAGGCGGCGGCCAACAGTCCGCGCCCGCCGCCATCATCGAGGAGAAGTAGAAGATGGGAGATCGCCGCCCTTGGATCCCATGAAGGCCGCCACCAAGGCGACGCCGGCGTACACAACCGGTGTCTTGCCCTCTGGCAGGCCGCCGTCGTCCCCCTACCCAAAAACCAACCTTGATCCGTGCAACTTAGGGCACCCTTCCCCTCCGGCCGTGTACTCAGCCGGCGCTTCCACTCTGATGAGCGGTGGGGAAGCGAGCAGCCCTTTGCGCTGAAGCATATACCTTCGAGGCTCACAGTTGCCGGATATGGGGAAGACAGTGGAGTTCCGCCGCGGCCGGCCATAGACTAGTCACGTGTATCCATGTCGTCGGAATGGATATCCGTCGGCCGTAGACTAATTTTGTTTTTTTTGTTAAAAATGTCAAAAATGTAATAAATTTCATCCGGTATATATGAAATCTTCCATGTTTATATCAAAATCCGCCCGGTTTGCACGAATTTCATTCGTTTGGTTCCAATTGTTGTTGATATGTATGTGGGCACCGTTGCATGGCGGGCAGCCGGCATCAGTGTCGGCGGACTAGTCCCCTATCCAGGGATGGATGCCGGAGAAAATTTGCAGGTCGGCGTTGGAGATGCCCCTATCAAGCGGTTTTTCTTAGGTATTGCTTGTGCTATCCATTTTCTATTTTATGCGTTTCAGCAAGTGTTTGCGCTAGGGCACGTGCATGTTTGTAAATGTGTGTTTCTAGAACATGTACATTGATGCTATTTTAGAAATGTCATGCAGATTTTTTTTAGGTGAAGTGGATAAATATTCAAAGTAAAGTTTGTCTTCTCTTAATTAAAGATTGAAAGATGATCTCTTAGGAACCATGTCTCACCACGTATTTAGCTATATCCAGATATTAAAACTAGAACCCAAATATCCAGTAAACATTAAATATTTAGGCATGATCAATCAAACGTTTTTATAAAAGACTCCCGACCCCGACCCCCGCGTCGCCTCCCCTGGCGGCGGCGGGGGAACCCTAGCCCGCGCCGTCGCGGCCCCCTTCCGCCCCCGTCCCGCCTCCTCGCCGCCACCAGAGGAGCGGCCGACGAATCCGCGCCGGCTCCCAGGAAGGTGGCCGCGGGGCGCCTCGGCCGGCCCGACTGCAAGCCACCTCCCCCTTCCCCTCTCCACACCTCTCCCGTCGGATCCCGTCGTGCTCCGGCGCCGGCGTGCTACCTCCGGCTCCTCCTCCCCGGCCCTCGACCGCCCCCTTCCCTGTGGGCTATGGCTGTTGCTGGCGCATCCTCGCCCCAACCACCTTCTCCCGCGCCAGATCCGTGGGGCCTCCAGCACCCTTGCTGTTGCCGGCGCCGGATCCCGGGAGGATGGTGTTCGAGGCTTCTTGGCCGGGTCATCGCCGGCCTGCCCGGTGCGGCGTGTCTCTCCCCGTGCTCCACCTCCTCCAGCGCCTCCCAACTCCACGACCTACCCCTGCCGGCTGCTCCTCCCCATGGCTCTCGGTCCAGCCATGCCTTCTCTTCGGCTGGCTTTGGTGCTGCTGGCGGCGGCACATCCTTTTCCCCGCCCAGTTCTGGGCCATGGCGTTGGTGGTGGATCTGGTGCCTGCAGTGAGTTGTGTTGGTGGTGCTGGTTGGTGATTGTGGTGCATCCGGCGGCGCCCAAGTCACCTTCTTGTCTGGTGATGGGTGCATCTCTCCCTGCCGTGGTGGTTCCAGCCAGCTACATGGGTTCCTTGTCTTCGATTCCTGATCCGGCGGCATTTGGGGTGATTCGGTCAAAGGCCGGGACGAAATCCTTGCTCAGCTTGCCGGTGCTGGCAGCGGCGGCATCTACGGATGCCGCCTCATTCTTGAAGGCGTTGCCATGGCCTTTCGACCTGTCCTCCTTTGAGCACCGGGGGAAACCCTTGGTCCGGTTCTCCAGACCAGTCGGCGGCGGCGTCCCGATGTCGTCCCCCTTCATGAAGGCGTCGTCTTGGTTGCTCGTGGTGTCTTCGGTGTTGAAATTGGTGATGTTGGACACCCTACTTGGTTTTGGGCTGCTTTTCAAGATGTGGACATCTGAGGCGCAATGTACAACATCGCCGACGCTTCTTCCATGGCTTCCTCCTCAGGCCGATCCGATCCTGCAACCCACTTGCCGACTCTTCTTGGCGTTTCAAGGTGGGGGGTACGTTGATTTGCTCCGTCCTGATGGCATGGTCGTGTGATGTTGGTGCCCGGCTTTGTTCGTGACGCGGCTTTGCTGCTCTAGGTCTTGTTTCTGGAGTTTTAGGCTAGGAGAGTGTTTGCCGTGGTGTATCCCTCTTCCTCCCCTCTTGTTACTCTGTTCTCTTCTACCTATCAATGAAAAGATACGCAAGCTTTGCGTATTCGCGAAAAAAACATTTTTATGAAAGATTATGGCAAGTTTAGTTGGCGAGCATGGTAAATCTGCCTTAGTTCATTTATTTACAAGAAAATTGTCGTGCTCGTCAACTGAAATTGTCATTCTCGCGCCAACATAAATTGCCATGAAAAATGCTCAATTTGCCATCCCTAAAATCTGACGTAGTATTTTTAGCATTTCCATAGAAATAAGACTAACAAATACTCTGTCAGTCCCACAATTTTTGTCCTATATTTGTCTAGATATTGATGTATCAAGTCATGTTTTAGTATTAGGTACATCCGTATCTAGACAAATCTAAGATAAGAATTTTGGAACGGAGGAAGTAATTCATTATACACCATTTTTTATTGCAATCTCTAAACTGCATGATGGGCTTTTTATTGCCATCTCTAAACTACATGGTGGGCTTAAAGGTACGGATACTTGCACTAAATCAGTTGGCGCTATGGATTTGCGGCCGCGCGGGTGCTCCTGTTCGTCGCTCTAGTGCCAGTTAGCCGTGTTGGCGCTCGCACGCGGTGCCTAGTGGACCGGCACCAACATGCTGAAAAGGAAACGCGAAGAAAACATTATGTGAGGGAGGAATCAAACTTGGCACCACACTTAGGCTATGTTCGGTTAAACCTCTCCTGGAAAGGATTGGGGAGGTTTGGACGGGATTGACGTGGATTTTAGCTTATTGGGAATGAATCCTCCCTAATCCACTTCAATCCTCTTCAAAACTCATGCAACCGAACAAGTCCTTAAGAGTGCGCCCTCCCGTCGTAACCACTAGATCGTCCATGACTTATATTGTCTAATCGCAGGAAACTGTACTATTTAACCCTTTTAATACTACACATAACTTATATTATATACCAAGTATAAAATATTTTAGAAAAGAAAACGTAAATTTACAAAATGATTCATAAAACTATAGAAAAACCATGAACTTTAAAAGAAAGTTCATTGATTTGGAAAATGTTCATTGATTTTGGAAAAAAAATGATCAATATAAAAAGAAGTTTATAAATATGGAAAAAAAAACACAAAATGTGAAAAAAGTTCATATGTTATGGAAAAAATCTAATCGAATTTGAAAAATGCTTATCGAGTTTGAAGAAAAAGTTCATTGATTGGAAAAAAAAGTCCATCAAATTTGATAAAAAAATCATTGAATTTCAAAAAAGTTCATCAATTTTGGAAAAAGTTAATCGATTTGAAAAACCTTCATCAGTTTGGAACAAAGGTCACGCATTTATTTAGCAAAAAAAGATGAAAGGAAAAGAAAAAGGGAAAAAAAGTTGAAAGAAGAAGAGAAAGAAAAAACTTAAATTAATCATGTGAGGTTGGTTGGCCGGATGGTTAGGGCATCGTACTTCAAAACATAAGGTGGCCGGTTTGACTCGTAGCACATCCGCACAGTTTTTGCGTTTTGAAAAAAGATATATATATATATATATATATATATATATATATATATATATATATAAGAGTAGGATTTTCTAAAATAGCTTCTCACAGGACTAGTTAAGGTTTTCGACGGTGTAAAAGTTCTCAAAAATCTTTAAAAAAAATACTGAACCAACAC
This sequence comes from Triticum aestivum, assembly GCF_018294505.1. Classification (NCBI taxonomy): domain Eukaryota; kingdom Viridiplantae; phylum Streptophyta; class Magnoliopsida; order Poales; family Poaceae; genus Triticum; species Triticum aestivum. Next base: position 372,686,275 of record NC_057807.1, read on the forward strand.
ACCTGTAATATAACATGATCCAACAGAGGGATTAAAAAAAATATGACTGCACGTGTCCTGGACAAAAAGAACAAAATTTTCAATATATATTGATCCTGCAGTGAGCTGAAATGCTTGTTTTTTTCGCAGAGAACACATAAATGCATATTTTCACAATCACACCATTGGATCATCTTATTATATTAGAGTGAGACTCCCCTATTTATTTCATCTATTTTACTTACTTTTAAACCGTTAAATATTTAGCAAGCCTTAACTAGTTCTGTGGCACACGATATATATACATTTAACGGTTTAAAAGTAATTACATGGCCCAGCCCGACTCGCGGGAGGGGGTGCGCGCTTCACGCACCGGTTTGCAAAATGGCCTATGACGGGCGCCTGAAGTGTCAAATAGGAAGTGCCCGGCCGCGGCCCCGACAATATTTTTTTTAGTAATAAAAATAGAGTCCAATAGTAAGCTATCTCGAAAAAACAGTAACAATAGCACGTCTCACCTCAAGGATGCCCTAAATGGGCGCCCATGATCACGCAGGTACACATGCACCAGCAATTTTTCACCATTTTTATTTATATTTCTGATAATGTTAATTGCAAACATATTACAAAAATTAATTTACTTCTTTAAAAAATCATCGTGAATTTGAAAAATGTTAATGCAGTATAAAAAAATGTGTAATTTATAAAACATGTTGATAGCATTCCAAAAAAGTCATGTCAGTAAGAAATGTCCATCCGTTCCAAAATAATGTACGCGACATTTTAGAAAAATGACATACTATGTAAAAAAATGTTGATGTAATTAAGGAAATGTTTTGTGCTACTAAAAAAATATATTGCACTTCAAAAAAAATATTTATGAAGTTTTTAAAAAGTATTTAAGAAAAATGTTCGTGTATTTAGAACTATGTTTGTGAAATTTTTAAAAAGTATTTGTACAATGTAAAAAATGTTCACATAGCTTATAAAGTGTTTTGTATCATTCAAAAAAAGGTTTCAAACGTGTATTCGAAAAATGTTTAACACATACTCAGAAACATGTATATAAAAAAATCATCCATTTAAAAATTGTTAAATGTGTATAAAAATATTTTACATGTATAACAAAAAAATTATAATCTGTACAAAAAAACCGACATCAAAGCATATATTTGACAAAATGTTAATCATTTATTTAGAAAATGTTAAACGAGTATAAAACATGTTTCTAATGTATGAAAAAATATACAATGTGTATGAAAAATTTAGACATGTGTTAAGGAAATGAAAAAAACAAAGAAAACCGGTGAAACTGAGAGAAAAAGTAAAGAAAAACGAAGGGAAATAGTAAAAGAGGGAAATGAAATAAAACCATTAGTAGAAATCCAATGAAAATTGATGCAAGCAGTGACTGATAAAAAATTATTGAAAAAAACTAGCGTCTGCAGCTACAGTACTAGGCCGGCCCGGTGGCACCGCGCCAGAGGCGAGCCGGAGCTCTGCGTTGCAGTAGGCGATAAACAACTCTGGCGGAACAATTGCTGGTGCAGAGCGGTGAACTCTTGGCATGCATAGCGGGCCGCACACACAGCCCGCTCCAACACCCAACGGTCGAAGCGGCACGTCCCTCCTGCGAGAGGAGAAATGCTGGACAAGACTGCGGGTAGAGACCGGGCGCCGATCGCCGGCTGGATTTCCCGCAGATGAAGGTTGTGTCTCCTGCGACCGCGAGGAATTAAGCTGGGAATGTGTTTCCTTATTGCCAACCACGACCACGATGACGACGTGCCCTCCGTCGTCCAGACGCTCCTCAAGACCCAGCTTCGAACGAATGCCAGCAGCGAACACTCAGCGGCAGATCAGAGTCACACTGCTCGCGAGGAGTTAGGCCACGAACTAGCTCACTTCACTTCTCTTCCCGTCGTTAACCCTGTGTTACTATGTAACTACGACCTGGTAATACTAGTTGCTCTGACGCTCTGTATTCTCCGTTGGCCCAAATATTCAGCTTCAGCAGCATGCAGCAGAGACTCTGAATCAGTCACCGTAACTCTGCACCAGTCCAAGCTGCAGCTAGCCAGCAAAGGTAACCATTAGTGGAACTTGCAAACCCAAGAGAAGCACAGGCCAAGGCGCCACCGCTGCCTCAATATCAACGTCGCAGCAACGAGCCAAGGGCAGCACGTCCAGCTGCGAAACCAAGGCGCCACCAGCGGGAACATCGCCTCCAAAGCTTCTGGACGCAGGACAAAACACCTCGCGTTTGGCGGCCTGGGATGCGTCCATCGGCGCATCGCGTACTCAGAAACTTTCTTGTTTGCGGCATCATATAAGCAATCAGGCAGGGCGAAGGGGAAGCCGCAAGCCCACCGCAGCAAAGATGCAGCAGCCGCAGCCGCAGCATCAGCATCAGCACAGGACCGCCATGCGGAGGGACGGCGAGAGGGACCACCGGAGAGCGGCGGCCGAGAGGCCAGCCGCCCACCGGACGGAGAGGGAGGCGGCGGACGAGACGGCCCATCGGAGAGCGGCCGAGGCGCCTCCACGCCGGACGGAGAGGGCGGGCGAGACGGCGGCCACCGCCCGGAGAGCGGCTGAGATGCCCGCTCGCCGGACGGAGAGGAAGAAGAGCCTGGAGAGCCTCCTGGACGCCGCGGACGTGCGGGGGAAGCGCGGCGGCCCTGTGCCGGCCGGCGAGAAGATCACCACCTTCCCCGGCCAGGGCCTCGAGTTCAAGAACCTGTCCTACAGCGTCATCAAGAAGCAGAAGAAGGACGGGGTCAAGATCAAGAAGGAGGTGTACCTGCTCAACGACATTTCCGGGCAGGCGCTCCGCGGCCAAGTCACCGCCATCCTCGGCCCCAGCGGCGCCGGCAAGTCCACTTTCCTCGACGCCATTGCCGGAAGGATCGCCAAGGGGAGCCTCGAAGGGTCTGTCAGCATCGACGGACGACCCGTAAGATATTTAACACTCAATGGTTAATAATGTTGCATTTTCATTCATTCAAGTACCAGCTAGGTTGATTACAAGAAGGGGGGAAGAAAGAACAAACGGTGCAGTTCCTTATGCTCTAAACTGAAACTTGATCAGGTCACCACGAGCTACATGAAGCAGATTTCCTCTTACGTGATGCAAGATGATCAGCTGTTTCCCATGCTTACGGTGCTGGAGACGCTCACGTTTGCAGCTGAGGTCAGGCTCCCGCCATCCCTCTCAAGGGCTGAGAAGCTCAAGAGGGTGTGGGAACTCATTGAGCAGCTTGGTCTGCAGGTAACCCCTTAATTCTCCCTACTCAAGCATTCCTAAATGAGTCAAACAATAATAATAGTTCAATTTATGCACTGCTTTGCCACATTCTGTACCTTAATTGATCACATAAGCATCACTGGTGAGAATACTAGTTCAGTACTTAAAGACATCATGTTTCCCGATTATTATTTTGATGTTTTCCATTGCAGTAGATTGTGATCCAATGCCCTCTCACTTAACACAAATATGTGACACAACTGGACCAATAGTATCGAGGAATCGCAACCGAACTAAGCTGAAGCAACATATAGCAAAATAATAATCGGATAATATCTGGTACACCGGAACTACATGAAAAATGGCGCCTGAGAAAATTGTTCAGATTTTTGACAAGCATACCCTTGCCAAATGACAGACAACCGCTCACACATACATTGGGGATGAAGGGGTGCGAGGGGTCTCTGGCGGGGAACGCCGCAGAGTGTCAATCGGCACAGACATCATCCATAAGCCATCTCTGCTGTTTCTCGACGAACCAACCTCTGGCCTCGACTCCACTAGTGCATACAGTGTGGTGGAGAAAGTGAAGGATATTGCCAAAGGAGGAAGCATTGTGCTCATGACGATTCATCAACCATCTTTCAGGATACAGATGCTTCTTGACAGAATTGTCATCCTTGCAAGGTATACCATTTTATTCAATCTGGTCTTCTCAGGCCTGTTAATAACTTCCTTTGTGCCTGTTAATGGTTAATTACATTCCAGTCGTATTGCACTATGCTATATACTCTTCTAACCAGTTCCAATAATTTTATCCAGAGGACGACTGATCTATCTAGGCAATCCAACCACACTTCCCACATACCTGGCTGGATTTGGCCGACCAGTACCTGAGGGTGAGAACAGCATGGAATATCTACTGGATGTCATCAAGGAGTACGATGAATCAACACTTGGCCTTGAGCCTCTGGTTGCATACCAGAGGGATGGCAGCAAACCCACCGAAGCTGCGAAGACTCCGGTGCCGAGAACACCAAGGACACCATACCATAAGTCAGTCCAGTTCAGGCAAATGCAACTCAAAAGCAACCAGTTTTCACTTGCAAGCGCAACGCCTCATGCTAACCCCTTCTCAAACTTTGAGTCCTACAATATTGATGACGAGGAGGGTGATTTCGACAATTCTCTTGAGAGAAAAATACAGACACCGATGCACACTGCAAACTCGGGCTACCATCCAAGATTAGCTTCACAGTTCTACAAAGATTTCTCAGTCTGGGTGTACAATGGTGTCGCAGGGACACCGCAGCGCAGGCCTACTTGGACTCCAGCTCGAACACCAGCAAGGACCCCAATGTCAAGCTACCAGCGAAGCCGTGTGAATACGCCGCACAGGTCAATTCCTCCATCTCCCCAAGAACCAGTGTTCAAGCCAGAGGAGCCAGACTATGAGGAGCAGGAGCTTGATATTGAGCCACTAGATGCACCAGAGGACGGGCCAAAGTTCGCCAATCCTTGGCTCAGGGAGGTGGCTGTACTTTCCTGGCGTACCGCACTTAATGTCGTGCGCACCCCGGAGTTGTTCCTCTCTCGTGAGATTGTGCTCACGGTCATGGCGCTCATCCTCTCGACGCTGTTCCATCGCCTCAGCGGTTCTGATTTCTTGACAATCAACCGCATCCTCAACTTCTACATCTTTGCAGTCTGCCTTGTCTTCTTCTCCTCAAATGACGCAGTCCCGACATTCATCCAGGAGCGCTTCATCTTCATCCGCGAGAGGTCACACAATGCATACCGTGCTTCGACCTACGTGATCTCCTCCCTCATTGTCTACCTTCCATTCTTCGCCATCCAGGGCTTCACCTTTGCGGTGATCACAAAGTTCATGCTCCATCTGAATAGCAGCTTGCTTTACTTCTGGATCGTCCTCTTTGCATCGCTCATCACAACAAATGCCTATGTGATGCTGGTGAGTGCGCTTGTTCCGAGCTACATCACTGGCTACGCCGTCGTGATTGCAACAACAGCGCTCTTCTTCCTCACCTGCGGATTCTTCCTGAAGCGGAACAAGATCCCTATTTACTGGAGATGGCTTCACTACATCTCCGCAATCAAGTACCCGTTTGAGGCGTTGCTCGTCAACGAGTTCAAAGGCAGCCATTGCTACACTGGCACACAAAATCAGCTGTCACCAGGACCTCTGGGAGAAATCAAGTACAGTGGCCTTCATGATCAACTGAACCCAAACATCACAACATGTCCCCTGATAGGCCAGGATGTGCTCACCTCCATGGATATCACAATGGACAGCATCTGGGTTGATGTTGCAATCCTCCTTGCCTGGGGTGTGCTCTATCGGCTCTTCTTCTATGTGGTCCTGAGATTCTACTCCAAGAATGAGAGGAAGTAAATAGCTTTGCAGCAAAGGCATACCAAATATGTATCCCATAGTATCTCTTTGTGTGCATTTGTTATCTTTCTCATTCTCTATTGACAGAATGCATTTGTTATCTCCTTTCAGCACATTGCTACCAGCTTTAATCTATGTAATGGAAAGTTTGCCTTCAAAAGCATCAAGTGAAAGCCAACATCATTCTTTCTTATTTTGACCAATTCAGGTAGATGTGCCCCAGAGGCTGGACCGTGCAGCATTTCGTTGTAGGTCGCCATGCAGTCATGCAGGAAGTCATACTGTGCTCTTACATATAAGAACCATAGAATATGTAATTGTCACACATTTTACAATGAATAACTTGCAAAACAAAGGTGTGGAATATTGTTACCAAATGTATTTATTTCTCCGCTATGTTTACAAAAGCTACTGCATCAATTACCAATGGACACGGACAAGCAAACTATGATGGCATCAACAGGAAATCAGATTCGCACAAGTAGTCTACAATATGAGAAATATTTTTTAGAGATTGAATGAGCAAGTTATTAGATTTTTTGAATTAAAAACACATAACAACATAGGTAGAACAAGGTACAGACTCACACTAGTAACAAGAAATATAGTTCATTTTAGACAGAAAAGCTAGAAAAATCCTGCAAGAGCAACTTTAGTTTTGTAGGTAAACTTTCAACATGTAGATTCCTAGAGTAGTTTTCCAACATCAAAATACATACTCTCTCGGGTGTATGTGCATGCACCAGGACCACTACTAAAGCACATAAATTAATACTCCCTCCGTTCCTAAATATAAGTCCTTTTAGAGATTCCAATACGGTCTACATACGGAGCAAAATGAGTGAATATACACTCAAAACTATGTCTATATACATCCGTATGTAGTCCGTGTTGAAATCTCTAAAAGGTCTTATATTTAGAAGCGGAGGGAGCATATGAAAATACAGAGACAACCAGAATGTCCACACATGTAGGTCATGTTTTATTCATAAGCGCTCATTTAAGAGTTGAGTCCATAGGAGTACAACATAGGAGTAACATGATAGCTCAGTGTTTAAGAGAGCCATGCTGCGCAATTTTTCTCTCAAGGCCGGTCTTGTCAGCCCCGACAACCTTATCAATCTCTTTGCCGTTTATCACACAGGAGAATGTTGGAACACTTGAGACATTCCAGCGATGGGCAATATTGCCTTGTTGATCAATGTCCAGCTTAAGGAATACGACATTCCGGTGCTGTTCAGATAAGCTTTTGTAAACAGGGCCCATAAAACGACATGGTCCACACCATGTTGCAGTAAAATACAGAATCACAAGCTTTGACAGTTTTGACGCGGCTGTAAATATTTCTTCCAGTTGATTAGATGAGTGGATAGTGATCACATCACCTGATAAAACATCACAAAATAATGTGCGAGTCAGACACATTAAATCCAGCTTCAGTAGCAATAATAATCACTTCACTTTGCAGAGAAAATGTTATAAGAACACAGAACATTATGGTCTGCAAAAGCAAGCAAAAAATATGGGTAATGTTATTCAGCGAACGTTCGCTGGGGATGCATGGCAAAACGAATGTTTTTCACGGCAATTTCTGTGTTGGGAGCATGGCAGTTCTTTCAAGCGAACACAGCAATTTCGCAGCAAAATCCTGTCTGCCAGAAGTTGCCATGTGTTTGTGAACAAATTGCCATGTGCTTCTGAAGAATTTGCCACAGAAAACGTTCACAATTGCCATGCCCCACAGCGAACGTTTGCTGTCTATTGGGATCCAAAAATATTGTGTATACTTCCTTCGAACGCTTGTATATAAGTCTGTATGGAGATAATCTAACAAATAATTATATACGAAACTTACCAGGCTTTAGAACAGCAGAAGCAGCAGAAACCTGTGTAACACAATGTATATGAAAACATTAGCATACAGAAGTTGCTTGAGGTATCAAGACAGTCACAACAAAACCAAACATGGTTTGAGTATTTGTAAAGACCTTCCTACTAATTAAACGAGTTTCAGTCTTAATGATAACACTTGGAAACACAAAGAATTTGTAGAGAACTTCCTACTTATATCAACCATTTGGAAAGATGATTACCTCCTCAGCATGCCTACGTTGTCTTTCCAAGTCAGCTTTTTTCATGTCCCTCTCTTTACGCAGGCGTTCATACTTTTTCTTGTGCTCCTCAATTTTGTGTACATTGGGTTCAACCTGTACATGGAATGCATGTTTGAGACATATCCTTACTTCAAGCGGCCAGGACCAGTGTCCTCCCTAATCTCCATTTTTCCATGGTAGGCTATGTTAACAAGAGTGAGGCGATTTGGAGCTCAGGCAATGAATTGAAACGCAAGGCTTTTGCGTTTTCTTGAGAGAAAAAAAAGGCTCTGCTGATCCCGGAAATTTTAAAAAGGTAATGTCTGCTATCTTCAACAAATTTTAACACCTCAAAATTTATGTTCGAATTTCTCAAGAATCCAGGATCACTAAACCCGGGGTCCAAAAGGCATTTTGGATGTTAGTGGTTACTATATTACCTTCTTAAGCTCTGAGCTGATCTCTTCATCAAAATCCAATTTTGCTGCCAAGTGAAGGTCATGAGCAGCATCTTCCCACTTCCCAAGCATAGCTTTCGCCATCCCTCGTGATTTATATCCTTTAGCAGAATCTGGATTTATCTGAGCAAGTACACATTACACAGGAACTTGATTGTGAGCATATCTATGGAAAGCAATGGGATTTATTATCCATGAGGGATCCAAACCTGTAATGCTGCCTCCGCATCAAGAATTGCTGCATTTGGTTTCTTCATCTTCACAAAAACACCAGCTGCATAAAGTGCATCAAAGATAAGAGCGCCATATAAAGTTAAGATCAAATTGAAGGATTACATATAGTAATTCTTGATACCCCTGGCTGCATAGAGGATAGCTGAAGTGGGGTTCAGCAAGATGGCCTCCGTCAGGTGCTCGACTGCTTCGTCCAGTTTACCTAATACACAAATCCACATTTATTTAAATATTCAAATAGTAGGAGCACTTTCAGTACCAAGGTTCACCGAACTACAACAGCTCACCTCCATTCTCCTATATTGCAGGTATTAAAAGACTATAATTGGCTCACATCGCTATGACAATAATTAAACCTTTACCTTCTGAAAGCGCATCAACACCCTTCTTTTTGTAGAGCTGTGCCTTGTCGCGCATTTCTTCAGAGACTTCAACTGATGGATCTCCCATCTGTAACAGATAAGGGCAAAGCAACAACATCAATTTTCCACACCATCAGCACGGAACATATGATTGAAGGCTCTATCAAAATCAGACGACTTTTCACCCAAATTCTGACCTTCTGCAGAGGATCATTGTCCGGCTCAACAACTTCCCCTTCCAATTCGATGTCCGACTCCATGATTTCATCCTCAAAGCTGTTCTCTCCCGCCTTTGCCATGCCTTCTGCAAAAACCAGAATTCACTAAAATTCAACTAATCTGTAAAAAAAAAATTTGAATAACTCGCACAAAACCAACTAATAGGACTAACTGAATCCAACATTAAGAACCAATAAAGATAATCTTGCACATCAATGACGCCCAAATCATCAACAATAGGGTGTCAGCGGTACACAATGAAGATACCTAGAAAGATTACCGGAACCCTACCCTCACCCCTCACTGCAAGGCTGTGAACAGGACCAATAAAATTCATCGGAAAAGAAGGAACAAGAGGGAGAGTGGGACGGGGGGACTAAAGGCTTTGTCGAAGTCCAAAACAAAATGGTTTCTTCGATGCTTCCTCTCACTTTGATGGCAACAGGATAAGTGAAGAATCCGATTGAACGAGATCACCTGATAAGGTGTCCATGAAGAAGAAGAGTGAGGGATACACGTCAAAAAAAGAGGGGGGGGGGGGGGGGGGGGGATGTGGAGGAGACTAGGTTTGGAGCGGCAACAAGCGATAAGAAACTGCAGCTGAACCACCACCGCATCATTCAGACCATCTTCCACCTCTTACCAGTTGATTGCAGGAACTTTTCCCCTGAAAGAAAGGTGATGGTTCGGAACCCTGGGTGACAGGGATCTATGGATTGGTGATGGTGGTGAACTCAGGAGTCAGGATTAAGAGGGAGATCCCATGGAGATGTAGATTAGATGTATCTTTTGTGCTCATTAATTTTTATCTGCCAGATCGGCCATGGGTATTTATGTAGGGAAGTCTTATTCAGAGAATTACCATTTATTGTGGTATAAATAGCTAGTTTCATTTCATATTATATTTTGTGAATTACTTCCATCATAAACCATGTTGAAATCGATTCTCACAATAAATGTGTAGATGATGTGCAAAATTAGCAGGATCGCCCAAATACCATAGGCTGCGATATTTTTCAACGCATGAGGGGGATGCCATGGACAACGTGGCAGATTGTTATGCTCTATCCATCTGCATTATGATCTGATTTGTGAGCTCGTGTTATGAATTGTAGTACTAGTGACTCTATGTTGTCCCATACGAATGCAGCATTTTATCGAGAATCATCCTGCAATTCAATTTGAGCTGAGGGGATTTCTCCGTATAATTAGGTTTTGCATATTTGCACATGATTATGCTTTAAAAATCGATGACAGAATTACCAACCACGGACTTTGTAGCTTTGGTGCAAGTGATAGCTTACAGTTTCGTTTATATGAACAGTGGTTGCTTCTCCAGAAAGAGGAGCTTGGATCTGAATTGGGCAACAGAACCATGACAGAATTTTAGGAAGGCCAGCACGCAACTCACTCAACCATGGGAGAATCAATACTCTAAACTAAAATCGCCGTACCGAATCCACAACCAGGAGAGCCTAGTACCCAGATTTTTGCAATCTACTAGATGCTACAGCCACAGGCAGAATGAACTACTCCATCGGCCCGCAATAAACGCTAGAGAATTTTACCAGCGCACGTTCGCAACAAAATTCAGATACGACGCACATGTTATGAAGCTGAATCAGCAACGGGAGTGCCCAAATCTGAGCATGGCGAAATCAAACATCAGGAAAGCTCGCAACTACTAGGTCGGAGCGCGTGTATGTACTGCTCAAAATTGCACGCCGTCGACGGGGAAATTCGAGGGTAAGTACCAGCGCAGATCGAGGAGGAGGCAAGGCGCTCACCTTGTGCCGCTGCACGGAGCAGGTCCTCGCTTGTCGAGAGGGCCGGTGTTGCTCGTTGGAGCCCTGACGGCCGCCGTGCCCTAGCTTGGTAGAACCACCGAGGTAGACTCGCCCTAGCCGCACGAAGCGCCGCCGGCCGTTCTTAGTCGGGGCTGCCGGGTCTCTGTCTCGCGGTCACGGCCGTTCCGGGCAACAACCGTGCAAGTGCTAAGATAGTCTTATCTTAAGTCTTGCATATAAATTAGAGATGACAAAAAAACATGATGTGAGATACATCTGAGGTCATGGGGTGCACCAAGCCATACGTGGCGACCTGGTCTTCTCGTAAAAGAAAACTTGGCTAGACGGTGTGCTTCTACATTAACAGCACGACTCTCAAAAACAAAATTACAAAAAAAATGGTGATGATCTAATGTTTATCTCTCTGATAATTACTCCATAAGTTCATCTTGCTCCCATGTTGATATCTGAGACCACTTGCTGACAATCGGAGGCAACCACAAAGCTTTGGATTTCAAGGTCTTCTGCTAGAGCCAAGGCCTCTCAACATGCCATTGCTTCCAAAGTTGGTGAATCTGTGAATCCTTGAACGACAAGAGTTGAGCTACCCATATAGTTTTCATGTTCATCTCTACATATCGTTGCCGCCGACCCACCCCTGGTTCCAAGCACTCCACCGTCTACATGGATTTTGTAGTATCCCGGCGGTGGCTTACGGGGTCGGGTGTGTGCCTGTCCTGTGGTAACACTCCTTACCACAGTTTGATGCATCTTCTCCTTGACTATGCCGAGCTCAGCCATATACCGTGTGATGAAATCATGGGTCGCTTGGGGGGACTGGAAAATAGATTCGTGTATTGCTTTGCGCCTCGCATGCCAAATGGACCACAATGCCACCGATGCGAGCGCAAATTCATCACGTGATAACAACTCCATCAACGTAAACAACCATTGCTTTGCTTGTGGCTCCACTGTAGCTATTATTTTATGTGTGATTTCCTCATCAATAAGATCCCACACGCTCCTGGAGGAGGTGCATTCGATCAGCGAGTGACGCCAGAAATCCTGAACTCCACACAGCCCGCACTGCGGCGAGTCTGTCATGTGGCGATGAGCACGGACGTCATTGGTCGGAAGCGATTGCTTAGATAACCTCCAAAGAAACATCCGAACCTTGCCTGGCACTTCCGTTTTTCACAGTGTTTTCCATGCCCCTTCGTCGGCCCTGGAGCTGGAAGGACCCGGGATTTCATCCAGCCATGCTTCTCTCCTGTTTCTGGTAGTTACTAGCATTTTATAGGCTGATTTAACAGTGAAGGTACCATTTTTCTCATGAAACCAGACCCAGAAATCTGTGATGTTCCGTGTGCATATTGGCATACCAAGGATAATTGTAGCGTCCATAGGCATGAAAGTTTGTTGGACAAGCTGTCTATTCCATGATGCATTCACAGAAATTATGAGTTCTGAAACATGTGTTGGTGGATTTGGCGAGATACTCCCGTAGGGACGCATCATCTCCTCTCTGGGAAGCCAGTTATCGGTCCATATGTTTGTACCTGCTCCATTGCCAATTCTCTTGATCAATCCTTGCTTAAGAACATCCCTTCCCTCTATGATGGCCCACCATACTTGGCTCGGATGGCTTCCCAATTCAGCCTGGAGTATATCAGAAGACGGGTAGTATACACTTTGCAGCACTCGAGCACTCAGCGACTCTGGATCTTGCAACAAGCGCCACGCCTGCCTGGCGAGCATGGACAAGTTAAAAAGTTTAAAATCTTTGAAACCGAGACCTCCCATTCCCTTGGGTTGTGTCATCGTTTTCCAGGAGACCCAATGTGGCTTGCGTTTTCCATCTTTTGCTCCCCATCAAATTTTTCGGATGAGCATGTTCAAGTGTTCACACAAGCCTCTAGGTAATTTGAAACATGACATAGAAAATACTGGGACAGCCTGCGCAACGGATTTGACAAGAACTTCCTTACCAGCCGCGGACATAGTACGCTCAATCCAACCTTGAACCTTGCTCCAGAGTCGGTCCTTGAGATATTTGAAGGCACCGTTCTTTGAGTTTCCTATGTCTGACGGCATACCCAAGTACTTCTCATTTAGTGTTTCATTGGGAACTTGGAGTGTCTCTTTGATCTCCTATCTGACCGAGTCAGGAACCCCCTTACTGAAATATATTGAGGATCTGGAGTAGTTGATGCGCTGCCCAGTCGCTTGGCAATAAGTGTCCAGCACATGGTGCACCTCAGTTGCCCCCCCCCCCATTGTTTGCTTTGAAGAACAGCAGGCTGTCATCAGCGAATAGAAGATGGCTTACAAGTGGCGCCGTAGGGGCTACCTGTAGTCCACCCAAGTTGGATGACTCACTTTTAGATTTTAACAGGCACGAAAGGCCCTCTGCTACCAACAAGAACAAATATGGAGAGATTGGGTCCCCTTGTCTGATACCTCTTGATGGAATAAATTGTTGTAACTTCTTACCATTGAACAAAACAGAGAACTTGACTGTGGTAACCAAGCTCATTACAATGTCAACCCACCTGTTTGTAAAACCAAGCTTTAACATGATTGCCCTCGGATAAGCCCACTCCACCCTATCATAAGCTTTCATCATGTCAAGTTTGAGAGCACATGACTGATGTTTCTTGGCCTTGTTCCTCTTCATAAAATGTAAACATTCATACGATGTGATGATGTTGTCTGTAATCAGCCTGCTAGGAACAAAGGCTGATTGCTCCTCTGATATTATTTCAGGTAGAACTACCTTGAGCCTGTTAGATATAACCTTGGAAGCAATCTTGTACAAGACATTACATAGGCTTATTGGGCGGAACTGAGATAAGAGGGTTGGATTTTTTACCTTTGGTATGAGTACCAAGATTGTGTCATTTATACACTCCGCCGACTTCGTACCCTCCACTATCCTCAGGACCGCCTTTGTTACCTCATCCCCACAGGTGTCCCAATGGTGTTGAAAAAAATGCGCTGGGTATCCATCGGGACTAGGTGCTTTCATTGGGTACATCTGAAATAGAGCCGTTTTCACCTCCTTGCTTGTATATGTGGCATTTAACATGTCGTTCATAGCTTGGGTTACTTTTGTTGGGACTGTGTTCAGTACCTGCTCCATGTCGTGTACCCCCTCTGATGTATAGAGATTCTGATAGAAAGTTGTGGTCATGTTCTCCAGCTCTAAGACATTTTCCGTAACCCGGCCATCCGGACTTTGGAGGGACTTTATTTGGTTTTTTCTCCTTCTTCTACTTGCCCGGAGATGAAAGAAATATGTATTTTTATCACCATGCATCAGCCACTCCATCCGGGCACGTTGCCTCCAAAGTATCTCTTCTCTGTGATAAAGCTCGGTCAGTCTGTCAATTAATTTAATCTCCAGATGATTTAGCCCGAATCTGTTTGGGATCACGAGCAACTCCTGTAGTTGTGCCTTTAACTGTTGTATCTCCCGTCGCACATTCCCGAAATGAGTACGGTCCCACTGGCCTAGATCCTGAGCCAATGAATGCAACTTGTCGCTTATCTCCCTCACCGAATCTCCTGCGCTGCTCTGCCATGCATGTTGGATCACCGGGGACAGTGACGGGTCCCGTTCCCATGCCATCTCATATTTAAACGAGCGCGGGGCCCGGCTGCATGCGCCATGCACGTAGCTCACAATCAGCGGGGCATGATCACTCCAAGCCGTTGTTCCATGCTGCAATGTTGCTGACGGGAAAGCTATCGTCTAGGCCGGGTTAGCAACCCCTCTGTCCAGACGAACTCGGGTATATGTTTCACCTGTTACCTTCTTCTCAAAAGTCCAGTCCGTGCCAATATATCCGATGTCAGCTAGGCCACATGTATCCAGGGCGTCCCTGAATGCATCCATCTGTGCTTGGCTTCTATTCCCTACCCTGTCATGTTCGTGAGCATGCAACACCTCATTGAAATCACCTAGGACTAGCCAGGGTATGTCGCTTGTGCCAACAATTCCCCTAAGCATATCCCAGGTTTTGTATCCTTCACTGACCTGTGCTTCACCATAGACAAAAGTCACCCTCGTTTTAACATCTACAAGTTCATCAATAACTGCATCGATGTGATACTGAGAATAACCAACAACTTCAAGCTTTATTTCATCATTCCAGAAAATTCCTAAACCACCACTCCTTCCCAAACTACTAACAGCATAACTTTTATTGAAACCTAAAGAACCAGCCATGTTCTCTACTCTGGATCCCTCTATCTGAGTCTCAAGAATGCACAATACAGAGGGGGCATATTGCTTCGTTAGTTCACGAAGCTCTTGAACTGCCGCGGGTTTGCCAGCCCCACGGCAGTTCCAACAGAGTAGACTCATTGCGCTAGGCGCGACCCCACTGGGGGGCCCGCCAAACACGCATCAATGTTCTTGCTCGTAGCTGTGTTCTTTCCGCTGCTTTTCTCATTGGATATGGTGTTGGTCTTGTTCCTCTTTGCCTCTTGCTTGGAAGACGGACACGGTGGGATTTCGATGGGCGACGACGACACAGCTAGGTTGATTGAGTTGTCAACAGGTGCTGGTAACAGTAGCACGGATGGATCCGCCACCGCAGCTACCCTCTTTCTGTTTCTGTCTCCGTCCTCCATCTCAGTGTCCCTCTCCTGCATACCATCCTTCTCTCTAGTGGCTGACATCTTTTGGTCGTTTCCACGACCCCTTCCTCTTCCCGCACGGCCAGAACCCCGTCCACCTCCTCGGCCAGTCCTATGTTCAGAACTGTCACCATTGGCTCTTCCTTCACCAGGTCCACTCACCGGGCCCTTGAACCATGATGCTTTCAGATCTTTGAATACCAAGGCCTTTGGATCATGAACTCCATCCCCACATTCTTTGAATAGGTGACCCATATATCCGCAGATGGCGCACCAGTCGGGGAGACGTTCATACTTCACCATGTATATCTCCCTATGCATAGCATCTTTCTTCTTCACCACCAAGGAAACAACATTCTTGAGAGGCTTTGTAACATCAACCTTCACACGCACCCGTGCAAAGTTGCCCTCAAAATCTGGGGACCGTGGCTCAGCATAGATAAACTCTCCCACTGTTGACGCAAGGGCCTTTATTTTTGAGAAGAAACCATCTGGGAAGTCGTGAATCTGAATCCACATGTCAATCTTTTTTAGCTCAATAGTTGAAGGTTTTGTGAACCCGTCGTATGCCTCCAGCACCACTGCTTTGCCCTTGAAAGTCCATGGACCATCCTCCATCACGCGCTCCCAGTCACCTAGACACTCAAATTGCATAGTGTACAGGTTATCTTCAAGCGGCCTAATCTTCACCTCCTTTGTCAAGTCCCAGGTCACCCGCATATTTCTGTAAAACCAATATTGGTTGTAGGTCTTCTTAGTATGAACCCTAATGATAGCCATCCAACGGGTCGCCTCAACTGGCAACTCATCGTCCTCGATCACCACGTCCTGGAGTTCGTCCTCCTTCAGTCCCAGCTCTTCCATCATTGCTTCCAGGTCCATCATGTCGCTGCCTGATCCCGAAGCAGCTTTGTCCATCTTCCCTTGCCCGAGGGTTTTGGTTCCGCGGGCGGTACGGTCCCTAAACAACCTTGCCCCCGCCAGTCGAGAGGCCCCGTAGAGCCCCTAGCGTCGGCGAAGAGGGAAGGAGAGGGGAAACGAGAGACTCTACGGTGGTGCGATCGATCGCCGCCGCTGAGAGGAGCCGAAAACCCTAACGAGAGGGTCTAGTTTAGATGGAGTCCGAGTCGAGACGGTGTGTAGTCGGGCTCTACGTGGCACTATTAAGATAGAACAATTGTACATGCCCTTACTCGCCAGCACCAGTTGTGGGCCTTTCTTTTTTTTAGGTAAATTTGGGGGCCTCTCTGGTAGCCGCAAGTGTGCAAGTCGGTTTTAGGGCTAGTTGTGGCCCGTTTAGACCGAACCCATGCATCGATTGTAGGCCCAAACATATGAAGCCCGTGTCTCTTTTTTTCTTGTCGAATATTGATGGTGGGATTTATTTCTTTTCCAAGGCGAAGAACAATATATATGCACATCGCAAGGCATGTAGGGCCAGTTCTTTTGATCCAATTCTGAAGAATTACTACCCAGAGAATCACAATTACAAAAGAACTCGTTTCTGCCCCAGGAATCATCTGAGAATTATCAGAATCAGTAGTGCAATCCAAAAGCACCCCTCACCCATAATTCTGGCAATTCTACGAGCTCCCGCAAAACAAAACGGTTCGCTGCTGGTGTCTACCCCTGTTCAAGCGTCATATTGCACGTACACTGCCACTCGGGCCAGACGCCTGCCGCCCAGATCTCACCTTCCTTGCCAGAGCTCGGCCAGCCCTCGCCGGAGCTCGCCCCAGGCCGCCCTCGCCCGAGCTCGCACGACGCCGGAGCTCGGCCAACCTCGCCCAAGCTCGCACCAGGCCGCCCTCCGAGCTCGCCCCAGGCCGCCCTCCGAGCTCGCCCCAGGCCGCCACCCCGATCTCGGCCATCCCTCGCCGGAGATCGGCCATCCCTCGCCGGAGCTCGACCATCCCTCTCCCTAGGCCGCGTCGTCCCAACCCGCTGGTGAGGTGCTCTTCCTCGTCATCCGAGCTGACTGCTCGGCCCCAAATCCTCTCAGCTCACCGCGGCGAGCAGGATAGCAGAGCAGCAATGCTCACCGGAAGGAAAGAGCAGTGCTGCTTGCCGTTGCCATGGTCGCGTCTCCCCTCTGTCTTTCTTCTCTATTCTGTCTCCTCTCTTCTCTGTCTCTTCTCTGTAATTTTGTCCAATGTTGTGACTAGGAACCTGGACTCTTATCTCTGTAAAAATACCATTGGATGCTAGCAGTTATCTGAATTTACAATCTTCATACAACAATCACAGGCTAGAATTACGGAAAAGAACTGGACAGACAATTCTGTGGGTAGACAATTTTGTGGGCAGTTTTCAGAATCATAATTCTCTAGAATTATAGGGAGAAAAGAACTGGCCCGTAGTCACATAGGAGGCGTTTGATAAGTTTGCATCGTTTTGGGGCTACCTGCAAATGTGAATGAGTTAGGAAGCGCAGATAAAAAACCACGTTGTGCAACTCGTTTGTTCTCCTGCATATGGGTTGCGTGCATGAGGGAAGCATTTTCCTCCAACATTTAGTTGCCTGCGTTGAGCTAAGCTGATGCACTAGGCAGCAATTGGTTGCACGTTGTTCGGCTCGATTTGGCCTGATTTAAGAGTTAACATGTACACCTGAACACAGGTACAATGGAGCAGATAGGTGTAGATTTATTCGTCTACGTGAGTCCAAACGGAAAACATACAAGTGAAAATTGTGTGGAACAACGATATGAAGCTAGTGGTCAAAACAAAATTTTGAATGGTCAACCGTGTGTGATGAATTTGCCGAATTTCATCCAAACACATAAGAGAAAATGGCTTCTATACCACTGAGACAAGCATCAATTGCTCATTTGCCATCGAACAAAGCTCTAGTGCTCATACACCAGACACAAACGAATTCTAGTGCTTATTTGCCATCGCCGTTAGTCCATCGTCAGAATCTCTACGTTTTCCTGTCAGTCAATCTGAGAATTCCAATTTTACCCTCGTCTTATCTCTTCTCTTAGAATAGAAAAAAATAGAAAAATCAACGCACACCACACCACCCGACCAGTTCACGCACGCAACACAGCAGCGGCCATGGCGGAACCGCTGCCGCCGCCGCTCCCCCAGCGCATGCCCCTCCTCCCTCTCCCGCTCCCTCAGGCTAACTACTCGTCGAAGTTTCCGCCGCTCCCCCAGCCTTTGCCGACGCGGAAGGTTCCGCTGCTTCTCGAGCCCCAGCCAATGGAGGCATCGCCGACGGCACCGCTCCCCCAGCCCCGGCCTCCACCGCCTCCCGCCGCGGCCCTGCTTCCCTCCCTCCCGTCCTCCGCTGCTTCAACTGCCTTAGCCCAACTAGCAGCGCCGACCTCTCCCCGCGACCATGTCACGCAGAACCCTAGAATCGGGGATTCCGGCGATATGGAGAGCGGGTCAGGGACGTCCACGGTCGAGGCCCTCGAAGAGATCACCCCGTACGTGGGCACACTCGCTGCAGCTCCTCTGCCCCAAATTTCCAAGCTCCATGAGGAGGACGGCGTGGCTGACGAATGCGGCTCCACCTCTCTCTCTGATATTTGTGCTAGGTAATTTTTCAATCTATCTATTTTTGCTAAAGTTTTAGATAGGAGCATACAAATATTGACATGGTTTCATCCTCCACAGGATGATCCAATCATGTACTTACACAGTAGAGGTGAAGATTTGTGGCGGTGGAATAGAAATCTGTGGGGATTCTACATTTACTTGGGATGTTGTTGAGGGTAGCAGCTCAAGCTTGAAGGATCTAGTGGCTTCCATTGCTGGAACTTTTCCACTATTTTCAGTGTAGAATATAATTCTTGAGTACGTTGACTCTATTAGTGGCAACAATATTTGTGTGTCAAATGCAGGGACAAAAGAAAGAAAAAAACCCATTACAAAGGTTGTTCTTCCATGTTCAAGCGAAATTGAAACTGCACTGCCTCTACTTCTATGTCTGAGTGATGCAATTGAAGACAATGTCGCCAAGTCGAAATCATCAAAGACTACCTCTAAATCTACAAGGTATGAAAGCTGCACAATCTTCAATGAAATGTTTCTTTGACAATGTGTAAGTTAGCAACGTATATTCTGTGAGGGACATCATAGTATGTAATCTGATGTTTTAATGTAGATCAAAGGCCATATCTGTTGCGCCTGACAGCCCTGCAATGGGCACTCGAAGCAAGAGGAGTGTTGCACCTGACAGCCCTGCAATGAGCACTCGAAGCAAGAAGAAGCTGAAACTGTGATACAGCAAGATTTCACATATTATTTACATATCGCAACTCTTCATGTCTAATTTATCTCTAGAGTTTGCTTATGTGAACAACCTACTCTCGATTGTGGTCTTTTGGTAGGGATGAAAACTTGAGTTTACTTATGCATGACTGAATTTGGTGCTTGCTGAATGGTTTCTAAACGATGTGAACTTTGATGAGTATTATTCTATAGCTGAAGTATATATATGCTGATACTGTTATATGTGCACGGTTGTTTTGCTGAAATGCTCAAATTACAGGAAAAATGTTGTCAATTTTTTCCTAGATATGTTCTCTCATTGTCGCTTATTTGCCACTGAGGGCAAACAAGTCATTTTGGCATATGAAAACAGTGAGGTAACGTTGTTCTAACAGCCAGTGGTATACGAGCACTAGAATTCGTTTGTTACTGGTGTATGAGCACTAGAGCTTTGTTCGATGGCAAATGAGCAATTGATGCTTGTCTCAGTGGTATAGAAGCCATTTTCTCAACACATAATGATAGAGAGATGCGTGTCTATGATTGCCGTAACCGAAAATGTACAATACGAAAGTTGTGTGAAACAGCAAGATAAAGCTACTGGACAAAGAAAATATCTAACAGTCGATCGTGTGCGATGAATTGACAAAATTTGTCCAAAATAGCTCCAAACATGAACACAAAATTGAACACTTACAGTCAACGAAACTACGAACCAATCAACTGAATAGAATCGGAACATGTGCATCTTTTCCGTGCACAAATTATCACGAATCAAAGCACAGTTGTATAGATTAGAAAGGACTAGGTGAAGTTAATTAAGAAGGGTGTGTAAAAATTGTACATTGCAACATGAACCCGTTGACAGTGTCCAAGGAATTTGCCGAGAGATGTCTGAAAAGGCTCCAAACATGGACATAAAATTCAACATATACAATCAACAAAACTACGAACCAATCATCTAAATGGAATCAGATAGTCGACGCACATCTTTTTTGTGTACAACTTATCCGAATCGAAGCACCATTGTGTATATTAAAAGGGACTAAGCGAAGAAGTAAGAGGTTGATTAGAACGTAACCAAGTACAACTAGCTACACCCATGCACCATGTGTCATCTAGGAGCCATCCACGTGCGCTTCATTGCATCGCTCGGGCCTGGCTCGCTGGAAACGCTCAATTCGACCGTTTCTCCTCAGCTAGGCTCGGAGATGCTTTAAACATCGCGGGGCTGAGATTTTGATGCAAAGCACACAACCAAATAAACTAAAACTACATTGCACGGGTCTAGTTGAACCTCATGTGGGCTACCAAATGTGTCAATGACGTCCAGAAAAGACCAATCATGGAGCGCAACAGAGAGCTCAGCACGCCGGTTTAAATCCTATGGCGCAGGGGTCTGGGCCCATCGCACATTGCACACCTGCATGTTGTGAGGGCGGCCGGAAGCAGACCTAGCAACCTCCATTACAAAGGAAGTTGCGTTAACGCAGTCCAACCCGGCGCGCGCCGCTCAGTCGCTGACGTCACGAAGGCTTCGGCTGATACCACGACGTCGAGTGCCCATATCTTTCCCGCGTAGTTGGTTAGTGCGTATAGGCCAGTGGCCAGACTCAGATCAAATACCAAGATCTCGTTAAGCGTGTTATTATGAAGCAACCGCGAACGCCGGCCAGGGCTAGGCCCACCTCTCGCCTAGGTGGTCTCAACCTGCCCTGTCGCTCCGCCACAAAGTAACAGTCGGGGGCCGTTCGGAACCCAGGCCCACCTCTACCGGGATGGAGCCACCTGTCCTTCCAGCCCCCACATCGGAATCACTTGCGGGTACTCAACGAGCTAACCCGACTTTAGTCACCATCTATATAGTATGTAGGTATGTATTGTATATACCCGTGATCACCTCCCGAGTGATCACGGCCCGATAGTATAGCAAGGCAGACTGACAAGAATGTAGGGCCAATGATGATAAACTAGCATCCTATACTAAGCATTTAGGATTGCGCGTAAGGTATCAACAGATGTAGCAACAATGACAGGCTATGCAACAGAATAGGATTAATCGAAACAGTAACATGCTACACTACTCTAATGCAAGCAGTAGAGGGTAGAATAGGCGATATCTGGTGATCAAAGGGGGGGCTTGCCTGGTTGCTCTGGCAAGAAGGAGGGGTTGTCAACTCCGTAGTCAAATTGGACAGCAACAGTGTCGGTCTCGTAGTCTATCGGAGAGAAGAGGGGGAAGAAACAATAAATACAATGCAAACAAATGCATGACGATGCATGACATGACAAGGCGTGATGCTAGGAGTGCCCAATCGCGGTAGTCGGTGGTACCGGCGAAGGGGGAAAACATCCGGGAAAGTATCCCCGGTGCTTCGCGTTTCCGGACAAATGAACTGGAAGAGGAAAGTTGCGAATTCGATAGGTTAGGGATGTGTGGCGGACGAACAGGCTGCGTATTCAGATTCGTCTTGTCGTTCTGAGCAACTTTCATGTACAAAGTTTTTCCATCCGAGCTACGGTTTATTTTATATTGATTTTAAAAGATTTAAATCATTTTTAGCATTTATCTAATTATTTTAATTCGAAATTTGGATTTATGACATCAACATGATGTCATGCTGACGTCAGCAGTCAACAGGTGTTGACTGGGCCAATCTGACGGTGGGTCCCGCATGTCATGGACTCATAGTAATTAGATAGGGCTAATTGGCTTTAACTAAATGATTAGGTTAATCTAATCTGATTTAATTAAGTTAATTAATTCTTTAATTAATTAATTAACATTTTAATTATTATATTTATTATTTATTTTTCTTCTTTAAAAAAAACAAAACATTCTGGTCGTGGGGCCCCCAGTCATAGGCACAGGGGGCCTTACGGGTTTTGGACGCTGGGGCCACGGTTGTCGCCCGAACGGGCGTGGTTGCGGGCGCCCGGTCGCCTGGACCCGGGCCCGCTGTCTTGCCGGCAGCCATGGCGGGGCACGACGCCGGCCATGGAAGGGAGCGGGCCGCGGCGGATGCGGCGGCAGGGGTGGTAGCTGGGGCGACCGGAGGCGGGACGGAGAGGGCTGGTGGCGACAGTGGGCGCGAGGTGAGCGCGGCCACGGCGCCGGCGGCCTAGGAGGCACAGGGGAAAACCGGGGTCAGGCCGGTGCGGCGGCGACCAGAGAAAGCCTTGGCAGCGGTGGGCGGAGAGGGGGGCAGCGTAGAGCAGCGGCTGCGGCAGCAGCGTACCCGCGCACGGATTTTTTGTTGAAAGAGACCACCTGCCCAACAGAATTAACAGAAAAGACCCCCTTTGAAATTTTTTGACAAAAAAGACCCCCTGACCGTGGCGGCAGGCGCACCAGGCGACACGTCGCTCCTGCCGCCACGGTGCGAGGCGGCAGGCTGCTCGTAACCGAAATCAGATGTAGCAACGGAACGGGGCTGACGTGATGGGCCCCGCCGCCTCAAGAGCAGGCGGCAGCACTGTGAGATGCAGTGCAATATCACCTTTTTGCCTTGGTTTTACTACTTTCTAGTTTCCACCCATAAACAAACTGCTGCCTTCCTCCTCGTGCAATCTCATGCATGTGAGATGCAGTGCAAGACCAGCTGTTACATGCATGCACGCATGTTCTGCCGTGCCAGTTGCTAGCTAGCTTAAACGTACTGATTATAATACAATATATTTTAAATTTAAAACGTACAGCGAGACTGAAAATTGAGTGTAGCCGCCAGCCCGTGAGGCGGCGGGGCCCAGCAGCTACAGTATTGCCACCAGCCACTAAGGCGGCAGGGCCCACCACGGCAGCTCCGTTCCGTCGCGATTGCTGATTTCAGTTATGGGCAACCTGCCGCCTGGCCCGGTGACGGCCGGGGCTGCCGCCTCGCACCGTGGCGGCAGGTGCCACGTGTCGGTTGGCGCGCCTGCCGCCATGGCCCAGGGGGTCTTTTTTGTCAATTTTAATCAGAGGGGGTCTTTTCTGGCAATTTCATTGGACAGGTGGTCTTTTTGGACAAAAAATCCCCGCGCACGTGGGGGGAGGCTCGACCTGGCGCGCAGGCGGACGACCAGGGACGCGGGCGCCGGCAAGGGCTGCACGAGACGAAGGCGACGAAGCAAAAATCAATGTGGATGGTGGGATCTCACGGTAGGGCAAGTTTGGTGCAGCAGCTGCCATATGCAGGAACAATGAAGGCCAATTCTTGGGTGCCTCGGCGGTAATATTTGATGGATTGGTTGAAGCCACAAGACTAGAAGCACAGGCATGCAATGAGGCTTTGGCGCTGGCTCAGGACCTAAATCTATCGCGCATGGTTATAGCCTCTGACTGCCTGGAAGTGGTGAGCAAGATTGATACAGGTGCAGCGACCCATTATGCACCAATTTTGCATGAAATATCGGCCAGAAGAAGGGAGTTCAACTACGTCAAGTTCAAATTTGAATATAAAGAAAATAATTTTAAAGCACATGCGCTAACAAAAGCTGCATCTACGCTTCCCGTAGGTCGTCATATTTGGCTAGGGACACTGCCAGACATTATTTGTATTCCGTTGATTATCACTCCTTAATAAAGTCCCTAGTTACTCGTAAAAAAAACTAGTTAGTACAAGCAATTTGGGGGCATCTTTCTTGGAATTCCCAACAAAATGTACGTACTGTACGGTCAAAGTAAGCCCATGAAGCTTTCGGTGTATCTGGGAGGTTACAGAAATAAAACAACCAACGGAGAATAAAATAATAAAAGGAAATAAAGAAAGATAGAACATACAGTACATCCATTCGAGTACCATCTGGCATCCACAGTTTCAAGCAAAACCACCTAACTTCAGGATGCCGGTGGTGGCTGGCCCAGGGTGGTTATCTGAATTCAGTGCTGACCTAGACAGATCCACAACTAGATATTCACCCAAGCGCTATTGTGCACAATTGTGGTCAGTGATGTACTAGACCAGAGCGCCCGGAAAGAGCTCAAGCACGCAACATCATGAAGCTCCTGTAAAAGTTGGTAAAAACAGAAGAACAAGAAGAACCAACAGAGCTTTGCAACCGACGGTGGAAATTTGTAAGCCTATAATTTCATACTGCTAAATTAACATGTTTCTTTCTGCAATACAATGGGCGCAGGGGCAAAACAAAAAATAACAATCAAGAGTCTGCAAGCGACAGCTCCCTTGTTAGTTAGGTGGGGTGTTGCACCAGCTAGACCAGCATTACAGGTTGCGAACTAACCAAAACAAAACACATCATAAACAAGAATAAGAGCATCATCAATAACATATATCATGCTGCCTGCCTTTCCCAATATCCCTTCCCTCCTCCTGCCTGCCTGGATGCAAAATCTTATTACGGCTTTGCATCAGCCATCATGGTTGAATCTATGGACAACCGGAAGATCATATCGGATCAGATGTGTAGTTTTGTACTTGGGGACTCCCCGCTAAAGCTGATGTTCCTGGGCCGGCCTAGACGCAGCGACTCTTCATGGTTGCTTGAGAAGGCGATCTCTGTGCATGATGAGGACTTGCTATTGTTGTCGTTGGCGCTTCCGACCGTGTCGGTGCTCTCCATCGGGCTCTTGGCTGATGGATATGGCGCCGTAGTCGTCACTCTGAAAGAAGACACGAAGACATGATGAATATCAGCCTATGATCACAAATACAGGCTATGTTATGTAGCTAAGTTAACTGATAAATGTTCTGCAACACTCGGATAGTAAAGACTGAATTCTAAGGTTGTAGTACCTTTCTTTCCTTTTCTCCAAGAATCGGGCAAGGGATGCCTTACGAGCTTGAGGAACAGCTGAAACGAAAAATAACGACATCAATACATCATCCAGCGTATTAATTCAACAGATATACTCCACTAAACAACATCAAACAGCACAAGATGCACGCGTAAGCATCCATACCTCTTGGCATAATACTTGCAGCAGTGGTGGACGATAGTGTCGCAGTATGAGTCGACGACGAGGGCTGACTAGTGGGAGGTACAACCAACTGGCCTGAAGATTTTGGCACTGCGGAATCAGTGTTGGAGCTAGATGTGCTCTTGGGGAGACATGCAGCTTGAGACATGATGGACATCGGCTTGGAAATGGCCGGCAAAGGAGGTGAAACACGCTGTGGTATCTGAGCTAGCATCTGCTTTGCAGGTGAAGCCTCAGGTGCCGCAAGCTTAGCCGGAGTGAAAAAGGTTGCATCTGGGCTGCGAGTAACAGTAGTGGGTGCAGTTGGAAGAGATCCTCTGCTGGCCAAGAACATAAGCTCCTGAGCCTGTAATGAACGGGAACAATTATTCAGCTTAGCCAGCAAACCTAAATGACATGGAAATGCATTACCAATAAGAAGAAATTGTGCTGTACCTTTTCTGCTGAGACGTTGTTGAATACATTGACAGAACCAGCGTAGAAGATAGTTAACTGCGCTGTCTTTGGCTTCGGCATGTCCCTTCACAAATAAGACAAGTAATAATTCAGTTCGAAGTTGGATTTTACAGACAGTATTTTCTGCAAATCAAACAGGGCAAATTATCTACCTTGATTTATAGACACCAACGGTAGAAGCAGCCACCGCATTGTTCATGGCAAAAGGCGGTTGTTTAAACGGGCTACCAGCAGCACCGCCATTCGGGAGGTTAGGCGAACTCTGAACCCTGAACATGGGATTGTTGGGATTGAACGGCGACGACATTGGAATCACCCTAGCACCATTAGGAGCATGCTGCTGCTGCGAAGGCTGCACACCGTAAGCCGCACGCGCGGCGGCGGCGTACTGCACGCTGCCATGGGTCTCAGCACCAAACGATCTCTGCACAACATAACGAGCACGCAACAATTAGCAAAACTGGCAGGCAAAACATGAACCGTGCATAAATCGAGAGCAGCAGCAGCTCCAGTTACCTGTGGCGTCAGGACGCGGGAGGCCTGCTGCTTGGGGTACGCGAGCTCGCCCTGCTGCTCCTCCCTCGCAGCCGACCTGAAGGACATGACAGCCGGCGCGGCCCCGGCCCTGCCAGCGAAGGACCAATCCATGGGTGGCACTCCTCCTCCCCCAAAGTAAGCTGCGGATTGCAGATACAGACACAGACACAGAGACAATTCTCAGTTAGACTCGGACGACGGCGTACATATAGGAGGGCGGACGCGCAAGAAGCGAAACAGGCACGGATCCGTTAAACATCCCCATCCCAGCAGCGAGACGGAGGCTAATCGGAATCAGCAAAGCCACATGCGCGGCTACCGGAAAGATTTGGCGTGTCTCCCCCTCCCTGGAACCAGAAGCGTCGCTTCCCAGAGGCGCCATCCGCGGCAAGGGAGCCGCCGAAAGGAATTCGGCAGCCCATACCTAACGCGCTCCCCTTTCCCGAAAACAAAAGAAGAAGATGAGGAGGGGAGGGAACTGAAAGAAAGGCGAGAAGGAATTGAGCCCGCCCGCCCGCCACCGCCAGCAGATGAATCAGGCGGGCAGACACGGCGTTCGTGGCGGTGGCGCGACGATGGGAGAGCGGGAAAGAAAAACTACGGGCGCGCGAGGGCACGGGCATGGCCGCCTGCGCTGTCAATCCCGAGATTCGTTGCGCCGAACTCGCCCAAATCAAGAAAGGGGAGGGCAGTAGTAGTATACCTGACTCCTTTCTGGTGGCGTCGTCCTCGGCGGCGGCGGCGCGCTGGCGCTGCTGCTGCTGCAGCAGCTGCTCGTGGCCTATGGCGCCCAGGAAGTCCCTCTCCATCCAGCCGGCTCGGGAAAGGAGGCCGCGGGTTTGCCTCCGATAGACGGGGAATAAATGGATTTCGTTTCTCACTCCCCTCCCCTCCCCTCCCCTGAACCTTCCTTCCTCCCTCCTCTGACTCTCTCACTGCTAACACCACTCCTCCTCTGTGAACGAACGAATGATGACGACGACGATGCTCTCCCTCTCCCTCTCCCAGCCTTGACCGCTCTGCCTTTCCCTTCCTGCCTCTCTCTCTCTCGTATGTATACTGCTCCAGTACTCCTCCTAGCCAAGCATGGCCTCTAGGCGGTGTGCGTGCGCTTGTGGTGCCGCTAATCGCTTATTTATTTTCGGCCCAGGCGGTTAGATCGGGTGGCAGATGATTGATTAATTAAATAAATAAACAAACTATAGATAAATAAACAAGCAAAACCGAGTGATAATCAACCGAGAGGAAAGGTGTGGCGAGCACGGCGGTGGGCCACCGCGGTGAGCGGATCGGGGCGCCCTCTCCTCTCGCGCTGGCCCAGCCCGGTCGCGCCCACGTGGTCGGGCACGAGCGCATCCCGCCTCGCGAGGCTCCCACGCCGCCCACTGCCACTGACAGCCGGGTCAAACCCCAGACCCTGCCCCGCGCGTCGGTGACCCGCCCGTCGCGGGCACAGCGGCCGTGGCGGCGGCTGCAGTGGCGACACGTGCAGCCCCGGCTGGGTCACACGAGCCGAATTACTAGGTGGGGAGCGGACCGTGGCTGACGCTGTGGGCCCGTGGGATTCCCCTGCGCGTGGGTCGCGGGGGAAGACCACGTGCTGCGCATCGCGGGGGGGCCGGCGCCCGAGCTTACAGTAGACTTTTGGATTTATGGGTAGAATAATAATAATAATCCTCCCGTGATGTTCCTTTTTTTGCGTGTCTGATGATTAAAAAGATTGCCATGACCATGACCATGTGCCATGTGCGCACCATATTTTTTTTTCTTTTCTATATGTGGTACTTGCTTATGCTGCAGGATTTGTTTAGCAAAAAGTTTTCTAGGGGTTCGGTGAGTAGATTAGAGATAGTGACGTTGCCTTTTCGGAAAGGGGGCGGCCATGCGTGGCCTTTGGAGGTGAGTTTGATTGACTTTCGTGGATTTTCAAATAAATTTGTGGCATTTTTTAGGAATCTATCTACGCAACATTCGGGTGATCTTTCTTTTCTTATAAACAACAGTTGGTTGATCGATTTTGCAGTTTTTGTATGTCGGCTTAAAATGAGAGTTCTTTTCTTTGATTGTCCACTTTGGAGTAAATATCAAATCAACATGAACCACGAAGCGTGACCTCTTGAATAGGAGTACTACTAGTAGTACCAAAATTATGGGGTATTATCCTTTTTCGCCGGTAAATTATGGTTTCCTATTCAAACACGTCTTCTTGTCAATTCCTATGGTAGTAGTAGTATCTTTAGGTCCACTGAGATAAGTTTGTTTATCTCCCAAGTTTATGTGGTGAATTATACTGTACTGCTCTTGAAAAGTAAAACGATGACTAGATTGAGTACTTTCCTTAACATCACTTAGTGATATAGTATAAGCACAAACAGTCTTGTCAAACTTGTGTGAGACACTGTGCAAGATTCCCATCTGCATCCCACGATTAAGTACTTGGTTAATATAGGGAGAAAAGGTACAGACCATGTGGAGCTACCGGCTAGCAGTATTATTATTAGTATACTCCACGCCACTGTACTAGGAGGAGCAGTTAGCATGCTGATCGATCGTGTTGATTACTTTAACAAGGCGGTCATCAGTTGAGTAGGTTTAGGACTTATAAACGGGATACTCTACGTGCTTGATTACTGTACATGATGCAGGTTTGTCGCCATACGTGGCGACGCCCGATTGCATTAGGACGTAATGATAGCAGCCTAACATTTAGCGTAAGCTTTGTTAAAGAAGTTTGTCCATCCTCCCATGCAGGATGCATGTGCTTTCTTCTCTGTGCGCCTAGATCGTAGAGTGGATGAACTGTCAAGCTTTTGTAGCCGCCTCCGAATAAACATTTTAAGCCAGTCTTCTTCTTCGATCTTGACCGCCACTCAACTATCAAGTGTATCACTAATTAACACATGGAGTTATAAATTTGGCTAATTTGGTACTATGCTGCTTAGGAAAAAGTGGTGTCAAGTAAGTTTCTTTCGCAACATATATGGCCCGCGATATTAATACTATCTAAATGCTTCTGAGGCAAATCCGTGCATATAATTCTTTAATATGAAATCTGAATCAAGTTTTCAAAGTATTCACCATCTGGTAAAATATGTAAGTAACGAAGATCTTCACCAATTTCTGTTTCACCGCCAAATCAACATGAGAATGCTGCTTCTATGCTAGGATTTCCGCGGATCTCACATCTGAGGAAATTAGGCGTGGGGCTAGCTCATACTGAAAAGTACCACTTGAGTGCATGCCATGCAATTCGTCGAGTTCTTGAATCAATATAAACAAGACTAGGTGCAGACTATCGTACCGAAACGAGAGCATCAAATTCGACTAGCTGGACGGAAAATATATTCTACGCAAAAACGCTGGGCCTAAGCTCCCATGCACACACATCATGCGCCCCATGATTAAAAAGGAGGCATGCCATCCATGCATCGCCTCATCATTTGAATTTCAACAACGATGCCATGCGCCACATGCCACGAACCGGATTTGCGCCCACAGGTTTTGCATCCACAGGTTCGTGATTAAACATATTGCGCGACTTGTGGAAAGAGATATGGCTACCAAATTAAATGCGGAGCAGGGGCCAGTGGGTGCAATTGACCCTGCTTATACAATATTCCTAGAGATCCCAAAATGCTTAGCTTGATCCAATATTATATACTGCCAGCGTGCACTTCATAAAAATTTTTAGGTTGGAGCTGATTTAAATTAATATGTAACTAAACGCTCTTATACTTTCTTCGTTTTTATTTACTCTGCATATTAGGTTTGATTGAAGTCAAACTTCATAAACTTTGCCCAAGTTTATAAAAAAAAGTATGAACATTTACAATAGCAAATCTATATGATGTGAAAGTGTATTCAATAATAAATTTAATGTTATTGATTTGTTTTTTTTTGCGAATAATGTTATTGATTTGTTATTGTATATGTTTATATTTTTGTTTGAAAACTTTGTTAAAGTTTAAAAAAATTGACTTTGACCAAAGCTAAAATGCGAAGTAAATAAAAACGACGGAAATATTAGTTTACGGAGGGAGTGTTATATATTTCTTTAACTAATTAGCATGTCCACTGCCTGTATAATACTTTTGAATTGTTTTTGGCTATGTGGAAGCTAGAAATATTAAGGACGTGCGCACTTGCGAATATATCGTTCAAGATAATGCTAAGTATTGGAACTTCTGGAAGGCCCCTTATTAATTTAGTTTCCAGCTGATGCGCTGTGAGATGCTTGTAGGAATTAATCAACTTGGAGATTGTATTGTTTGTTTGTTTGTTCGTTTGCAGGTGGGCGCTGGGGTACAGTGCACAGACTAGATCGGGTGGCGCATGGGTGGCCAAAACGTTGTGAACAACTCCTGGACACACAGAGAGTATTATTATACGTAGAGACCCACAGGAATCAGTAGCCTCATCTGATCTTCCATAGTCCTCACATGTTCGTACTCCTGCTCCATGAGCCCAATAAGAAACTACAATGATCGATACTTCTTGATATATGTAAAGCATATGTGTGGAACATCTAGCATGAGCTGCCAAATTATTCCAGAAAATGACAATAACCGATTTCTCTACGGAAAAGGTATACAATGTACATGTCCACATCGTTTTCTTCTGGAATCAATAATGAGATCTAGAAAAATTCGAGGGGTCACACCCACATGTATGCGTGTGGGGTGCTCGACAGATGCAATGTTTATTCATGCGTCCTAGCATACGGTGTCATTTTTTTTAATGCAGGTTTTTTGGCTATATATGGGTGACACTTGTCGAGCTAGAGGGAGCCCATTTGAGGTCGCACACAATTCATACGTACCAGCATACCGGTAGCAGGGCAAATTAGTTGATTTCGAGCAAGCAGACCTAGGCTCAACTAAGCCTGTACTAAAATTTGAGAGAGTCCAAATCGATTTTGTCGATCTATAATGTAACGGTATTTTTCAACGCCGACCCTCAAATTCTGCATCCGTCCCCGTACAGGCGGGAGACCGTCATCCAACGCTATCCGCATACATCCGGCCTCTCTAATTTCTTTCGAAAAAGTTCGCACGTTCAAATAGCCGCATACATAAAGTACACACGTTCAAATAGGTGCATACATAGTGTAGACGTTCAAATAGCCGCATGCAGTAGTAGTTCATTTAAAAAAAAAATAACCAACATTACATTCCAATATTGTTGTCCCCTTGACCGCCCACAAATGCTCAATCAGATATTCCTTCAGTTGCTCGTGAGTTGCTCGATGCGGAATTTGTTGATGCATTTAAATAAACTCTTCAAGTGTGGACAGATTCTAGTCTGAAAGTTCGATAGGATCATCCATGTTCTCAAGTTATAGAGTTGCGGCAGCATCCCCAATTCCTCACCCTCATCCTCGACGATCATATTATGCATGATCACACAACATGTCATCATCTCCCACAAAGTCTCCGGATCTCATTGTTTAATAGGTCCATGAACAACTGCAAAACGAGCCTGCAGAACTCTAAATGCCCTCTCGACATCCTTTCTAGTTGCTTCTTGTCTTTGGACAAAGAGTGACTTTTTCTAGCCAACTAGGTTAGAGATGGTGTTGACAAAGGTAGCCCACGGAGGATAAATATCGTCAACCATATAGTAGCCCATGTTGTACTCATGTCCATTGACAGTATATTGGCAAGGATGAGCTTTTCCTTCAGTCAGCCTAACACACAATGGTGATCGCTGCAGCACATTGATGTTATTGTGAGACCCGGGCATGCTAAAGAAAGCGCGCCAAATCCAAAGATCATGTGACGCAACGCTTCAAGAATGATGATGGACTCTTAACATAACCCTGATATTGCCTTGTATAGCCTTTGGGCAATTTCCTTCATTTTCAATGCATGCAGTCGAGAGATCCAAGCAAACCTGGCCACTCTCTTACTTCTGAGATTGCCAAGAGCCTCTCGGTGTCTGCCACAGTTGGTTCTCTCATGCATTGGGGTTCAAACACCTCGATCACGGCAGTTGCAAACCTGACCATGGCATCTCCGCATGTGCTCTCAAACATTCGCAGGTACTTGTCCCACGAATCAGCGACCATACCATATGCAAGCATCTGGAGTGCGACAATGCGCTTCTGCTAACTAGAGAACCCAATCATTCCCGTGGCATTCTTCTTCAAGATGAAGTAGTCATCATAGGACCGGGCACCATGGTCAAATGATCAAAGACTGTATTGCGCATCCAAAAATATCAGCGAAATTGGTCAGCGAAGAGTGCATCGGGGGTAAAGTAGTCATCCATTAGTGTCAAATGGCCACGTGCCCTATTGCGGTTGAGCAACAGATGGCCCTTGATCGATCCTTTTAAATTGAGAACATGCTCCTCCTCATGCTTGACTTCAAGGACAACATGCATCATCGCCGTCTCGTCCGTGTAGTCCTCCTCGTCGGAGCGAGGCGTCGGATGACTCAACATAGTGCTCATGTATGTACTCCAAATCACAATCAATTGTTTGAAGGAAGAAGGGACACCTTTTTTTAGCTCTGGCGAATCATTGAATAGTTGACGGGCAGGTGAGTCTAGCAGTAGCGGATGGTACCTGGCGGGACGGTCAGAGGCGAGGGGTTGAATAGCGATAGAGGAGAAGCGGGGTGGAGCCCGGCTAGAATGCTGGAGGTGACGGAGATGTAGAGTTCCGGCAGTGGTGTGGCATGGCGGCTAGGGTGGTGGAGCAGCGGCAAAGGCAATAGAGAAAGAACGAAGAAGAGGAAATGGGGAGTATGGAGGCATGGGGTTCGGGTAGGATTTTGGGTGGGCCAGGTGTTGGGGAACGTAGTAATTTCAAAAAAAAATCCTACGCACACGCAAGATCATGGTGATGCATAACAACGAGAGGGGAGAGTGTTGTCCACGTACCCTCGTATACCGAAAGCGGAAGCGTTATCACAATGTGGTTGATGTAGTCGTACGTCTTCACGATCTGACCGATCAAATACCGAACGTATGACACCTCCGAGTTCAGCACACGTTCAACTCGATGACGTCCCACGAACTTCGATCCAGCAGAGCTTTGCGGGAGAGTTCCGTCAGCACGACGGCGTGATGACGGTGTTGGTGATGCTACCGGCGCAGGGCTTCGCCTAAGCACCGCTATGATATTGCCAAGGTGGAATATGGTGGAGGGGGGCACCGCACACGGCTAAGAGATCAAGAGATCAATTGTTGTGTCTAGAGGTGCCCCCTTGCCCCTGTATATAAAGGATCAAGGGGGAGGGGGCGGCCGGCCAGGAGAGGGCACGCCAGGGAGGAGTCCTACTCCCATCAGGAGTAGGACTCCCTCTTTTCCTAGTTGGAGTAGGAGGGGGAAAGGAAGGGAGAGAGGAGAGGAAGGAAAGGGGGGGCGCCCCCCTCCCCCCTTGTCCAATTCGGACTAGAGGGAGAGGGGGCGCGCGGCCTACCCTGGCCGCCCCTCCTCTTCTCCACTAGGGCCCATGAGGCCCACTAAATCCCCCCGGGGGTTCCGGTAACCCCCCGGTACTCCGGTATATGTCTGAACCTCCCGAAACACTTCCGATGTCCGAACATAGTCATCCAATATATAGATCTTTACGTCTCGACCATTTCGAGACTCCTTGTCATGTCTGTGATCATATCTGGGACTCCGAACTACCTTCGGTACATCAAAATACAAAAACTCATAATACCGATCATCACCGAACTTTAAGCGTGCGGACCTTACGGGTTCGAGAACTATGTAGACATGACCGAGACACGTTTCTGGTCAATAACCAATAGCGGAACCTGGATGCTCATATTGGCTCCTACATATTCTTCGAAAATCTTTATCGGTCAAACCGCATAACAACATACATTTGTTCCCTTTGTCATCGGTATGTTACTTGCCCGAGATTCGATCGTCGGTATCTCAATACCTAGTTCAATCTCATTACCGGCAAGTCTCTTTACTCGTTATGTAATGCATCATCTCACAACTAACTCATTAGCTACATTGCTTGCAAGGCTTATAGTGATGTGCATTAGCGAGAGGGCCCAGAGATACCTGTCCGACAATCGGAGTGACAAATCCTAATCTTGAAATACGCCAACTCAACATGTACCTTTGGAGACACCTGTAGAGCTCCTTTATAATCACCCAGTTACATTGTGACGTTTGGTAGCACACAAAGTGTTCCTCCGGCAAACGGGAGTTGCATAATCTCATAGTCATAGGAACATGTATAAGTCATGAAGAAAGCAATAGCAACATACTAAACGATCAAGTGCTAAGCTAACGGAATGGGTCAAGTCAATCACATCATTCTCCTAATGATGTGATCTCGTTAATCACATGACAACTCATGTCTATGGCTAGGAAACACAACCATCTTTGATCAACGAGCTAGTCAAGTAGAGGCATACTAGTGACACTATGTTTGTCTATGTATTCACACATGTATTACGTTTCCCGTTAATACAATTCTAGCATGAATAATTAACATTTATCATGATATAAGGAAATAAATAATAACTTTATTATTGCCTTTAGGGCATATTTCCTTCAGTCTCCCACTTGCACTAGAGTCAATAATCTAGATTACACAGTAACGATTCTAACACCCATCGAGCCTTGGTGTTGATCATGTTTTGCTTGTGGAAGAGGCTTAATCAACGGGTCTGCAATATTTAGATCCGTATGTATCTTGCAAATCTCTATGTCTCCCACCTGGACTTGGTCCCGGATGGAATTGAAGCGTCTCTTGATGTGCTTAGTTCTCTTGTGAAATTTGGACTCCTTTGCCAGGGCAATTGCACCAGTATTGTCACAAAAGATTTTCATTGGACTCGATGCACTAGGTATGACACCTAGATCGGATATGAACTCCTTCATCCAGACTCCTTCATTTGCTGCTTCCGAAGCAACTATGTACTCCGCTTCACACGTAGATCCCGCCACAACGCTTTGTTTAGAACTGCACCAACTGACAGCTCCACCGTTCAATATAAACGCGTATCCGGTTTGCGATTTAGAATCGTCCGGATCAGTGTTAAAGCTTGCATCGACGTAACCATTTACGACTAGCTCTTTTTCACCTCCATAAAGGAGAAACATATCCTTAGTCCTTTTCAGGTATTTCAGGATATTCTTGACCGCTGTCCAGTGATCCACTCCTGCATTACTTTGGTACCTCCCTGCTAAGCTAATAGCTAAGCACACATGAGGTCTGGTACACAACATTGCATACATGATAGAGCCTATGGCTGAAGCATAGGGAACATCTTTCATTTTCTCTCTATCTTCTGCAGTGGTCGGGCATTGAGTCTGACTCAACTTCACATCTTGTAATACAGGCAAGAACCCTTTCTTTGCTTGATCCATTTTGAACTTTTTCAAAACTTTATCAAGGTATGTGCTTCGTGAAAGTTCAATTAAGCGTCTTGATCTATCTCTATAGATCTTGATGCCCAATATATAAGCAGCTTCACCGAGGTATTTCATTGAAAAACTTTTATTCAAGTATCCTTTTATGCTATCCAGAAATTCTATATCATTTCCAATCAACAATATGTCGTCTACATATAATATCAGAAATGCTATAGAGCTCCCACTCACTTTCTTGCAAATACAGGCTTCTCCAAAAGTCTGTATAAAACCATATGCTTTGATCACACTATCAAAGCGTTTATTCCAACTCCGAGAGGCTTGCACCAGTCCATAAATGGATCGCTGGAGCTTGCACACTCTGTTAGCACCTTTTGGATCGACAAAACCTTCTGGTTGCATCATATACAACTCTTCTTGTAGAAATCCATTCAGGAATGCAGTTTTGACATCCATTTTCCATATTTCATAATCATAAAATGCGACAATTGCTAACATGATTCGGTCAGACTTAAGCATCACTACAGGTGAGAAAGTCTCCTCATAGTCAACCCCTTGAACTTGTTGAAAACCTTTTGCAACAAGTCGAGCTTTGTAGACAGTAACATTACCATCAGCGTCAATCTTGTTCTTGAAGATCCATTTATTTTCGATGGCTTGCCGATCATCGAGCAAGTTAACCAAAGTCCATACTTTGTTCTCATACATGGATCCCATCTTAGATTTCATGGCCTCAAGCCATTTTATGGAATCTGGGCTCATCATCGCTTCCTCATAGTTTGTAGGTTCGCCATGGTCAAGTAACATGACCTCCAGAATAGGATTACCGTACCACTCTGGTGCGGATCTTACTCTGCTTGACCTACGAGGTTCGATAGTAACTTGATCTGAAGTTTCATGATCAATATCATTAACTTCCTCACTAATTGGTGTAGGCATGACAGGAACCGGTTTCTGTGATGAACTACTTTCCAATAAGGGAGCACGTACAGTTACCTCATCAAGTTCTACTTTCCTCCCACTCACTTCTTTCGAGAGAAACTCCTTCTCTAGAAAGGATCCACATTTAGCAACAAAAGTCTTGCCTTCGGATCTGTGATAGAAGGTGTACCCAATAGTCTCCTTTGGGTATCCTATGAAGACACATTTCTCCGATTTGGGTTCGAGCTTATCAGGTTGAAGTTTTTTCACATAAGCATCGCAGCCCCAAACTTTAAGAAACAACAACTTTGGTTTCTTGCTAAAACACAGTTCATAAGGCACCGTCTCAACAGATTTTGATGGTGCCCTATTTAACGTAAATGCAGCCGTCTCTAAAGCATAACCCCAAAATGATAGTGGTAAATCAGAAGAGACATCATTGATCGCACCATATCTAGTAAAGTACGATTACGACGTTCGGACACACTGTCGACGTTCTGGGAACGGGGGTCCCCAGACTTGCCTGCCTGCGGCCTGCGGCGTGGCTCAAGGGGCGGCCCAGCACGACCCATCTTCATCAGCACCAGCTCAAGACCCTCGCGAGGGGCCAAGCCTCGTGGGATGGGTGACAGGAAGCTTCCTCAGGCACGGCCTCGTCAGGCTGGCTCGCGAGGAGGCGGAGAGATCAAGGCGGGGTACCTCACGAGGTGCCCATGACGCAAGCCATGACGACCAAGGGCGCCAGGCGGGCGCCAGCCCGCGCAGTGTCCTCCTTTCCTCTTTGGTGCAAAGGGAGCAAGCCCAGGCGAGAGCATCAAGCAAAGGCATCCGTTTCGGTGCAACAAGACCAAGACCGTCGCAACGGCAGGAAGGAAGTCATTGTGGAGCCCAAGCCGGCGTCACCACCAGAGCCTTTGACAGGCGAGGACCAACTTTAGTCAGGATAAGTGTACTAGATGTTCCCCTTCAAAATGGCCAATTGTTGGCGCCCTTCCCGCTCAATATTTGGGAAGAGGCCCAGGGCCTTTGCCTATAAATAGGACTAGCCACCCACAAGGTAGAGGCATCATCATCATCTGGAAACCAGCAGAAAGAGCAACTGAACTCCCCCAAGCAGTTCATCGCACCAGCCAAGAACAGACACTCGCGAGGCTGTTCTTCCTTGTATTGTTCATCATTAGCCCAAGAGGCAATCCACCACACCACAAACTAGAGTAGTGTATTACACCACAATGGTGGCCCGAACTAGTATAAACCATGTGTCTCTTGTGTTGTTCCTTTCATAGCTTAGATCCTAGCGAGGCGGCGAGGTGCATGTAGGTAGAGGGTGTAGGACCTTGAAGTATGTCTAGACGGGGGGGGGGGGGTGATTAGACTACTTGACCAATTAAAAACTTAACCTTTTCCCAATTTTAGAGTTCGACAGATTTTAGCAACTTTGGACAAGTCAAGCAATCAATACACAAATCAAGCAAGCATGCAAAGAGTATATAGGCAGCGGAAATTAAAGCATGCAACTTGCAAGAAAGTAAAGGGTAGGGTTTGGAGGATTCAAACGCAGTTGGAGACACGGATGTTTTTGGCGTGGTTCCGATAGGTGGTGCTATCGTACATCCACGTTGATGGAGACTTCAACCCACGAAGGATAACGGTTGCGCGAGTCCACGGAGGGCTCCACCCAAGAAGGGTCCATGAAGAAGCAACCTTGTCTATCCCACCATGGTCGTCGCCCATGAAGGACTTGCCTCACTAGCGGTAGATCTTTACGAAGTAGGCGATCTCCTTGCCCTTACAAACTCCTTGGTTCAAATCCACAATCTTTGTCGGAGGCTCCCAAGTGACACCTAGCCAATCTAGGAGACACCACTCTCCAAGAAGTAACAAATGGTGCGTTGATGATGAACTCCTTGCTCTTGTGCTTCAAATGATAGTCTCCCCAACACTCAACTCTCTCTCATAGGATTTGGATCTGGTGGAAAGAAGATTTGAGTGGAAAGCAACTTGGGGAAGGCTAGAGATCAAGATTCATATGGTAGGAATGGAATATCTTGGCCTCAACACATGAGTAGGTGGTTCTCACTCAGAACTGGTAAGTTGGAAGTGTAGGTTTGTTCTGATGGCTCTCTCCATGAATGAAGAGGAGGTGGAGGGGTATATATAGCCTCCACACAAAATCTAACCGTTACACACAATTTACTAATCTCGGTGGGACCGAATCAATAAACTCGGTCAGACCGATTTAGTAAACCTAGTGACCGTTAGGATTTTCGGTGGGACCGAAATGCAACTCGGTAGGACCGATATGGTTAGGGTTAGGGCATAACGTAATCTCGTTGAGACCGATTACACAAACTCGATGAGACCGATTTTGGTAATTAGCTAACCAGAGAGTTGGTCAGGTAAACTCGGTGGGACCGATTTGCTCTTTTCGGTGAGACCGAAATGTTACGAAAGGGAAACAGAGAGTTTACATTGCAATCTCGGTGGGACCGATCGCTCACTTCGGTTAGACCGAAACGTTACGAAGGGAAACAGAGAGATTACAATCCCATCTCGGTGAGACCGAGATCCCTATCGATGAGACCGATTTGCCTAGGGTTTGTGGCAGTGGCTATGATATCTGAACTCGGTGGCGCCGAATAGAAAGAATCGGTGAGACCGATTTTGGCTTTAGGTTTAGGTCATATGTGGATGTGAGAAAGTAGTTGAGGGTTTTGGAGCATATCACTAAGCACATGAAGCAAGAGGCTCATTAAGCAACACCTCATCCCTCCTTGATAGTATTGGCTTTTCCTATAGACCCAATGTGATCTTGGATCACTGAAACATAAAATGAAGAGTCTTGAGCTTTTGAGCTTGAGCCAATCCTTTGTCCTTGATATTTTGAGGGATCCACTTTCAT
The DNA here is from genome assembly GCF_018294505.1 of Triticum aestivum. Lineage (NCBI taxonomy): Eukaryota > Viridiplantae > Streptophyta > Magnoliopsida > Poales > Poaceae > Triticum > Triticum aestivum. The sequence continues at coordinate 372,726,020 of NC_057807.1, forward strand.
TATCCATGCCATGCCATTCATTGAGCTTTCCTGAAATATATGTCTAGGAATAGCATTAGCTCAATGAGCTATATGTTGTTATGAATTACCAAAACCACCTAGGGATAGTTGCACTTTCAGAGGGCAAAATCTCCGTGCGCACCCCAGTGTTCGAACCTAGAGGGTCTGCCGGAACCCGAAATCCGACATTTGGAGCGCCAGGTAGGGGTGCGCCGAAATTCGTCTCCCGCCGTCCTGTTCTTCACCGACCATCGCATCCATGTCAGACGCTCGTCGGGCCCGCGCCGAGCGCCGAGCCGCTCTCGCTTCCCGCGTCGCCCAGACGGCCCCCGTCGGCGGCCGCCCCCGCCGTTCCCCGTTGCCTGCCGTCAACGCCGACACCGGCCCGGCGGGGAACAAGCAGCAAGCATCGTCCCAGCATCCGTCCGTGAGGCGAGACGGCCGCACTGCTACGCCCTCACTCACCCCAGCTGGTTCTTCGTCCCGTGCACTCCACGCACCCATGGAGGCTCGAGCTGCGCTCATCGCGGCAAACGAGCTCCTGCGCTACTGCCCAGTCGACGACATTTACGAAGAGTGGCTCAACCGCGTCGCCGAGCTCGTCCGCGTCGCAGGGGGCTCCCCCGCGTCGTCCTTCTCGCTGCACCGCGCCCCGCCTTGCGCGGGCGATGAAGCTCTGAGGGCGCCTCAGCCGCCTCCCCCTCAAGAAGGCGCCCTGGCTCCAAGGCGCGTGGCCCCTGGGCGGAACCCACTCCGTCCGGCGCCAGCGCAGCAAGAGGTCCCTCGCCCCCAAGAAGCTGCCCGAGTGCTCCCTGCTCCGACCCGTCACGACCACGCTCCTGTTCCAGCACGCCAAGACCCCGCGCTACTCCCAGCTGCAGCGCATGGGGACCCGCAAGACCAAGCTCTTCGTCACCAAAGGCCTCCCATGGCCACAGCAGGCTGCCGCGCCTTCACCACCGAGCTGCGCAGCGTCGCGTGGCCCGGCAAGTTCAAGCCAGACCTTCCTCCTCGCTACGACGGCACTGCCGACCCTGCGGAGTTCCTCCAGCTCTACGAGCTGGGCATCGAAGCCGCCAACGGGGACGAGAAGGTCATGGCGAACTGGTTTCCCATGGCACTCAAGGACGGGGCCGCACCTGGCTCCTGAACCTGGCTCCTGGTACGTTCTCCTCCTGGGATGAGATGCGCACCCGCTTCATCACCAACTTCCAAGGTACTCGCGACCGGCCACCTGCCGTGAGCGACATGCGCCGCATCAAGCAGCAACCAGGGGAGACCCTGCAGAAGTACATCCAGCGCTTCAACAACGCACGCCTCAAGATTCCCAAGGTGACCGAGGAGGCCATCATCTCAGCCTTCTCCGACGGTGTGCGTGACGTCAAGATGAAGGAGGAGCTGGCGATGCATGAGGATCTGTGCACTTCCTTGGAGCTATTCAACTTGGCGACCAAGTGCGCCAGGACTGAGGAAGGGCGCCTTTCCCTCCTCGAGCTGCCAGCCGTAGACCCAGAAGAGAAGAAATCCAAGGCCAAGGACGTGAAGCACAAGGGGGTTGCCGTGCTCACGGCAGAACCAGACACCAAGCGGGGCAGAGATCATCCCGAGTCTTCCAAGGGCAGCCGGTACTATGTGTACCATGACCTCCACACCCACAACACCAACGAATGTCAAGAGCTCCGAGCCGTGCGAGAAGGGAGGATCGGCCTACGTCCCGACCGCAATGATCGAGGCTACGGCTGAGGAGGATGAAGGAACGCAGGATGCTGGGAAGACCGCGGCCCCCGCCAAGGGTGGCACGGCCGACCTCGCGAGGATCGCTGGCAGGATCAGCCTCGTGAGGGAGCCTGGAGGGATCAGCCTCGCGAGGATCGTCCGCAAGGAAACGCAGTCCTCCCTCCTCTGCCGCCACAGCCAAGGAGAAACGAGGACCATCATCAGGACGAGGGGGCTGGGGGCTTCCAGGAGCCGCGCGCGATCGCCTGCATCCTGGGCGGAGCTCAAGCCCCAGCCTCTCAATGGATCTTCAAGCAGTTCACCCGTGAAGTGAATGCAGTCCTCCCCAAGCTCGAAGCCACGCGCCCTCTCAGGTGGTTAGCGTGTGCCATGACGTTCAGCTCAGCGGATCAGCTCAAGTGCGCGGCCACAGCCGGAGTCCTCCCGATGCTTTGCTCCCCAATCATCAGCAACGTGCAAGTCACTATGACCCTCATCGACGGTGGGGAAGGGCTCAACGTCCTGTCCGTAGAGACATTCAACAATCTCCAAGTGCCTTACAATCAGCTTCAGCCAACCAAGCCTTTCTCCGGAGTCACCAATGGCTCCACAGTTCCGATTGGGCAGGTCCACCTCCCTGTCACCTTTGGGGCGCGCGACAACTACCGCATCGAGCTCATCGACTTCGACGTCGCCCACATTCGCCTGCCATACAACGCCATCCTCGGGTACCCAGCTCTCGCCAAGTTCTTGGTCGTGACTCATCACGGCTACAACGTCCTCAAGATGCCAGGAAGCGGCGGAGTCATCACGGTGCCTTGTGAAGAAAGAGACGCAGTGTGCTCCTGGAGCGAGCTTTTTAGGGCGCATCACTTGAAGACCCGGATCGCGGAAGCGGGAGGCTCCCTGAGACCGCTCCCAAGAAGAAGAAGACATCGCCAGGCCCGACCCCTCAGGAGGCAAGCCCCTCAGGGTCTGCGCCTGCTCAAGGGGCACCTTCTTCTGTCGCATAGGAAGGCGTGCCCGACGCCCTCCTCAAGCAAGGCTCGGGGGCTCCCTCCTGGAGGGCCACCGACCTTGCTAAGGTCACGAGGGAGGCGCTTGGGCTCCACTTGGAGGCGTGTTTCAAAGCACGTTTCCCTCGGGAAGGAGCAAGGCAAGGAGGGCCAAACCCTCAGGAGTTCGTCAGTCAGATCACGCAGGAGTTGCAGGAGTCAAGAGTCATGAGTGGCAGCCGCCGCTTACCCGCCGCAGCTCCCCATCTAGGCGAGGATGGTGGGTTGCGCGTCTGCATCGACATCCCAGGGCTCAACCGAGCCACCTCTTAGGAGCGCTTCTGGCCCTCACGCGCGGGGCGCTGCGAAGGCCCACCCCACAGCTACATTCGCATGCCTTACGGCTTGCCGAACGCGGCCGCCACGTACCAGCGCCTCATGGGGAGCATCCTGGAGGCTTAGGAGGCCAGGCGTTCCACAGTCCTGGCGGAGATGGAGATAGTCCACGAGGAGCCACCAGCGCCTCCGGAACCTCCCGAGGCTCCTGGGCCTGGGGGCTCGTGAAGATAGGCTTCCGCAGCCCACGACGTCCGCTACTTCAACACCCCTTCGTCTTCAACGCTGTCAGGTGACATTCTTCAAGTTTCATTTCTAGCTGGGAGCGCCCCCCAGGGCTGCATTATTCCCAGGCCACGTGGGTCTATCCCTGCGGCATGTATCCCCTTTTTACTTTATGTTCCTAGCTTACTTTGTTGGGGGCACCCCTCGGGCTGCATCATCCCCAAGTCGCTCGGGCCAGACCCAGCGATGTCTGCCTTCCCTGCATCTATCTAAATGTACTCGCTTCTTCGTGATTAACGTGTTTGACCTAGTTGCCCGCTCAACTGACACCAACCGATGGAGCTGCTCCCCAACGGCACGACGCTTGCACATGGGTCCGTCCCTGCAACACCGAAAAACCTGAATGGCTGAGCTCTTGCCGCGGCAGCCCCACACAACACCACCTCGTCAGGCCTTCAGTGCCTCATCACCTCTCCAAAGCAACCAACGGCTGACCGCCGCTTGTCATAGTGGGCTCTTGTTCTTCTTGTGGTGGGCCTGCAGGATCCCTTCAAGGAGCAGCGCCAGGCGAGGCCCTCACGGCGTCTTCTTCACTCTCGTCCGCACGAACCGCTTGCATGTTAAAGGATGGGTACCTGAGCATCGCGACTCATGGGCTCCTACTGGCTCTCCAGCCCTCACCCTCTGGCCTTGTCCACGACATCGCGACCTGGCATACCAGCGATGGCTGAGACCCGCTCGAGGGTCGGGACCCGAGTACGTAGAGCAGAAAGGGGAGCAAAGGCGAGAGGGAAGAGGCACGCGGGGACCTCGCCAGGCAACCCCTCGCCGGCCGATGCGCGGACCTAGCGCCGCACCAGGAAGCGGTTCCTGACTCTCGAGATAAGTTACCCTCCGGAAACACTAGCTATCGCAGCACCGTCCCCGCATCCAATGCAATCCCGTGTTAGCAACATCGCGCTCCTTTCTCACCGAACGATGGCTACTTGAGCGCTAAAGGGGACCTCCTGAGCATCGCGACTCAGGGGCTCTTACTGGACCCCGGGCCGCTCACCTCCTGGCCTTGACCACGGCATCGCGACCTGGCATACTAGCGACGGCTGAAGCCTGCCTTGGGACCAGGACCTGTCGGCGCAGAGCACCAAGCCCTTGTGAGGTTCGAAAGGAAGAACTAAGCTAAGACGAAATAAGCATCTCACACTACATCATGGCAAGGACTATATTAACAAACAGAACTACATGCATCTTACACGCCCCCACAGGGCGCGCTTTCTGATTCCTCGCAGGGGACAGAGGGAACAGGTCCTAGAGAACGCTAACTACATGTGCCTCCGCAAGAGACGCCAACATCAACAGTGGGCCGTCAGGCACCTGCGCCAACCTCATCCAGATCAGAGGCGGCGGCGGCCTAACGAGCCCGTCCTGCCCCGAGAGCGGCGCGGGCTCGGGGGCTCGTAGCTGTCGTCGCTCGTCTCCGGGGTCGCGAAGAGCTGCGGAGTCGCTGGATCCTCCGGCGCCCCCGCCTCCTGAGGAGCCGCTGAGGGAGCGGACGGCGAGCCTGGTTCTCGCCGCGGCAGGGCCCCGACCACCCCTCTCAGGGCAGCACTCCAGTCGGCGTCCGTCCGCGTCGAAGACCTTGAAGAGCATTATGGAAGCACCGTCGTACTCCAGGTGGATCGCGAGGGCGCCCCTCGTCCTGCAGACCCAGGCGATCTCGCCCCAGCCTCGAGCCATGAAGACTTTGCCCGGGGCGACGACCGCGACCTCCGCTTCGGTCACGAGGGTGTTGCAGCCGACGTGCTGCAACCAGAGCTCCAAGTATCCCCCCTGCGGCATCACGAAGGTGAAGGAGGGAGGAAGGCGAATCCAAGATTGTGGAGGCATGGCGGCGTGGAGCACAAACTCTCGGGAGGAGCCCTCGGCATGAACTCCAGAAGGGACAACGCGCACCATTGTGACCCGCCGGCGTCGGCGGCGGCGTCGTCCATGGCGCTCGACATCAACTCCTGCAGGGCCCTCAAGGTGGGCGTACAAGGGCAGCGGGAACCCTGGCGGCGGATGCTTGCACCAAGGCCTCGACACCTCCTGCCGGGCGCCCTCACCTCGACAGCATAGGGCTAGGCGTTTCTTCGGCGGAAGCGGGTGGGGACCCTCTCGGGGAGCCTTTCCCTTCTCTTCCGCGAAACCGGCGGCGGAGCCATTGCGGCAAGGTGGAGCAAGGACGGAGAAGAAGGAGAAGCAAGAAGAGATGGACTGGAAGGGCACGCGCCGTTCCGTACTTATAGCCGGAGGAGGCCAACCGCCGGTCTCCACGATCGCAAGTAATCATGACCCGCTTTGTATGCAGGGACTTGTCAATTCATACAGTCGCCGAGGCGTCATGGGGAAGCAGGGCCGCCCACGTCCAATCAACCGCCATGCGGCGCCCGAGGCCGCAGGCTGTTAGGGCCCGCGACGCTTCGCACTTGCCCCTTCGCTTCTCTGCTCAGCCAAGTCCGGGCGCGCCTTGGCCCGGGGGCTACTGTCGGCGTTCTGGGAACGGGGGTCCCCAGACTTGCCTGCCTGCGGCCTGCGGCGTGGCTCAAGGGGGGCCCAGCACGGCCTATCTTCATCAGCATGAGCTCAATACCGTCGCGAGGGGCCAAGCCTCGCGGGGTGGATGACAGGAAGCTTCCTCAGGCACGGCCTCGTCAGGCTGGCTCGCGAGGAGGCTGAGAGATCAAGGCGGGGTACCTCACAAGGTGCCCATGATGCAAGCCATGATGACCAAGGGCGCCAGGTGGGCGCCAGCCCGCGCAGTGTCCTCCTTTCCTCTTTGGTGCAAAGGGAGCAAGCACAGGCGAGAGCATCAAGCAAAGGCATCCGTTTCGGTGCAACAAGACCAAGACCGTCGCAACGGCAGGAAGGAAGTCATTGTGGAGCCCAAGCCGGCGTCACCACCAGAGCCTTTGACAGGCGAGGACCAACTTTAGTCAGGATAAGTGTACTGGATGTTCCCCTTCAAAATGGCCAATTGTTGGCGCCCTTCCCGCTCAATATTTGGGAAGAGGCCCAGGGCCTTTGCCTATAAATAGGACTAGCCACCCACAAGGTAGAGGCATTATCATCATCTGGAAACCAGCAGAAAGAGCGACTGAACTCCCCCAAGCAGTTCATCACACCAGCCAAGAATAGACCCTCGCGAGGCTGTTCTTCCTTGTATTGTTCATCATTAGCCCAAGAGCCAATCCACCATACCACAAACTAGAGTAGGGTATTACACCACAATGGTGGCCCGAACTAGTATAAACCCTGTGTCTCTTGTGTTGTTCCTTTCATAGCTTAGATCCTAGCGAGGCGGCGAGGTGCAGGTAGGTAGAGGGCAAAATCTCCGCGCGCACCCCAGTGTTCGAACCTAGAGGGTCTGCCGGAACCCGAAATCCGACACACACCATTACGTTGTGGTGTTCCAGGTGGCTTGAGTTGCAAAACTATTCCGCATTGTTTCAAATGTAGACCAAACTCGTAACTCAAATATTCTCCTCGTCATGTCCCCGATCTCATCCGGGACTCCGAACTACCTTCGGTACATCAAAACACATAACTCATAATGTAAATCGTCACCGAACGTTAAGCGTGCGGACCCTACGGGTTCGAGAACTATGTAGACATGACCGAGACACGTCTCCGGTCAATAACCAATAGAGGAACATGGATGCTCATATTGGCTCCTACATATTCTACGAAGATCTTCATCGGTCAAACCGCATAACAACATACGTTTGTTCCCTTTGTCATCGGTATGTTACTTGCCCGAGATTCGATCGTCGGTATCTCAATACCTAGTTCAATATCGTTACCGGCAAGTCTCTTTACTCGTTCCGCAATGCATCGTCCCGCAACTAACTCATTAGTCACATTGCTTGCAAGGCTTATAGTGATGTGCATTATCGAGAGGGCCTAGAGATACCTCTCCGACAATCGGAGTGACAAATCCTAATCTCGAAATATGCCAAATCAACAAGTACCTTCGGAGACAGCTATAGAGCACCTTTATAATCACCCAATTACGTTGTGACGTTTGGTAGCACACAAAGTGTTCCTCCGGTAAACGCGAGTTGCATAATCTCATAGTCATAGGAACATGTATAAGTCATGAAGAAAGCAATAGCAACATACTAAATGATCAAGTGGTAAGCTAACGGGATGGGTCAAGTCAATCACATCATTCTCTAATGATGTGATCATGTTAATCAAATGAAAACTCATGTCTATGGCTAGGAAACTTAACCATCTTTGATTCAACGAGCTAGTCAAGTAGAGGCATACTAGTGACATTATGTTTGTCTATGTATTCACACATGTACTAAGTTTCCCATTGATACAATTCTAGCATGAATAATAAATATTTATCATGAAATAATGAAATAAATAATAACATTATTATTGCCTCTAAGGCATATTTCCTTCAATTAGGTACTAAGTTCGTGATAAACTTAAGTTCAATTAATCATATTAATTAAGAACTCCCACTTAGATAGACATCCCTCTAATCATCTAAGTGATCACGTGATCCAAATCAAATAAACCATGTCCGATCATCACGTGAGATGGAGTAGTTTTCAATGGTGAACATCACTATGTTGATCATATCTACTATATGATTCACGCTCGACCTTTCGGCCTCAGTGTTCTGAGGCCATATCTGTATATGCTAGGCTCGTCAAGTTTAACCTGAGTATTCTGCGTGTGCAACTGTTTTGCACCCGTTGTATTTGAACGTAGAGCCTATCACACCCGATCATCACGTGGTGTCTCAGCTCGAAGAACTTTCGCAATGGTGCATGCTCAGGGAGAACACTTATACCTTGAAATTTAGCGAGCGATCATCTTATAATGCTACCGTCAATCAAAGCAAAATAAGATGCATAAAGGATAAACACCACATGCAATCAATATAAGTGATATGATATGGCCATCATCATCTTGTGCTTGTGATCACCATCTCCAAAGCACCATCATGATCACCATCGTCACCGGTGCGACACCTTGATCTTCATCGTAGCATCGTTGTTGTTTCGCCACCTATTGCTTCTACGACTATCGCTACCACTTAGTGATAAAGTAAAGCAATTACAAGGCGATTGCATTGCATACAATAAAGCGACAACCATATGGCTCCTGCCAGTTGCCGATAACTTTGTTACAAAACATGATCATCTTATACAATAAAATTTAGCATCATGTCTTGACCATATCACATCACAACATGCCCTGCGAAAACAAGTTAGACGTCCTCTACTTTGTTGTTGCAAGTTTTACGTGGCTGCTACGGGCTGAGCAAGAACCGTTCTTACCTACGCATCAAAACCACAACGATAGTTCATCAAGTTAGTGTTGTTTTAACCTTCTCAAGGACCGGATGTAGCCACACTCGGTTCAACTAAAGTTGGAGAAACTGACACCCGCCAACCACCTATGTGCAAAGCACGTCGGTAGAACCAGTCTCACGTAAGCGTACGCGTAATGTTGGTCCGGACCGCTTCATCCAACAATACCGTCGAACCAAAGTATGACATGCTGGTAAGCAGTATCACTTGTATAGCCCACAACTCACTTGTGTTCTATTCGTGCATATAACATCTACTCATAAAACCAGGCTCTGATACCACTGTTGGGGAACGTAGTAATTTCAAAAAAATTCCTACGCACATGCAATATCATGGTGATGCATAGCAACAAGAGGGAAGAGTGTTGTCCACGTACCCTCTTAGACCGAAAGCGGAAGCGTTAACACAACGCGGTTGATGTAGTCATACGTCTTCACGATCCAACCGATCAAGTACCGAACGTACGGCACCTCCGAGTTCAGCACATGTTCAGCTCGATGACGTCCCACGAACTCTGATCCAGCAGAGCTTTGCAGGAGAGTTCCGTCAGCATGACGACGTGATGACGGTGTTGGTGATGCTACCGACACAGGGCTTCGCCTAAGCACCGCTATGATATTACCGAGGTGGAATATGGTGGAGGGGGGCACCGCACACGGCTAAGAGATCAAGAGATCAATTGTTGTGTCTAGAGGTGCCGCCTTGCCCCCGTATATAAAGGATCAAGGGGGAGGGGGTAGTCGGCCAGGAGAGGGCGCGGCAGGGAGGAGTCCTACTCCCACCGGGAGTAGGACTACCTCTTTTCCTAGTTGGAGTAGGAGGGGGAAAGGAAGGGAGAGAGGAGAGGAAGGAAAGGGGGGGGCGCCCCCTCCCCCTCCTTGTCCAATTCGGACTAGAGGGAGAGGGGGCGCGCGGCCTGCCCTGGCTGCCCCCCCTCTTCTCCACTAGGGCCCATGAGGCCCACTAAATCCCCCGGGGGGTCCGGTAACCACCCGGTACTCCGGTATATGTCCGAAACCTCCCGAAAACACTTCCGTTGTCCGAACATAGTCATCCAATATATCGATCTTTACGTCTCGACCATTTCGAGACTCCTCTCATGTCCGTGATCATATCCGGGACTCCGAACTACCTTCGGTATATCAAAACACAAAAACTCATAATACCGATCGTCACCGAACTTTAAGCATGCAGACCCTACGGGTTCGAGAACTATGTAGACATATCCGAGACTCCTCTCATGTCCGTGATCATATCCGGGACTCCGAACTACCTTCGGTATATCAAAACACAAAAACTCATAATACCGATCGTCACCGAACTTTAAGCATGCGGACCCTACGGGTTCGAGAACTATGTAGACATGACCGAGACACGTTTCTAGTCAATAACCAATAGCGGAACCTAGATGCTTATATTGGCTCCTACATATTCTACGAAGATCTTTATCGGTCAAAGCTCATAACAACATACATTTATTCCCTTTGTCATCGGTATGTTACTTGCCCGAGATTCGATCGTCGGTATCTCAATACCTAGTCCAATCTCGTTACCGGCAAGTCTCTTTACTCGTTACGTAATGCATCATCTCGCAACTAACTTATTAGCTACATTGCTTGCAAGGCTTATAGTGATGTGCATTACCGAGAGGGCCCAGAGATACGTCTCCGACAATCGGAATGAAAAATCCTAATATCGAAATACGCCAACTCAACATGTACCTTTGGAGACACCTATAGAGCTCCTTTATAATCACTCAGTTACGCTGTGACGTTTGGTAGCACACAAAGTGTTCCTCCGGCAAACGGGAGTTGCATAATCTCATAGTCATAGGAACATGTATAAGTCATGAAGAAAGCAATAGCAACATACTAAACGATCAAGTGCTAAGATAACGGAATGGGTCAAGTCAATCACATCATTCTCTTAATGATGTGATCTCGTTAATCAAATGACAACTCATGTCTATGGCTAGGAAACACAACCATCTTTGATCAACAAGCTAGTCAAGTGGAGGCATACTAGTGACACTATGTTTGTCTATGTATTCACACACGTATAATGTTTCCGGTTAATACAATTCTAGCATGAGTAATAAACATTTATCATCATATAAGGAAATAAATAATAACTTTATTATTGCCTCTAGGGCATATTTCCTTCACCAGGGTTGTCGGAGGCCTACGTGGTTGATGTCTGAACTCCCATAAAGCCCACTTCTCCTACGTTTGTCTCGGATTGGTCATAAAAAGTACATCTAGACCGCTCGGCGGGCCGATATAGGCCCGCGTTGGATGAAAAACCGTGTCTGGACTGGGCGGTCCGGACATATGCGGGCGTTTTGAGAGTCGTTGTTGGAGATGCCCTAAGACCATTTTACCGACTAGATAGGCAGCTACAACAGCATAAGAAAACATAGAATGTTGATTTAGCACATGACCACGTACCATACTAAGGAATAAATTTAGGGAAAAAATGTTTTTGACACTCTAGATTTTTCAATTTTCCTTATGCCACTCTAATGTTTGACATTTCACTTTTAGTTTTTGACAATTATCACAATTGTCATTCCCATGACAAAAGCAAAATTTTCAGTGGCAGTTGTGATAATTGTCAAAAGTTAGGAGTGGCAAAAATGAAATAAAATTATTTTGCTTTTGCCATAGAATGGCAATTGCGATAATTGTTAAAAATAAAAGTGGCAAAAGTGAAATATCAAAATCTAGAGTGGCATAAGGATAATTGGCAAAATCTAGAGTGGCAAAAACAAATTTTTTCCATAAATTTACTCCACATTATTTAACCTTCCATGCTTGCTTGTAGATAAAATGAAAAAAAAAATCATATAAGCAACATACAATTAGATGATAATAGATTATCCTCTATTTTTTATTCCCTCTTTTCCAAAATATAAAGCGTGCTTAACTTTGCAGGTCTTTGATGCATGACTTACTATTAATATATACCAAAATACTTGAATTGAACATGCATCACTAGTGTGATTGTACTTGTCTTGTAAAACAATTCTATTTCATATGTCTTTATAATAATTTTATAAGCATACAGTAAGTAAAATTATAGTTAAAGTTGTATGACAAAGACAAAAAAAGTCACCGAACGCATTATATTTTGGGAAGTAGGGAGTAGTATTTAACGAGATCATGTAACATAATTATATTGCGTCGAGCTATCGAGTTGAAATTGAGGTAGCTACTGCTATCTCAAGATCAACTCGTCTCCGATCAAACAACATAAAGTGTTTATACTTCACTTTTTTTTGAATAAATCTCAAATCCGGCCAAAAAACTAGTTTATCTTGAACAACTCACAAGCCCCGAGTTTTTCTTGCACACCTATATACAATAGCATTGCGAGAGATATCTACATCAAATGTGACTTTGGGTGATAGGCATTTGCCCCCTCGATTGCTCATGAACCCCACGATTCCATCCATCCCACCGTCGCCGGTATATGCAACTAAGCGCAACTAGTGGATGATCGCAATGGAGGGGTGGGGGTGGGAAATGGTCATTCTTGTTCATTGTTTCCTCTTCCCATCATGTCTATATCGCTTCCTCATGTTGCTCACAAATTCTTTTCGTCGTCATCCTTCCCCATCGACGCCACCGCTCATTGGTTATCCTGGTCATTGTGGCAGTCCGTTGCATCGTCACGGAGCCTGGTTTGGTTGCTCTGATAGTTCTTTGGACAAGCTTTGGCTCATGGTTGTTCAACCCGCACGACAGGGGTTTCTTCAGATCGTCCCGGCGGCCTCCCAATCTCCGCCCTTCCCGATGTGTCCCGCGCACCGCTCACCCGTTCTCCGCCATATTTGGTGGTAGTTCCACTGGATATAGCCCATCTGCCTCCTTTCCGCTCCTTTACGGACGGTCGGAGGACTTGGTCATTGGTCTTGTTCTGGCTTGTAGCCACGTAGTTGTTGGTTGTGGACCTTGTGTTGGGCTTTGTCCGGTGCTCACGTGCACCCTCCTCCCACTCCCCTCGAACGGTTCACGTTCCCTCATATGGTATTCCCTCTGCGACCTAGGTGAGGATACGTTTGACTACTTCGGGTTGGTGGCCTCGTTGCTCGACGATGTTGCGCCTCGAATGATGCAAGTGGTGTAGTCTAAAGGTTGGTGGTACATTCGTTCCAGTAGTGTCGTACTTCAGTCGTTGCGGTCGTAGTCATCATGTTGTTGACATTTGGGTCGTGTTGTAGTTGACTATGTGATGGTTGCTGGTGCATAGGGTTATTGCTTTTATGGCTTTGTGGTATACTTTTGCTCTAATCTAGGCCGGGGTTGGTCATCTTCGAGTCATGGAGCACCGACTATTAGATCTACGATCCTTGGTCATTTAAGTTTTTTTCCAATTGAGTGTGTGTCGCATGTATGGGTCATGCCTCTTTTTGGCGTTGTATCATCTTTATTCTCGATAAATAGACATGCAACTCTCATGTATGGTTCAGGAAAAAAATCTACATCATACAACGCTTCGAGAGAAAAATCACAGTGCTTGACCCTTTTTGATAAGTTTGGCACAAAACAACCTGTGCTAAAAACTTTAGCGTGATCTGACCATGTTTAGAAACGTCCAACAATCTGGCGTTGATGTTGCACTATGCAACGTGGGGGGCTATGGCGCTGGCCCAAGTTGCCTCGTACCAGCACCAGACACCACTATAGCGTGAGGGAGCGTTGGCGACTATGGCGTTGCCCAAGGGTGCAACATCGAGAACTTTGAGATCTCTCAGTACAACAACAACAACACAGGTGACTTCTACATTGCAAAATGGGGCCAGATCGTGCTAAAGTTTTCAACATGATTTGTTTTGCGCCAAACTTGCTCCAGAGGATCAAACTCAAAATAGTGATTTTGCCCGCGCTTCCATGCCAAGGCGGCATAACAAACCAGTCAAGAATTTAAAAAATAATGGATTATAATCAACCTTTACAAACAAATCGATGAACAAACTGACAAATCTAGATGTAAAATATCTGTATAGAACACCACATTGGGAACATATCTACATCACACGGTGCTGGAATCTTAACTGAAACTCCTTAACCAGAGTCCGAAAGAGATTTAACTCCAATCATTTTGGCTTAGACGTCGACATACCGGCCGCGCGTGGCATGTGAACCCTGCGTGCACAGTACACCCAGCCGCACTGAGACGGACGGGTCGTTGCGGTGTGGTGCATCCGGGGCGTACGATGGATCGAACTGCGGTTGGGCCATCGCGTACGCGTGTGGTTGCGCTCCCGTCGTCCTGTACCCTTGTCCTGTGCGCACCCGATGGATGGATCGACCCTGAGACATATCCACAGATTCCAGCGTGACAGCAGCCGCCGGTACGGATCGATGGACATGTGTTTGCACCGCTTCGCCCGAGCCATATGTATGTCCATATGCGTCCACTTGTCGCTCGCCCTCCTCAATGATATCATCATGGCGTGCCGGATTTATTAACGATCTCGCACAAGTGGGACCCCCCATTTTTTTAATGTTTTTCGTTCAAACGAGTGGGGCTACGTGAAGTTGCGTCTTGCGCGCGTGCTTGTGATATTTTTGAAAGTCACATTTTTATAATTTTCTGGACTTTTTCAGTGTACTGTACGCATTTCTCATTGCATGCTTTTCAGAAGTATTGGCGCGTACTACTTCTCTCACCAAGAACAAACTGCACAATGCGATTTTTTTCGAATCAACTGCGGGTACTCGATGTTTAGCACTAATTGCTCTAGGATTGTTAGTAGTACAACTCTATCGTGATAAATTGATGCTCTAGGAGTAGTAGCAGTTGAGCATTTATTACGGAATCATGACTGACAAATCGAGATCTCCTCGAGGTTAACACCCGTGGTACAATACGCCAGCGATGTTCACGTGGTAGATAGAAAAGGGAAAACAAAACCTGCCAGTCTGACAGCGGCCTCTCACCGGACGGGCCCACCACGCTCCCGGACGGTACGGTCCACGTGACGGTCAGTGAGCCATGTCTTCCCATATCAGGCATGGTACTCTGTTTCTTTCTTTTGGGGGGTAAAGGCACTCTGTTTCTGAAATATACTTTCATCATTTTCCTTTATTCCGTTATTATAAGCACGCATCTGCAAAAGTTTTCTCTCTCTCTCTCGCTAGGCAGCTTTGCTTGCTTGCGTATAAGTTTTTTTTTTTAAGAAGACAAGCTTCCTTGCCCTTACGTGCCATGCCACAGTAACAGTACCGAGGAATAACTTGTTAAACCAGCCCCGGGCCGCATGGCCCTGCCTGTCGCTGTCGTGAGCGAAGGCCGTTTGGGCCCATGGTTTAGGCATCTCCAACGGTAACCCATAAAAAACTTTTTGCATCCGTTCGCGGACACGGATGCGAGAGGCAGTCATCCAACACTATTTGCACATATTTTCACAACTCAAATCAATCGGATAAAATTTGTGCAAACATTTCCCTAAAAAAAAAACCGTGCAAACAAATGCGGGTTTCATGCAAACATGATGGATTTCGTATAAAAAAGTCAGATTTTTATATAAACATGACGGATTTCAGTACATTTACATCAACAATGCTAGTCCAGCTCTGAAGGTATAATTAATACCTAATCTAAATCGCCGCCGGCATATCCCTTTGTCTTTCTCATGTCCGGCAGCCCGATCACCGGCCTGCCGGGAGCCCGGAGGTATATGCTTCAGCACAAAGTACGGCTCGCTTCCCCGCCACTCATCGGAGTGGAACACCCGAGTGACGCTTCAGCGGGAGGGGCAGACGGCGCCTCCGCTTCCGTGAAGCCCATGTCAGATCGACGAAGGTCTTCGAAAGAGAAGAACCGGGCAAAGACACCGGCTGTGTACGCCGGTGTCGCCTAGGCGGTGGCCTTCGTGGGTCCCAAGCGGCGGCGGACTCCCGTGTTCTACTTCTCCTCGGTGATGGCGGCGGAGGCGGAGGCGATGGCCAACGACTCGTCGCTCTCCGCGCACCGGCTGCTGCCTCTGTGTGACGCCCGGGTATTTAAGCTACATTAAACCTCTGCTAAAGATGCCACGTCACCTCCGTTACTGTTGCTAATCTCACGTTAGTCCAGAACCGATCCATATTCAAATTTAAAATCAAGCAAACAATAAAAGTTTTCAAATATTAAAACTAAAATGTTCGGGGTGAGCCAAATAATGCATATGTAATTATGGTGGAGAAACCACACTTTTATAAATGGTTTAAATACTCTAGAATGGTTTAAACAGTAGCAAAAAATTATATAAATGCCTTGTTATTTTATAAAATGCTAAGCTATTTTAATTCGGGGTAAAACTTTTTATGGCAATGGGTTATTCTGAGACATTTTTTAGGGGCTATTGTCATATTTTACTAAACTAAAATTAATGTGTAACTAAAAGAAAACAAAAGAAAAGGAACACAAAAACAAAAGCTAAAAAAAGAAGTAGACCCTCCCCCTCCACTGGGCCGAATGGCCCATCTGGTCGACTCACTACCCCTGGCCTATATGGCCTGCCCACCACCAAACCCTAGCACCCCCTCACCCCCACTTCCCCCTGCACAGTTCCCTCTCCCTCCCCTGATCCCCTCCTGGATCGGGATCGACCCCTAACGCCGCCGCACGAGGACCTCGACGGAGCTACCCCGTCGCCCCGGACGTCGACATCGCTGTCTTCTCCGTCATCCTCGACTCCTCCTTGTCGGACGCTGTCGTCCCCGTCCTCCTCGAGCACGCTGCCATAATCCCTACCCCCGCCATGAGCCCCAATCTCCTCTTCTCCTCTGTCGCACGTCGTGCCCCGCACCACGGAGCCGCGCTCACCGCTCGCTCCGCCTGGCCCCTGCTGTGCACCCCGCGCGCGTGTTCACCATTCGCCTCCGCCGCCTCGGCTCCGCGCCGCGCCCACCGATCATCCCACTCCCTCGCGCCTACATTGCCCCCTGCGCAGCGCCTGTGGCCCCGCCACTCGTCATCCTGGCTCACCTCCCGCCGCACTAACCTGCCTCGCCGCGGCCCACGCTCACCGCACCGCTCGTGCCCCGCAACTGCCACGCCGTCGTTCCTCTGCTCTGCTCCGCCACACAGCCGCCCCGTCTCATTCCCGTCGGCCGCCACTGCGTTCGCAGTGCGCGCAAGCTCGCCTAGCCGCGCGCCCGCGCCTCTCCTGGCGAGCCCCGTCACCGCTTCCGCTGCTGCTTCTGCATCGCTTCGGCCTCCGGCGGCCGCCCGCGCATCACCGTGGCCCCGCCCCGCTCTGCGCCTCGCCGGCAACCCCCAGGGCGCCCTGTTAGGCGCCAGCCACCACGCCCGCATGCCCGCGCCCGGTACCCGCACGCCCGCACCCGGTTTGGCCCTATGGGCCATTGCTCAGTGGGGCCCTCCAATGCCCCTGTTAAAAAAGGGAAAGAAAAGATTTAAAATTAAATAAGAAATAAAATAAATACAATAAAATTAATTAACTTAACTTAACTAATTCTATTTAGTAACTAATTACACTTAATTAACATGTTGATTAACCTTACTCATATGTTAATTAGGAGCAGTCAATGACCAGCGGGCCCCACGAGTCAGTTTGACCAGTCAACTGTCAGCGTTGACCGTTGACGTCATGCTGACGTCATGATGATGTCATAAATTGATCTTCTAATAAAATTAATTATGTTAGTTCTAAAAATGTTTAAAAACTTTGAAAATTAATATAAAATAAACCGTAACTCGGATGAAAATACTTTGTACATGAAAGTTGCTCAGAACGACGAGATGAATCCGGATACGTAGCCCGTTCGTACACCACACATCCCTAGCATAGCGAACACGCAACTTTCCCCCTCTTGTTCATCTGTCCGAAAACGCGAAACACCAGGGATACTTTCCCGGGTGTTTCCCCCCTTCGCCGGTATCACCTAATACCACGTTACGGCACACCTAGCGCCGCTTATTGTCATGTCATGCATCGTCATGCTTATGTTTGCATCATATTTATCGTTTCTTCCCCCTCTTCTCCTCGGTAGACTACGAGACTGACGATGCTACTGCCCTGTTCGACTACGGAGTTGTCGACCCCTCCTTCTTGCCAGAGCAACCAGACAAGCCCCCCTTTGATCACAAGATATCGCCTATTCTTCCCTCTACTGCATGCATTAGAGTAGTGTAGCATGTTACTGTTCGGTTAATCCTTTTCTATTGCATAGCCTGTCATTGTTGCTACAGTTGTTGATGCCTTACCTACAATCATAAATGCTTAGCATAGGATGCTAGTTTATCATCTGTGGCCCTATATTCTTGTCAGTCTGCCTTGCTATACTATCGGGCCGTGATCACTCGGGAGGTGATCACGGGTATATACTTACATACATACATACTATACAAATGGTGACTAAAGTCGGGTTGGCTCGTTGAGTACCCGCAGTTGATTCACGGATTGGGGGTCTGAAAGGACATACTTTCCCGACGGCCTTCTGAGTGGATTGTGGTGGAGCGACAGGGCAGGATGAGACCACCTAGGTGAGAGGTGGGCCTGGCCCTGGTCGGCTTCCGCGGTTACTTCAAAATAACACGCTTAACGAGATCTTGGTATTTGATCTGAGTTGGGTCATTGACCTTATACGCACTAACCGCCACGTGGGACAAGATATGGGCAACCGGCATCGTGGTATCAGCCTAAGCCTTCTAGACATCAGCAACTGAGCGGCGCGCGCCGGATTGGATTAGAACGCTTGCTCTTGTATTAGGGAGGCTAGGTCTGTTTCCGGCCGCCCACGCAATGTGCAGGCGTGCTGACCTCTCTGTTAGGCCTAGGTAGGGCTGCGACGTGTTGATCTCCTGAGGCCGGACATGACCCAAGAAAGTGTGCCCGACCAGAGGGATCTAGCATATCGAGAAACGTGATGCACCCCTGTAGGGAAGTTGATCTATTCGAATAGTCGTGTCCACGGTAACAGGCGACCCGGAGTTGTAACTTGACCTTATGACAACTAGTTCCGGAATACTTAATAAAACACACCCAGACAAGTTCTAGAGACAACCCGGTGATCGCTTTCCCATAGGGCGACGAGGGGAGGATCGCCGGGTAGGATTATGCTATGCAATGCTACTTGGGGAATTTCAATCTACTCTCTTCTACATGCTGCAAGACGGAGGCTGCCAGAAGCGTAGTATCGATAGGACTAGCTATCTCCCTCTTATTCTGGCATTCTGCAGTTCAGCCACCAATGTTGCTGCCTCTTTACACATATACCCATGCATATGTTGTAACGCCCCGGATTCGATGCGCCAGGTGTCTGCCAGTTATTCGCCGTCGTTGCCATGTCATTTGCTTGCGTGTTGCATTTTGCCATGTCATCATCTGCATTTCATTTGCATGTTTTTCAAAACTTGCATCCGTTCGGGTTCTCCCGGTTCTCTCCGTTGTCCGTTCGGAGTCCGGACCTCTCGCGCGCGCCCGTCGCCCCTCTCAGACCTTGTTTTCGTGTGCGGGTGTTAAACATTCTCGGAATGGACCGAGTCTTGCCAAGCGGCCTTGGTATCACCGGTAGACCGCCTGTCAAGTTTCGTGTCATTTGGAGGTCGTTTGATACTCCAACGGTTAACCGGGTAACCGCAAAAGCCTCTCTCTGCTTGCAGCCCAACACCCCTTCCAAAGTGGCCCAAAACCCAGCAAACTCCCCTCCATGCTCTCGGTCGTTCGATCACGATCGCGTGGCCGAAAACCACACCTCATTTGGACTCTCCTAACTCCCTCTACCTACAAATAGCCCCCTCCCCGAAATTCGCGGATCAAATCCCCCCGAAACCCTAGCTTCGTCCTCATCCTTCAGCCGGACACGTCCGGACCCCGCTGGACATGTCCAGACTTCACCTCACCCCAGCCAACCCGCTCGCGCCACGTCACCCCGCCGCCGCCCGCAGCCAACCCGGCTTCGCCACCTCAGCCGCGCCTCACCCTCTCTCTCCTCCCTCCACCGCGCGGCCCGCGGGACCCGGACCGGGCCCGCACGAGCCCGCGCAGCCGCCGCTGTCCGCCCGTTCGGCCCGCGCCCCGGGCTCTGCCCGGCACCCTCCGCCGCCGTTCGCCGGGGCGAGCGCCGCCCTGAGTCGCCGCTGTCAGCCGGCCCCGCCGCCGCCCGCGCCCTCCGCGCCTCGCCGCCGCCGCTGGCCTCCCGGCCGCCCCCGCGCCTGCCCCGCTGCGCAGCGCCCCAAGCGCCTCCCCGCGGCTCGTCCGCCTTCGCCGCCGATCAGAGCGCAGCCGCGTTGGTGCCCGCCGGAGCCTGCGCCGGTGCCCGAGGTTGACGTCTCCTCCGCCGCGCCCCTCGTCCCTGCCGGCCGGATCCGGCCGATACCGACCAGATCCGCCCCATGTGGGCCTCCTCCGTCCTTCCGGCGCCCCCACGTCCTTCCCCGGCCAACTCCGGTGTGATTCCGGTGAGATCCACCGCCGCGTTGACTTTCCCCCGAGGTCCATTTACGCCCAAGTCCCGAGATATTTTTGCATTATCATGCCATGTTCATCGCATCATATCTCCATGCATACTGCTCCGTTTCGTGCGTGTAATATGTCAAATTATTCGGCTCAACGAGTACTTCATTTCATTCCATTGCATCATGTTCATTTGAGCTCATCTTGATGCCTGAATCATCGTTGCAAGAGTGCTTCATGATGTTGTCTGCTGTCTGTTAACAGAACTTGCTCTTTTGTCATTTTTGCCATGATTGATGTGTGCATCCTATGAGGTTGATGTCTACATGTGTTTTGAACTATGCCATGTCATCTTTACAGAGGTGCTTACCATGTATTTTTGTGATCAATGTGGTGACTAGCACAAGCATGCAAACTAGGCTTCGTGATATTGCTGATTTTAGTCCCTGTTCTGCTGTTATTTTGATGCCATGTAAACTTGATGCTACAGAGAGATCCATGCATATTTTGAGATACTTAATTAAGGATGTTTTGAACATATGGTTATTGTCTATCCTTTCATGCCCCTGTTTGCAATTATGGAGTAGTCTAGCATGTCATTTTCGTGCTCTACTTTTGCTTCAAAATATTTCCTGGCAGATTGTTTACATGTTATTCAATTTTGCCAAGGTTGTTGTAGTTGATCCTTGCATGCTATGAACTTGTTCTTGCCTTGGTTTGTTTCACAAACATGTCTTCTTGATGATGCTATGCTTATCTTGTCATGCAATGACTTGAGATGAGTGAATCAAGCTCACCAACATGCCTTCATAATTATGTTTCTGCCATGTTTGAATCTGTATTATAACTTGCTATGTTTACATGGGTGCCATCATATCTTCTGATCCTTTTTGGCTCATTGTCAGTAAGGGACTTTTGTTCTATGATATTAGTAGATTCATGCCATGCCTTTTTTTTGCCATGATAAGTTCCTGTAACATGTTGTTTGATAGCTCTGAACACTGCAACCTGATGTTATTTTCTGCAAAGTCTGAACTGTTATCATTTGCAATCTTGCCATGTATGTTTGAGCATGTTCTAGTGATTTCTGGAGATAGCTCAGTGTTCATGTTTTGTTATGCTTTACCTGTACATCATGCCCATGCCTTTTGTTTTCTTGTTGAGGTCCTGTAGCATATTGTTTTGATGCTTGCAATATGCCTAGTTGCTGTTTTGGACAGTTTGTTGCTATAACTTGTATAGTGTGTGTGTGTTGAACCGTTGCTCCGTTTTGAGTGTGCTCTATATGAAACTTGCTTGATTTTGCATGTAGTTTCATTTTATCATGTTGCATCCATGTTTTGAGGTGTTTGCTTGATGTTTGGGTGCATTTTGCATCAATGCCATGTTTGACTTGTTTTGCTCATATCTTCTAGGCCGTAGCTCCGAACTAAATGAACTTTATATGTAACTGGACTAGAATCTCGTGTAGATCATCTTGGTGCATCTTAAACTTGATGTTTAACAACTTGAATGTAATGTTTATTCAGATCTGGACCAATTTCGAAATTTTCATATGAGGACTTACCGGAATTGTTATATGTTGTTCCCGGCCTCATTTAAACTTGCCTTGATGTGTCGCTCTTGTTTGCATCATCTCTTGCCATGAGTAACTTCATGTAGCTTTGTCATGCATCATGCTTATTGTGCATCATGCCTTGTTCATGTGTGGTGTGTTTACCATGTTGTGTGCTTCTTCTCGATAGTTCCCGTTTCGTTGCGATCCTGAGGATTCGTTCGTCTACGCTTGGTTCGTCTTCGTGGCTTCATCTTCTTCATGGACTCGTTCTTCTTCCTTGCGGGATTTCAGGCAAGATGACCGCTACCCTGGATCTCACTACTATCATTGCTATGCTAGTTGCTTCGTTCTATCGCTATGCTGCGCTACCTATCACCTGTTTATCAAGCCTCCCATATTGCCATGAACCTCTAACCTTCGACACCATTCCTATGCAAACCGTTGTTTGGCTATGTTACCGCTTTTGCTCAGCCCCTCTTATAGCGTTGCTAGTTGCAGGTGAAGTTGAAGATTTCTCCATGGTGGACATGATTATGTTGGGATATTACAATATCTCTTATTTAATTAATGCATCTATATATTTGGTAAAGGGTGGAAGGCTCGGCCTTATGCCTGGTGTTTTGTTCCACTCTTGCCGCCCTAGTTTCCGTCATACCGGTGTTATGTTCCCGGATTTTGCGTTCCTTACGCGGTCGGGTGATTTATGGGACCCCCTTGACAGTTCGCTTTGAATAAAACTCCTCCAGCAAGGCCCAACATTGGTTTTACCATTTGCCCCACCACCACCTATATTTCCCTTGGGAGTAATTAACCCAAGGGTCATCTTTATTTTAGCCCCCCGGGCCAGTGCTTGTCTAAGTGTTGGTCCGAACCGGGCAGACTGCGGGGCCACCTCGGGGCAACTCGAGGGCTGGTTTTACTCGTAGGCTGACCTATCCGGTGTTGCCCTAAGAACGAGATATGTGCAGCTCCTATCGGGATTGTCGGCGCATCGGGCGGCTTTGTTGGTCTTGTTTTACCATTGTCGAAATGTCTTGTAAACCGGGATTCCGAGTCTGATCGGGTCTTCCTGGGAGAAGGTATATCCTTCGTTGATCACGCGAGCTTATCATGGGCTAAGTTGGGACACCCCTGCAGGGTATAATCTTTCGTAAGTCGTGCCTGCGGTTATAGGCAGATGGGAATTTGTTAATGTCCGGTTGTAGATAACTTGACACCAGATCCGAATTAAAACGCATCAACCGCGTGTGTAGCCGTGACGGTCTCTTCTCGGCGGAGTCCGAGAAGTGAACACGGTTTTTGGGTTATGCTTGACGTAAGTAGGAGTTCAGGATCACTTCTTGATCAATGCTAGCTTCACGACCGTTCCATTTTCTCTCTTCTCGCTCTTATTTGCGTATGTTAGCCACCATATATGCTTAGTCGCTGCTGCAACCTCACCACTTTACCCCTTTCTTTCCCATTAAGCTTTGCTAGTCTTGATACCCATGGTAATGGGATTGCTGAGTCCTCGTGGCTCATAGATTACTACAACAACAGTTGCAGGTACATGTTTTGCGATGATCATGATGCGAGAGCGATGCTTGCTTGTCTTGAGTTCTTCTTCTGCTTCTTCTTCGATCAGGGGATAGGTTCCAGATCGGCAGCCTGGGATAGCAGGGTGGATGTTGTTTGAGTTTCTGTTTGTGTTTCATCCGTAGTTGGATGATGCTCTTATGTATTGTGATTTTGTATTCGTGTGGCATTCTATGCCTCTTGTATGTATCCCCATCTATTATGTAATGTTGATGTAATGATATCCACCTTGCAAAAGCGTTTCAATATGCGGTTCTATTCTTTGTGGGACCTTAGAGTCTCTTTAGGATAGTATCACATATTGGGCGTGACAAGTTGGTATCAGAGTCCACCCCTTTTTCTTTTCCCACCCGCCCACCCCTTTTTCTTCTTGGAACCGGAGTCCGTAATCGAGTATTCATCCTACTCGTGTGAAATCTTTGCCTTCTTTCCTCAATGATTTCAACCGGTGTTTTCTCTTCAAGATATTCGCCGTTTTCCCCTTCCAAGTTGCATTTGTTTTCCCGCCCTCCCACCCTTTTTCTTCCCGGAGTCTGACTCTCTCTCGACCATCAATTTCATTCGTACGGAGCCTCTTCAGTCTTTCGTCAATTGTTTCAACCGGTGAATTCTCTTTCGTTTGACATTCTTCATCTCTTCTCCGGTGGATTCAATTCCATTTTTCGGTAGTGATTATAGTCTTTCCTCGGCTCAAATGTTTCCCCTTTGCTCGTTCGCCTCTCGCCAGTTCATCCTTCCAGAGTGTTCAAGACATCTCAGGAGATTCGTCAGTGTTCCAATTAATTCGAGGTTGTCACCTCATTCAAATATTTCAATCATTCCAGTGCATCGTCTCCTTTTCAATCCTTTTCAACGGTGTTTTTCTCTTCAGTGGGCCCTAACCCACAGGTCTTTTCCCAGGATCTTACCTGACTCTTCTAATTTTCCCGGAGTTATTCTCAATTCTTTTCAAAGTGTGACGTAAAAATGGATCCCATCAGTCACATGTCTTCTCCAAGATCGCGTTTAAATTCTTTTCATTGTTGGCTCAACCTCTCTCGCTTTTCATTCTTCCGGAGTGTCTCAACAATTTTTGGTGGTGTTCCTCATCGTCATTCTTAACATTTGAAGATCGAAGAAGAGTTCTTCTAAATCTTGCTCGTTCTCTCGAAGATTCGTGGTTCTAGCTTCATATTATCCTCTCGATTTATTCCATTTGTCAGATACTCCTTTTCTCACCTATCCGGAGTATTTCAGGACATGTTTTTTTCCATTTCTTTCACCGGAGGCCATCATTCCAGAGAATTCTTCGTCCTGACATTTCAGCTACCATTATCCAATTATCCCGACACATATGTCAAGTATTCTTTAATCAGCCCGTTATCTCTTCGTTCTTTTGCATCTAAATCCCCTCAAGCATATTTATTCTTCTAATTCTTCCCGGTGATTCATTCTTTTTCATCAGTCATTCTGAATTCTTACGGTGGTTCGTTCAAGATTCTTTTTCCTTGTTTATCATTTTAATCCATTCGTTCTTTCAATCCTACCGGTGGTTCATGAAGACCTTCTCAAGTGCGATATGTCACTTCTCAATCCTTTTCAAGAATAATAAGTAGTATGCAAAAATCCATTGTTTGTCATCAATTTAATTTGATGAAGGATAAGCATACAATAAATCTTATTCTTATTTCATCCAAGTGAGTAATCCTTTCCTTCGGAGCTTGTTCTTCATGAATAAATTCTAGTTTCAACTGTTTATTTTTTCTTTTCCGGAGTTCAAATTTTTCCTCAGCCATTTCGTCGGAACCTCCATTTAAATCATCGCAAGGCTCATCTTATTCTTTCATCTTTCATTTTATCTCAGCATCCTTTTTTCACCGGAGTTCTTCATGGTGGTTCTTCATGATTTAATTCATTCTTCAAGAGTTCATCAAGATTTTGTTGGTGGAGTTCAAGTATCTTTTCTTCTCGCGTCTCGAAGTGCAATTAATTCTCCATATTATTTTGAAGTGGAGTTTTGCGTTTCTTCGTTCTTCTCAGCTATCCAATCATTTCCGTTTGTGGCCGGTTATCACCTTATGATCTTGAGATGTTACCTATAAGTCCACAAGAAGCTTATTCTTTTCGTTGTTGAATTTTCTCAACAACTCCATTCAATCTTTTCTTTTAAGGTTGCTTTCTATTTCATTCGTGGCACAAGTTGTCATTTTCATCTCCGTTCTTTTCATTCAACTCTTTCAATTCTTTCCGGAGGTTTTGTGTCATGTCTTCATCAAGTATCATTCCATCCTCTCTAGTTCATGTTCTAGTCTTTCCTTGTTCAGCCGGAGTGCTGCCTAAATCCTTTCAGTCTTATTTGTTTCTTATCTCGTTCTAACCGGAGTGGTTTCATAGTCTATCTGATTCCATGAGCTTTCGATTCTCGTCATTCTCGTCGTTCCTCTCTTTTTCTCGAGTGCTCTCGATTCTTTGCTTCTTCTCTTCAGTTATTGTTTCACCTCTTCCTTTTTTCCCTTCCTTATCGGTCCTAAGATCTCGGGACGAGATCTCTTGTTAGTGGAGGAGTGTTGTAACGCCCTGGATTCGATGCGCCAGGTGTCTGCCAGTTATTCGCCGTTGTTGCCATGTCATTTGCTTGCATGTTGCATTTTGCCATGTCATCATCTGCATTTCATCCGCATGTTTTTCAAAACTTGCATCCGTTCGGGTTCTCCCGGTTCTGTCCGTTGTTCGTTCGGAGTCCGGACCTCTCAGACCTTGTTTTCGTGTGCGGGTGTTAAACGTTCTCGGAATGGACCGAGTCTTGCCAAGCGGCCTTGGTATCACTGGTAGACCGCCTGTCAAGTTTCGTGCCATTTGGAGGTCGTTTGATACTCCAACGGTTAACCAGGTAACCGCAAAAGCCTCTCTCTCCTTGCAGCCCAACACCCCTTCCAAAGTGGCCCAAAACCCAGCAAACTCCCCTCCATGCTCTCGGTCGTTCGATCACGATCGCGTGGCCGAAAACCACACCTCATTTGGACTCTCCTAGCTCCCTCTACCTACAAATAGCCCCCTCCCCCGAAATTCGCGGATCAAATCCCCCCGAAACCCTAGCTTCGTCCTCATCCCGTAGCCGGACACGTCCGGACCCCGCCGGACATGTCCAGACTCCACCTCACCCCAGCTAACCCGCTTGCGCCACGTCACCCCGCCGCCGCCCGCAGCCAACCCGGCTTCGCCACCTCAGCCGCGCCTCACCCTCTCTCTCCTCCCTCCACCGCGCGGCCCGTGGGACCCGGATCGGGCCCGCGCGAGCCCGCGCCGCCGCCGCCGTCCGCCCATTCGGCCCGTGCCCCGGGCTCTGCCCCGCGCCCTCCGCCGCTGTTCGCCGGGGCGACCGCCGCCCCGAGTCGCCGTCGTCAGCTGGCCCCGCCACCGCCCACGCCCTCCGCGCCTCGCCGCCGCCGCTGGCCTCCCGGTCGCCCCCGCGCCTGCCTTGCCGCGCAGCGCCCCGGGCGCCTCCCCACGGCTCGTCCGCCTCCGCCGCCGATGAGAGCACAGCCGCGTCGGTGCCCACCGGAGCCCGTGCCGGTGCCCGCGGTTGCCGTCTCCTCCGCCGCGCCCCTCGTCCTTGCCGGCCGGATCCGGCCGATCCGGACCAGATCCGCCCCATGCCGGCCTCCTCCGTCCTTCCCGCACCCCCACGTCCTTCCCCGGCCAACTCCGGTGTGATTCCGGCGAGATCCACCGCCGCGTTGACTTTCCCCCGAGGTCCATTTACGCCTAAGTCCCGAGATATTTTTGCATTATCATGCCATGTTCATCGCATCATATCTCCATGCATACTGTTCTGTTTCGTGCGTGTAATATGTCAAATTGTTCGCCTCAACGAGTACTTCATTTCATTCCATTGCATCATGTTCATTTGAGCTCATCTTGATGCCTGAATCATCGTGGCAAGAGTGCTTCATGATGTTGTCTGTTGTCTGTTAACAGAACTTGCTCTTTTGTCATTTTTGCCATGATTGATGTGTGCATCCTATGAGGTTGATGTCTACATGTGTTTTGAACTATGCCATGTCATCTTTACAGAGGTGCTTACCATGTATTTTTGTGATCAATGTGGTGACTAGCACAAGCATGCAAACTATGCTTTGTGATATTGCTGATTTTAGTCCATGTTCTGCTGTTATTTTGATGCCATGTAAACTTGATGCTACAGAGAGATCCATGTATATTTTGAGATACTTCAGTAAGAATGTTTTGAACATATGGTTATTGTCTATCCGTTCATGCCCCTGTTTGCAATTATGGAGTAGTCTAGCATGTCATTTTCGTGCTCTACTTTTGCTTCAAAATGTTTCCTTGCAGATTGTTTACATGTTATTCAATTTTGCCAAGGTTGTTGTAGTTGATCCTTGCATGCTATGAACTCGTTCTTGCTTTGGTTTGTTTCACAAACATATCTTCTTGATGATGCTATGCTTATCTTGTCATGCAATGACTTTAGGTGAGTGAATCAAGATCACCAACATGCCTTCATAATTCTGTTTCTGCCATGTTTGAATCTGTATTATAACTTGCTATGTTTACATGAGTGCCATCATATCTTCGGATCCTTTTTGGCTGATGGTCAGTAAGGGACTTTTGTTCTATGCTATTAGTAGATTCATGCCATGCCTTTGTTTGACATGATAAGTTCTTGTAACATGTTGTTTGATAGCTCTGAACATTGCAACGTGATGTTATTTTCTACAAAGTCTGAACTGTTATCATTTGCAATCTTGCCATGTATGTTTGAGCATGTTCTAGTGATTTCTGGAGATAGCTCAGTGTTCATGTTTTGTTATGCTTTACTTGTACATCATGCCCATGCCTTTTGTTTTCTTGTTAAGGTCCTGTAGCATACTGTTTTGATGCTTGCAATATGCCTAGTTGCTGTTTTGGACAGTTTGTTGCTATAACTTGTATAGTGTGTGTGTGTTGAACCGTTGCTCCGTTTTGAGTGTGCTCTATATGAAACTTGCTTGATTTTGCATGTAGTTTCATTTTATTATGTTGCATCCATGTTTTGAGGTGTTTGCTTGATGTTTGGGTGCATTTTACATCAATGCCATGTTTGACTTGTTTTGCTCATATCTTCTAGGCCGTAGCTCCGAACTAAATGAACTTTATATGTAACTGGACTAGAATCTCGTGTAGATCATCTTGGTGCATCTTAAACTTGCTCTTTAACAACTTGAATGTAATGTTTATTCAGATCTGGACCAATTTCTAAATTTGCATATGAGGACTTACCGGAATTGTTATATGTTGTTCCCGACCTCATTTAAACTTGCCTTGATGTGTTGCTCATGTTTGCATCATCTCTTGCCATGAGTAGCTTCATGTAGCTTTGTCATGCATCATGCTTGTTGTGCATCATGCCTTGTTCATGTGTGGTGTGTTTACCATGTTGTGTGCTTCTTCTCGATAGTTCCCGTTTCGTTGCGATCGTGAGGATTCGTTCGTCTATGCTTGGTTCGTCTTCGTGGCTTCATCTTCTTCATGGACTCGTTCTTCTTCCTTGCGGGATTTCAGGCAAGATGACCGCTACCATAGATCTCACTACTATCATTGCTATGCTAGTTGCTTCGTTCTATCGCTATGCTGCGCTACCTATCACCTGTTTATCAAGCCTCCCATATTGCCATGAACCTCTAACCTTTGACACCTTTCCTATGCAAACCGTTGTTTGGCTATGTTATCGCTTTTGCTCAGCCCCTCTTATAGCGTTGCTAGTTGCAGGTGAAGTTGAAGATTTCTCCATGGTGGATAGGATTATGTTGGGATATCACAATATCTCTTATTTAATTAATGCATCTATATATTTGGTAAAGGGTGGAAGGCTCGGCCTTATGCATGGTGTTTTGTTCCACTCTTGCCGCCCTAGTTTCCGTCATACCGGTGTTATGTTCCCGGATTTTGCGTTCCTTACGCGCTCGGGTGATTTATGGGAGCCCCTTGACAGTTCGCTTTGAATAAAACTCCTCCACCAAGGCCCAACATTGGTTTTACCATTTGCCTCACCACCACCTATATTTCCCTTGGGAGTAATTAACCCAAGGGTCATCTTTATTTTAGCCCCCCCGGGCCAGTGCTTGTCTAAGTGTTGGTCCGAACCAGGCAGACTGCGGGGCCACCTCGAGGCAACTCGAGGGCTGGTTTTACTCGTAGGCTGACCTATCCGGTGTTGCCCTGAGAACGAGATATGTGCAGCTCCTATCGGGATTGTCGGCGCATCGGGCGGCTTTGCTGGTCTTGTTTTACCATTGTCGAAATGTCTTGTAAACCGAGATTCCGAGTCTGATCGGGTCTTCCTGGGAGAAGGTATATCCTTCGTTGATCGCGAGAGCTTATCACGAGCTAAGTTGGGACACCCCTGCAGGGTATAATCTTCCGAAAGCCGTGCCTGCAGTTATAGGCAGATGGGAATTTGTTAATGTCCGGTTGTAGATGACTTGACACCAGATCCGAATTAAAACGCATCAACCGCGTGTGTAGCCGTGATGGTCTCTTCTCGGCGGAGTCCGGGAAGTGAACATGGTTTTTGGGTTATGCTTGACGTAAGTAGGAGTTCAGGATCACTTCTTGATCAATGCTAGCTTCACGACCGTTCCATTTGCTCTCTTCTCGCTCTTATTTGCGTATGTTAGCCACCATATATGCTTAGTCGCTGCTGCAACCTCACCACTTTACCCCTTCCTTTCCCATTAAGCTTTGCTAGTCTTGATACCCATGGTAATGGGATTGCTGAGTCCTCGTGGCTCACAGATTACTACAACAGCAGTTGCAGGTACAGGTTTTGCGATGATCATGACGCGAGAGCGATGCTTGCTTGTCTTGAGTTCTTCTTTTGCTTCTTCTTCGATCAGGGGATAGGTTCCAGATCGGCAGCCTGGGATAGCAGGGTGGATGTCGTTTGAGTTTCTGTTTGTGTTTCATCCGTAGTTGGATGATGCTCTTATGTATTGTGATGTTGTATTCATGTGGCATTCTATGCCTCTTGTATGTATCCCCATCTATTATGTAATGTTGATGTAATGATACCCACCTTGCAAAAGCGTTTCAATATGCGGTTCTATCCTTGGTGGGACCTTCGAGTCTCTTTAGGATAGTATCACATATTGGGCATGACTTATGTAGTGTAGATCCTTGCTTGCGAGTACTTTGGATGAGTACTCATGGTTGCTTTGCTCCCTCTTTCCCCCTTTTTTCCTCTTCTTCTCGGATGCCGCAACCAGACGTTGCAGCCCAGGAGCTAGACGCCATCGTCGACGACGACTCCTACTACATTGGAGGTGCCTACTACTACATCCAGGCCGCCGACGACCAGGACTAGTTTAGGAGGATCCCAGGCAGGAGGCTGCGCCTCTTTCGATCTGTATCCCAGTTTGTGCTAGCCATTTTATGGCAACTTGTTTAACTTATGTCTGTACTCAGATATTGTTGCTTCCGCTGACTCGTTTATGTTCGCGCACTTGTATTCGAACCCTCGAGGCCCCTAACTTGTAATATGATGCTTGTATGACTTATTTTACTTTTAGAGTTGTGTTGTGATATCTTCCCGTGAGTCCCTGATCTTGATCGTACACATTTGCATGCATGATTAGTGTACAATTGAATCGGGGGTGTCGTGGAATTGTCACGTCAGATGTCCTAGTGTGAGGACTTAATCGTGAGGCCAATGCATCTATGTGGTAGCTCGAGAGGGGTTGAGCGGAATCGAGTGACACAACACAAGACAAGAGTTTAGACAGCTTCGGGCCCCAGGAAACATCATCTGGTAAGAACCCTACATGCTGTTTGTGGCTAGGTCTCATTATGCTCATGAGAGGAGTTGCCGTAAGCCGGCTCTCCTAGTTATGTCTAACCTAGCCCTTATTCCACCTCTCCTCTTGGGGTGCCCCGCCCCTCCTTATATAAGCTGAAGGGGCGGGTTACATGTAGAGTCCAACTCAGACTTAAGACTTAACCTATTTTGACGTCTTACCATGGGCTTCTCACCATGGGCTTCTTAACGTCTTGGGCTTCTTACAATCTGGCTTACAATCTGACTTACGATCTGGCTTACGATCTGGCTTACGGTCTGGCTTACCATCTGGCTTAACATCTGCCGGCTTAACTGTCCGGGTTACATGACTGTGTCTGCCAGGTTAGATGACTGTGTCTGCTGGGTTACATGACTGTGTCTGTCGGGTTATATGACTGTGTTTGCCGGTTATATGACTGTGTCTGCCGGCTTATAGTCTGCTGGGTTACCAATGAAACATCAAGTCCCAGCCGGGTCATATCTCCGGTCGGGTCATACCGCGGGGTATATCCCCGACATTAGCCCCCAGTTTAATTTGGATTTATCCATGTTAAACTGATCCTGTAAACAAAACACAAGAACAATTTTAACAGGTTATGCTCCGGGTTTAACATCTTTGTAAGCCAACACCTGATCATCCTTAACTCCTTGTTATTTCCTTCTTCAAAAATCCGGGTCAATAAGCCAACTTCATAATCAGTTTGCTGGCATTGGTTTCTCACAGAGAAAGACTAAAGAATAACTCATTTGACTCAGCTCCCAATACTTAATATTGGTCTTGAAATACTCATGTGACCTTCAACCGGTTTAAAGATGAAAAAACTTGCCGGGTTTATAAATAGATGATGCCAAGTCATAATTGTTCCGATGCCAGGTCAAAATTGAGAATTTTTGAAGATTTCTCTCCCTCATATCCATATTACTTGTAGCCCCCAAGTCTTGAGCAGAACAAAGTAATGATTTAAGACTTGCTTCAACAAAAAATATTATCATTTTGAAGAAATCCATGTTGTTTATCTCAATCACTAGTCAAAACTGAGTATTCCACATATGTAGCCCCCAAGTGTCGGGTTGTCATGCTTGCAATAACCTGGGACTTGAAATTGCTTTATGCAAATAAAAACTTCAACCAGTGTAGCCCCCAAGGGCCGGGTCATTATGCAATAATGAACAGGGACTTTATATATGCTTCATTGAAAATAATATCATATGATGTAACCCTCACCATGGGGCTTGAACCCACGTCCATAAGGTTAAGAGCTTTGTGCTTTACCAATTGAGGAGTGGACCCTTCAATATAATAGATAAAAACTTGTGTACCTTGAATTGTTGACTGGAGCAATTGGTAGCCCCCAAGGGATGGCTCATTACAATGTGATGAGTCGGGTCTTCCATAAGTTAATGAAAAATTGACTTTGCATTAGCCCCCAAGTGTCATGGTGCATGCTTGCAGCAACATGAGACTTGCACATTTGATGTAATCCCAATTTGAATAATGTAATCCCCAAGTGCCGGGTCGTAAGCCTGCAGCGACTCGGGACTATTCCTTCCATTGTAGAATAATCATATCCATTGATAAAATAACAGCCATTGCGCTTAAAGCGACTTTGAAAACCTCAATCATAATACTGGTTATTGATAACCATAATAAAAATCCAACCGTGTTGGCTATTAAATATTTGAATAATATAATCCGGTTTGGAAAACCGGTTCCTGTGATATTGAATCATACTGCCAGTTTAGGATACCTGTGCAGGAAGGGTGATAACCCAATCCTTGGAAGCCAATGCTTCCACATAGATGATGATTGTCATAAGCTGATGACTTATAGTCAAAAGTCAAGCCGGGTTAAGCATAAAACACTTATATACATTTGAGATATAATCCAAAAAAGGTCTCATGTAAAATCCAAAAATTGTTTGCAAAAAGAGACTTAAAAAATTTTGAGGCTTCTGATTCGAATACAATCAGAAAACCGTTCCAAAGGGGTTAAGCTAAGATTCCAATACGATTGTATAGCCCCCAGTGGCTTTGGCGTTGCCGTTCAAGAGGGTACCGACAGCTATATTCTCTTTGGTTCGAATACGACCTATGTTTGAACAGGAAGCCCCCAAATGACCTTGAGAGTTGTTTAACGAAGCTGATTCGAATACGATCCACGTCGGACCCAAAGGGGTTAAGCTATGATTCGGATATGATCAAGAAGCCCCCTAGTGGGTTTGGCAGTGTGCCAATCAAAAGGGTACCGACAGCTATGTTCTCTTTGGTTCGAATATGACCTATGTTTGAACAGGAAGCCCCCAAATGACCTTGAGAGGTTTTTAACGACCCTGATTCTAATATGATCCAAGTCGGACCCAAAAGGGATCTTCATTTTGAGTCGGAAATTTTCTGACGGCCTTTAAATATGCACCAATGTGGCAGTAGCCTCGGGTCCGGGTTATTTTTCCCTCCAATGACCCGGAATTCTTGAATTTACTGAAAACCAGTAACATTTGCTGAGTCATGTCATCATAGCCCCCGAGTCTCAAGAGAACTCAAGGAGTTGTCATGAGATTCTCTACAGTTGACCATGATATAGACCGGTTTGAATCCTGCATGGGATAACTTGCAAACCAACATAATTGCTCTTTTGAAGAGGATAATATATAATATAAAATATACTAGATGGATTTCGCCTGATATGTCCGGCTAGTGATTATCCACAGTGGAGTTGATGATCACCATGGTGAAGCAGAAATCAAGCACGACCGAGTTGGCCATGAGAGCGGATATATGAACCGGCTGCGGTATTATAAGTTGGTGCAGATATGTGAGTCAATCACAGGTGCGGTCCCAGCAAGTTGATGTGGATCAAGCTGCACGGGCGGCGGCTTGCACACACCCGATCAACAGCAAGCGGGCGTGGACCCCGGTGCATGATGATGCTAACATACACTCCGTAGGCACAGTATGGCACCACCTTTATAATGAATCTTTGTCCTGCACACATAAAAAATATAAAGACCAAAGTGGTTGTTCTTTTGACAAAATCAATATGTGCTAATAAAAATAGACCTAGAAGGATATCACCTGACATTTTGTTGGGCAAACCGCAATGGAGCAGACCAAGTTTCAATACGCAGATAAATCCACAGTTGCAGTTATGGACAACATCCAACCGCCCAGTGCTTAAGTCAAACTTCTCATCTTTGACGTGACTGTAGGCGCATGTTATCTCCTCATTGCTTTAGGTGACAAAGTAACAACAACACCCTGCTCGTCCTTTCCTCCTTGGCCTACAGATGACTCGGAAGTACAGCGGTGATTTAGGCAGACGGCGGGTCATAAGTGGGCAGGCACGGTGGTTCAAGACCGCAGGGGCTCTCGGCAACCAATACGAAGGCACAGTGAGTCCAAGGCGGTGACTCAGATGCGAGTAACGTGGAGGCAAGGGCGGTTCGGAGTGGAGTTGACCCGGAGTAGAAGAACGAATCTTAAATAACAAAAAACCGGTGACTTAGAGCAGGGCCGTAGAAGCCGTTGTAAGGTCAGGCGGCTCGACAGTGCCAGTGGAGGCATCTTTGTGACTCACGGCGAGCCCGCGGCGGCGACCCAACGGCAATTGTAGGGCCGGCCTAACGCTGGCAACTCTCGGCGCATCCGTGGCAGAAGGGGCAAGGTACGGCGGGTGGAGGCTCTAGGCACAGAGACGGCGGTGGCCGGCACAGGCGGCTCAGGACGGCGACTCGACGGAGTCCGGCTCAGCGTGAGGACGCGGGGTGGCGTGAGAACATAGGGGCAGCAGCCCGGGTCAACACGCGGTGGCGGATTGAAGTAGAAACCATGGCAGCGCGGCCGCGGCCAGCGGCGAAGGCGGCTTGGAGGTGGGCAGCCATGGCCGCAGTGGCGCCTTGACATGAAGGCCCGTGCAAGGGCGAATCAGAGGCGAGGAAGTGGAAGCCGGCCACTGTGGCGACGGTGGAATTGGTGAGTTGCAAGTAACAACTACGATGACTTGGAACAGAGGCAGGGCGGCCGACGGGTCATGGCGTAAGCGTGGGTGAATCCCTGGCGGCGATTGAATCTTCAGGTGACTTGGTGTCCAAGGACACACAAGCATTGGTGGTTAAATCTGGGTCGTAACCGAATCCTAAATCCAGATCATGACACGCCGCTCGGGCCTTTGGTGATTTGGAATTTCTCTGGCGAAGGTGGGTTGGAGTTGGGCCAGCGTGCGAGCGGACAACAGCGACCCGGGGCGATTTGAAGAGATTGTGGCGACCCAAGAACAGAGGAAGCCTGAAGCGCGGGCAGCGATTCATCTGCGTTGGAGGTGTAGCCCGCAACGGTTTAGGCCAGTGGTGCGTTGGAAACAGCCGGGTCACGACCATGTCCAAGCGGATGTAGTATAGAGGCAGAAGCGAGCGACAACTCGGAGCAAGACCGGCTCGAATCCACATCGGCTGACGGCGGGTCAAATTAGGGGCGGCTGATAAGCGACTCAGAACACGAGCTTAGACAGAGACCTGTGGAGGCAGTGGCAATTCAGCGGAAACCAGCGGGCCGGCTCAGGGCAGGCCACGTCATTGAAGGTAGGCCACGACGTTGAAGGTAGGCCATGGCGTTGAGGCGAGGCTGCGCTGGCGAAGTCGAGCCTCAGCGTTTGAAGGCGGACCACGGTGTTGACACGGCAAGGGGCGCTCGAGGTGTAGAAACGAGCGGCTGAAGGAACCCCGACTAGGCGGGTCTCGGCAGAGACTCAGCGACTTCTCGAGGCAAACAGCGGAGGTGACCATGAACCTGGGTGGCTCAAAACAAGACGGCTCTTCACGGCAGCTCGGATTCAAGAAGATCCAAAGGCGCAGGGCAATTCTCCGCGGCGTCTTGATGAACCCCCCTGTGAGACGGAGTTGAAGCAAGGCAATGAGGATGGCGGCGACTCAGGTCGGATCCCAGGTGGGCACGCGGCCGATGAGTCCAAGTTCAGTTCAACCTGAAGTCTAATACAATGCTTCGTAGAATCCTTTTTCTCATCGTAGTTGCGCGGCGACTCATCGGCGAACTCTTGTCCAGGGTCAACCCGAGGCAGAGGCGGCTTTGACGAAAAACCACAGCGGTAAATCCGGGTCAAACAATGGCTTCGACTTGTATTCTTCAGTTTGTAGTAAACAATACCGGCCTTTAGGAATTTCAGAAATACATCGAACAAATTGCATGACTTGCAAACTAGGTTGATTGGCTTGGTTGACTCCTTCCGAGTCTTCATGGTAGTTTTTTTTATTTGGTAATACAGGCGGGACCCGCGAGTCCTTTGATGCTGAGATGGTAAACTTTGTTGACAGAAGATGATAATCCTGAGCTCGATTTGTTGCACGAACAATTTTATCAGTATATCTGTTTGGAGCAGGTGAACCGGCAGGTGGCTTGGCCACGTGCATGGCAAACCGGAGGAGGTCAAAACCAACAAAGACCCTCGAGGTCACGGCGTCTCAAAGCGCAGCCGACTCAAGGCAGGGCCCGAAGATCAATCCTTCTCCAACGAGCCGGCATACGTGAGGCATGGGTTTAATCGGACGCATCCTTCCCTCTTGGCGACTCAAAAACGACTGAATAAATCGTAAGACGGCGGCCATGGTTATTAGATTGTAACCCTAACTCTTCTTTGACAATCTCTTGGATTTGTAAAATCTGGACAGATGAACCCGGAGCTGATGCCAACCCTTTTGAGCTAAGTTTTCTTCATCCAGAAAGTTGCGACCTTATCTGTCCCTGGGAAAGATCCCTCCAAGAACTCAACACCACAGTGCGCGAGCCCCACGGTGGGCGCCAACTGTCATGGAATTGTCACGTCAGATGTCCTAGTGTGAGGACTTAATCGTGAGGCCAACACATCTATGTGGTAGCTCGAGAGGGGTTGAGCAGAATCGAGAGACACAACACAAGACAAGAGTTTAGACAGCTTCGGGCCCCAGGAAACATCATCCGGTAAGAACTCTACATGCTATTTGTGGCTAGGTCTCATTATGCTCATGAGAGGAGTTGTCGTAAGCCGGCTCTCCTAGTTATGTCTAACCTAGCCCTTATTCCACCTCTCCTCTTGGGGTGCCCCGCCCCTCATTATATAAGCTGAAGGGGCGGGTTACATGTAGAGTCCAACTCGGACTTAAGACTTAACCTATTTTGACGTCTTACCATGGGCTTCTCACCATGGGCTTCTTAACGTCTTGGGCTTCTTACAATCTGGCTTACAATCTGACTTACGATCTGGCTTACGATCTGGCTTACGGTCTGGCTTACCATCTGGCTTAACATCTGCCGGCTTAACTGTCCGGGTTACATGACTGTGTCTGCCGGGTTACATGACTGTGTCTGCCGGGTTACATGACTGTGTCTGTCAGGTTATATGACTGTGTCTGCCGGGTTATATGACTGTGTCTGCCGGGTTATATGACTATGTCTGCCGGCTTATAGTCTGCCGGGTCACCAATGAAACATCAAGTCCCAGCCGGGTCATATCTCCGGTCGGGTCATACCGCGGGGTATATCCCTGACAGGGGGCGTAACACTCTGCCTGCATGGTGCTATCGCAGGCACGGGAGGCGCGGTCGCATGCACAAGAGGCGCGACCACAGACGCGGGAAACGCGGTCGTCGACGGTAGC
The DNA here is from genome assembly GCF_018294505.1 of Triticum aestivum. NCBI lineage: Eukaryota > Viridiplantae > Streptophyta > Magnoliopsida > Poales > Poaceae > Triticum > Triticum aestivum. The sequence goes on from NC_057807.1 coordinate 372,763,660, forward strand.
GATGATGCTTGTGCCGCCGTGCTCCCCGCCGTGCCGGCGTCGAGCAACTGGCCACTCCTCATCGGGTGGGCCTGGAGCAACGAGTTGCTGTACCTTGCGGCGGCTTGGGGGCAACTTGCTCCGTCGGGTGAGGCGTGGTGGAGCAGTGAGCTGCCTCGCTCATATCCGGCGGGCTCGGCGGGCCACCCAGCCGGCTTCTATGCCGGAGAACTGATCTTCAGAAGCCACCTGAAGAGTGGTGGAGGAGGAGATTGGGGGAGCGGCGTATAGGTGTGGTTCTTGCCCGGCATCTGCCCTCGTTTAAATAGAGGATGGACGGTAGGAGGTTGGCCGGTGTTGCGTTTAATGTCGGCCCGCTCATGAATGGACGTGTGGCCGAAGTAGGTTTCTCAGCTTCCACGCGGTTAATGGGGCGTATGAATGCAGCGAGGAGGCGTGTTCAGCCGGGCGTGCAGCGGGCGGTGCCCTCGGCCGGTGCGCCACTTCAGTGGCGGAGGCACTGAGAGCTCACGTCCGCCCTAAGCGGTCTTCAATGCGAAACGGCACGCTCTACAGTGGCATGAATGCGGGCAGCTGGCACCAGGCGGGAACGCGCGTGGAAGGGTGGGTTGGTGGGCCAGGACGGTCAGAAGCGGGCTTGGAAGTGGTCCGGACTCCCGCAATACTTTCCCACTTTTGTCTCCGGTTTGCGGGGGAAATCGCATCCGGACTGCTCTGCGGACCGATACGGGTCGGCGTTGGATGGCTTCCGCGGTCCGGACAACCGGGTCTGGAGGGTTACGGGAGGCTTATGGGCCCTCCTTGAAGATGCCTTATTGAGATACACACATACATTGATGCTTGCAATCGTGTGCACTCATAGCTGACGGATTCATCTAGCGTAAATTTCTAAACTAAAATCTCAGAAATTTATCAAGTTGTTGAATTTTTTTCTCTCCGAAAAATAGTTTTACATGACACAAAGTGAAAACATCACAAAACAGAGCATATTTCATAGTGTGGTTCGATTGTGTGTGTTGGTCCTCAGGCTCCAATTCCAATCGATGAAGGTTAATCAAATTTGGCTTCATCGGGGAGCATGTGGGAGTTGTGTTCTTCGAATCCGTCTGGTTGGACCTTTGGCATTATACAAGCCCTCCTTGGTGTTTTCTTCTCCGAGGCGGCGATTTGCTACACAACAGTCACCGACATCTTCTGTTCTACATCGATGAATTCTCAACCATTGCTTATACAAACTCTTTGGATCCATGAGACGGAGGCCCATAGATGGCAATGGTATTTTGTCATGGCACCGCCTTTGGATCCATGATAAGATGACTTTGACACACCAACCATTTGGATGCCTTTTTTAAATTTCTTTAAGCTTTTTTTTTTGCGAGGGTCTATGCTACATAATTATAGCCTTTGGCCTTTTCGCAAAAAACAATTTTTTTATTGTGTGTTATTTCAATCATCACAAATTTCCCTATGCAGGCCTCTAGAGGCAAGGACATTGATCAATTTGGACCGGAACAAGAATTTAGAGTTCCACAGGCCAGCCGCTATATATTTTGCTAGTTCCCTTGTCTGGGCTTGGATCTTCTTACGCATATTCAATGGTTTTATTAGCATGATTTCTTTGGTCTTCAGGGCAACATCCTAGTGGAGGGTATGATGTCATTGAGAATAAAGGTACTATGGTTCTTCCTGCTGTGGCTTTGTATTATCAGGTTATGCCATGGAGCCAAAATGTTTGTGTCTATTTAGGTTTAGTGTATTTGATGTCACACATACTCTATATCACTAAGCTCCCTGGTTTTAAAGAGACCACATTCAATCGAGGTCTCCAGTTAGAATTGGCTCACCTGATTTTAACCAGGTCAACAATTTCTCAGAGCTCTCTCACTGATTGATTTATCCTCTGTAACACTATGCTCCTTAGTTTTAACGAGACCACATTCAATTGAGGTCTCCAATTGGAATTGGTTCACCCGATTTTGACTGGGTCAATACTTTCTCAAAGTTCTCCGATTCAATTCTGCTAGGGCCTAGGGCATATTTCTCCCTCAGCAATTTTTGTGATTGATGACAATGCAATTTGTGGACTAATCATTTGCATTGAGCATTTTAGATATTCTAGCATATGGTACGCGATGGTTTATTCCCCTCGGTGATATGAAGACGATTCCTTTCCGCATTTCTTTTTTTGGTGGAATTGAGTCGTAGGAAAACCACACTATTAAGAGGGAGTCCGCTTCGAAAAGGTTTGGGTGAAATCAGCACGTACACATTTCCCTTTGCACCCACATACCCTTTGCCGCCTCTTTCGAGTTTCTAGTGTTTTCTGTTGAAGGAGTGCTTGAGGCTACTTAGCGGTAATACCACCCTTGCCAGCGGTAGTACCGCTTGTGCGGTACTTCTGCAGTCCAATACCGCGGGCACTACCACTTATATTTGGGCTATTGGACTCTTTTTTGCTCCAGCGGTAGTTAGGCGGTACTAGGGTGGTAGTACCAGTCCCGTGGTACTACGACCGCAGTATAACCCCACTACTACAATTTTCTCTGTAGCCTAGAGTATTAAGCAGTAATAGGGCGGTAGTACCGCGTGGGCGGTACTTCCGCATCCTACTACCGCACAAACATTCGCTTATATTTAGCCCTTTGTACTCCTTTTCCTCTCAGCGGATGTAGAGCGGTAGTAGCAAGCGGTAGTACCTCTTTGGGTAATACTTCCAGCCTGCCCACCTCTACCACCGCGGTTCTTCTTGGCTCTGTGACACTAAGAGAAAGTAATGCTGGTGGGGACGGTAGTACCACTCCGGTGGCACTACAGGTCTCATTTTTCTCTAACTCACAAGCTCCAGCTAGAACTGCCGCCTCTAGCGGTAGTACCGCTCACCCAAGCGGTAGTACGGCTTGAGTGTGACTTTAGGTAGATAATGGTTGGATCCTCCCACTATATATAGGGGGTCTTCTTCCCGAACAATACTACCTCTTATCCCCTTGCTCCATTATTGCGCCCTAAAGCTTATTTTCGCCCGATCTCTCTCCCTATCCATCAAATCTTGTTGATTCTCTAGGGTTTGCTAGAGAGGGTCTCTATTTACACTTCCACCAAGAGATATTTGATTCCCCCACAAATCCCTAGTGGATCTTGTTACTCTTTGGTGTTTGGACACCCTAGACAAAAGAGGTCACCTCGGAGCCACAATCCATTGCGGTGAAGATTCGTGGTGGTGTTGGGGCCTCCAATTCAGTTGTGTGGATTGCCTCAACTTTGTTTGTGAAGGCTCGATCACTACCTTTAAGGGCCCCACTAGTGGAATCACGATATCTTGCATTGTGCGAGGGCATGAGGAGAATACGGTGTCCCTAATGGCTTCTTGGGGAGCATTGTGCCTCCACACCGCTCCAACAGAGACGTACTTCCCCCTAAAAGGAAGGAACTCTGGTAACACATCCTCATCTACATCGACTCCACTTGTGGTTACTTCTTACCTTTACTTTGTGCAAGCTTAGATTTTGTCGTATCTTGTGCTTCATATAGGTTGTCCACCTAGTTCTAGATAACCTATTTGTTGCTAACCCTAAGTTGTCAAAAAGAGATAAAACTTGGTAGTTCCCTATCAACCTCCCTCTAGTCAATCATATCGATTCTTTTAGTTGGTATCAGAGTCTGCTACTTGTGAGCTGCATTGGATTTTTCCCGAAGAGGAAGGGAGAAGCAATAAAGTAGCAGATAGTATTTCCCTTAGTAGAGAACAAAGTGTTATTGAACCAATAGGAGATTCACGCAAACAAAGGTCGACATTACCTACACACAAACACAAAATACTTGCACCCAGTTCGGGCAAGAGGGTTGTCAATCCCCTTGTACTCGTTAATTGTAAGGATAAATTCTGATAGTGATAGATATATAAATTGCAAAAGAAAAATAAATTATGGCGGGCTTTTTAGGGTTTTAGTAAATATGGTGAATAGACTCGGGTGCCATAGTTTTCACTAGAGGCATCTCTCTCAAGAACATAGCATACGGTGGGTAGACAAGTTACTATTGGGCAATTGATAGAAAATTGCATAGTTATGACATTACTCATGGCATGATCAGTACATAGGCATTATGCCCGTGTAAAGTAGACCGTTAAACTTACTGAGGCCTACACTATTACTCCTCTTCGAGAGTGCTTCTATGCTTGCCTCTCTAGGTATTAAGTTCATGACAAACATAGTAATGCATGAAGTATGATGACATAATGTAGACAGAGTAAAGCCAAGCAATATGGTTGAACCCCGTTTTTCCCCTTAGTAGAAACAATACAAATACATGCCTCACTACCCCTTCTGCCACAAGTTGAGGACAACACAAGATTGAACCTATTACTATGCATCACTTCCACTGAATATCTAATCATGAACTTGGCAAAAGAAAATTCATAGATCGGAAAGAATCACATAGCTATAACAATCACACATAATAAACTTTAGAAAGCACTCAATTACTTTCAATGAATAATCTGATCATAAACCCATAATTCATCGGATCCCAACAAACACACCGCAAAAGAAGATTACATCGAATAGAACTCCGAGGAGAAAAATGTATTCAAGAGCATATATATATATATATATATATATATATATATATATATAGAGAGAGAGAGAGAGAGAGATCTAGCTAATTACTATGGACCCATAGGTCTGTAAGGAACTACTCACACATCATCAGAGGTGCAACAAGGTTGATGTAGAGGCCCTCCGTGTTTGATTCTCCCTTCGACAGAGTACCGATGGAGGCCTCCATATGGGATCGCGGAAGAACAGAGACTTGCGGCGGTGGAATAATTGTTTCATGTCTCGCTCTTGTGGTTTGGGATTTTAGGGAATTTATGGAAGTGTAATTAGGTCAAACGGAGCTATGAGGGACCCACCAACTCACGTGGCAATGTCGGTGTTCTAGGACGGGGGTACCCCAGCCCGCCTGCCTACGACCCAGCAAGTGACGCCATCGACGGCCCGGCCCGACCCAGCTACAAGGCCCCACGAGCAAGCCCCTCGCGAGGGCCCCCCGCCTCGCGAGGCGAACAACACCAAGGCGTCCCGACGCGCGGCCTCCGAGGCTGCCTCCCGAGGGGTGGATATCTCTATGCAGGCACCCCACCTTGCGAGGCTCACGATGACAGCAGGCGCAGACCAGGACAGTTTCCACTTTGGTGCTAAGGAGGTAAGGACGAGCACGGGTTCCCGAGGAATCCTCCAAAGGTTTCCATTCATGTGCAACAAGACCAAGCGTAGCGACCGTGGCTTCGGCCATGTAGGACGCCGTGGTGGAGGCCGCTGGGACAACCGCAACCCCGCCAGGGCTAGCGTGACCAGCCTCGTGACATCGCCTGGCGCGATCAGCCTCGCGAGGTCCACCTTCCGGGCAACGCTGGCCTTCGACCTATGCCGCAGCCGCCCAGGAGGAACGATGACAATCAACAAGACAAGGGGGCTGGGGTCTACCAGGAGCCTTGCGCGGTTGCTGCTACCTCTTGAGCACTGCGTTGGATTTCCCCGAAGAGGAGAGGATGATGCAGTAAAGTAGGGTAAGTATTTCCCTCAGTTTTTGAGAACCAAGGTATCAATCCAGTAGGAGATCACGCACGAGTCCCTCATACCTACACAAAACGGTAGCTACTCGCAACCAACGCGATTAGGGGTTATCAATCCCTTCACGGTCACTTACGAGGGTGAGATCTGATAGAGATGATAAATAGTATTTTTGGTATTTTTGATATAGAGATGCAAAGTGAAAAGTAAAAGGCAAAGTAAAAACAAAGCAAGTAATAAAGTAATGGAGATTGATATGATGAGAATAGACCCGAGGGCCATAGGTTTCACTAGTGGCTTCTCTCAAGAGCATAAGTATTCTATGGTGGGTGAACAAATTACTGTTGAGCAATTGATAGAAAAGCGAATAATTATGAGTATATCTAGGTATGATCATGTGTATAGGCATCATGTCCGAGACAAGTAGATCGAAACGATTCTGCATCTACTACTATTACTCCACTCATCGACCGCTATCCAGCATGCATCTAGAGTATTAAGTTAAAAACAGAGTAACGTCTTAAGCAAGATGACATGATGTAGAGGGATAAATTCATGCAATATGATAAAAACCCCATATTGTTATCCTCGATGGCAATAATACAATACGTGCCTTGCTGCCCCTGCTGTCACTGGGAAAGGACACCGCAATATTGAACCCAAAGCTAAACACTTCTCCCATTGCAAGAACTACCAATCTAGTTGGCCAAACCAAACGGATAATTCGAAGAGACTTGCAAAGATAACTCAATCATACATAAAAGAATTCAGAGAAGATTCAAATATTATTCATAGATAAGCTGGATCATAAACCCACAATTCATCGGTCTCAACAAACACACCGCAAAAAGAAGATTACATCAAATAGATCTCCACAAGAGAGGGGGAGAACATTGTATTGAGATCCAAAAAGAGAGAAGAATCCATCTAGCTACTAGCTATGGACCCGAAGGTCTGAAGTAAACTACTCACACTTCATCGGAGAGGCTATGGTGTTGATGTAGAAGCCCTCCGTGGTAGATGCCCCCTCTGGCGGAGCTCCGGAACAGGCCCCAAGATGGGATCTCGCGGATACAGAAAGTTGCGGCGGTGGAATTAGGTTTTTGGCTCCGTATTTGATCTGACGGGGGTACATAGGTATATATAGGAGGAAGGAGTACGTCGGTGGAGCAACAAGGGGCCCACGAGGCACGGGGCACGCCCTGGGGGGGGGGGGGCGCCTCCCACCCTCATGACCGCCTCTTTTGTTCCTTGGAGCAGGGTCCAAGTCTCCTGGATCACGTTCGGTGAGAAAATCACGTTCCCGAAGGTTTCATTCCGTTTGGACTCCGTTTGATATTCTGTTTCTTCGAAATACTGAAATAGGCAAAAAACAACAATTCTGGGCTGGGCCTCCGATTAATAGGTTAGTCCCAAAAATAATATAAAAGTGAAAAATAAAGCCCAATATAGTCCAAAACAGTAGATAAACTAGCATGGAGCAATCAAAAATTATAGATACGTTGGAGACGTATCAAGCATCCCCAAGCTTAATTCCCGCTCGTCCTCAAGTAGGTAAATTATAAAAAAGAATTTTTGATGCAGAGTGATACTTTGGCATAATTTCAATGTAAATCTTCTTAATTGTGGCATGAATATTCAGATCCAAAAGATTCAAGACAAAAGTTCATATTAACATAAAAGTAATAATACTTAAAGCATACAAATCAAAGCAATCATGTCTTCTCAAAATAACTTGGCCAAAAGAAAGTTATCCCTACAAAATCATATAGTCTGGCTAAGATCTATCTTCATCACACAAAGTATTTAATCATGCACAACCCCGATGACAAGCCAAGAAATCGTTTCATACTTTAGTAATCTCAAACTTTTTCAACTTTCATGCAATACATGAGCGTGAGCCATGGACATAGCACTATAGGTGGAATAGAATGGTGGTTGTGGAGAAGACAAAAAGGAGAAGATAGTCTCACATCAACTAGGCGTGTCAGCGGGCTATGGAGATGCCCATTAATAGATATCAATGTGAGTGAGTAGGGATTGCCATGCAACGGATGCACTACAACTATAAGTATATGAAAGCTAAACAAAAGAAACTAAGTGGGTGTGCATCCAACTTGCTTGCTCACGAAGACCTAGGGCACTTTTGAGGAAGCCCATCATTGGAATATACAAGCCAAGTTCTATAATGAAAAATTCCCACTAGTATATGAAAGTGACAACATACGAGACTCTCTATCATGAAGATCATGGTGCTACTTTGAAGCACAAGTGTGGTAAAAGGATAGTAGCATTGTCCCTTCTCTCTTTTTCTCTCATTTTTTTATTTGGGCCTTTTCTCTTTTTTTATGGCCTCTTTTTTTTTATATTTCGTCCGGAGTCTCATCCCGACTTATGGGGGAATCATGGTCTCCATCATCCTTTCCTCACTGGGACAATGCTCTAATAATGATGATCATCACACTTTTATTTTTGTTACAACTCAACAATTACAACTCAATACTTAGAACAAAATATGACTCTACATGAATGCCTCCAGCGGTGTACCGGGATATGCAATGAATCAAGAGTGACATGTATGAAAGAATTATGAACGGTGGCTTTGCCACAAATACAATGTCAACTACATGTTTATGCAAAAAACAATATGACAAAAGTAATGTGTGTCATATGAATGGAATGGTGGAAAGTTGCATGGAAATATATCTCGTAATGGCTATTAATATGCCATGATAGGTAGGTACGATGGCTGTTTTGAGGAAGGTATATGGTGGGTGTATGATACCGGTGAAAAGTGCGCGGTATTAGAGAGGCTAGCAATGGTGGAAGGGTGAGAGTGCGTATAATCCATGGACTCAACATTAATCAAAAGAACTCATGAACTTGTTGCAAAAATTTAGAAGTCATCAAAAACCAAAGCACTACACGCATACTCCTAGGGGGATAGATTGGTAGGAAAATACCATCGCTCGTCCCCGACCGCCACTCATAAGGAAGACAATCAATAAATAAAATTGTGCTCCGACTTCATCACAAAGCGGTTCACCATACGTGCATGCTACGGGAATCACCAACTTCAACACAAGCATTATTTAAATTCATAATCACCCCAACTAGCATTACTTTGATATTATCACCTCCATATCTCAAAACAATTATCAAGCATCAAACTTATCTTAGTATTCAACGCACTCAAAAGAAAGTTTCACATATCTTGAATACCAAGTATATTATCTTTAAGCAACTTACCATGCTATTAACAACTCTCAAAATAATCTAAGTGAAGCATGAGAGATCAATAGTTTCTTTAAAACAAATCCACCACCGTTCTCTAAAAGATCTAAGTGAATTACTAGAGCAAAAATTATCACGCTCAAAAGGTATAAGTGAAGCACTATGAGCAAAACTATCAAGCTCAAAAGATATAAGTGAAGCACATAGAGTATTCTAGCAAATTCCAAATCATGTATGGTTCTCTCAAAAGGTGTGTAAAGCAAGGATGATTGTGGTAAACTAACAAGCAAAGATGCAAATAATACAAGATGCTCCAAGCAAAACACATAACATGTGGTGAATAAAAATATAGCTCCAAGTAAATTACCGATGGAAGTAGACGAAAGAGGGGATGCCTTCCAGGGCATCCCAAAGCTTTTACTTTTTGGTGTCCTTGGATTATCTTGGTTAGTGCCATGGGCATCCCCAATCTTAGGCTCTTGCCACTCTTTGTTCCATAATCCATCAAAAAAATTCACCCAAAACTTGAAAACTTCACAACACAAAACTCAATAGAAATCTCGTGATCTCCGTTAGTGAAAGAAAACAAAAGACTACTTTAAGGTACTGTAATGAACTCATTATTTATTTATATTGGTGTTAAACCTACTGTATTCCAACTTCCTTATGGTTTATAAACTAATTTATTAGCCATAGATGCATTGAAATAAGCAAACAACACACGAAAAACAGAATCTGTCAAAAACAGAACAGTCTGTAGCAATCTGTAACTAACACAAACTTCTGGAACTCTAAAAATTCTACCAAAATAGGACGTACTGGAAAATTTGTTTATTGATCAGAAACAAACAGAATCAATGCAAAATCACGTTTTTGTGATTTATTGAATTTTTTCTCGTGAGTGCAAAGTTTCTGTTTTTCAGCAGAATCAAATCAACTATCATCATAGCTTATCCTATAGGTTCTACTTGGCACAAACACTAATTAAAAGATAAAAACACATCTAAACAGAAAGTAGAAACAAAATTTAACACTAAACAGGAACAAAAACAAAGAACAAAAAATAAAATTGGGTTGCCTCCCAACAAGCGCTATCATTTAACGCCCCTAGCTAGGCATAAAAGCAAGGATAGATCTAACGAGTGCCATCTTTGGCACTTGATGCATAAGTAGCATGAGAGGATCTCCTTTGTATGTCATTCATCCTTCTATTCAGATTAAGAACATTGCCATTAATGGATGAGGTGAGATTAAGCACGTTACGGAAATTTGCATCTAAGCTAGACTTCATCTCTTTGATAATTTCATTTTGATAAAAGCACAAGGGGGTAGTTGATTCAACTTTATCATTTAAGGGGTGCCCGAATATGGTTTTCATTTTTCATAGGTATCTATAGCATCCCCTTCAAGAAAACCTTCTTCAAAAATAGAATCTAGAACTTGTTTGAAAGAAGCGGGCAAGCCAACATAGAAACTTTTTAAGTAAACCTCAATTTGATATTGTGGCACATAACTAGCCGAATCCTTAATAACCTATCCCAAGCATCTTTTAAAGATTCATCAAGTAAATAGCGAAAGATTCCAGAATCATCACCATCAAAATTATCTAAATTCTCATTGGTGATCCCGATGGGTCTTTCCGTAGCATCATTGTTTATGAGCTTAGAAAGGATAGAGGGGTTATCCAAGGCACTAGAACTCGGGAGAAATCCCTTAGTTCTTTTTGATTCGGCCATGGCATCGGGAAGGCAAACAAGAAAAAGGCGAAAGGGAAAGAGAGGAGGAGATTGGTAAAGAGAGGGCAAATAAAACGGCAAGGGTGAAGTGGGGGAGAGGAAAACGAGAGGCAAATAATGTAATGCGAGAGATAGGATTATGACAGGTACTTGGTATGGTTGACTTTTGCGCAAACTCCCCGGCAATGACGCCAGAAATTCTTATTGCTACCTCTTGAGCACTGCGTTGGATTTCCCCGAAGAGGAGAGGATGATGCAATAAAGTAGCGTAAGTATTTCCCTCAGTTTTTGAGAACCAAGGTATCAATCCAGTAGGAGATCACACACGAGTCCCTCGTACCTACACAAAACGATAGCTACTTGCAACCAACGCGATTAGGGGTTGTCAATCCCTTCATGGTCACTTACGAGGGTGAGATCTGATAGAGATGATAAATAATATTTTTGGTATTTTTGATATAGAGATGCAAAGTGAAAAGTAAAAGGCAAAGTAAAACAAAGCAAGTAATATAGTAATGGAGATTGATATGATGAGAATAGACCCAGGGGCCATAGGTTTCACTAGTGGCTTCTCTCAAGAGCATAAGTATTCTACGGTGTGTGAACAAATTACTGTTGAGCAATTGATAGAAAAGCAAATAATTATGAGTATATCTGGGTATGATCATGTGTATAGGCATCACGTCCGAGACAAGTAGATCAAAACGATTCTGCATCTAATACTATTACTCCACTCATCGACCGCTATCCAGCATGCATCTAGAGTATTAAGTTAAAAACAGAGTAACGCCTTAAGCAAGATGACATGATGTAGAGGGATAAATTCATGCAATATGATAAAAACCCCATCTTGTTATCCTCAATGGCAACAATACAATACGTGCCTTGCTGCCCCTGCTGTCACTGGGAAAGGACACCGCAAGATTGAACCCAAAGCTAAACACTTCTCCCATTGCAAGAACTACCAATCTAGTTGGCCAAACCAAACGGATAATTCGAAGAGACTTGCAAAGATAACTCAATCATACATAAAAGAATTCAGAGAAGATTCAAATATTATTCATAGATAAGCTGGATCATAAACCCACAATTCATCGGTCTCAACAAACACACCGCAAAAAGAAGATTACATCGAATAGATCTCCACAAGAGAGAACATTGTATTGAGATCCAAAAAGAGAGAAGAAGCCATCTAGCTACTAGCTATGGACCCGAAGGTCTGAAGTAAACTACTCACACTTCATCGGAGAGGCTATGGTGTTGATGTAGAAGCCCTCCATGGTAGATGCCCCCTCCGGCGGAGCTCCGGAATAGGCCCCAAGATGGGATCTCGCGGATACAGAAAGTAGCGGCGGTGGAATTAGGTTTTTGGCTCCGTATTTGATCTGACGGGGGTACATAGGTATATATAGGAGGAAGGAGTACGTCGGTGGAGCAATAGGGGGCCCACGAGGCAGGGGGGGCGCCATAGGGGGGGCGCCTCCCACCCTCGTGACCGCCTCTTTTGTTCCTTGGAGCAGGGTCCAAGTCTCCTGGATCACGTTTGGTGAGAAAATCATGTTCCTGAAGGTTTCATTCCGTTTGGACTCTGTTTGATATTCTGTTTCTTCGAAATACTGAAATAGGCAAAAAACATCAATTCTGGGCTGGGCCTCCGGTTAATAGGTTAGTCCCAAAAATAATATAAAAGTGGAAAATAAAGCCCAATATTGTCCAAAACAGTAGATAAAGTAGCATGGAGCAATCAAAAATTATAGATATGTTGGAGACGTATCAGTTGCTTGCATCCTCTCCAGTGCACATGCACCCGCTTCAAACCGCCTCTTCAAGCAGTTCTCTCGTGAGGTGAACACAGCCCTCCCGAGGCTCGAAGTTGTGCGTCCCCTCAAGTGGTCACAGTACACCATCACGTTCGACTCCAAGGACCACCTCAGGTGTTCGGCCACTGCCGATGCGCTCCCTATGCTGTGCACACCCACCATCAGCAATGTTTCAGTCATCAAGACCCTCATCAATGGCGGCGCTAGTCTTAACGTGGTCTTCGTCGAGACATTCGAGACGCTTCAAGTGCCTTATGATCAGCTCATGCCCACCAGGCCATTCTCCAGGGTGACTGATGGTTCCACCATTCTCCTGGGCAGGTGCGCCTCCCAGTCACCTTCGGCACTCGCGACAACTACCACAGCGAGCTCTTCGACTTCGACATGGCCCATATTGGCCTCCCGTACAACACCATTCTGGGGTACCCTGCCCTCGCCAAGTTCATGGCGTCAACCCACCATGGCTAGAATGTCCTCAAGATGCCGGGGTGCAACAGCGTCATCACTATCGCCTGTGATGAGAAGGATGCAGACTGCTTCCTTGAGCACGCCTACCGGCCCGCAGCGGCGGAGAACTCCGATAGTGAAGGTGACGTCGCGCCCCGTGAGGGTGCCCCGCGAAGAAGAAGCAGCTCCTCTCCAAGAGTCGTCCTCCTGAGGCAAAGAAGCCCGCCAGCGATGCCTCAGGTGCTGCGCCTACCGCTGGGGCGTGTCTCCCTCCTGCATAGGAAGACACGCTCCACGCCTCCCTCAGGACGAGCTCAGGGGCTTCCATCTAGAGAGCGTCAGACCTGACTAGTTCGACGAGGGAGGTGCTCGGGCACCACTTGGAGGCGTGCTTCGACGCACCCCACAACAAGCAAGTAACAAGGCGCGAGGCACTAGGAGCACAAGAATTCATCACTCAGGCAATTAGTGAGCTTCAGAAAGTGCAGGCCATGCGTGGCGAGCGTCGCCCCACATGCCCCACCATCCCAGCTGACGCTCCCGATGCGGATGGCGACCTGCATGTCTGTGTCAACATCCCGGGCCTCAACAGGGCTGCTTCTCAAGACCTTTTCTAGCCGCCGCGAGTCGACCGGAGCGGGGGTGTCCCCTGCAACTACATCTGCATGCCCTTCGTCCTGCTGAATGCGAGCGCCATGTACCAGCGGTTCATGCAGCTTGCGTTGGCGTCTCATGAGGCCCTGCACCATGGTGTCGGCGCCACACGAGGCCCCGACCCCTCGTGAGCCTCCCCAGGCAAGGGAGCCGTCTGGCTCGTGAGGAGCAAACCTTCACGGCACACTTCATCGGCTTCCTTGACGCCCCTGGAGCAACATTGCCAGGTGACGTTTTGGTTTGTTCAATTGAGGGCGCCCCGTGGGCTGCATTATCCTCAAGCTAGTTAGGGCCCGCCCTTGCAGCCATGGCGCTTTCACCTATGTATTGAGACCAGCTATGCTTTTATGAGTTGCTATTCCTATTAAACTTGTGCTCCAACACCATATCGTGACCAGAGGTGCCACCCCTTGAGGCTTCACGCGCTAGTGATGTCTACTACACAACCTTCTTCTTGTAGACGTTGTTGGGCCTCGAAGTGCAGAGGTTTGTAGGACAGTAGCGAATTTCCCTCAAGTGGATGACCTAAGGTTTATCAATCCGTGGGAGGCATAGGATGAAGATGGTCTCTCTCAAGCAACCCTGCAACCAAATAACAGAGAGTCTCTTGTGTCCCCAACACACCCAATACAATGGTGAATTGTATAGGTGCACTAGTTCGGCGAAGAGGTGGTGATACAAGTGCAATATGGATGGTAGATATGGGTATTTGTAATATGAAAATATAAAAACAGCAAAGTAGCAAGTGATAAAAGTGAGCGTAAACGGTATTGCAATGCTAGGAAACAAGGCCTAAGGTTCATACTTTCACTAGTGCAAGTTCTCTCAACAATAATAACATAACTAGATCATATAACTATCCCTAAACATGCAACAAAGAGTCACTCCAAAGTCATTAATAACGGAGAACAAACGAAGAGATTATTGTAGGGTACGAAACCACCTCGAAGTTATTATCCTTTCTGATTGATCTATTCAAGAGTCTGTAGTAAAATAACATGAAGCTATTCTTTCCATTTGATCTATCATATAGTTCGTACTAGAATAACACCTTAAGACACAAATCAACCAAAACCCTAATGTCACCTAGATACTTCAATGTCACCTCAAGTATCCATGGGCATGATTATACGATATGCATCACACAATCTCAGATTCATCTATTCAACCAACACAAAGTACTTCAAAGAGTGCCACAAAGTTTCTACTGGAGAGTCAAGACGAAAACGTGTGCCAACCCCTATGCATAAGTTCACAATGTTACAGAACCCACAAGTTGATCACCAAGACATACATCAAGTAGATCACATGAATATCCCATTGGCACCACAGATAAGCACGACAAGATATACATCAAGTGTTCTCAAATCATTAAAGACTCAATCCGACAACATAACTTCAAGGGGAAAACTCAATTCATCAAAAGAGAGTAGAGGGGGAGAAACATCATAAGATCCATTATAATAGCAAAGCTCGCGATACTTCAAGATCGTATCACCTCAAGAACACAAGAGAGAGAGATCAAACACATAGCTACTGGTACATACCCTCAGCCCCGAGGGTGAACTACTCCCTCCTCGTCATGGAGAGTGCCGGAATGATGCAGATGGCCACCGGTGATGGATTCCCCCTCCGGCAGGGTGCCGAAACAGGCTCCCGAGAGGTTTTTGGTGGCTACAGAGGCTTGCGGCGGCCAAACTCCCGATCTATGGTGCTCCTGAAAGTTTTTGGGGTATATGGATATATATAGGCGAAAGAAGTTGGTTAGGGGAGCCACGAGGGTGGGGGGCGCGCTCATGGGGGTTGGGCGCGCCCTTGACCCTCGTGGCTTCCTCGAAGCTTCCCTAACGTCTACTCCAAGTCTTCTGGATTGCATCTGTTCCAAAAATAACTCTTCCGAAGGTTTCATTCTGTTTGAACTCCGTTTGATATTCCTTTTCTTCGAAACACTGAAATAGGCAAGAAAACAACAATTTGGGCTGGGCCTCCGGTTAATAGGTCAATCCCAAAAATAATATAAAAGTGTATAGTAAAGCCCATTAAACATCCAAAACAGATAATATAATAGCATGGAATAATCAAAAATTATAGATACGTTGGAGACGTATCAAGCATCCCAAAGCTTAATTCCTGCTCGTCCTCGAGTAAGTAAATGATAAAAAGTAGAATTTTTGATGTGGAATGCTACCTAACATATTTGTCAATGTAATTTCTCTACTGTGGCAAGAATATTCAGATCCATAAGATTCAAGACAAAAGTATAATATTGACATAAAAATAATAACACTTCAAGCATACTAACAAAGCAATTATGTCTTCTCAAAATACCATGGCCAAAGAAAGTTCATCCCTGCAAAATCATATAGTTTGGCTATGCTCCATCTTCGTCACACAAAATATCCAAATCATGCACAACCTCGGTTTCAGCCAAGCAATTGTTTCATGCTTTAGCCTTTTCAAACCTTTTCAACTTTCATGCAATACATGAGCATGAGCCATGGATATAGCACTATGGGTGGAATAGAGTATGATGATGGAGGTTGTGTGGAGAAGACAAAAAAGGAGAAAGTCTCACATTGACGCGGCTAATCAACGGGCTATGGAGATGCACATCAATTGATGTCAATGCGAGGTGTAGGGATTGCCATGCAACGGATGCACTAGAGCTATAAATGTATGAAAGCTCAAAAGGAAACTAAGTGGGTGTGCATCCAACTTTCTTGCTCAAGAAGACCTAGGGAACTTTGAGGAAGCCCATCATCGGAATATACAAGCCAAGTTCTATAATGAAAACTTCCCACTAGTATATGAAAGTGACAAAATAAGAGACTCTCTATCATAAAGGTCATGGTGCTACTTTGAAGCACAAGTGTGGAAAAGGATAGTAACATTGTCACCCCCCCTTTTTTGGGCCTTCCTCTTTTTTTATTTGGCCTTTCTCTCTTTTTTTGGCCTTTCTTTTCAAGGGACAATGCTCTAATAATGATGATCATCACACTTCTATTTACTTACAACTCATGGATGAAACTCGATACTAGAAAAAATATGACTCTATATGAATGCCTCCGGCGGTGTACCGGGATGGGCAATGAATCAAGATTGACATGTATGAAAAATTATGCATGGTGGCTTTGCCACAAACACGATGTCAACTACATGATCATGCAGGACAATATGACAATGATGAAACGTGTCATAATAAATGAAACGGTGGAAAGTTGCATGGCAATATATCTCGGAATGACTATGGAAATGCCATAATAGGTAGGTATGGTGGCTGTTTTGAGGAAGATATAAGGAGCTTTATGTGTGATAGAGCGTATCATATCACGGGGTTTGGATGCACCGGCGAAGTTTGCACCAACTCTCAAGGTGAGAAAGGGCAATGCACGGTACCGAAGAGGCTAGCAATGATGGAAAGGTGAGAGTGCGTATAATCCATGGACTCAACATTAGTCACAAAGAACTCACATAATTATTGCAAACAATCTACAAGTAATCAAAACCAAGCACTACACGCATGCTCCTAGGGGAAGGGTTGGTACGAGTTAACCATCATGCGATCCCGACCTCCACACAAAGGATGACAATCAAAGAAATACCTCATGCTTCAAATTTGTTACACAACGGTTACCATACGTGCATGCTACGGGACTTGCAAACTCCAACACAAGTATTTCTCAAATTCAAAATTACTCAACTAGCATGACTCTAATATCACCATCCTCATGTCTCAAAACAATCATAATGAATCAAACTTCTAATAGTATTCAATGCACTTTATATGAAAGTTTTTATTATATCCTTCTTGGATGCCCATCATATTAGGACTAATTTTATAACCAAAGAAAATTACCATGCTGTTTAAGACTCTCAAAATAATATAAGTGAAGCATGAGAGTTCGTTAATTTCTATAGAATAAAACTACCGTCATGCTCTAAAAGATATAAGTGAAGCACTAGAGCAAACGACAAACTACTCCGGAAGATAT
This sequence comes from Triticum aestivum, assembly GCF_018294505.1. NCBI lineage: Eukaryota > Viridiplantae > Streptophyta > Magnoliopsida > Poales > Poaceae > Triticum > Triticum aestivum. The sequence continues at coordinate 372,781,113 of NC_057807.1, forward strand.
AAGTGAAGATCAATGAGTAGTCGAATAATTATGAAACTATGTGAAGACTCTCTAACATTTAAGAATTTCAGATCTTGGTAAATTATTCAAACAGCAAGCAAAACAAAACAAAATGACATTTGAAATATAGCACACATCATGTGAAGAAGCAAAAACTTAGGTTCAACCGATACTAACCGATAATTGTTGAAGAAGAAAGGTGGGATGCCTACCGGGGAATCCCCAAGCTTTAGATGCTTGAGACTTCTTTAAATATTAATTGGGGATGCCTTGGTCATCCCCAAGCTTGAGCTTTTGTGTCTCCTTAATTCCTTTTATATCACGGCTTCCCTACATCTTAAAAACTGCATCCACACAAAACTCAACAAGAACTCGTGAGATAAGTTAGTATAAATCAACACAATAACCTTATCATTCTCTACTGTGACAAATCACTAAAATTATTATTCAACATTGCATACTAAATTCCTCTGCATATTTAATACTCCTATCCTCAAATAGAATCATTAAACAAGCAACATATGCAAACAATGGAAACATAACAGTAATCTGCCAAAACATTACAGTCTGTAAAGAATGCAAGATTCATCATACTTCCCTAACTCCAAAAATTATTAGAAAAATACTAAACTGTAAAAAATTTATCAGAGCTTATTTTTCAAAAAGTTTCAATATTTTATCATATTCTGACTTTTCTAGGGAATTTTTTCAACATCGATAAACTTTCTGTTTTCAAACAGCAACAAGTATACTTGCAAAATAAGCATGGTAAAGGTTATCCTAGACATTTTTATTGAAAATATAGATGCAAAACATTATTATAAATAACATCAATCTAATACTAACAAAATAAAATGAAGCTCCAAGCAAAACACATATCATCTGGTGAATAAAAATATAGCTCCAAGTAAAGTTACCGATGAATTAAGACGAAAGAGGGGATGCCTTCCGGGGCATCCCCAAGCTTAGGCTCTTGGTTGTTCTTGAATATTACCTTGGGGTGCCTTGGGCATCCCCAAGCTTAGGATTTTTCCACTACTTATTCCATAGTCCATCGAATCTTTACCCAAAACTTGAAAACTTCACAACACAAAACTCATCAGAAAACTCGTAAGCTCCGTTAGTATAAGAATCACCACTTAGGTACTGTTATGAACTCATTATAAATTAATAACGGTGTAATATCTAATGTATTCCAACTTCTCTATGGTTCATAACCTCCGATACTACTCATAGATTCATCAAAATAAGCAAACAACACATAGAAAACAGAATCTGTCAAAAACAGAACAGTCTGTAGTAATATGTAACTCTAGAATACTTATGTAACTCCAAAAATTCTACCAAATTAGTGAAACTTGAGCAATTTGTGTAAGAAACCAGAGAAAAAAGAATCAGATCAAAATCACGTTTCTGTGAATTATCAAAACTAATTTACTGGGTGAAAAAGTTTCTGATTTTCAGCAGGATCAACACAACTAGCACCGTAAGCTATCCTAAAGGTCTTACTTGTCACTTTATTGAAACAAAAGCTATAAGACATGATTAATACAGTAGAATAATCATGTGTACACACAAAAACAGTAAGGGTAAATATTGGGTTGTCTCCCAACAAGCGCTTTTCTTTAATGCCTTTTTAGCTAGGCATGATGATGACAATGATGCTCACATAAAAGATAAGAATTGAAACATAAAGAGGGCATCATGAAGAATATGACTAGCACATTGAAGTCTAACCCACTTCCTATGCATAGGGATTTTGTGAGCAAACAACTTATGTGAACAACAATCAACTAGCATAGGAAGGCAAAACAAGCATAACTTCAAGATTTTAAGCACATAGAGAGGAAACTTGATATTATTGCAATTCCTACAAGCACATGTTCCTCCCTCATAATAATTTTCGGTAGCATCATGAATGAATTCAACAATATAACCATCACATAAGGCATTCTTTTCAGGATGCACAAGCATAGATTTTTTATTACTCTCCACATAAGCAAACTTCTTCTCATGAATAGTAGTGGGAGCAAACTCAACAAAATAACTATCATGTGAAGCATAATCCAATTGAAAATTAAAATCATGATGACAAGTTTCATGGTTATGTTTATTCTTTATGGCATACATATCATCACAATAATCATCATAAATAGGAGGCATGCTTTCATCATAATAAATTTGCTCATCAAAACTTGGGGGACAAAAAAATACCATATTCATCAAACATAGCATCCCCAAGCTTGTGGCTTTGCATATCATTAGCATCATGGGTATTCAAAGAATTCATACTAACAACATTGCAATCATGCTCATCATTCACATATTTTATGCCAAGCATTTTATGTAATTCTTCTTCTAGTACTTGAGCACAATTTTTGGAATCCTTATTTTTATGGAAGACATTAAAAAGATGAAGCAAATGAGGCACCCTCAATTCCATTTTTTGTAATTTTCTTTTATAGACTAAACTAGTGATAAAACAAGAAACAATAAGATTCGATTGCAAGATCTAAAGATATACCTTTAAGCACTCACCTCCCCAGCAACGGCGCCAAAAAAGAGCTTGACGTCTACTACACAACCTTCTTCTTGTAGACATTGTTGGGCCTCCAAGTGCAGAGGTTTGTAGGACAGTAGCAAATTTCCCTCAAGTGGATGACCTAAGGTTTATCAATCCGTGGGAGGCATAGGATGAAGATGGTCTTTGTCAAACAACCCTGCAACCAAATAACAAAGAGTCTCTTGTGTCCCCAACACACCCAATACAGTGGTGAATTGTATAGGTGCACTAGTTCGGCGAAGAGATGGTGATACAAGTGCAATATGAATGGTAGATATGGGTATTTGTAATATGAAAATATAAAAACAGCAAAGTAGCAAGCGATAAAAGTGAGCGTAAACGGTATTGCAATGCTAGGAAACAAGGCCTAAGGTTCATACTTTCAGTAGTGCAAGTTCTCTCAACAATAATAACATAACTGGATCATATAACTATCCCTCAACATGCAACAAAGAGCCACTCCAAAGTCACTAATAGCAGACAACAAACGAAAAGATTATTGTAGGGTACGAAACCACCTCAAAGTTATCCTTTCTGATTGATCTATTCAAAAGTCCATAGTAAAATAACACGAAGCTATTCTTTCCATTCGATCTATCATAGAGTTCATACTAGAATAACACCTTAAGACACAAATCAACCAAAACCCTAATGTCACCTAGATACTCCAATATCACCTCAAATATCCGTGGGCATGATTATACGATATGCATCACACAATCTCAGATTCATCTATTCAACCAACACAAAGTACTTCAAAGAGTGCCCCAAAGTTTCTACCAGAGAGTCAAGACGAAAATGTGTGCCAACCCCTATGCATAAGTTCACAATGTTACGGAACCCGCAAGTTGATCACCAAAACATACATCAAGTAGATCACGTGAATATCCCATTGTCACCACGGATAAGCACGGCAAGACATACATCAAGTGTTCTCAAATCCTTAAAGACTCAATCCGACAAGATAACTTCAAGGGGAAAACTCAATTCATCACAAGAGAGTAGAGGGGGAGAAACATCATAAGATCCAACTATAATAGCAAAGCTCGCGATACATCAAGATCGTATCACCTCAAGAACATAAGAGAGAGAGAGAGAGATCAAACACATAGCTATTGGTACATACCCTCAGCCCCGAGGGTGAACTACTCCCTCCTCGTCATGGAGAGCGCCGGGATGATGACGATGGCCACCGGTGATGGATTCCCCGTCCGGCAGGGTGCCAGAACGGGCTCCCGAGAGGTTTTTGGTGGCTACAGAGGCTTGCGGCGGCGGAACTCCTGATCTATGGTGCTCCTGGAAGTTTTTGGGGTATATGGATATATACAGGTGAAATAAGTCGGTCAGGGGAGCCACGAGGGGCCCACGAGGGTGGGGGGCGCACCCTGGACCCTCGTGGCTTCCCCGAAGCTTCCCTGACGTCTACTCCAAGTCTTCTGGATTGCATTTGTTCCAAAAATAACTCTCCCCAAGGTTTCATTCTGTTTGGACTCCGTTTGATATTCCTTTTCTTTGAAACACTGAAATAGGCAAGAAAAGAACAATTTGGGCTGGGCCTCCGGTTAATAGGTGAGTCCCAAAAATAGTATAAAAGTGTATATAAAGCCCATTAAACATCCAAAACAGATAATATAATAGCATGGAACAATCAAAAATTATAGATACGTTGACGTATCAACTAGGACTCTCCTCCCGAATGTCCCATGAGAGGGGGCTGGTGGCACGACATGTGTGCTTGGGTCTATCCCTCCAGTGCTGATAAACCTAAGCTACCATGTTCTGGCTCACGAGCCGGCCCCATGCACATCACCTCACTGGGTCCTTAGTGCCGTGTCTCCACATGGAACAATCACGAGCACATCAGCAAGCGCGCATCGCCCTTTGTGTCTTGTAATCGGTCAATGCACAGGATTTTCAGAAGATAGGCGCCTGAATGGAGCCTAGGCAATGCCTTCTCGCCTTAGGAGGGCCGGCCTTTGTCGGGCGACTGTCTTGTCCGCAAAGCTAAGTACAACCACCTCATATGCCATGTTGTTACTACTCGAGGCCCCTTCCCTTACAACACTCGCGGGGCGAGCCGCTTCTTTTCTGCGTGAGCCGCTTGCACCTTAAAAGGGGAGCTCTTGGGCATCGCGCCTCAGGAGCTCTTACTATCTCCCAGGCCCTCACCCCTGGCCTTGACCTAGGCATCGCGACCTAACATACTAGTAGTGGCTGAGCATCACTCGAGGGCCGGGTCCTGAGGACATCGAGCACTTTGGCGAGCGTGAAAAAGAGAAACAAACCTTGTGTGGAAGTATGGAAAATGGGCACAGTTCAGCTGCGTCGGCACTGCTTGAAACACAAAGAACGTTGATTTTTCACGCACCCCTCATGGGACTTGTGTTGATTCATTGTAGAGTAAAGGCGCACAAGGTACCAAGCGCCAAGGAAGCGCGCCCTCACATCGTAAGAAGCCACCCGTGGGCCGCGGATGCCTCACGCTGTATGATACATCTCCGTTGTATCTATAATTTTTGATTGTTCCATGCCAATATTATTCAACTTTCATATACTTTTGGCAACTTTTTATATTATTTTTGGGACTAACATATTGATCCAGTGCCCAGTGCCAGTTCCTGTTGGTTGCATGTTTTATGTTTCGCAGAAAACCAATATCAAATGGAATCCAAATGGGATAAAAACGGACGGAGAATTATTTTGGAATATTTGGTATTTTCCGGAGGAAGAATCAACGCGAAACAGTGTCCGAGGTGGCCACGAGACAGGGGGCACGCCCTCCCCCTAGGCGCGCCCTGGACTCTCGTGGGCCACCCGTAGGGCGGTTTATGCCCTTCTTTTGCCGCAAGAAAGCTAATTTTACAAGAAAAACCTGGGCGAAAGATTCACCCCAATCGGAGTTACGGATCTCCAGATATAAAAGAAACGGTGAAGGGGTAGAATCAGATAACGCAGAAACAGAGAGATAGATCCAATCTCGAAGGGGCTCTCGCCCCTCCCACGCCATGGGAGCCAAGGACCAGAGGGGAAACCCTTCTCCCATCTAGGGAGGAGGTCAAGGAAGAAGAAGAAGAAGAAGGGGCCTCTCTCCCCCTTGCTTCCGGTGGCGCCGAAGCGCTGCCAGGGGCCATCATCATCACCGCGATCTTCACCAACACCTCCGCCATCTTCACCAACATCTACATCACCTTCCCCCATCAATATTCAACGGTCCACTCTCCCGCAACCAGCTGTACCCTTTACTTGAACATGGTGCTTTATGCTTCATATTATTATCCATTGATGTGTTGCCATCCTATGATGTCTGAGTAGATTTTTGTTGTCCTACCGGTGATTGATGAATTGCTATGATTGGTTTAATTTGCTTGTTGTTGTCCTATTGTGCCTTCCGTGTCGCGCAAGCGTGATGGATTCCCACTGTAGGGTGTTGCAATATGTTCATGATTCTTTTATGGTGGGTTGCTTGGGTGAGAGAAGCATAAACCCGAGTAAGGGGATTGTTGCGTATGGGATAAAGGGGACTTGATGCTTTAATGCTATGGTTGGGTTTTACCTTAATGAATCTTTAGTAGTTGCGGACGCTTGCTAGAGTTCCAATCATAAGTGCATATGATCCAAGTAGAGAAAGTATGTTAGCTTATGCCTCTCCAACATAAAACTTGCTATCTGTCTAGTAACGTAGTCAATTGCTTAGGGGAAATTTCACAACTCCTACCACCACTTTTCCACACTCGCTATATTTACTTTAGTTGCTTCTTTATCTAAATAGCCCCTACTTTATATTTACTTGCTCTTTATTATCTTGCAAACCTATCCAACAACACCTACAAAGTACTTCTAGTTTCATACTCGTTCTAGGTAAAGCGAACACTAAGCGTGCGTAGAGTCATATCGGTGGCAGATAGGACTTGAGAGGGTATTTCTTCTACCTTTATCTCCTCGTTGGGTTCGACACTCTTACTTATCGAAAGAGGCTACAATTATCCCCTACACTTGTGGGTAATCAAGACCTTTTTCTGGCGCCGTTGTTGGGGAGTCATAGCATGGGGTGAATATTCTCATGTGTGCTTGTTTGCTTTATCACTAAGTAATTTTTATTTGATGTTCTAAGTTGTTCTTTATCTTTAGTTATGGATATGGAACACAAAATACCAAAAAAATTAGGTGAACTTGCTACTCATAGAGATGGGGTAACTCCTAAAACCCCCGATGCTCATTATGTTCAAGATATTATTTACTACTTTGATAATCCTGAGAAAACACCATTCAACTTTATAATGGGAGACATGTTGGATCAACGTGAATACTTTAGGGATTATCGGTCGACACAAAAAGGGAAACTATTATGGGATCAATTTATTATGTTGCGTTGGTATGCCCGGGATCTATGCGTGAGATATGATATTACTTGTCGCTCTAGGATGAAGGCTCCACACCTTCCCTTTTCATGCAAATTTAATGATAATGAAACCTTAGATTCTTATGCTAATGGTATATATGATTACTATGATGTTGAACAAATAGAAGAATTTGTTGCTTTTAAGGCTGCTTATGAAATTGAATCTTTGTTTGAAAAGTATGAAGCTTTTGATGATGCTGGTGTTTATAGGCCTGAAAATCTTGTTATACTTAGAAATTGCTATGAAAATTATGAATACAATTACTATATTAATGCTTTTATGAAGAAAGTCCCCGCTGTCCAAGAAGAGACTAATATTTTGCAGGAAGCTATGGAAGAAGAAATTGATGAAACTGTGAGCTCATTGGATGAAAAAGATGATGAGGAGAGCGAAGAACAAAAGGAGGAAGAGTGGATTAGCTACCCGTGCCCACCTTCTAATGAGAGTAACTCTTCACTCATATATTGTTTAATTCCCCTTCGTGCTTACCGAATGATGATTGCTATGATGATTGCTCTGATGATTGCTATTATCCCGTTGATTCTCTTGAAATATCCCTTTTTGATGATGCTTGCTATGCTTGTTCAAGATGCCAATATGAATTATGCTTATGGAGATGAACTGTCTATAGTTCCTTATGTTAAACATGAAATTGTTGCTATTGCACCCATGCATGATAGTCCTATTATCTTTTTGAATTCTCCCTACTACACTTTATCGGAGAAGTTTGTGCTCATTAAGGATTATATTGATGGGTTGCGTTTTATTACTACACATGATGATTTTGATAGTTATAATATTCATGTGCTTTCTGCTCCTACTTGCAATTATTATGAGAGAGGAACTACATCTCCGCCTCTTTATGTTTCCAACACGATGGAATTGCAAGAAACTGCTTATACTATGCATTGGCCTTTACTATGTGTGTATGAATTGTTCTTTTATGACATGCCGATGCATAGGAAGAGGGTTCGAATTCGTCATTGCTTGATATATCTTATGTTGTGCTCACTACTAAATTACAAATCATTGTTAATTAAAATTGGCTTTGATATACCTTGGGATCCGGGTGGATTCATTACTTGAGCACTAAATGCCTAGCTTAATGGCTTTAAAGAAAGCGCTACCAGGGAGACAACCCGGAAGTTTTAGAGAGTCATTTATTTCTGTTGAGTGCTTTTATATAGTTTAAAAACAAAAAAATAAAGAGGGGAACCTAAAAACTTTTCAAAAAGGAAAGTGAAAGTGAGAAAGACAAGCATTGTTGAAGTGGGAGCTAGCCTTGAACTTTGTTCATGCTCACGGAAAATTTGTGAATCTTGATTACAGAAACTTTTCATTAAAAATAAGTATCCCCTTGTACAATTCCATTGTATTATAAAAATGATGTGCCAAGGTTTGCCTTTAGGATGTTTACGATGCTTGTTGGTTTGTACGGTGCAGGACAGAAACTTTGGCTGTAGTGCGCGATTTTACATTTTTAACTGGAACGTCAAATGGTTCTGATTACTTTTGCACTGTCTTGCTGTACAACTTGTTTATTTTTCCTAATTTTTGTAGAATGTTTGGTGTACCAGAAGTTTGGTGAATGTTCACATTGCTACAGACTGTTCTGTTTTTGATGCATAGTTTGCTTGTTTTGATGAATCTATCAATTTATATTAGTGGATTAAGCCATGGAAAAGTTATACTACAGCAGACACAATGCAAAAACAAAATATGAATTGGTTTGCAACAGTACTTAGAGTGGTGATTTGCTTTATTATACTAACGGATCTTACCGAGTTTTCTGTCGAAGTTTTGTGTGGATGAAGTGTCTAAACGAGGAGGTCTGGATATGAGGAAAAGGAAGAGAGGCAAGAGCTCAAGCTTGGGGATGCCCGAGGCACCCCAAGTAAATATTCAAGGAGACTCAAGCGTCTAAGCTTGGGGATGCCCCGGAAGGCATCCCCTCTTTCTTCAACAAGTATCGGTATGTTTTCGTATTCGTTTCGTTCATGCATTATGTGCAAGTCTTGGAGCGTCGTTTGCATTTAGTTTTCACTTTTCTTTTATGCACCATGCTGGTATGATATAGTCCTTGGTTGATTTATAGAATGCTCATTGCACTTCACTTAAATCTTTTGAGTATGGCTTTATAGAATGCTTCATGTGCTTCACTTATATCATTTGAAGTTTGGATTGCCTGTTTCTCTTCACATAGAAAACCACCATTTATAGAATGCTCTTTTGCTTCACTTATACTTGTTAGAGCGTGGGCATATCTTTTGTAGAAAGAATTAAGCTCTCTTGCTTCACTTACAACTATTTAGAGAGATGACAGGAATTGGTCATTCACATGGTTAGTCATAAAATCCTACATAAACTTGTAGATCGCTAAATATGACATGTTTGATTCCTTGCAATAGTTTTGCGATATAAAGGTGGTGATATTAGAGTCGTGCTAGTTGAGTAATTGTGAAATTGAGAAATACTTGTGTTGAGGTTTGCAAGTCCCGTAGCATGCACGTATGGTGAACCGTTATGTAACGAAGTTGGAGCATGAGGTGCTCTTTGATTGCTTTCCTTATGAGTGGCAGTCGGGGACGAGCGATGGTCTTTTCCTACCAATCTATCCCTCTAGGGGCATGCGTAGTAGTACTTTGCTTCGAGGGCTAAATAGACTTTTGCAATAAGTATATGAGTTTGTTATGACTAATGTGAGTCCATGGATATACGCACACTCACCCTTCCACTTTGCTAGCCTCTATTGTGCCGCGCAACTTTCGCCGGTATCATGAACCCATTATTTACCTTCCTCAAAACAGACACCATACAAACCTATTATGGCATTTCCATATCCATTCCGAGATATATTGCCATGCAACTTTCCACCGTTCTGTTAATATGACACGTTGCATCATTGTCATATTGCTTTGCATGATCGTAAGATAGCTAGCATGATGTTTTCATGGCTTGTCCATTTTTTGATGTCATTGCTATGCTAGATCATTGCACATCCCGGTACACCGCCGGAAGCATTCATATAGAGTCATATCTTCGTTCGAGATATTGAGTTGTAATATTTAGTTGTAAGTAAATAAAAGTGTGATGATCATCATTATTAGAGCATTGCCCCAGTGAGGAAAGGATGAAGGAGACTATGATTCCCCCACAAGTCGGGATGAGACTCCAGACTTTATGAAAAATAAAAGAGGCCAAAGAAGCCCAAATAAAAAAAGGCCAAAGAAGCCCACCAAAGAAAATATAAAAACAAAAAATAAAAAAAATAGAATAAAAAATGAGAGAAAAAGAGAGAAGGGGCAATGTTACTATCCTTTTACCACACTTGTGCTTCAGAGTAGCACCATGTTCTTCATAGAGAGAGTCTCCTATGCTTTCACTTGCATATACTAGTGAGAATTTTTCATTATAGAACTTGGCTTGTATATTCCAATGATGGGCTTCCTCAAAATGCCCTAGGTCTTCGTGAGCAAGCAAGTTGGATGCACACCCACTTAGTTTCTTTTGTTGAGCTTTCATACGCTTATAGCTCTTAGTGCATCCGTTGCATGGAAATCCCTACTCCTCGCATTGACATCAATTGATGGGCATCTCCATAGCCCGTTGATTAGCCGCATCGATGTGAGACTTTCTCCCTTTTTGTCTTCTCCACATAAACCTCCACCATCATATTCTATACCACAATAGTGCTATGTCCATGGCTTGCGCTCATGTATTGCGTAAGAGTTGAAAAAGCTGAAGCGCGTTAAAAATTATGAACCAATTGCTCAGCTCGTCATCGGGGTTGTGCATGATGGGAGTATTTTGTGTGATGAAGATGGAGCATAGCCAGACTATATGATTTTGTAGGGATGAGCTTTCTTTGGCTATGTTATTTCGATAAGACATAATTGCTTGGTTGGTATGCTTGAAGTATTATTGTTTTTATGTCAAACGATAGACTATTGATTTGAATCACTCGTGTCTTAATATTCATGCCATGATTAGACATATGATCAAGATTATGCTAGGTAGCATTCCACATCAAAAATTATTCTTTTTTATCATTTACCAACTCGAGGACGAGCATGAATTAAGCTTGGGGATGGTGATACATCTCCGTTGTATCTATAATTTTTGATTGTTCCATGCCAATATTATTCAACTTTCATATACTTTTGGCAACTTTTTATATTATTTTTGGGACTAACATATTGATCCAGTGCCCAGTGCCACTTCCTGTTTGTTGCATGTTTTATGTTTCGCAGAAAATCAATATCAAACGGAATCCAAACGGGATAAAAATAGACAGGGAATTATTTTGGAATATTTGGGATTTTCCGGAGGAAGAATCAACGCGAAACTGTGTCCGACGTGGCTACGAGACAGGGGGGCGCGACCTCCCCCCCTGGGCGCGCCCTGGACTCTCGTGGGCCACCCGTAAGGCGGTTGATGCCCTTCTTTTGCCGCAAGAAAGCTAATTTTACGAGAAAAATCTGGGCGAAAGATCCACCCCAATCGGAGTTACGGATCTCCAGATATAAAAGAAACGGTGAAGGGGTAGAATCAGAGAATGCAGAAACAGAGAGATAGATCCAATCTCGGAGGGGCTCTCGCCCCTCCCGCGCCATGGGAGCCAAGGACCAGAGGGGAAATCCTTCTCCCATCTAGGGAGGAGGTCAAGGAAGAAGAAGAAGAAGGGGGCCTCTCTCCCCCTTGCTTCCGATGGTGCCGGAGCACTTCCGGGGGCCATCATCATCACCGCGATCTTCACCAACACCTCCGCCATCTTCACCAACATCTCCATCACCTTCCCCCATCTATATTCAGCGGTCCACTCTCCCGCAACCTGCTGTACCCTCTACTTGAACATGGTGCTTTATGCTTAATATTATTTTCCAATGATGTGTTGCCATCCTATGATGTTTGAGTAGATTTTCGTTGTCCTACCGGTGATTGATGAATTGCTATGATTGGTTTAATTTGCTTGTGGTTATGTTGCTGTCCTATTGTGCCCTCCATGTTGCGCAAGCATGAGGGATTCCCGTTGTACGGTGTTGCAATACGTTCATGATTCTTTTATGGTGGGTTGCTTGAGTGACAGAAGCATAAACCCGAGTAAGGGGATTGTTGTGTATGGGATAAAGGGGACTTGATGATTTAATGCTATGGTTGGGTTTTACCTTAGTGAATCTTTAGTAGTTGCGGACGCTTGCTAGAGTTCCAATCATAAGTGCATATGATCCAAGTAGAGAAATTATGTTTAGCTTATGCCTCTCCCACATAAAACTTGCTATCGGTCTAGTAACGTAGTCAATTGCTTAGGGGCAATTTCACAACTCCTACCACCACTTTTCCACACTCGCTATATTTACTTTAGTTTCTTCTTTATCTAAACAGCCCCTACTTTATATTTACTTGCTCTTTATTATCTTGCAAACCTATCCAACAACACCTACAAAGTACTTCCAGTTTCATACTTGTTCTAGGTAAAGCGAACACTAAGCGTGCGTAGAGTCGTATCAGTGGAAGATAGGACTTGAGAGGGTATTTGTTATACCTTTAGCTCCTCGTTGTGTTTGACACTCTTACTTATCGAAAGAGGCTGAAATTATCACCTACACTTGTGGGTTATCACTGTACCATAAGCTAAGTCGTCCTCTTCGCGCCCTACATGAATTTTACCAATAACGCTGAGACGTCTCCAATGTATCTATAATTTTTTATTGTTCCATGCTATTATATTATCTATTTTGGATGTTTAATGGGCTTTAATATGATCTTTTATATTATTTTTGGGACTAACCTATTAACCGGAGGCCTAGTGCCAGTTTCTATTTTTTTGACTATTTTAGAGTTATGCAGAAAAGGAATACAAAACATAGTCTGTCGTGGAATTGTCACGGCAGATGTCCTAGTGTGAGGACGTTCGTGAGGCCAACACATCTATGTGGTAGCTTGAGAGGGGTTGGGTGGAATCGAGAGACGCAACTGAAGATAAGGATTTAGACAGCTTCGGGCCCCGGGAAACATCATCCGGTAACAACCCTACATGCTGTTTGTGGCTAGGTCTCATTATCATCACGAGGGAGCCGCCGTAAACCGGCTCTCCTAGTTATGTATAACCCTTAAGATTGTTTTTGCCCCTCTTGGGGTGCCCTGCCCCTCCTTATATAAGTTGAAGGGACGGGTTACATGTAGAGTCCATCTCGGACTAAGACATAAACTATTCTGACTTCTCTTCATGGGCTTCTTTACATCTTGGGCTTCTTAACATCTTGGGCCTGTTAACCCCAGGCGACTCTGTCTACCAGGTTATGACTGTCTGTCGGGTTATGATTGTCTGCTCGGTTATGACTGTCTGCCGGGTTATCATTTGGCTTAACATCTACCGAGTTATCATCTGGCTTAACATCCGCCGGGTTATCATCTGGCTTAACATCTGTCGGGTTATCATCTGACTTAACTGTCAGCCGGGTTACCGTCTGTCTTAACCACCTATCTTAACTGTCAGCCGGTTTATCACCTGCCAGTTTACCGTCTGTCTTAGCCACCTGTCTTAACTGTCAGCCGGTTTATCACCTGCCTGTTTACCATCTGTCTTAGCCACCTGTTTTAACTGTTAGCCGGTTTATCACCTGCCGTTTACCAAGTCCCAGCCGGGTTATAACTCCGGCCGGGTCATACCACGGGGTATATCCCTGACATTAGCCCCCAGTTTAATTTGGATTTATCCATGTTAAACTGATCCTGATCATCCTTAAGTCCTTGTCATTTCCTTCTTCTAGAAAATCTGGGTGAATAGACCAGCTTCATAACCAATTTACTGACATTGGTTTGTCACAGACAAAAATTATGAAGAATAATTCATTTGACTCAGCTCCCAATGCTTAACAAAAAGATTGGTCCTTGAAATACTTATATGATCTTCAGCCGGCTTAAGGATGTTGAACTTGCCGGTTTATCATTGCCAAAATTGCCGGTTTATAAATATTGATGGCACCGAGTCATAATTGTAGTTAACCTCAAAACTGAAAATATACCTCTTATATGCCTATCACTTGTAGCCCCCAAGTCTTAAGAAGGTAACATAGTAAAAGCTTAAGAATTGCTTCAATATGAATGTCACCAGCTTGAAGAAATCCATGTTGTTCATCTCAATCATTAGTCATAAACTGAGTATTCCACATATGTAGCCCCCAAGTGCCGGGTTGTCATGCTTGCAGCAACCTGGGACTTGAAATTGCCTTATACTCATAAAAACTTCAACCAGTGTAGCCCCTAAGGGCCGGGTCATTATACAATAATGAACAAGGACTTTATAAATATGATCATGTAGATTTGAACAACAACGTGTAGCCCCCAAGGGCCGGCTCAGTAAGATAATATTGAGTTGGGACTTTATAAATACTTCATTGAAAATAACATCATATGATGTAACCCCCATCATGGGGCTTGAACCCACGTCCACAAGGTCGAGAGCTTTGTGCTTTACCAACTGAGCAACGGATCCTTCAATATAATGGATTAAAACTTGTGTACCATGAATCGTTGATAGGAGCAATTGGTAGCCCCCAAGGGCCGGCTCATTATGATGTGATGAGTCGGGTCTTCAATAAGGCTAGTAAAAATGACTTTGCATTAGCCCCCAAGTGTAATGGTGCATGCTTGCAGCGACCTGAGACTTGCATATTTGATGTAATCTCAACTTGAATAATGTAACCCCCAAGTGCCAGGTTGTAAGCCTGCAGCGACTCGGGACTATTCCTTTGTAGAATAAATCATACCCATTGATAAACTAATATCCATTGCGCTGAAGCGACTTTGAAAACCTCAATCATAATATTGGTTATTGATAACCATAATAAAAAATCCAGCCGTGTTGGCTATTTGAATAGTATAACCCAATGATTTATGAGCGCATGATTCCAATGGCGTAATCGAAATATATACTAGTGACTTAATGTCCAAAGCCAGACCGGGTTAATAAACACCGAATATTTTTCTCATCATACACTGGCGACTTATAGTCAAAAACCAGGCCGGGTTAATAAACACCGGATATTATCTCATACTCGCAACTTATAGTCAAAGCCAGGCCATGTCAATAAACACCGGAGAATTATCTCATACTGGCGACTTATAGTCAAAGCTAGGTCGGGTCAATAAACACAGGAGAATCGCTATGTTACAAAAGAAAAAACGCAAAAGACATTCAAAGCAAATCAACAGAAAAAAATCCAAGGCTTTCATAGGCCGCCAAGCCAAAATATCTTCTTCAATGAAACTAGTATTAACCACTGAAAGATACGCGCTTTCCGTGAGCCGACACTCACACTACCACTTCGACATTTTAACCCAGATAAGTTCAATTCTTATTTAAATATAGACTTATCAGGAGTACGTGGGGTTAGAGTGCATCAAGCATCACATGACGATTTATCCAAGTTTCAAGGAAGGCGGCTTTAACAGCCTGAGCTTCTCCTTGCTATCCGTAAACCGTGCCCTCTTATGACAGACTGGTGTTTTAACCTTAACAAGTTCAGGGTCTTTGCTGAAAAAGATTGACTGTTAAGAGTTTGCCGGGTCAATCAGGATTACCTGATGGAGAAGCATCCGGCATACATGCAGGATAACCCGGGGTTTTAGGTGAATACACCTGGCTTCCAAGCCTGGCTTTTATAGCCTATCACAAGGTTATGAACTCTTTGTTTCTTTAGAACAAAAGAGCCCCCAAGCAATATTTTGAGCTGTGCTCAAGGGGTACCTATGTTTGAGTTGTGCTTTTGCAACAGACTCTCTTTGGTCCCTATAACTTTTTCTAAGAACTCGAACTTTGCGAGAGATAATATTCTTCTTGAGCCGGAATTTTAAACTGGATATTGGGAGCTTTAGAGCTTTGTGGGGGACAGATTTCCCTTGAACCGGATTGTAAACCGGATATTTGAGAGCTTCAGTGAGACTGACTTCCCTTGAGCCGGATTTTAAACCGGATATTTGAGAGCTTCAATGCTTTATGGGAGAGAGATGTCTCTCGAACCAAATTTTGAACCGGAATCCTTTCTAATGACCCGGAACTTCTTCATTGAGCCTGGATTTTGTAATTGTCATACACTTTTTAAGACGGAAATTTTTTGACAGCCTTTAAATTTTCATCAATATAGGAGTAGCCTCTGGGACCGTGTTATCTTCCCTCCATTGACCCGGAGTTCTCGACTTGCTTTAAACTGCCAGTCATTTATCGAGTCATGTCATTGTAGCCCCCGAGTCTCAAGGTGTCTCGAGGAGTTCTCTTGAGATTCTCCATAGTTAACTGTGCCATAAACGTATGTCTTGGTATTACCAACGCCATGTAAATCCACTGAAGGTTAAGCTTGGCCATGGCGGGTTATAGATGATCCTGTGTGATTTGTATGAGTAATCCGTCTGACGGTTCATCCCAGCTGGTTGTTGAAGTTTGAACAAACTGCAGTAGCAACGACTTATGCGCCTGTCCATTGAATCATCCGATGCAAGCGGAGGTTGATAACATATTATGAGTTGCTCCAGTGTGCTTGATGTAATAAACCATGATGCAGGAGCAACGACTTATAACAGCTCGTGCAGAGAGGTGCAACTCCAGTGTGTTTGATGTAGACCAGACCGCGGTGATGGACAATAAATATGACCACGACATCAGAGACAGCACAGACACAGGCAAGCCAGCCGCGGCGTTGTAAGCCGACGCAGACGGGCAAGTCAATCACATGCGCGGCCCCAGTGAGTCAAAGTAGTTTGGGCTGCAGGGGTGGCGTCTTGCGGACGTCCATTGAGAAACAATCAAGCATGATCCCAGCAAGCTGATATAGACCGGGCCGCAAGGGCGGCGTCTTGCGCACGCCCATTGGGCATCATGGTGCAGTATAATTTCACCTGTGTAGTGGGTAATTTAACCTGCACATATAGAAATAATACAGGGGCAAGGAATCATGCTTGGATGAATCAAATAAGTTTGCATAAAAGAACTAGGACAGATATCACCTAATAATTTTTTGGGTAACCCGACGTGTGATAGATGCATCTGGCCTGTTGATGCTAACCGACAGCGTGTTTCGCCCATGTTCATTTTTGTTTTTGCTTGGGGAACCGGGCCAGTGCTGTTTCACATGGATTTTTCCCTGCAACCCATCACACATTTGGCATCATCCAGCTTATGTGTCTCCATACTATCATCTTTTACACTAAAAATGTGCAGGCCTGCTCCCTTGGCCCGCGGCAGAATGAACGAGCCATGGCGGCTGTTCGGAGGTGGTGGCGAGGTGATGACTCCCGGCAGAAGTAAATCAGGGTGGCGACTCATGCGGCGGAGATGAACCAGGCATAGCCGCGAGGGTGGAAACGAATCGGCAGGGGCTTGAAGTGCAAACCGGCCAGAGGATGTATAGCGCGACAATGGCACGGAGCCCACGGGCGCAGAAGTAGGCCAGAGGAAACGGCTCAAGGCCCGGCACGACGGGTCGCTGCGCTAGCAGTTTAGTGAAGCAGCAGCAGTTTGGCGCTGGAGTAAAAGGACGGGCAGAGGCAAAAACGGCGCCAGCCTCTGGCGGAAGTGACCCGGCAGGAGGCGGAAACAACGACCGCGGAAGCTGACTTGGACCGGGCGCTCGACGCTCGTAGGAGCAGTAATAGCGGGGCATGCAGGTGAGCAGCAGCTCAAGGCGGTCGGCTGGCGAGGCGATGCTAAACCGATGGCGGGTTGAAGAGGCGCGGCTGCGGAGGCCCGCGGTCACTGCTCGGGGTGCCGCGGTTTAAGGCACCGAGAGGCCGGCTTACAGGTTCGAACGGGAAGAGCACGGTGGTTCAACAGAAACCGGATGGAGGGCTGACACGGCGGGGCCGCAGTAGGCCATATTGGACAGGCAAGCAGTAGCCCGAGGCGGCCGGCCGGTCAGGCACCGCTGATCCGATGGCGGGTTGGAGATGCTGACCACGGCAGTGGTGGCAGCTCGCGAGTTAAGACCGGCGCGGGCGGAGGTGACCCAGCCGGGAGGGCTCATCGCGGCCATGGAGGAGGCGGCTTGTAACATAGGCAAGGCCGGTTGACCGAGGCAGAGGCAGCGACATCTCGATGGGCAGCTCATAGAGGAGCAATGGGCCAGGTGGCGAGTCATGGTAAATGCGCGGCCGCGGCGACCCGGCAAAGCAAGGCGGAAACGACTTGTGGCACGACTGCTGTCCCGCATCGTTGGCTCGGAGACGATGCCGGCGAAGGGAGGCCTTGGCTGCAAAGGCCGGTTTGACCAGACGGGACCTTGCGGAGGTGGCGACTTGACGACGGCGGCCTCGCGGCAAGGGCGGAGGCGCTCAGTTGGCACTGTGATGTGGGAGCAGCAAGAACGGCTGTCCGACAGCGGTCGACGAGTTGGACGCGTGAACCGGCAACGCTGGAACCGCAACAGGTCAACGAGGCGGGTTGCATGAGGAGCCCGAGCCCGTGGGCCATATGTGTCCAGCACATCATCTTAGCCATATTTCCACTTTAACCATGTATACTTGTGAAACTAAGAGGACTAGTCCATCAGTAATGCTAGACGTACAGGCACTTACCGGCTAAATGTAGTTACATGCTGACATGGCAAAGTGGGATTGGAAAGAAGGGAGTGAGGTAGACCCCCTGGGGAGAAATAGGGGGGGGGGCAAAGAAATTTAACGAAGGGGCCCATAAACTGCATGTAACAAGCCCGTATGTCTAGGATTATTGCTAGTCCATGGCCATGACTTGTCCGACCTCGGAACGCAGCCTTGTTAATTTTCTGATCGGAGGAAAAAACGGTTTCGATGACTTGTAACTTGATAGCCAAATGAGCAACGACCACAACGAAATTTCTATAGATCTTGAAGGATATACGCGGACGGTCGTGCATCAGTTTTGGCTAGACTTTATTGTCAACTGATCCACTCCCGCATGTCAGGACCTGCAACCATCTGAGGTTTAATCACACGCGATCTAACGGCGGCTTGAAAAGCAATTGAAGAATAGTCATAGTTTGCCAAGGTCGATTGAATTTAATTTTCAAACGCTGCGTTTCGTCTGTATGCTGCAATTTCTTTTCCTTGGTCTTGGCTGATGAATCTTGTAGTTGACATAGCCCCTTTTGACCGGATCTCCTTCACACGAAACAATCACGGCAAGACCACCTAACACAGTCTTCAGGTTGATGGTTGTACTAGCTTGAGCTGTATGGAGACGGGTCATCCCCTGACCATATTCGGATGGAAAGTCATGCGCTCGAGTAAAAATAGCGAGGCGCTCGGCCACAAGGTGACAAGGCGACAGCAAGCCACGACGGAGAAAAAAAAGGCCTGACGGCTCAGTGAGGCCGCGGCTGACCGCAGGGGTGGATCAAATTTGGTCGAGGCTACTTGCACTGGGGTGACCCGGTGTGGATGGCGAAGGTGACGGCGGCGGCTCATGATGGTTCGTACTGTAGGCGACTCGGACAATGAAGACGTGGCTAGCGCGACATAGGGTCGCAGCAGAAGTAGGCGGCTCAAGGCCGTGGAGGCGGCTTGCGGTTGAGGATGCGACCCGGCGGCGGGGTAGGGCCGGCCTGAGGTGGCAAATTAGGGCGGCCGGCTCAGAAGCGCGTCCATGATGGTGAAATGGCTCGAAGCCGTGCCGGTCGGAGGACGAGGCGGACGGCGGGTCAAGGCACGCTCCGGCCGTGAGGTGATAAGCCGACAAGGTGAGCGATTGCTGTGGAGGTGGCGGCGCTTCTCCGTTCTCGCGCGGTAGGGGAGGCCCGTCGCCACTGCTTGGCTCAGCGGTTTAAGCGAGGCGGGTCAACGGGGAATTCTCAACCCGTGGATGAATCTGCTTTCGGGTTGTGGCCCCTCCTCCTCCGGTGATATACCAGTGATATACCTTGTACTTAGTAGATACTGGAGTAGTAGCTGGTGATTTGACTTTGGTCTTCACTCATAAAGCAGAAGCGGTAGATCAATGCTTGCCTTGGGACTTGGCTCCCTTGTGAATGACAGGTAATATTGGCGCTGCGTACGGAGCAGCAGTTGCAATGCGTCGTAACAGCAAGGATGGCTGCCACCTTTATGGATTTTCCACCAAGTAAAATGGACCAAGAGCTGTGGCTACTACAACTCGGCATAATCTGCGGTCAGGCGGATTGCCTGAACTTCACTCGGCCTCGGAGAACATGGCAGATAAATTGCCTCCAGTAGAAGACCTCGTCTCAGACTCAACACAATAGTACTCGGCGGATTATCACGGTGTGAGAGATGGCCGTACAACATGTAACCCAGTTAATCTCATATCCGCCGCCGCAGAATGATGACCCACAAGTGTAGGGGATCTATCGTAGTCCTTTCGATAAGTAAGAGTGTCGAACCCAACGAGGAGCAGAAGGAAATGATAAGCGGTTTTCAGTAAGGTTTTCTCTGCAAGCACTGAAATTGTAGGTGATAAATAGTTTTGTGATAAGATAAATGATAACGAGTAACAAGTAAATAAATTAAATAAAGTGCAGTGAGGTTGCCCAATCCTTTATGTAGCAAAGGATAAGCCTGGACAATTTCTAATAATGAGAAAGGAGCTCCCGAGGACACATTGGGAATTATCGTCAAGCTAGTTTTCATCACGTTCATATGATTCGCGTTCGGTACTTTGATAATTTGATATGTTGGTGGACCGGTACTTGGGTACTGCCCTAACTTGGACAAGCATCCCACTTATGATTAACCCCTATTGCAAGCGTCCGCAACTACAAAATAAGTATTAAGGTAAACCTAACCACATCATTAAACATATGGATCCATATCTGCCCCTAGCGAAGCAACGCATAAACTAGGGTTTAAGCTTCTGTCACTCTAGCAACCCATCATCTACTTATTACTTCCCCATGCCTTCCTCTAGGCCCAAATAATGGTGAAGTGTCATGTAGTCGACATTCACATAACTCCACTAGAGGAAAAGACAACATACATCTCATCAAAATATCGAACGAATACCAAATTCACATGACTACTACTAGCAAGACTTCACCCATGTCCTCAGGAACAAATGTAACTACTCACAAAGCATATTCATGTTCATAATCAGAGGAGTAATAATATGCATAAAGGATCTGAACATATGATCTTCCACCAAGTAAACCAATTAGCATCAAATACAAGGAGTAATCAACACTACTAGCAACCCACAGGTACCAATTTGTGGTTTTGATACAAGATTGGATACAAGAGATGAACTAGGGTTTTGAGGGGAGATGGTGCTGGTGAATATGTTGATGGAGATTGACCCCCTCCCGATGAGAGGATCATTGGTGATGACGTTGGTGATGATTTCCCCCTCTCGGAGGGAAGTGTCCCCGGCAGAACAGCTCCGCTAGAGCCCTAGATCGATTCCGCCAAGGTTCCGCCTCATGGCGGCGGAGTTTCGTCCCGTAAGCTTGCCCACGATTTTTTCCAGGGTAAAAGTGATGATATAGCAGAAGATGGACGCCGGAGACCCACCAGGGGGCCCAGGAGATAGGAGACCCCCTGGCCTATTTCTTTCGCTCAGAAATTCTTATTAATTCCAAAAAGTTGTTTCATGGAGTTTCAGGACTTTTGGAGCTGTGCAGAATAGGTTTCCAACGTCTGCTCCTTTCCCAGCCAGAATTCCACCTGTTGGGGAACGTAGTAATTTCAAAAAATTTCCTACGCACACGCAAGATCATGGTGATGGCATCGCAACGAGAGGGGAGAGTAATGTCCACGTACCTTCGTAGACCGTAAGCGGAAGCGTTATGACAACGCGGTTGATGTAGTCGCACGTCTTCACGATCCGACCGATCCAAGCACCGAACGTACGGCACCTCCGAGTTCAGCACACGTTCAGCTCGATGACGATCCCCAGACTTCGATCCAGCAAAGTGTCGGGGATAAGTTCCATCAGCACGACGGCGTGGTGACGATGATGATGTTATACCGGCGTAGGGCTTCGCCTAAACTCCGCGACGATATGACCGAGGTGGAATATGGTGGAGGGGGGCACCGCACACGGCTAAGGAACGATCACGAAGATCAACTTGTGTGTCTTGGGGTGCCCCCTGCCGCCGTATATAAAGGAGCAAAGGGGGAGGCCGGCTGGCCCTAGGGGGCGCGCCAAGGAGGGGGGAATCCTCCTCCTAGTGGGAGTGGGATTCCCCTTTTCTAGTCCCACTAGGAAGGAGGAAGGGGGAATGAAAGAGAGGGAGAGGGAGAGGGAAAGAGGGGCGCCGCCCCCCTCCCTAGTCCAATTCAGACTCCCCATGGGGGGGGGGGGGCGCCACCTCCTGGGCTGCTGCCCTCTCTCTCCCTTCAGGCCCACTAAGGCCCAATACTTCCCCGAGGGGTTCCGGTAACCCCTCCGGCACTTCGGTTTTCTCCGAAATCACCCGGAACAATTCCGGTGTCCGAATATAGTCGTCCACTATATCAATCTTTATGTCTCGACCATTTCGAGACTCCTCGTCATGTCCGTGATCACATCCGGGACCCCGAACAACCTTCGGTACATCAAAACATATAAACTCATAATAAAACTATCATCGTAACGTTAAGCGTGCGGACCCTACATGTTTGAGAACTATGCAGACATGACCTAGAACTGTTTCCGGTCAATAACCAATAGCGGAACCTGGATGCTCATATTGGCTCCTACATATTCTACGAAGATCTTTATCGGTCAAACCGCATAACAACATACGTTGTTCCCTTTGTCATCGGTATGTTACTTGCCCGAGATTCGATCGTCAGTATCCAATACCTAGTTCAATCTCGTTACCGGCAAGTCTCTTTACTCGTTACGTAATGCATCATTCCGTAACTAACTCATTAGCTACATTGCTTGCAAGGCTTATAGTGATGTGCATTACCGAGGGGGCCCAGAGATACCTCTCCGACAATCAGAGTGACAAAACCTAATCTCGAAATACGCCAACCCAACATGTACCTTTGGAGACACCTGTAGTACTCCTTTATAATCACCCAGTTATGTTGTGACGTTTGGTAGTACCCAAAGTGTTCCTCCGGTAAACGGGAGTTGCATAATCTCATAGTTACAGGAACATGTATAAGTCATGAAGAAAGCAATAGCAATATACTAAACGATCAAGTGCTAGGCTAACAGAATGGGTCATGTCAATCACATCATTCTCCTAATGATGTGATCCCGTTAATCAAATGACAACACATGTCTATGGTTAGGAAACATAACCATCTTTGATTAATGTGCTAGTCAAGTAGAGGCATACTAGTGACGTTATGTTGGTCTATGTATTCACACATGTATTATGTTTTCGGTTAATACAATTGTAGCATGAATAATAAACATTTATCATGATATGAGGAAATAAATAATAACTTTGTTATTGCCTCTAGGGCATATTTCCTTCAGTCTCCCACTTGCACTAGAGTCAATAATCTAGATTACACAGTAATGATTCTAACACCCATGGAGTCTTGGTCCTGATCATGTTTTGCTCGTGGAAGAGGCTTAGTCAGCGGGTCTGCGACATTCAGATCCGTATGTATCTTGCAAATTTCTATGTCTCCCACCTGGACTAGATCCCGGATGGAATTGAAGCGTCTCTTGATGTGCTTGGTTCTCTTGTGAAATCTGGATTCCTTTGCCAAGGCAATTGCACCAGTATTGTCACAAAAGATTTTCATTGGACCCGATGCACTAGGTATGACACCTAGATCGGATATGAACTCCTTCATCTAGACTCCTTCATTTGCTGCTTCCGAAGCAATTATGTACTCCACTTCACATGTAGATCCCTCTACGACGCTTTGTTTAGAACTGCACCAACTAACAGCTCCACCGTTTAATATAAATACGTATCCGGTTTGCGATTTAGAATCGTTGGGATCAGTGTCAAAGCTTGCATCAACGTAACCCTTTATGACAAGCTCTTTGTCACCTCCATAAATGAGAAACATATCCCTAGTCCTTTTCTGGTATTTCAGGATGTTCTTGACCGCTGTCCAGTGATCCACCCCTGGATTACTTTGGTACCTCCCTCCTAGACTTATAGCAAGGCACACATCAGGTCTGGTACATAGCATTGCATACATGATAGAGCCTATGGCTGAAGCATAGGGAACATCTTTCATTTTCTCTCTATCTTCTGCAGTGGTCGGGCTTTGAGTTTTACTCAACTTCACACCTTGTAACATAGGCAAGAACCCTTTCTTTGCTTGATCCATTTTGAACTTTTTCAAAACTTTATCAAGGTATATGCTTTGTGAAAGTCCAATTAAGCGTCTTGATCTATCTCTATAAATCTTGATTGCCCAATATATAAGCAGCTTCACCGAGGTCTTTCATAGAAAAACTTTTATTCAAGTATCCCTTTATGCTATCCAGAAATTCTATATCATTTCCAATTAATAATATGTCATCTACATATAATATCAGAAATGCTACAGAGCTCCCACTCACTTTCTTGTAAATACAGGCTTCTCCAAAAGTCTGTATAAAACCAAATGATTTGATCACACTATCAAAACGTTTATTCCAACTCCGAGAGGCTTGCACCAGTCCATAAATGGATCGCTGGAGTTTGCACACTTTGTTAGCTCCCTTTGGATCGACAAAACCTTCTGGCTGCATCATATACAACTCTTCTTCCAGAAACCCATTCAGGAATGCAGTTTTGACATCCATCTGCCATATTTCATAATCATAAAATGCAGCAATCGCCAACATGATTCGGACAGACTTAAGCATCGCTACGGGTGAGAAGGTCTCATCATAGTCAATCCCTTGAACTTGTCGAAAACCTTTTGCGACAAGTCGAGCTTTGTAGACAGTAACATTACCGTCAGCGTCAGTCTTCTTCTTAAAAATCCACTTATTTTCAATTGCTTGCCGATCATTGGGCAAGTCAACCAAAGTCCACACTTTGTTCTCATACATGGATCCCATCTCAGATTTCATGGCCTCAAGCCATTTTGCGGAATCTGGGCTCACCATCGCTTCTTCATAGTTCGTAGGTTCATCATGGTCTAGTAACATGACTTCCAGAACAGGATTACCGTACCACTCTGGTGCGGTTTTTATTCTGGTTGATCTACGAGGCTCAGTAACAACTTGATCTGAAATTTCATGATCATCATCATTAACTTCCTCACTAATTGGTGTAGACGTCACATGAACTGGTTTCTGTGATGAACCACTTTCCAATAAGGGAGCAGGTATAGTTACCTCATCAAGTTCTACTTTCCTCCCACTCACTTCTTTCGAGAGGAACTCCTTCTCTAGAAAGGATCCATTCTTAGAAACAAATGTCTTGCCTTCGGATCTGTGATAGAAGGTGTACCCAACTGTTTCCTTTGGGTATCCTATGAAGACACATTTTTCCGATTTGGGTTCGAGCTTATCAGGTTGAAGTTTTTTCACATAAGCATCGCAGCCCCAAACTTTCAGAAACGACAACTTTGGTTTCTTGCCAAACCATAGTTCATAAGGAGTCGTCTCAACGGATTTTGATGGTGCCCTATTTAACGTGAATGCGGCCGTCTCTAAAGCATAACCCCAAAATGATAGCGGTAAATCGGTAAGAGACATCATAGATCGCACCATATCTAGTAAAGTACGATTACGACGTTCGGACACACCATTACGTTGTGGTGTTCCAGGTGGCGTAAGTTGCGAAACTATTCCGCATTGTTTCAAATGTAAAAGTAACTCGTAACTCAAATATTCTCCTCCACGATCAGATCATAGAAACTTTATTTTCTTGTTACAATGATTTTCAACTTCACTCTGAAATTCTTTGAAGTTTTCAAATGTTTCAGATTTATGCTTCATTAAGTAGACATACCCATATCTGCTTAAATCATCCGTGAAGGTGAGAAAATAACGATATCCGCCATGAGCTTCAACATTCATCGGACCACATACATCTGTATGTATGATTTCCAAAAATCTGTTGCTCTCTCCATAGTACCGGAGAACGGTGTTTTAGTCATCTTGCCCATGAGGCATGGTTCGCAAGCACCAAGTGATTCATAATCAAGAGGTTCCAAAAGTCCATCAGTATGGAGTTTCTTCATGCGCTTTACACCAATATGACCTAAACGGCAGTGCCACAAATAAGTTGCACTATCATTATCAACTCTGCATCTTTTGGCTTCAACATTATGAATATGTGTATTACTACCATAGAGATTCATCAAAAATAGACCACTATTTAAGGGTGCATGACCATAAAAGATATTACTCATATAAATAGAACAACCATTATTCTCTGATTTAAATGGATAACCGTCTCGCATCAAACAAGATCCAGATATAATGTTCATGCTCAACGCTGGCACCAAATAACAATTATTCAGGTCTAAAACTAATCCCGAAGGTAGATGTAAAGGTAGCGTGCCAACTGCGATCAGATCGACTTTGGAACCATTTCCCACACGCATCGTCACCTCGTCCTTGGCCAGTGTTCGCTTATTCTGTAGTCCCTGTTTCGAGTTGCAAATATTAGCAACAGAACCAGTATCAAATACCCAGGTGCTACTGCGAGCTCTAGTAAGGCACACATCAATAACATGTATATCACATATACCTTTGTTCACCTTGCCATCATTTTTATCCGCCAAATACTTGGGGCAGTTCCGCTTCTAGTGACCAGCTTGCTTGCAGTAGAAGCACTCAGTTTCAGGCTTAGGTCCAGACTTGGGTTTCTTCTCTTGAGCAGCAACTTGTTCGCTGTTCTTCTTGAAGTTCCCTTTCTTCTTCCCTTTGCCCTTTTTCTTGAAACTAGTGGTCTTGTTGACCATCAACACTTGATGCTCCTTCTTGATTTCTACCTCCGCATCTTTTAGCATTGCGAAGAGCTCGGGAATTGCCTTGTTCATCCCTTGCATATTATAGTTCATCACAAAGCTCTTGTAGCTTGGTGGCAGTGATTGGAGAATTCTGTCAATGACGCTATCATCCGGAAGATTAACTCCTAGTTGAATCAAGTGATTATTATACCCAGACATTTTGAGTATATGCTCACTGACAGAACTATTCTCCTCCATCTTGCAGCTATAGAACTTATTGGAGACTTCATATCTCTCAATCTGGGCATTTGCTTGAAATATTAACTTCAACTCCTAGAACATCTCATATGCTCCATGATGTTCAAAACGTTGTTGAAGACCCGGTTCTAAGCCATAAAGCATGGCACACTGAACTATTGAGTTGTCATCAGCTTTGCTCTGCCAGACGTTCATAACATCTGGTGTTGCTCCTGCAGCAGGCGTGGCACCCAACGGTGCTTCCAGGACATAATTCTTCTGTGCAACAATGAGGATAATCCTCAAGTTACGGACCCAGTCCATGTAATTGCTACCATCATCTTTCAACTTTGCTTTCTCAAGGAACGCATTAAAATTCAACGGAACAACAGCACGGGCCATCTATCTACAATCAACATAGACAAGAAAGATACTATCAGGTACTAAGTTCATGATAAGTTTAAGTTCAATTAATCATATTACTTAAGAACTCCCACTTAGACAGACATCTCTCTAGTCATCTAAGTGATCACGTGATCCAAATCAACTAAACCATAACCGATCATCACGTGAGATGGAGTAGTTTTCAATGGTGAACATCATTATGTTGATCATATCTACTATATGATTCACGCTCAACCTTTCGGTCTCCGTGTTCCGAGGCCATATCTGCATATGCTAGGCTCATCAAGTTTAACCTGAGTATTCTGCGTGTGCAAAACTGTCTTGCACCCATTGTAGATGGACGTTGAACTTATCACACCCGATCATCACGTGGTGTCTGGGCATGACGAACTTTGGCAATGGTGCATACTCAGGCAGAACACTTCTTGATAATTTAGCGAGAGATCATCTTAAAATGCTACCGTCAATCAAAGCAAGATAAGATGCATAAAGGATAAACATCACATGCAATCAATATAAGTGATATGATATGGCCATCATCATCTTGTGCTTGTGATCTCCATCTTCGAAGCACCGTCATGATCACCATCGTCACCGGCACGACACCTTGATCTCCATCATAGCATCGTTGTCGTCTCGCCAATCTTATGCTTCTACGACTATCGCTACCGCTTAGTGATAAAGTAAAGCATTACAGGGCGATTGCATTGCTTACAATAAAGCGACAACCATATGGCTCCTGACAGTTGCCGATAACTTCGATTACAAAACATGATCATCTCATACAATAAAATATAGCATCACGTCTTGACCATATCACATCACAACATGCCCTGCAAAAACAAGTTAGACGTCCTCTACTTTGTTGTTGCAAATTTTACGTGGCTGCTACGGGCTTAGCAAGAACCGTTCTTACCTACGCATCAAAACCACAACGATAGTTTGTAAAGTTGGTGCTGTTTTAACCTTCGCAAGGACCGGGCGTAGCCACACTCGGTTCAACTAAAGTTGGAGAAACAGACACCCACTAGCCACCTGTGTGCAAAGCACGTCGGTAGAACCAGTCTCGCGTAAGCGTACGCGTAATGTCGGTCCGGACCGCTTCATCCAACAATACCGCCGAACCAAAGTATGACATGCTGGTAAGCAGTATGACTTGTATCGCCCACAACTCACTTGTGTTCTACTCGTGCATATAACATCAACGCATAAAACCTGGCTCTGATACCACTGTTGGGGAACGTAGTAATTTCAAAAAATTTCCTACGCACACGCAAGATCATGGTGATGGCATAGCAACGAGAGGGGAGAGTAATGTCCATGTACCCTCGTAGACCGTAAGCGGAAGTGTTATGAAAACGCAGTTGATGTAGTCGTACGTCTTCACGATCCGACCGATCCAAGCACCGAACGTACGGCACCTCCGAGTTCAGCACACGTTCAGCTCGATGACGATCCCCAGACTTCGATCCAGCAAAGTGTCGGGGATAAGTTCTGTCAGCACGATGGCGTGGTGATGATGATGATGTTCTACCGGCGCAGGGCTTCGCCTAAACTCCGCGACGATATGACCGAGGTGGAATATGGTGGAGGGGGGCACCGCACACGGCTAAGGAACGATCACGAAGATCAACTTGTGTGTCTTGGGGTGCCCCCTGCCCCCGTATATAAAGGAGCAAAGGGGGAGGCTGGCCGGCCCTAGGGGCGCGCCAAGGAGGGGGGAATCCTCCTCCTAGTGGGAGTGGGATTCCCCTTTCCTAGTCCCACTAGGAAGGAGGAAGGGGGAAGGAAAGAGAGGGAGAGGGAGAGGGAAAGAGGGGCCGCGCCCCCCTCCCTAGTCCAATTCGGACTCTCCATGTGGGGTGGGGGGGCACCACCTCCTGGGCTGCTGCCCTCTCTCTCCCTTTAGGCCCACTAAGGCCCAATACTTCCCCGGGGGGTTCCGGTAACCCCTCCGGCACTCTAGTTTTCTCCGAAATCACCCGGAACAATTCCGGTGTCCGAATATAGTCGTCCAATATATCAATCTTTATGTCTCGACCATTTCGAGACTCCTCGTCATGTCTGTGATCACATCCGGGACCCTGAACAACCTTCGGTACATCAAAACATATAAACTCATAATATAACTGTCATCGTAACGTTAAGCGTGCGGACCCTACGGGTTTGAGAACTATGCAGACATGACCTAGAACTGTTTGCGGTCAATAACCAATAGCGGAACCTGGATGCTCATATTGGCTGCTACATATTCTACGAAGATCTTTATCGGTCAAATCGCATAACAACATACATTGTTCCCTTTGTCATCGGTATGTTACTTGCCCGAGATTCGATCGGCAGTATCCAATACCTAGTTCAATCTCGTTACCGGCAAGTCTCTTTACTCGTTATGTAATGCATCATTCCATAACTAACTCATTAGCTACATTGCTTGCAAGGCTTATAGTGATGTGCATTACCGAGAGGGCCCAGAGATACCTCTCCGACAATCAGAGTGACAAAACCTAATCTCGAAATACGCCAACCCAACATGTACCTTTGGAGACACCTGTAGTACTCCTTTATAATCACCCAATTACGTTGTGACGTTTGGTAGTACCCAAAGTGTTCCTCCGGTATACGGGAGTTGCATAATCTCATAGTTACAGGAACATGTATAAGTCATGAAGAAAGCAATAGCAATATACTAAACGATCAAGTGCTAGGCTAATGGAATGGGTCATGTCAATCACATCATTCTCCTAATGATGTGATCCCGTTAATCAAATGACAACACATGTCTATGGTTAGGAAACATAACCATCTTTGATTAATGAGCTAGTCAAGTAGAGGCATACTAGTGACGTTATGTTGGTCTATGTATTCACACATGTATTATGTTTCCGGTTAATACAATTCTAGCATGAATAATGAACATTTATCATGATATGAGGAAATAAATAATAACTTTATTATTGCCTCTAGGGCATATTTCCTTCACCACCTGCCGGCATTCCCCCTCTTCATGGTAAACCTTGTAAAATAAGAGAGAATAGCCATAAGTATTGAGATATAATGTGTAATAACAGCCCATAATGCAATAAATATTGATATAAAAGCATGATGAAAAATGGACGTATCAACTCCCCCAAGCTTAGACCTCGCTTGTCCTCAAGCGGAAGCCAAAATCGAAAAATGTGTCCACATGTTTAGAGATAGAGGTGTCGATAAAAATAAAATACGGACATGAGGGCATCATGATCATTCTAATAACATCAACATATATAGATTTTGTCATATGATTTCCTATGCTCAAGTAACAAGCAATTCACAATGTCAAGTATGGTTCAAAAAACTTCGTTGGGAACTAACAAACTGTAATCTCAGTCATTGAAGCAATTGCAATTTATCCTAACATCAGAAAGAGTCAATAAAAGAGCTTTTCAGCAAGCTCACATACTCAACTATCTCGTAGTCTTCTACAATTGCTAACACTCACGCAATACTTGTGGTTATAGAGTTTCAGCCGGACACTAAGAAAGATAGGGGCTTATTGTGTTGCCTCCCAACGTATTTACCTTTAGGTGATGTCAACAATAATAGCCCATGCTAACTTACATCCAATTGGATATATATATATATCATGATCTTTCAAACACGAGGAGCTTGCCAAAGGATAAAATGAAAAAGGGAAAGGTGAGGATCACCTTGACTCAAGCATAAAATAAAAACATAAGGTAAAAGATAGGCCCTTCGCAGAGGGAAGCAGAGGTTGTCATGCACGTTTAGAGTTGATGCATAAAATCTTAATGCAAAAGAACGTCACTTTATATTGCCCCTTGTATGTGGACCTTTATTATGCAATCCGTCGCTTTTATTACTTCCACAACAAGTTCGTACAAAGCTTATTTTCTCCGCACTAATAAGTCATACATAATTAGAGAGCAATTTTTATTGCTTGCATCGATGACAACTTACTTGAAGGATCTTACTCAATCCATAGGTAGGTATGGTGGACTCTCATGGCAAAACTGGGTTTAAGGATATTTGGAAGCACAGGTAGTATCTCTACTTGGTGCAAGGAATTTGGCTAGCATGAAGGGGAAAGGCAAACTCAACATGTTTGAAAGGTCAATGACAATATACTTTAACTGAGATGTCGGAAAACATAAACCATTACGTTGTCTTCCTTGTCCAACACCAACTCTTTTAGCATGTCATACTTAATGAGTGCTTCACAATCATAAAAGATGTCCAAGATAATATATTTATATGTGAACCCCTCTTTCCTTATCACTTCCTATTAATTGCAACGATGACCAAGGCTACGTTCATCAACTCTCAACAATTGTTTATGCCTCATACTTTCTATGTGTGAAGTTATCACTATCCATAAGATCAATATGAACTCTTTTATTCTTTCTACTTTCTCAAGATCATAGCACATAGCAAAGCCCTTGACTCAACACTAATCTTTATTATAGATAGCTCAAGGACTCGAATACAAAAAGAGATCACAAAGCAAAACTCAAACTACTTGATATCAAAACTTCAAACTAATAGATCAAGACACTACTAAAAGGATCGAACTAAATAAAATGGTAAAGATAGGAGTGTGATGGTGATACGATACCGGGGCACCTCCCCCAAGCTTGGCAGTTGCCAAGGGGAGTGCCCATACCCATGTGATTATTTCCTTGGAGGTGATGGAGGTGGTGGTGTTTTTGCATTTTTCTTCTCTAGCTTGCGTCTGAGGCTAAAGTTTTCCTCCCTCAGATCCTCATTCTCGAGCTCAAGTTTCATTATCTTTTTGCATAATGCCGCCTTGCTGTCCTGCAAAAAACATGGTGGGATAGATTGAACCTTAGAGAAGCTTGACTTCTTGAACTCCACATGCATATCGCCAGGTTGAGGTAGTGGATCGTCCTCTTCATCGGAGCTTGTCTCCTCCTTCCCCTTTGGGTCATAATCTTCTTCTTCTTCCGTGGTCCAGCCATAATGATCCACATCCCCATATGCTTTTGGGTTTGCGATATAGTCAGCCACATAGCTCTCTCCCTCCGAATCTTGGGACGACATCTTGCTCCAAATCTGCTGCAGAAACAACTCGAAATAAAAACAGAGGATAACTGCGTGATACGGTGGTCAAAACCTTCGGGAGTATATATAATGAATTTTTACCGACCAAAATACGTAATGTGCAAGAAAACGGAGTCTGGGAAGCACACGAGGTGCTCACAAGACAGGGGGCGCGCCCTACAGGGGGGGGAGCGCCGTCCTCTCTCGTGGGAGCCTCGTGTCCCTTTCGGACTACTTTTTCCTAAAATTCTTAAATATTCCAAAACTGATAAAAATTGCCATTGGAGTTGTTTTGGAGTCGGTTTACTTACCATACCACATACCTATACCTTTTCGGGGCCTGGAACATTCTCGAAAGTGTCCCTTATGTATTCCTCAGGGGTTACGGTTTCAATAATATTAGTTTCAACATTGATAGGATTACCTGAAATATAGTGTTTAATTCTTTGACCGTTTACCACCCTCGGATTTGTGCCTTCGAAGTTGTTGATTTTTATGGCACCAGAACGATAGACCTCCTCGATAATGTAGGGACCTTCCCATTTTGAGAGAAGTTTTGCTGCAAAAAATCTTAAACAAGAGTTGAATAATAACACATAATCTCCTACGTTAAACTCACGCTTTTGTATCCTCTTATCATGCCAGCATTTGACTTTTTCTTTGAAAAGCTTGGCATTTTCATAGGCTTGAGCTCTCCATTCATCAAGTGAGCTAATATCAAATAACCTCTTCTCACCAACAAGTTTGAAATCGTAATTGAGCTCTTTTGTAACGCCCGGATAAATAAGCTACTGTGAAACTCTGCTAATGATGCCACGTCACCTTCGTTACTGTTGCTAATCTTTCATTAGTTCAAAACTGGTCCAAAAATCAAATTCAAAATATGACAAACAACAAAAGTTTTCAAACATCAAAACAAAAATGTTCGGGCAGTGCCAAATATAGCATAGGTAATTATGGTGTAGAAGAAATAATTTTATAAAAGACTTAATTGCGCTAAAATAAATAGAACAGAAAACAAAACAAAAAAAAGAGAAAAAGAAAAGGAAAAGAAGAAACCCCCTTCCCCCCGGGCCAAAGGGCCCAACTAGCCAACAGCCAGCCCGACCGGCCCAGCCGGCCTGGCCCGCCTCCCTCGGTCGCTCCCTCCCCTTCCCTGTTCCCCAGACTATGGTCAGAACATGGGCGTGTCACCATCGGACCCCCTCGCCGGCGTTGAGAACGGGATAAGGTCGCCACGCCCCCGCCTCCTCGATCCCGCCTCCCACTCTCCCCCACTCTCGCCCTCGGTCCCTGTGCCTCTCCCTCTTTCTTCAGATCCACCTCGCCCTCTCCTTCCCCTCCGCATCCGAGCACCACCACCGCCATGGCTCCGGCCTAGCCACGGCCACTGTGCCTACCTCGTTGCCCCACGGTGTCTCCAAGGGCCGCCGTCGTCCGCTGCTTCGACTGGTGCAACCCGTTGGAGACCGGAGCCACCGCAACGCCCCCGACGCTGCCGTCTTCCTCCTCTGCTCCGACAAGCTCCGCCGCCATTCCTCACCAACTCCGGCCGCACCCCTGCAGCTACTAAACCCCCAAGGGCCACCATGTGCACCGCTTAGTGAGCCCCTGCTTTCTCCTCTCTCTCTCTCTCGTGCGCCCTAGATAGTTGTCGTTGTAGCACCCGAACGCTCCACCGCGGATCTCGTCGCCGGCGAGATTCCGATGACCAAATGGTCACGGGCGTGATTCCATTGAACTCGCCGTGTCGAGTAGGGCCCGGCTAGCCCTCCCATTTGCCCATTAATGCGCGACACAACCGTTCCCTCTCGCGGCCGAGCGCCGGCGTCCGCCACGCCACTCGTCGCCGTCGCTACACAGCCTCTCCGGCCACGGTGTCACTACCGTTTGACGCGGATTTGTCTCTGTGTTCGAACGCGCCCAGCCCCGCGATGAACCATGCCCCGCAGCCTCGCCATCAAACTCACCCGAGCCCCTGCGTCCGCCCTGCTCATCGCCGGCGATGCTGCGGCCCTCCTCCGACCAAGCCACCACCTCCATTCAATGCGCCACGGCGCGGGCCTTCGAATGGGCCTAGCCCCGTTCCTCCCCGAGCCCCATAGCGCGATTCCGACCAACTCCGGCGAGGGGCCGCCTCTGTTTGGGTCGCCAGAGTCGCTCCGGCGCCGGCCGCCGACGTGGCCTGCCGTTTGGGTCCAGCAGGGTCACTGCCTAGTGGCCCCAGGGCCCGGCTGGCCCAGTTGACCAGGGTCAACGTGCTGACTGGGCTGGTCCCAGCAGCTGACCAGTGGCCCCACTCTATAATCTAATCAATTAGTTAATCTAATTAACCTGGGCTAATTAGTCATTGACTAATGGGGTCCGCACTTAGTTAAACATAGTTAGTTTAAAACAAACCCATTTCAGCTCTGGCTCAATGACAGGTGGGTCCCACTGGACCCACAAGTCAGTTTTGACTCCAGTCAACCGCATAGTTGACTGCTGACATCACACATACGTCATGCTGATGTCATCCCATACTATTCTGGATAATGTTGATTTAAATTAATTAAATAAATTCCAGAAAATGATTAAATCTTTAGAAAATCATATAAAATAATCCGTAACTCGGATGAAAATACTTTCTACATGAAAGTTGCTCAGAACGACGAGACGAATCCGGATACGCAACCTGTTCGTCCGCCACACCTCCCTAGCATAGCAAACACGCAACTTTCCCCCTCCGGTTCATCTGTCCGAAAACGTGAAACACTAGGGATACTTTCCCGGATGTTTCCCCCTTTCGCTGATATCACCTACTACCGCGTTAGGGTACACCTAACACCGCTCATTGTCATGGCATGCATCGTCATGCTTATGATTGCATTGCATTTACTGTTTCTTCCCCCTCTTCTCTCCGGTGGACTACGAGACCGACGCTGCTGCTGCCTAGTTCGACTATGGAGTTGACGACCCCTCCTTCTTGCCAGAGCAACCAGGCAAGCCCCCCCTTGATCACCATATATCGCCTATTCTCCTCTATACTGCTTGCATTAGAGTAGTGTAGCATGTTACTGCTTTTCGTTAATCCTATTCTGATGCATAGCCTGACATTGTTGCTACCTCTGTTGATACCTTACCTGCAATCCTAAATACTTAGTATAGGATGCTAGTTTATCATTTGTGGCCCTACATTCTGGTCAGTCTACCTAGCTATACTATCGGGCCGTGATCACTCGGGAGGTGATCACGGGTATATACTATACATACATACTATACAGATGGTGACTAAAGTCGGGTCGGCTCGTTGAGTACCCGCGAGTGATTCACGGATTGGGGGCTGAAAGGACCTTTGTCCCGACGGCCCTCTGTGTGGATCTTTGTGGCGGAGCGACAGGGCAGGTTGAGGCCACCTCGGTGAGAGGTGGGCCTGGCCCTGGTCAGCGTTCGCGGTTGCTTCATGATAACACGCTTAACAAGATCTTGGTATTTGATCTGAGTCTGGCCATTGGCCTATACGCACTAACCAACTACGCGGGAAAGATATGGGCACTCGACGTCATGGTATCAGCCGAAGCCTTCGTGACATCAGCGACTGAGCGGCGCGCGCCGGATTGGAACGTAAGCCTGCTCTTGTATTAAGGGGGCTAGTTCTGCTTCCGGCCGCCCACACAACATGCAGGTGTGCAATGGGCGATGGGCCCAGACCCCTGCGTGCATAGGATTTAGACCGACGTGCTAACCTCTCTGTTATGCCTAGGTGGGGCTGCGACGTGTTGATCTTCCGTGGCCGGGCATGACCCATGAAAGTTTGTCCGGCCAAATGGGATTGAGCGTGTTGGGTTATGTGGTGCACCCCTGCAGGGAAGTTAATCTATTCGAATAGCCGTGTCCCTCGGTAAAAGGACGACCCGGAGTTGTACCTTTACCTTATGACAACTAGAACCAGCCACTTAATAAAACACACCCAGACAAGTTCCACAGACAACCCGGTGATCGCTTTTCCACAGGGCGACAAGGGGAGGATCGCCGGGTAGGATTATGCTATAAGATGCTACTTGGAGGACTTCACTCTACTCTCTTCTACATGCTGCAAGACGGAGGCTCCCAGAAGCGTAGTCTTTGATAGGACTAGCTATCCCCCTCTTATTATGGCATTCTGCAGTTCAGTCCACTCATATTGCCTCCTTACACATATACCCATGCATATGTAGTGTAGCTCCTTGCTTGCGAGTACTTTGGATGAGTACTCACAGTTGCTTTGCTCCCTCTTTTCCCCTGTTTTCCTCTTCTTCTCGCATGCCGCAACCAGACGTTGGAGCACAGGATCCCGACGCCACCGTCGATGATGACTACTACACTGGAGGTGCCTACTACTACGTGCAGGCCGCTGACGACGACCAGGAGTAGTTTAGGAGGATCCCAGGCAGGAGGCCCGCTCCTCTTTCGATCTGTATCCAGTTTGTGCTAGCCATCTTATGGCAACTTGTTTACTTATGTATGTACTCAGATATTGTTGCTTCCGCTGACTCGTCTATGATCGAGCACTTGTATTCGAGCCCTCGAGGCCCCTGGCTTATATTATGATGCTTGTATGACTTATTTATGTTTTAGAGTTGTGTTGTGATATCTTCTCGCGAGTCCCTGATCTTGATCGTACACGTTTGCGTGCATGATTAGTGTACGATTGAATCAGGGGCATTACAAGTTGGTATTAGAGCCGACTGCCTGTAGGAATCCCCCTTCCACACTCCTTGGCCGAAGTTGAGTCTAGTCACTACAAAACTTTTACTAACTTGGCCATGTGCCTTATGGGCCCACGTCGCCATTGGGTGGTATTAGGATCTTTTACTCCTCGACCTTTACTCTGGGGCTCTGAACTCTCTCCTACTCGGGTTAAACGAATTTACTAACTCTGACATTAGGATCCCGTTACCACGTTCACCCCAAAGTTGGATAAGCCATAGTTATTCTGTAGGATAGTATTTTGAATAGTGCCCATATTGTCATTTGACTCCATTGAAACATCTTTGTTTTCAGATGGAACCCACGAGGCAGGTCGTGCGCCACACGGAGGCCATTAGTGCCTCAGGATCACCTGCTGTGCTAGCTGAGATGATGACCTATCTGGGTTATCGCTGGCACCCTGAGTACACCGTCTACGAGGAGTACCAGCACTTTAACCAGGAGCAGTACCGTGCCATCGTCCACCTCTACTCTCGGGAGTATGAGTCCACTACCGTGCTGCACACTGCTCATGGTGTTGGAGTGACCATCGAGATGGCAGTCCACGATGCTGCTCATGCTGCTCTGACACATCTTCATGGAGAGTATCGTGCGTTGGACACTTCCCCTTTCAGGCACATTCCTATCGCATCTGACGTTGGTGCGGAGGGATACTACACTGCTGCCTATTCCACCGTCACCCGAGAGCCCTTCCACCATCAGAACCTGGTTCTGCATGCTGATGGGCTGGGCCGAGCTAACAGAGCTCTTCGCCACGAGTTGTACACCACTCGTTAGCACCTTTACAGGGCTCTGACGCTGCTGCACCCCTTTGTCCGATCTGGACAGCTGCCGTGTTCTGCGATCTACCCAGCCAGGACCGTGATGCCCTCACGGTGTCGGTTGGCTAGAGGTGGGAGGCTACTCTCCCGCACTTGGTCCTCTTCTGCCACCTGAGCGTCGGGTTCTACACCAGAGTATCCGCGGCCCCCAGGCCACTGACGTGGAGGACTATCCGTTGCCTCACTACCAGCTGTCAGGCTACAACTACCTCCATAGTACCTCCTGGGACTGATGTAGTCTTGCTCATTAGTATTAGATGCATTCGCCGCGAGCCTGCGTGCCGCCTATGATGACTTAGTCTATGTACTGAACTCTGTGTACTGAACTCTATGTCCGACCCCTTTTGTAAGTCATGCGGACTACTATGTAGTATCTGTCGTGCTCCTTTCATTATGCATGTTTCATCATGAATTATTCTTGTCTATGCAAATTTCTCAATGCTGAACTACCCCTGTTATATATTAGCAGGATGGTTAGACCAGGTGGTCGTGGTCGTGGCGACAACACCCCACCACCGCCTGAGTACATGGCTGGTATGGTCGAACAGCTCGAGATGAATCGCCAGTTCATGGAGAATATGATGGCTCAGTTCCCTCGTCCCAATATGAACCAGCAGCCAACCCAAGTGACTTTGCAGGATTTCATGCGCCTCAACTCAACCGTGTACCGCAGCTCAACTCAGGTGCTGTATGCTGATGACTGGCTCCGCGACATTACCTATGAGATGGAGTCTGCTGAGGTAGCCCCTGCCCGCTATGTCACCTTTGCTTCCTTCTTTCTGAAGGGACCCGCAGCTCAATGGTGGGACAGCCACAAGCGTACTATGCCAGCAGGAACAATCATCTCCTGGACAGACTTCCAAGCCGCCTTCCGTGCCCGCTTCATTCCTCAGGGGATCATGGATAGGAAGAAGCGTGAGTTCCACAACCTCACCCAGGGCAACAAAACTGTAGAAGCTTATCAGCGGGAGTTTCTGGACTTATCCCGCTATGCTGAAGAAGACATTGCAACTGATGCTCGCAGACAGGAGAAGTTCCGTGACGACCTTCAAGCTGACATCAAGCTCACACTTCTAGTGCATGACTTTGCCGATTTCGCCACCTTGGTGAACAAGGCCATCAATGTCGAGACTGGTCTGCAGGAACACCAGAGCTCTCAAAGGCGCAACCGTGACACGGGCTCATCTTCGGGCCCGCCCTCGCAGAAGCGTAAGATATGGATCCCGAATAGCATGTACCGTCCAAATGCACCTGCCCCAAGACAGACCTATGCTACACCTCATCTACCTCCTCCACCATCTAGGCAGCCAAGGCTTCCAGCTCCACCACCCCAAGCTCCTGTTCCCACTCCCAATAATGGTTTGTGCTACAAGTGTGGTCAACCAGGTCATCGTGCCAGGGACTGCAGTCAGAATCAGAATCAACTGGCCCTTCCAGCAGCTGGCCGTGGTAACAACCAGCCCCGCAACAACAATACCAAGTCTTATGGCCGTGTTCATGCCAACCACGTTGATCTGAACGAAGCTCAAGCCAGCCTGCTACTGTGATGGGTACACTCCTCGTAAATTCAGTACCAGCATTCGTTTTATTTGATACAGGTGCATCGCATTCATTCATGTCAGAAGATTTTGCATGCTTGCACGACATTAAATGTGAGGACATGAACGCTTCTCTATTAGTACATACCCCTGCGGGCCAATGTCGGACCTCCATGATTTGCAACGATGTCCCTGTTGAAATCGAAGGACTAGAATTCCTTGTCTCTCCCATCGTACTGAAGTCCTGTAGCCTTGATCTCATTCTGGGAATGAATTGGTTAAAAGCGCATACTGCTTCTATAGTTTGTGCCACTAAGACCGTCCATCTGCTACACCCTTCTGATGAAATAATTAGCTACAATGCTCGTCTGGTTCAGAATGCCGAGGCAAGGCTTAATGCGTTGAATGCATTGAACGCTGCACCCCTCAAGGGCATTGAAAACATTCCTGTCATTCGTGAATTCCAAGACGTCTTTCCTGAAGAACTTCCAGGGATTCCCCCTGCTAGAGCTGTCAAACTCATTATTGACTTAAAACCAGGCACCACTCCTATAGCCAAACGACCTTACAAGATGCCGCCGCATGAACTCATTAAGCTTAAGGGGGAAATCAACAAATCTCTTCGAAGTGGTTTCATTCGCCCAAGTTGCTCCCCTTGGGGAGCACCTTCTCTCTTTGTCAAGAAGAAGGATGGGACAAACCGATTGGTCCAAGACTATCGCCCTATTAACCAGGCTACCATTCAGAACAAATATCCTCTTCCTTGGATCAATGATCTATATGATCAAGTGGCTGGTTCGTTAGTGTTCTCTAAACTCGACTTGAGGTTGGGTTACCACCAGATCCGTGTTCGTGAAGAAGATATCACGAAGACCGCATTTGTGACTCGCTATGGTTCATAGTGCACCATCATGTCTTTTGGATTAACCAATGCTCCAACCACCTTCTCTTGTCTGATGAACTATATCTTTATGGAATACCTCGACAAGTTTGTCATGGTTTATCTGGATGATATCCTTGTATATTCCAAGAATGAAGAAGAACATGCTGAACATCTTCGTCTTGTTCTGGAAAAGCTTAGAGAGCATCAACTCTATGCCAAGTTCTCCAAGTGTGAATTCTGGCTCCCCGAAGTAACCTATCTTGGGCATGTCATCTCTAAGGATGGTATTGCTGTCAACCCTGAACGAGTTCAAGCTATTCTCGATTGGACTCCTCCGAAGAATGTCAAGCAAGTCAGAAGTTTTCTCGGACTTGCCAGCTATTACCGTCGATTCGTCGAGAACTTCTCCAAGATTGCTAGACCTCTGACTAACCTGCTTCATAAGGGCGTCAAGTTTCAGTGGACAGAAAAGTGTCAGGAAAGTTTCCAGGCGCTCAAAGACAAGTTGACTTCTGCCCCAGTGCTTGCTCCTCCAGATACTAAGAAGGACTTCATCAATTATTGTGATGCTTCACGACAAGGCTTAGGCGCTGTCCTAATGCAAGAGCGCAAAGTGATTGCTTATGCCTCTCATCAATTGCGCCCTCACGAAGAGAACTATCCAGTTCACGACATCGAGCTTGCTGCTGTTATCCATGCACTGAAACAGTGGCGACATTACCTTCTCGGTAATCGTTGCGAGATCTTCACTGACCACCAAAGTCTGAAGTATCTGTTCACTCAACCAGATCTGAACCTCCGTCAGCAGAGATGGATGGAGATTGTTGCAGATTTTAACTTGGGTATTTCGCATACCCCAGGCAAGGCTAATGTAATGTCTGATGCCTTGAGCCGCAAGTCATATTGCAACCACCTCCAGGTTCACAAAGTTCGGCCCTCGTTTGTTGAAGAATTAGGAAGCTGAACCTCCATATTGTTCCTCCTGGTGCTCTCACCCCCCCTCCTCCGGAGAGCTGCAAAATGAACCTCCATGTTGTTTCCCAGGGTTCTCTCAATACCCTGGTTGCTATACCAGATCTCGTGGAAAGCATCAAGACGCTGCAGAAGTATGACTCTCAAGCCCACAAGATTAAATGCTACCTTCAAGAAGGAAAGCCCTCGTTCTTCACTGTTGATGATACTGGCACCTTGTTCTTTAAAGGTCGCCTAGTGGTCCCTTCAAAAGATAACCTGGATATGACTTAGGAGGTTATGAAAGAAGCTCATGATACACCTTTGTCTATTCATCCCGGTAGCACCAAGATGTACCAAGACATTCGCTAGAGATTCTGGTGGTCTAATATGAAGCAAGACATTGCTTGTTATGTTGCTGAGTGTGACGTTTGTCGTCGTATCAAAGTAGAGCATCAACGGCCTGCTGGAATTCTGCAACCTATCTCTATTCTCGAATGGAAATGGGACCATGTTGAAATGGACTTCGTCACCGGTTTTCCCAAATCGAAGAAAGGAAATGATGCTATTCTTGTCGTCATTGACCGGCTTTCTAAGGTTGCACATTTTATGGCTGTTAAAGAGACTATCACTGCTAGTCAGCTGGCAACCCTCTACCTGTCCAGAATTGTCTCATTACACGGTATTCCACTGGTTATCAGTTCAGACCGTGGCAGTTTATTCACTTCAAGATTCTGGGCAAGTTTCCAAGAAGCTATGGGAACTCATCTGTCATTCAGTACCGCTTTTCATCCTCAGTCGCAAGGGCAAGTTGAATGTGTCAACCAAGTTCTTGAAGACATGCTTCGAGCTTGTGTTATTTCCTTCGGTAAGAAATGGGAGGAACCTCTCCCGTATGCTGAGTTCTCTTATAATAATAGCTATCAAGCTAGTCTGAAGATGGCCCCCTTCGAAGTGTTATATGGATGAAAGTGTCGAACCCCTCTGAACTGGTCAGAAACTGGGGAACGCCCACTCTTCGGTCCGGATATTATCCAACATGACGAAGAACAAGTTCGCATAATTCGCGAGAATCTCAAGACTGCTCAGTCACGTCAGAAGAGTCAGTATGACTGTCGGTGTCAAAACCGGCGGATCTCGGGTAGGGGGCCCCGAACTGTGCGTCTAGGCAGATGGTAACAGGAGACAAGGGACACGATGTTTTACCCTAGTTCGGGCCCTCTTGATGGAGGTAAAACCCTACGTCCTGCTTGATTAATATTGATGATGTGTGTTACAAGAGTAGAACTACCACGAGATCAAGGAGGCTAAACCCTAGAAGCTAGCCTGTGGTATGATTGTTGTTCGTCCTACGGACTAAAAACCATCCGGTTTATATAGACACCGGAGAGGGCTAGGGTTACACAGAGTCGGTTACAATGGTAGGAGATCTACATATCCGTATCGCCAAGCTTGCCTTCCACGCCAAGGAAAGTCCCATCCGGACACGGGACGAAGT
This sequence comes from Triticum aestivum, assembly GCF_018294505.1. Lineage (NCBI taxonomy): Eukaryota > Viridiplantae > Streptophyta > Magnoliopsida > Poales > Poaceae > Triticum > Triticum aestivum. Next base: position 372,823,974 of record NC_057807.1, read on the forward strand.
CTTCAATCTTGTATCTTCGTAGTCTTGGAGTCCGGCCGATGATGATAGTTCGGCTATCCAGACACCCCCTAGTCTAGGACTCCCTCAGTAGCCCCTGAACCAGGCTTCAATGACGACGAGTCCTGCGCGCATATTGTCTTCAGCATTGCAAGGCGGGTTCCTCCTCCGAATAATTTATAGAAGATTGTGAACACCAGGATAGTGTCCGACTCTGCAAAATAAATTCCACATACCACCGTAGAGAGAATAATATTTACACAAGTTTAATCTGCTGACGTATTTCGTGGCGTGACGTCACACCACTACCAAGCCTTTACTTGAATTGTTTTTATTGTACCACCTCAGCGCGTTTAGCGAAGCGGTTTTCTTGGCACGTCTTGTCGAAGCAGAGATCGCGTTCCCCTTATTCTAGGATTCCCATCAATACGGACGTGGGTAACCCAAGCACGCCCTTTGCCACGCCCCCTCCATCGAAGGCGGGTTCCAAACGGTCACGGGGATGGCTGTTGGTATTCTTCCTCTTTATAATGAGACCAAGGCCAGTTCTTTTTCTTTAATCCTCAATCGAATCCGCCCCTCGCCCCCGAGTTCCAACACCCATGGCTCCATATTCGGGTACCTCCGACCTTCGACAATGTCCGGCTCAGACCTACGAGGCCGGTGGATGCCCTCTTCCGTCACGGAAGAAGACGTGCTAAAGTTGAGAGACGCCAAGTACTTGACCTACGAGATTTCGCATAGGTTGCCTGCCCGAGGGCAAGTTATTCCTACTCCTGAGCCCGGCGAGAGCCTTGTGTTCGTGTCTCACCTCCATCGGGGTTTAGGCTTCCCGATGGATCCCTTCGTGAGGGGGCTCATGTTTTACTATGGGCTGGAATTCCATGACTTGGCTCCGGAGTCCATCCCCCGCATCTCATCATTCATTGTCGTTTGCGAAGCCTTCCTCCGCACTACCCCTCACTTCGGCTTGTGGCTCAAAACCTTCAACGCGGAGCCGAAGATGATTGAGGGGCGTCAGGCAGAGTGCGGCGGGGCGGTTATAAGCAAGAGGGCCAATGCTCCGTGGCCCGAGGGCTCTTTTCAGGAGGAGCTCGGCTCGTGGCAACAGGAGTGGTTCTATATCACCGCTCCAAGGGGCAGCAGGCAGAAGCCGCCGCCCGTCTTCCTCTCGGGCGCTCCACAATGGCTGACGTCATGGGTCAACAAGGGGCTTAACTGGGGGCCGCCCAAAGACGTACCCCTGTTGCAGGACCGGATTCGAGACCTCCAAGAAAGGGAGATTAATCTGGTGGTGGTGGCACAGGTTATGCTGATCCGGCGCCTTCTGCCCTGCAAACGTCGCCCCCTTCGCCTGTGGGAATTTAATCCGGAGGGGCCATGATCTCTCCAACACTTCATGGGTTTGACACCCGCGGAGATGTACAAACTGTTCTTCGGATCGCAAGAGATGCGTCCGGACTTGATCGAGGACGCCGGCCTAAGCTGCAATCGCCCGGATACTCAAGTAAGTAGCCCTGTGTCCGGACATATTGTCCATTTATTTATCATGGGCTTGCCTTTTAACCAGCTATCCCTTGGACAGGAGTGGATAGCGCAAGAAAAACTGATACGGTGTTCGGCCCCCTCACTGAGACCACGCCGGATCCCATGTTAGTAAAAATGTTGGAGTTCGCGCCTTCGGAGGAGGGCGAAGGGGGGCATAGGGAAACTACCACCTCCGCCAAGGAGGCTTTCAGTAAGGGGGGAATCGAGAGTCCTTCCTTCCAGGGGGAGAAGAGGACTGCTTCCGAAGACCCGGAGGCCAAGGCCTCAAAGCGGGGAAAGAAATCTGCACCGGAAGGTCCTGTGCCAGGAAGGGCCCCGGCCGCACAGTCTCCCCATAGGAATCAGCCCTCCAGCAAGCCGTAAGTAAAAAGGGGGAATTTTGTAATAGGGAATGCCCCTATATTATTTCCAAAGGTAACCGAAGTTTTCACCTTGTAGTTCGGATCTCAGCCCATCTCAGCAGAGCTCAACTTCGGGGGACCTTCGTCCGGAGATGATGGAAAGCGAGACGCCTCCATCTGCCGCCCCGTCAGGCGGGGCGGACAACCCTAAGGTGTCGTCACGGAGGGTCTCCCCGAGTCCGGCGGGGCCGGAGAGTCCGGCACCCATTGGAGTACAGCCGGTGGAGCTGCAGGATTTGCTCAAGAGGGTGTCTATCTCGCAAGATTATCGCACATTAATGAGTATGGTGATTGAAAGGATCTCATCCGCCGAGAGCGGGTTGTATGAGGACGTCGAAAGCTTGCTGACGGGGTTTGAGGTACGCAAAAAATGACATGCCTTTTGATAGTTTTGCACATGAAGTGCGCCCTGTATATATAGTAGCCCCTGAGACTTGGTACGCTGTCGAAAGCGATAGCGTCCCAAGGATCATAATCTCAGTTATAGAATGTCGCCTTTCCTGTGCAGGTGGCGGAACGTTCGGTGGCCAGCCGGACTGATGGAGTTGCCGAACTAAAGAGGCAACTCGATGTGGCGGATGCGGACACCACGCTGGTCAATAAATGACTTAATGAGTCGCAAGGTAGGTGGTTGCTCCGCGGTTGCCTAGTAAGGGAGCTGGTGCCCGTTCCTTACAATTTATATGCTTGATGCAGATGGCGCCGCTACTGTGGAAGATCTTCAAGCAGAGCTTGCTCGAGCCAAGGAGCAAGCCAGGATAAGTGATGCGGCTGCCTTGAAGGCAGCAGAAGAGCTAAAAGCTGAAAAGGCTGCTCACTGCCGAAGCAGGGAAGAGTTGGCCGAAATGGCCTTGAAATTAAAAGATGCTACTGACCGTTGTGAGGTTCTTGAAGGAGAACGCCGAGTGGAGCAAGAGGGCCTGAAGAAGGCCGGTGCCAAAGTCAAGGATGCCCGGAGTGAGATGCGGGCTATGAAGGAGGAACTGTGTCAAGCCGGAGACATTGCGGCTGGAAAGCCATTTCTTCTGCGTAGGAAGTTCACGGATCCGAAGTATGCTCAGCTGGGCCAGTTGTGTGGTGCGGAGGATCCTTATTTGGATTTGGCGGTGAGTGCGGCGGACGCAGTTGTGCACTTCCGAAGCCAGAAGGATCACGAAATGGAAGAGCTTTACTGGTCTCAATTCCATAGTCCGGAGGGTCCACTTCCGTTGACTGATCGGCTGGCTGAGTGGGCTGAGCTGAATAGATTGTCTGGACTTGCCATGACGGATGTGGTCACTCATCTGTGGCCAGGAAGGCCCAAGCCGAAGAGTTATTTTGGCTTGTTGCAGCGATTCCTTGGGGCGGTGCCGCATATCAAGGCGATGAAGCGGTCGACATGCATAGAAGGTGCACGGATGGCTCTTGCCCGTGTGAAGACATACTGGGCGGACATGGATGCCACCGCTGTTGCATCCCGGGGTTCGGGCAAGAGCCGATTACCCGCCGAGCACTATTTTGAGGAAGTCCTGCAGGGCGCTCGTTTAATAGAGTCGCAGTGCTCGAAAGATATCATGTTCAAATGACGTGTATGATTTGTGAGATCATGTTTATAATGCAATAGCTTTTTATACTTGTGCGTTCAAGTATTGAACTATCTCCTATGCGGCCGTATATGTATGAATAACCTGAAAGTTGCAGTCTTTGGCTTTAGCCCCCACGCCCATGGTGCGGGGGTGTTTGCAAAAAAGAAAAGCACTTTTTCACACTTAATCCAACGTCTTGGTCCTTTGAAGGAGGTGATAGCATAGCAAACTAGGCAACCGGACTATAATGCTTTATCATATTCACTTAGCCATATGAGCTCGATGGTGGGGCTACTATATAGCCCCCAGAGGCACCGCGCTCTCCGAACTTGGGGCGCATATGTGCCTGACCGGGAAGCTGTCCTTCGTCAAAGCGAAGGAATTCTAAACATTCCAATAGTCGATCGAGTGGTTGACCAGTCTCTCGATATATCATGACAGTCAGTTTTCGGCTTTCTCTACTGAGGTGCTCGCCCGGCCGAACCGGGGCACAATCGCAGTAGTTCTCCTAGTGCCGCGTTAGCCGATGGAGCGGAACATAAGGCAGCAAAACACAGGAGCCGGGCAAACCCAACATTTGACCAAAGACATGATTCGGAGCTGATGCATATAAGGCCTAACTCGAGACGCCGAACACTCCCTGAGGTGTTCGGTCTTTATGATACTGGGCAGAACAATGCCCTAAGCCCCTAGTGTCCAGGTACAGGCGGGAACTTCTGACGCGGCCGATGCCAAAACGCCAGCCTCCTCCTCGGTTATGGTAGAAGACCGGGGGATGTGTATCAACAAGAGACAGCAAGAAAGGTTTAAGCAGGGTCTTAATCTGAAAAGAATCCTTGCAACGGGTCCCTGCTGCACGTCTGCGCCTGCGTCTCCGTCGTGCTGTATCCTGGACGGGTGTAGCACGTGCTTCATCTGTAAAAGAGAAGGACTTAGTTTGGAAGAAATATCGTGCAAAGGTTGTATTTAAAATAAAGTATAATTTGGAAGATGAATAAGGTTGAGCTTTATTGGCTCTCATCGTTTATACGCGCAGCCCCTTGTAAAGGGGTATGCGGCTGGGAAGCCCCTTGTTTATTTACGCCGGACTCGCCTAACCGTGTCCGAGGTCTGAATGACCTGTTGTTAGGGGCTTTGACCTGCAAGGTCAGGTTAGTGTGTGGCTGTCAAGGTGGCCTCACGTTCTCCGTGGTCGAGGAACACTCGGAGTTACTCTTTAATGAGATTATGCCGAGTGGACCGGGCATTGTAAGCGTAAGAGACGCGTAATGTGTTATTGTGTTAAAGCGGGCGAAAGCTTTGCGTCCCAGTAGTGCTTGAGGGCCACTGTGAAATGGGGCGGTATGGAGAGTGAGATTTTCGCGACGGAGGTTGTCGGATGAACCGGACACAACCTCTAGTGGTACGGAGCTTGTTCAATTGGCTTAAAGGCCTGGCGTCACTCCTTTGAAGGAAGTGCTGCTACGGCGAATTTTGGTAGGGTCTATCCCCAGTCTGCGGATGGTGTCCTGGTATGGCAGGTGCCGCACTGTGTTTTCGTGTTATCACATGAAGTGAGTTCATTGTTTTGACTTCTACTGGGAAAGTCTTCTGTTTTCCGGCATTCTGCTTGTGGGGTTCGTCGTCGTATTCGCTTGGTGTGTCGAGCCCCTTGCGTTCGGCGTTAAGTCGGCTGGACTGTTTGAAGACCCAACAATCTCTGTGGGTATGGTTTGCAGGCTTCCCGGAGGTACTATGTATTTGACATAGCCTATCCAGAATTTTGTTTTGGTAGGATAGCTCGTCACTTTTGTCCTTTAGGGGCAGTGTTTTGTTATTCGGCCGAGAGCTTTTGAATCCGGTGTTGACCGCCGTGCTATTTGGGCCATTTTCCTTATTCCGGCGCTGATCTTTTCTGCGTCGTGATCTTCCATTTCCATCCCTGACTTCGGATGTACTCGGGTCGCTGGTGCTACATCTAGCCAGCCAGCTGCCTCCCCTGCGCAAAAGCGGGTCATGAGGCTTGTTAGTGTGGCCATTGTTCTTGGTTTTTCCTGGCCGAGGTGTCTGGCAAGCCATTCGTCTCGGACGTTGTGCTTAAAGGCTGCTAAGGCTTCGGCGTCCGGACATTCGACTATTTGGTTCTTTTTGGTGAGGAACCTGTTCCAGAATTTGCGTGCTGACTCTCCGGGCTGTTGAGTTATGTGACTTAAATCGTCTGCATCTGGATGGCGGACATAGGTCCCTTGAAAATTTGCTCGAAACGCATCCTCGAGCTCTTCCCAAGTTCCAATTGTATTTTCTGGGAGGCTTTTGAGCCAATGCCGAGCTGGCCCTTTGAGCTTGAGGGGTGGGTATTTTATGGCGTGGAGATCGTGTCCTCTAGCCATATGAATGTGTAGGATATAATCCTCAATCCAGATTCCGGGGTCTGTTGTTCCGTCATATGCCTCTATGTTTACGGGTTTGAATCCCGCTGGAAATTCATGATCCAGTACCTCGTCGGTGAAACATAGTGGGTGTGCGGCGCCTTTGTATTCGGCGATATCACGACGGAGCTCGAAAGAGCTTTGTCTATTTTGTTCGGTCCGGCCGGACTTACTGTGTCCGGCGCGACGGTTGTCGTCACGTATCATGGGGCGCCCACGCGATCCATAGATCGATCTTGATTGTCTTGCCTTATCCTCCAATATATCTCGCAAGTCCAGAGAGTTCCCCTGTGGCTTTGTGCTCTTCGAGCGATGCCGGGGTACGGTTCTAGTGAAGGGCCTAGGGGCCTCTCTGTCACGACCGCAGGGTGGTCGGTCAGCCGTATTGTCTGCTGGTGATGCAGGTTCATACGCCTCCTCCTCTAATCGGGGGAGCAGCTTGCATTTAGGGTAACTTTTGGAGGGGCGTTCGAGCTCATGCTCGTCAGCCGCGAGGACTTCAGTCCATCTGTCGGCTAGCAGATCTTGATCAGCTCTAAGCTGTTGCTGCTTTTTCTTGAGGCTGTTTGCCGTGGCCATAAGCCTACGTTTAAAACACTCTTGTTCGACGGGATCCTCAGGCACGACGAATTCATCATCGTCGAGGCTTTCCTTATCTCCGGAGGGAGGCATATAATCCTCTACCTCTTCTTCTGCCGCTCTCTCATGAGGGCTGGCGTCTCCGTCCTCCTGCACTGAATCTTGCTGGAGTGGGTTGTCTTCGGCACTGTCCGGTGTGTTATTATCTCCGGTGCCGAAATCTTCATTCTTGCTGTGGCGGGATTTAGAGCGGCGCCGCTGACGCCGACGCTTGGGCTGTTTCTTGGAGGGGTCATCCTCTGCTGTTGCTTCGCCATTCCCATCCTTTGGGATATCCACCATGTATATGTCATATGATGAGGTGGCTTTCCAGTGCCCGGTAGGTGCTGGTTCTTGGTCGTCTCCGGCATCGTCGTCCATACCGCCGATGTCTTCGGAATCATAGTCTAGCATGTCGGTTAGATCGTCGACAGTGGCTACTAAGTGGGTGGTGGGTGGGCTTTGAATTTCTTTGTCGTCCGCATCCCAACCGTCCTGACCGCAGTCCGGCCAGGGTTCTCCTGATAAAGAGAGATACTTTAGCGAACTCAAGATGTCGCCAAAAGGTGAGTGTTGAAAGATGTCCGCTGCGGTGAACTCCATGACCGGCGCCCAATCGGATTTGATTGGAGGGGGCGCAGGAGGTTCGGAGTCCGGCAAGGAGTCCGGCACCTCGGAGTCACGAGCTTCATGAGGGATAAGGTCAGTGTTTGGCTCTATCGTCGTAGAGGTTGCAGCCCCCGAGGCGGTGTCTAGCCATCCGTCCTCGATCTGCACAGCCGGCTCCGAATTGAAGATCGGAGCGGACTCGAGTGCGGCCTCCAGGGTACTGTCTGGCTGCAGAGCTAAATCATGCCCATCGTGACAGTGCGACGCGCTTGGCTCTGGCCCGAACCCATCGAAGATCAAGTCCCCGCGGATGTCAGCCGTGAAGTTCAAACTTCCAAATCTGACCTGACGGCCAGGGGCGTAGCTTTCGATCTGCTCCAGATGGCCAAGTGAATTGGCCCGCAATGCAAAGCCGCCGAATACGAAGATCTGTCCGGGAAGGAAGGCCTCACCCTGGACTGCGTCGTTGTTGATGATCGAAGAGGCCATCGAGCCTATCGATGACGACACAGAGGAACTCTCAATGAAAGCACCAATGTCGGTGTCAAAACCGGCAGATCTCGGGTAGGGGGTCCCGAACTGTGGGTCTAGGCGAATGGTAGCAGGAGACAAGGGACACGATGTTTTACCCAGGTTCGGGCCCTCTTGATGGAGGTAAAACCCTACGTCCTGCTTGATTAATATTGATGATGTGTGTTACAAGAGTAGAACTACCACGAGATCAAGGAGGCTAAACCCTAGAAGCTAGCCTATCGTATGATTGTTGTTCGTCCTACGGACTAAAAACCATCCGGTTTATATAGACACCAGAGAGGGCTAGGGTTACACAGAGTCGGTTACAATGGTAGGAGATCTACATATCCGTATCGCCAAGCTTGCCTTCCACGCCAAGGAAAGTCCCATCCGGACACGGGACGAATTCTTCAATCTTGTATCTTCGTAGTCTTGGCGTCCGGTCGATGATGATAGTTCGGCTATCCGGATACCCCCTAGTCTAGGACTCCCTCAATGACCGTCATCATAAGGACATGGTTTATCAACCTGGCGAAAAGGCTTATCTTCGAGTCACACCAATGAAGGGTGCTCACCGTTTCGGGATCAAGGGAAAGCTAAATCCTCGCTATATTGGCCCATTCACTATTCTAGAAAGGCGTGGAAAAGTGGCATATCAACTGGAACTTCCGCCGAACCTTTCTCAGGTTCACGATGTGTTCCACATGTCACAACTCTGTCGCTACTTCAAGGACCCAATCCGAGCAGTGGATCATGAAGTGCTCGAATTGCAACAGGACCTCTCTTATAAAGAGCATCCGGTCCGCATTCTCGACCAAGCTGAACGCCGCACATGTCAGAAGGTGATCAAGTTCCTCAAAGTCCAGTGGTCGCACCATTCTGACGATGAAGCCACTTGGGAACGCAAGGATCGCCTACGTAATGAATACCCCGCGCTGTTTCCTTCTACCTCCTAAATCTCGGGACGAGATTTCTTGTAGTGGCGGAGATTTGAAACACCCGAATAATTAAGCTACAGTGAAACTCTGCTAATGATGCCACGTCACCTTCGTTACTGTTGCTAATCTTTCATTAGTTCAAAACCGGTCCAAAAATCAAATTCAAAATATGACAAACAACAAAAGTTTTTAAACATCAAAAAAACTGTTCGGGCAGTGCCAAATATGGCATAGGTAATTATGGTGTAGAAGAAACAATTTTATAAAGTACTTAATTGCCCCAAAATAAATAGAATAGAAAACAAAACAAAAAAAGAGAAAAAGAAAAGGAAAAGAAGAAACCCCCTTCCCCCTGGGCCAAAGGGCCCAACTAGCCAATAGCTAGCCCGACCGGCCCAGCCGGCCTGGCCCGCCTCCCTCGGGCGCTCCCTCCCCTTCCCTGATCCCCCGACTAGGGTGGGAACAGGGGCGCGTCGCCACCGGAGCCCCTCGCCGGCGTCGAGGAGGGGATAAGGTCGCCACGCCCCGCCTCCTCGATCCCGCCTCCCACTCGCCCCCACTCTCGCCCTCGGTCCCTACGCCTCTCCCTCTCCCCTCAGATCCACCTCGCCCTCTCCTTCCCCTCCTCATCCGAGCGCCACCGCTGCCATGGCTCCGGCCTAGCCACGGCCACCGTGCCCACCTCGTCGCCCCACGGTGTCTCCCAGGGCCGCCGTCGTGTGCTGCTTCGACTGGTGCAACCCGTTGGAGACCGGAGCCACCGCAACGCCCCCGACGCTGCCGTCTTCCTCCTCTGCTCCGACAAGCTCCGCCGCCGTTCTTCACCGACTCCGGCCGTGCCCCTACGGCTACTAAACCCCCAAGGGCCACCGTGTGCGCCGCTCGGTGAGCCCCTGCTCTCTCCTCTCTGTCTCTCTCGTGCACCCTAGATAGTTGTCGCCGTAGCACCCGAACGCTCCGCCGTGGATCTCGTCGCCGGCGAGATTCCGATGACCAAATGGTCATGAGCATGATTCCATTGAACTCGCTGCGTCGAGTAGGGCCCAGCTAGCCCTCCCATTTGCCCATTAACGTGCGTCACCACCGTTCCCTCTCGCGGCCAAGCACCGGCGTCCGCCGCGCCACTCGTCACTGTCGCTACACAGCCTCTCCGGCCACGGTGTCACTACCGTTCGACGCGGCTTCGTCTCTGCATTCGAACGCGTGCAGCCCCGCAATGAACCATGCCCGCCAGCCTCGCCATCAAACTCACCCGAGAACCGGCGTCTGCCCCGCTCGTCGCCGGCGATGCTGCGGCCCTCCTCCGACCAAGCCACCACCTCCATTCAATGCGCCACGGCACGGGCCTTTGAATGGGCCTAGCCCCGCTCCTCCCCGAGCCCCGTAGCGCATTTCTGGCCAACTCCGGCGAGGGGCCGCCTTTGTTTGGGTCGCCGGAGTCGCTCCGGCGCCGACCACCGATGTGGCCTGCCGTTGGGGTCCAACAGGGTCACTGCCTGGTGGCCCCAGGGCCCGGCTGGCCCAGTTGACCAGGGTTAACGTGTTGACTGGGCTGGTCCCAGCAGCTGACCAGTGGCCCCTACTCTATAATCTAATTAATTAGTTAATCTAATTAACCTGGGCTAATTAGACACTGACTAATGGGGTCCGCACTTAGTTAAACATAGTTAGTTTAAAACAAACCCATTTCAGCTCTGGCTCAATGACATGTGGGTCCCACTGGACCCACAAGTCAGGGTTGACTCCAGTCAACCGCACTGTTGACTGCTGACATCACACATACGTCATCCCATAATATTCTGGATAATGTTGATTTAAATTAATTAAATAAATTCTAGAAAATAATTAAATCTTTAGAAAATCATATAAAATAATCCGTAACTCAGATGAAAATACTTTCTACATGAAAGTTGCTCAGAACGACGAGACAAATCCGGATATGCAGCCCGTTTTTACGCCACACCTCCCTAGCATAGCAAACACGCAACTATCCCCCTCCGGTTCATTTGTCCGAAAACGTGAAACATCGGGGATACTTTCCCGGATGTTTCCCCCTTTCGCCGGTATCACATACTACTGCGTTAGGGCACACCTAACACCGCTCATTGTCATGTCATGCATCATCATGCTTATGATTGCATTGTACTTACTGTTTCTTCCCCCTCTTCTCTTTGGTAGACTACGAGACCGACGCTGCTGCTGCCCAGTTCGACTACGGAGTTGACGACCCCTCCTTCTTGCCAGAGCAACCAGGCAAGCCCCCCCTTGATCACCAAATATCGCCTATTCTCCTCTATACTGCTTGCATTAGAGTAGTGTAGCATGTTACTGCTTTTCGTTAATCTTATTCTGATGCATAGCCTAACATTGTTGCTACCTCTGTTGATACCTTACCTGCAATCCTAAATACTTAGTATAGGATGCTAGTTTATCATTTGTGGCCCTACATTCTTGTCAGTCTGCCCTGCTATACTATTGGGCCGTGATCACTTGGGAGGTGATCACGGGTATATACTATACATACATACTATACAGATGGTGACCAAAGTCGGGTCGGCTCGTTGAGTACCCGCGAGTGATTCACGGATTGGGGGCTAAAAGGACCTTTGTCCCGACGACCCTCTGTGTGGATCTTTGTGGCGGAGCGACAGGGCAGATTGAGGCCACCTAGGTGAGAGGTGGGCCTGGCCCTGGTTGGCGTTCGCGGTTGCTTCATAATAACACACTTAAAGAGATCTTGGTATTTGATCTGAGTCTGGCCATTGGCCTATACACACTAACCAACTACGCGGGAAAGATATGGGCACTCAACGTCGTGGTATCAGCCGAAGCCTTCGTGACGTCAACGACTGAGCGGCGCGCGCTGGATTGGAACGTAAGCCTGCTCTTGTATTAAGGGGGCTAGTTCTGCTTCCCGCCGCCCATGCAACATGCAGGTGTGCAATGAGCGATGGGCCCAGACCCCTGCGCGCATAGGATTTAGACCGGCGTGCTGACCTCTCTGTTATGCCTAGGTGGGGCTGCGACGTGTTGATCTTCCGAGGCCGGGCATGACCCAGGAAAGTGTGTCCGGCCAAATGGGATCGAGCGTGTTGGGTTATGTGGTGCACCCCTGCAGGGAAGTTAATCTATTCTAATAGCCGTGTCCCTCGGTAAAAGGACAACCCGGAGTTGTACCTTGACCTTATGACAACTAGAACCGGACACTTAATAAAACATGCCGAGGTAAGTTCCATAGACAACCCGGTGATCGCTTTTCCACAGGGCGACGAGGGGAGGATCGCCGGGTAGGATTATGCTATGCGATGCTACTTGGAGGACTTCACTCTACTCTCTTCTACATGCTGCAAGACGGAGGCTCCGAGAAGCGTAGTCTTTGATAGGAGTAGCTATCCCCCTCTTATTCTGGCATTTTGCAATTCAGTCCACTCGTATTGCCTCCTTACACATATACCCATGCATATGTAGTGTAGCTCCTTGCTTGTGAGTACTTTGGATGAGTACTCACGGTTGCTTTGCTCCCTCTTTTCCCCTGTTTTCCTCTTCTTCTCGGATGCCGCAACCAGACGTTGGAGCCCAGGATCCAGACGCCACCGTCGATGACGACTACTACTCTGGAGGTGCCTACTACTACGTGCAGGCCGCTGACAACGACTAGGAGTAGTTTAGGAGGATCCCAGGCAGGAGGCCTGCGCCTCTTTCGATCTGTATCCAGTTTGTGCTAGCCATCTTATGGCAACTTGTTTACTTATGTATGTACTCAGATATTGTTGCTTGCGCTGACTCATCTATGATCGAGCACTTGTATTCGAGCCCTCGAGGCCCCTGGCTTATATTATGATGCTTGTATGACTTATTTATGTGCATGATTTGTGAGTCCCTGATCTTGATCGTACACATTTGCATGCATGATTTGTGTATGATTGAATCGGGGGCGTCACATCTTTGATAGCCCAATATGCCTTATGTTCAAGTTCAAGGGGTAAATGACACGCTTTTCCATAGACCATCTTATATGGAGACATACCCATAGGATTTTTGTATGCAGTTCTATAAGCCCATAATGCATCATCAAGTTTTTTGGACCAATTCTTTCTAGATCTATTCACAGTCTTTTGCAAAATTAATTTAAGCTCTCTATTGCACAACTCTACTTGACCACTAGACTGCGGATGATAAGGAGATGCTACTCTATGATTGACATCATACTTAGCAAGCATCTTACGAAAAGCACCATGAATAAAATGTGAACCACCATCAGTCATAAGATATCTAGGGACTCCAAACCTCGGAAAAATAACTTCTTTAAGCATTTTAATAGAAGTGTTATGATCAGCACTACTAGTTGGAATAGCTTCTACCCACTTATTAACGTAATCAACAGCAACTAAAATATGTGTATAACCATTAGAGGCAGGAAAAGGTCCCATATAATAAGCCCCAAACATCAAACGGTTTAATAACAAGAGAGTAATTCATAGGCATTTCTTGTCGTCTACTAATGTTACCTATTCTTTGACATTCATCACAAGATAAGACAAACTTACGAGCATCTTTTAAGAGAGTAGGCCAATAAAAACCGGATTGTAGTACCTTGTGTGCAGTTCTATCTCCAGCGTGGTGTCCTCCATAGGATTCAGAGTGACACTTATGTAGGATCTGTTCATGTTCATGCTCAGGCACACAACGTCTAATAACACCATCTACTCCTTCTTTATAAAGGTGTGGGTCATCCCAGAAGTAATGTCTTAAATCATAAAAGAACTTTTTCTTTTGCTGGTATGTGAAACTAGGCGGTATAAATTTAGCAACAATGTAAATAGCATAATCAGCATACCAAGGAGCAGTACGAGAAGCATTAATAACCGCTAATTGTTCATCAGGAAAGCTATCATTAATTGGCAGTGGATCATCAAGAACATTCTCTAACCTAGACAAGTTATCTGCAACGGGGTTCTCAGCTCCCTTTCTATCAATAATATGCAAGTCAAATTCTTGGAGCAAGAGAACCCATCTAATGAGTCTAGGCTTAGCATCTTTCTTTTCCATAAGATATTTAATAGCAACATGATTAGTGTGAATAGTAACTTTGGAATCAACAATATAAGGTATGAACTTATCACATGCAAACACAACTGCTAAGAACTCTTTTTCAGTAGTAGCATAATTTCTCTGGGCGGTATCAAGAGTCTTACTAGCATACTGGATAACTTTCAATTTCTTATCAACTATTTGCCCTAAAACAGCACCTACAACATAATCACTAGGTAAATTCCAATCAGGTGGCTGAACAATAGGTGCAGTGATTAAAGCTTTCTTAAGTACTTCAAACGCTTCTACACAATCTTCATCAAAGACAAAAGGAATATCTTTTTGCAATAAATTAGTCAGAGGCCTAGAGATTTTAGAAAAATCCTTAATGAGCCTCCTATAAAAACCGGCATGACCAAGGAAACTTCTTATACCTTTTATGTCCTTGGGACATGGCATCTTTTCAATAGCATCTACTTTGGCTTTATCAACTTCAATACCTCTCTCGGGGATCTTGTGCCCCAAGACAATGCCTTCATTAACCATAAAGTGACACTTTTCCCTATTCAGGACGAGACTAGTGTCTTCGCATCTCTGCAAAACTCGGTCAAGGTTGCTCAAACAATCATCAAAAGAGGATCCATAGACGAAGAAGTCATCCATGAATACCTCACAAATCTTTTCACAAAAATCAGAGAATATAGCCATCATGCATCTTTGAAAGGTAGCAGGTGCATTACATAAACCAAAAGGCATACATCTATAAGCAAAAGTACCAAAAGGGCAAGTAAAAGTAGTTTTAGATTGATCCTTCGTTGACACAGGTATCTGAGAGAAACCAGAATAACCATCTAGAAAGCAAAAATGTGTGTGTTTGGATAGCCTTTCTAGCATTCGATCTATAAAAGGTAAAGGGTAATGATCTTTCTTAGTAGCTTTATTTAACTTACAAAAATCAATTACCATCCTATAACCTGTAATAATTCTTTGCAGGATCAATTCATCTTTCTCATTAGGAACGACGGTAATACCTCCCTTTTTAGGGACACAATGGACAGGGCTTACCCATTCACTATCAGCAACGGGATAAATAATACCTGCCTCAAGGAGCTTTAGTATCTCCTTTCTTTCCACTTCCTTCATCTTGGGATTTAATCATCTTTGAGGATCTCTAACTGGTTTGGCATATTTCTCCACTGAAATCTTGTGTTGACATAATGTGGGACTAATGCCCTTAAGATCATCCAGAGTATATCCAATAGCTGCTTGGTGCTTCTTCAGAGTTTTCAATAGTCTTTCTTCTTCTTTCTCTGAAAGTTTAGCACTAATAATAACAGGATATATTTCTTTTTCATCAAGATAAGCATACTTAAGATTATCAGGTAATGGTTTGAGTTCAAACACGGGATCACCCTTGGGTGGAGGGGGATCCCCAAGAATTTCAACGGGAAGGATATGTTTCAGCATAGGTTCCTGTTTAAGGAACACTTCATCTATTTCTTCCCTTTCCTTCATAAACATATCATTTTCATGGTCTAGCAAATATTGTTCTAACGGATCAGTTAGAGGAACAACAATGGAAGCAAGACCAATAATCTCATCCTTACTAGGTGGTTCCCTTTCACGAGGTTGTCTACTAAACTTAGCGAAGTTAAACTCATGAGACATACCATCTATGCCAACAGTGAGAATATTCTTTTCACAATTAATCTTAGCACTAACAGTATTCAAGAAGGGTCTACCAAAAATAATGGGAAAAATCATCTTGTGGGGAACCAAGAACAAGAAAATCAGCAGGGTATTTGACCTTCCCACACAAAACTTCAACATCTCTAACAATCCCAATAGGTTTAATGGTATCCCTATTAGCAAGCTTAATAGTAACATCAATGTCTTCTAATTCAATGGGTGCAATGTCGTGCATAATTTATTTATAAAGATCGTAAGGTATCACCCTAGCACTAGCACCCATATCACATAAGCCATGATAACAATGATCTCCTATTTTAACAGAAATAACAGGCATGCCTACGACATGTCTACATGTCTTAGTATCAGGTCTAGCAATATTAGCAGTCTCACCCAAGAAAGAAATAACATGCCCTCATCCAAGAGATCTTTAACCGTAGCAATACTAGGTTCAACATTAATTTGCTCAGAGGTGTATAAGTCCTAGTATTACTCTTACGAACAACAGTCGAAGCTTTAGCATGATCCTTTATCCTAACAGGAAAAGGAGGGTTTTCAACATAAGCAGTAGGAACAATAGGATCACGATAGGTAATAGTCTTTTCTTCGACTGTAATAGGTGCAACTACTTTCACTTCAACAGGAGGATTATATTTAAACCACTTCTCTTTAGGGAGATCAACGTGAGTAGCAAAAGATTCACAAAAATTAGCTACTATCTCAGAGTCAAGTCCATACTTAGCGCTAAATCCATGAAAAGCATCGGTATCCGTAAAAGATTTAACACAATCGAACTTAGGTGTCATACCTGACTCCTTACCATCGTCGGAACCCCAATCTTCATAGTTGTGTTTAATTCTTTCCAATAAGTCCCATTTGAAATCAATAGTCTTCAACATATAAGAACGAGCACAGGAAGTATCGAGCAGGTTGCGATTATCAAGAGAAAGCCGAGCATAAAAATTCTGAATAATCATTTCACGAGAGAGCTCATGATTGGGGCATGAATATAACATTGACTTAGGCCTCCCCCAAGCTTGAGCGATGCTTTCTCCTTCGCGAGGCCAGAAATTATATATGTAATTACAATCACGATGAACAAGATGCATAGGATAGAACTTCTGATGAAATTCCAACTTCAATCGCTTATAATTCCAAGATCTCGTATCATCACATAGCCTATACCATGTCAATGCATCTCCCTTCAAAGATAAAGGGAAGACCTTCCTTTTGACAACATCATTGGGAATACCTGCAAGCTTAAATAATCCACAAACTTCATCCACAAAGATAAGGTGTAAATCGGGATGCAATGTTCCATCTCCTGCAAATGGATTAGCTAGCAGTTTCTCTATCATACCCGAAGGAATCTCAAAGTAAATATTTTCATGAAGTTCAGTAGGTTGAGGAGCAACTCTTTGCTCTTCTGGTTGGGGTGAATATACCCCAAACAAGCCCCTCAAAGGATTAGTTTCCATAGTGACAAGTATCAGAAAATTTTAGCACACTATATAAATGTTTCCTTACCAAGTTCCACTCACCAAAAGCGCTACAATCCCCGGCAATGGCGCCAGAAAAGAGTCTTGATGACCCACAAGTGTAGGGGATCTATCATAGTCCTTTCGATAAGTAAGAGTGTCGAACCCAACGAGGAGCAGAAGGAAATGATAAGCGTTTTTCAGTAAGGTTTTCTCTGCGAGCACTGAAATTGTAGGTGATAGATAGTTTTCTGATAAGATAAATGATAACGAGCAACAAGTAAATAAAGTGCAGCAAGGTGGCCCAATCCTTTATGTAGCAAAGGATAAGCCTGGACAATTTCTAATAATGAGAAAGGAGCTCCCGAGGACACATTGGGAATTATCGTCAAGCTAGTTTTCATCACGTTCATATGATTCGCGTTCGGTACTTTGATAATTTGATATGTGGGTGGACCGGTACTTGGGTACTGCCCTAACTTGGACAAGCATCCCACTTATGATTAACCCCTATTGCAAGCGTCCACAACTACAAAAGAAGTATTAAGGTAAACCTAACCACATCATTAAACATATGGATCCATATCAGCCCCTAACGAAGCAACACATAAACTAGGGTTTAAGCTTCTGTCACTCTAGAAACCCATCATCTACTTATTACTTCCCCATGCCTTCCTCTAGCCCCAAATAATGGTGAAGTGTCATGTAATTGGCGTTCACATAACACCACTAGAGGAAAAGACAACATACATCTCATCAAAATGTCGAATGAATACCAAATTCACATGACTACTAATAGCAAGACTTCACCCATGTCCTCAGGAACTAACATAACTACTCACAAAGCATATTCATGTTCATAATCAGAGGAGTAATAATATGCATAAAGGATCTGAACATATGATCTTCCACCAAGTAAATCAATTAGCATCAACTACGAGGAGTAATCAACACTACTAGCAACCCACAGGTACCAATTTGTGGTTTTGATACAAGATTGGATACAAGAGATGAACTAGGGCTTTGAGAGGAGATGGTGCTGGTGAAGATGTTGATGGAGATTGACCCCCTCCCGATGAGAGGATCATTGGTGATGACGTTGGTGATGATTTCCCCCTCCCGGAGGGAAGTGTCCTCGGCAGAACAGCTCCGCCAGAGCCCTAGATCGATTCCGCCAAGGTTGCGCCTCGTGGCGGCGGAGTTTCATCCCGTAAGCTTGCCCACAATTTTTTCCAGGGTAAAAGTGATGATATAGCAGAAGATGGATGCCAGAGACCCACCAGGGGGCCTAGGAGATAGGGGGCGCGCCCCCTGTCTCATGGACAGGGTGTGGGCCCCCTGGTCTATTTCTTTCGCTCAGAAATTCTTATTAATTCCAAAAAGTTGTTTCATGGAGTTTCGGGACTTTTGGAGCTGCGCAGAATAGGTTTCCAACGTTTGCTCCTTTTCAAGCCAGAATTCCAGCTGCCGGCATTCCCCCTCTTCATGGTAAACCTTGTAAAATAAGAGAGAATAGCCATAAGTATTGAGATATAATGTGTAATAACAGCCCATAATGAAATAAATATTGATATAAAAGCATGATGCAAAATGGACGTATCACAGAACACTTCATCAATCTTCCACGCCAGCTTATAGTTGATATGAATTTTCCACGCCAGCTTTCATTGATCCGGAAAATTGCAAACTTCTTGAACCCTAGAAAAGATCCCTCCAAGAACTCGACACCACCGTGCGAAAGCCCCAAGGTGGGCGCCAACTGTCGTGGAATTTTCATGGCAGATGTCCTAGTTTGAGGACTTAGTCATGAGGCCAACACATCTAGTGGTAGCTTGAGAGGGGTTGGGAGGAATCAAGAGACGCAACAGAAGACAAGGATTTACACAACTTCGGGCCCCGGGAAACATCATCCGGTAACAACCCTACATGCTGTTTGTGGTTAGGTCTCATTATCATCACGAGGGAGTCGCCGTAAACCGGCTCTCCTAGTTATGTCTAACCCTTAAGATTATTTTCCCCCCTGTTGGGGTCCCCTGCCCCTCCTTATATAAGTTGAAGGGGCGGGTTACATGTAGAGTCCATCTTGGACTAAGACTTAAACTATTCTGACTTCTCTTCATGGAATTCTTAAAATCTTGGGCTTCTTAACGTCTCGGGCCTGTTAACCCCGAGCGACTCTGTCTGCTGGGTTATGACTGTCTGCCGGGTTGTGATTGTCTGCCGGGTTATGACTGTCTGTCGGGTTATCATTTGGCTTAACATCTGTCGAGTTATCATCTGGCTTAACATCTGCCGGGTTATCATCTGGCTTAACATCTGTCGGGTTATCATCTAACTTAACTGTCAGCCGGTTTACCGTCTATTTTAACCACCTATCTTAACTGTCAGCCGGTTTAATACATGCCGGTTTACCGTCTGTCCTAGCCACCTATCTTAACTGTCAGCCGGTTTATCACCTGCCGGTTTACCAAGTCCCAGCCGGGTTATAACTCCGGCCGGGTCATACCATGGGGTATATCCCCGACAGAGTCCAAACGGAATGAAACCTTCACGATGATCTTTCTTGGACCTAAAGCAAACCAGAAGACTTGTAGTTGAAGTCAGAAACGCCATGAGGTGTCCACGAGGCAGGAGGGCGCGCCCAAGGGGTAGGCACCCCCACCCTCGTGGGCCCCTTGTAACTCCACCGACGTACTTCTTTCACCTATATATACTCTTATACCCTAGAAATATTAGGGGGAGACACGAAACCACTTTTCCACCACCGCAATCTTTTGTACCCGTGATATCCCATCTTGGGGCCTTTTCCGATGATCTGCCAGAGGGGGAATCGATCACGGAGGGCTTCTACATCAACACCATTGCCTCTCCGATGAAGAGTGAGTAGTTTACCACAGACCTTCAGGGTCCATAGTTATTAGCTAGATGTTCTTCTCTCTCTCTTTGATTCTCAATACAAAGTTCTCCTCGATGTTCTTGGAGATCTATTCAATGTAATATTCGTTTGCGGTGTGTTTGCCGAGATCCGATGAATTGTGGATTTTTGAACAAGATTATCTATGAATATTATTTGGTTCTTCTCTGAATTCTTATATGCATGATTTGATATCTTTGCAAGTCTCTTCGAATTAGCGGTTTAGTTTGGCCTACTAGATTGATCTTTCTTGCAATGGGAGAAGTGCTTAGCTTTGGGTTCAATCTTGCAGTGTCCTTTCCCAGCGATAGTAGGGGCAACAAGGCATGTATTGTATTGTTGCCATCGAGGATAAAAGATGGGGTTTATATCATATTGCTTGAGTTTATCCCTCTACATCATGTCATCTTGCTTAATGCGTTAATCCGTTCTTATGAACTTAATACTCTAGATGCATGCTGTATAGTGGTCGATGTGTGGAGTAATAGTAGTGGATACAGAATCATTTCGGTCTACTTGACACGGACGTGATGCCTATGTTTATGATCATTGCCTTAGATATCTTCATAATTATGCACTTTTCTATCAATTGCTCGTAGGTAATTTGTTCACCCACCGTAATACATGCTATCTCGAGAGAAGCCACTAGTGAAACCTATGGCCCTCGGGTCTCTTTTCCATTATATTTCATCTCTTTAAATCTCGTTTACTATTTTGCAATCTTTACTTTCCAATCTATACAACAAAAACACCAAAAATATTTACTTTACTCTCTCTATTAGATCTCACTTTTGCGAGTGACCGTGAAGGGATTGACAACCCCTTTATCGCGTTGGTTGCAAGGTTCTTGATTGTTTGCGCAGGTACTAGGTGACTTGCACGTCGTCTCCTACTGGATTGATACCTTGGTTCTCAAAACCGAGGGAAATACTTACGCTACTTTGCTGCATCACCCTTTCCTCTTCAAGGGAAGAACCAACGCAAGCTCAAGAGGTAGCAAACGCTTCGCCGCTCCCGAGGAAACAAAATAAACCTCCTCTAGGCGGCCGCCGCTCCCGAGGCCAGGGCTCTGGCATCATCAGCGCTTAGTTGGAGTCCTCCTCCATCTTGACGCGGAGGTGTGGGAGCTTGTCAGAGTCGCCGTCGCTTCCGCCTCGGCCGAAGGAGGCACTGCCGCCGTCACCGCTGTCGTCGCCAGAGGAGTGGCCATTGCTGCTACTCTCGCTCTCCACGCAGCACTCCAAGCGCCCCTGGTTTCCCCGAAGATCTTCACGAAGAGTGTGCGACCCCGTGGAACTTGAAGTGAAGGGTCTGCCCCTCCTTCAGGCCGCGGGCGTGGGCGAACGACTTCCACCCTCGCATCAGGTACATATAGCCGGATCGAGTGAACTCCGCCGCTACCCAGGAGGACTTATTTCAGCAGCCTTTTGGCTGCAACCACAGTCCTAAGGGTGTGTCAGCTACCATCTCCTCCATGAAGGAGTTAAGGAGCTAGATCCAGGTGCGGGGCGGATTGTCCATCCATATGACAAAATCGCGAGCCAAGTCGGTGGAGTGGGCCCCTGCTCGTGGCGGCTACACCGCTCCTCCCTCCTCGGTCATGGCCGCCTCAACCCCTACGGCCGTGCCAATGGGCGGGGTCTGTCCCGCGGATGCCCAAGCCGGTACGGGCCACTAATGGAGGATGCCCACATCCCCGGGGAGGTGCCCCGGGCGTGGCGGCGGACTTTCGAGGGTGACAAAGCCCTCTTGCCGGCTGCGATTGCTCCGATCCCTCTAGCGTCGCCTTGCCCTTCTCGGTGGAGGAAAACCTCCTAAAAGGTGCCATGGCCATAGCGGTGGTGGTTGAAGACGGAGAGGCGAGCGGAAGAAGATTGGACAAGGGGTCCGACCCCTTGCCCATTTATAGTGATCGAGGGAGGCCGGTATGCGCCCCTTCACCTTTAGAGCAATGATGGCTCTGTGGTGTGATCCAGGCTTTATCAGCCTGGGCAGTTGCTGTGGTGACATGTGGGAAGTGGGGGCATCGCGTGGCCCGTCATGCGCCACACGTCAAGCCTGGCCCACAGGCGGTTGGGGCCCACAGCGCTTCGCTCTCTCTTCTCCGCCTCCGCCTCCAAGCAAGATCGTGCACACCATGGGCCTAGGGCTACTGTCGGGGCTTTGGAGTGGGGGTACCCAGGCCCGTCTGCCTACGGCCCATCGCGTGGCATTCTCAAAGGGCCTGGCGTAGCCCAGTGGCAAGACTTCACGAGCAAGACCCTCACGAGAGCCCCCGCCTCGCGAGGCAAGCATCATCAAGAGTCGTCGGGTGTGCCGTGGGCTCCATGAGGGGCGGCTTTGCGAGGCTGTCTCACGAGGCCCCTCATGGGGCGGACATCTCTAGGCTCGGCACCCTGCCTCGCGAGGTACGTGGGTGACGTGAGCCACAATGAGCGGAACCAGGATGGTACCAGCGGGTGTAGGTAGGGACACTTTCCGCTTTTGTGCTAAGGAGGCAAGGACTTATGCGGGTTCCCAAGGAATCCCCCAAAGGTTGCCATTCCGATGCAATGAGACCAAGACCACGGGCTCGCTAGGACGGAGCTCATCGTCGAGCCCACCTGTGAGTCATGGACAGAAGCTTTGCAGGCAAAGACCACCTTTAGTCGGGATAGGGTGTACTACTGCCCCCCTTCAAATTTTTCTGTTGTGATATCCCTTCCCGCCGAGAGTTTTCGGGGAAGAGGGCCAAGGTTATTATAAGTATAGGTTAGTCTCCACCATACAGAAAGAGGTGATATCCGGTCCAAAACTCTGAGAGCCAGTTGATCCTTGTACTCATACTCATCTTCCCTCACGAGGCAATCCACCACAAAGCAAGAGTATGTTCTTACAGCGCAAGGCGGCCTGAACTTGGGTAAATCATTGTGTCCATCTTTGCTTCCCTCTCGCTCAAGCATGCCAGAGCATCGCCAGGAGGTAGTGAGCAACGAGATGTAGCTAGTGGAGTTTTTCGCGCACACCCAAAAGTTCAAACCTTACTTCGGGTCTACGGAGCCCCGATTCCGACATGACTGGAGCGGTGGAAGTTGCTTGGCAATATATCTCATAATGAGTATAGAAATGCCATGATAGGTAGGTATGGTGGCTGTTTTGAGGAAGGATGTATAAGGCTTATGTGTGATAGAGCGTGTTATATCATGGGGTTTGGATGCACCGACAAAGTTTGCACCGACTCTCAAGGTGAGAAAGGGCAATGCACGGTACCTAAGAGGCTAGCAAAATATGGATAGGTGGAAGTGCTCAGTTCCAAGAACATCACATTAGTCATAAAGAACTCAACTACTTATTGCAAAAGTTTATTTTCCCTCGATGCAAAGCTTGACATTCATACCCCTAGGGGGATAGATTGGGAGGAAAAGACCATCGCCCGTCCCGGCCGCCACTCATAAGGTAAACAATCAATGATAAATGATGCTCCAACTACACCACAAAACTAGAGGCTATACTTGCATGCTTCCGAAATCACAAACTTTAACATCGATATTTCTACTAGACTATGATAATTGCTATTTGTGAGCTGCATTGGGATTTTCCCCAAAGAGGAGGGGAGATGCACTACACTAGGGATAATTATTTCCCTCAATGAGAACCAAGGTTTATCGAACCAATAGGAGAATCACTTAAAGCTTCGTGAACAACACTTGCACATACAAAAGAAAATACTTGCACCTAACGCGGGCAAGAGGGTTGTCAATCCCCTTGAACTCGTTACTTACAAGGATCAAAACTTGTATAGGTAGATAGATAAATTACAAAATAAAATAAAGTAAATAAAATTGCAGCAAGGTATTTTTATTTTTTATAATATAATTAAAGTAGACCTGGGGGCCATTGTTTTCACTAGAGGATTCTCTCTCTCGAACACATAGCATACGGTAGGTGAACAAATTACTATTAGGCAATTGATAGAAAAGTGCATAATTATGACGTATTCATGACAATGATCATGTATATAGGCATCATGTCTGAGACAAGTAGATCGACTTATGCCTGCATTTACTACTATTACTCCACCAATTGACCGCTATCCAGCATGCATCTACGGCATTAAGTTCATAAAAACCAGAGTAACGCCTTAAGCAAGATGACATGTTGTAGACAAAGTAAACCCACTAAATATGAATAAACCCTGTCATTTCACCCTTAATGGCAACAATACAAATATGTGTCTTGTCCCCTTCTATCACTGGGATAGAGAGCACGAAAAGATTGAACCCATTACAAAGTACTTCTCCCATTGAAGATAAATCCATCTAGTTGGCCAAACCAAATAGATTGATCATAGAGAAATACAAAGCTATAACAATCATGCATAATAAAGTTCAGAAAAGACTCAATTACTTTCAATGAATATTACAACCATAAATCCACAATTCATGGGATCCAACAAACACACCGAATAAATACTAGTACACCGAGCTCCTATACAAACAATTTTTAACCTCTTTCCGCGACGGCATTTGAAACCAGCGCATTGCTAGTGTGGGCGATAGGGGGGGTCCTTCCCACATGACCCAGAAACCATCGGGGATAGGCCCTCCGGTCACACACGCTGCACAAAATGAGCTCGTGTGTGATTGGGCTAGCCATCGCATAAAATTATACAGGCCTAATCGTTTCCATTCATAAGTACATCCCACACAGTGAATTCCAGAGAAATGTTTCCCTTCGTATGTACATGATGACCCGCAAGTATACGGGATAATTGTAGCCTCTTTCGATAAGTAAGAGTGTCGAACCCAACGAGGAGCTAAAGGTAGAACAAATATTCTCTCAAGTCCTATCTGCCACTGATACGACTCTACGCACGCTTAGCGTTCACTTTACCTAGAACAAGTATGAAACTAGAAGTACTTTGTAGGTGTTGTTGGCAGGTTTGCAAGATAATAAAGAACAAGTAAATAAAAACTAGGAGCTATTTAGATAAAGAAGCAATAAAGTAAATATAGCGAGTGTGGAAAAGTTGTGGTAGGAGTTGTGAAATTGTCCCTAAGCAATTGACTACTTTACTAGACCGATAATCACTATTGCAATTCTATTTGAGGGAGAGGCATAAGCTAACATACTTTCTCTTCTTGGATCATATGCACTTATAATTGGAACTCTAGCAAGCATCCGCGAATACTAAAGATCATTAAGGTAAAACCCAACCATAGCATTAAAGTATCAAGTCCCCTTTATCCCATACGCAAACAACCTACTTACTCGGGTCTATGCTTCTGTCACTCATGCCACCCACCATAAGCAAATCATGAACATATTGCAAACCTAAAGTGGGAATCCCTCACGCTTGCGTGACACGAAGGACACAATAGGACAGCACCAATAATAAAACATGCAATTCAAACCAATCATCGCAATTCATCAATCACCGGTAGGACAACGAAAATCTACTCAGACATCATAGGATGGCAACACATCATTGGATAATAATATGAAGCATAAAGCACCATGTTCAAGTAGAGGGTACAGCAGGTTGCGAGAGAGTGGACCACTGAATATAGATGGGGGAAAGTGATGGAGATGTTGGTGAAGATGGCGGAGGTGTTGGTGAAGATCGCGGTGATGATGATGGCCCCCGACAGTGTTCCGGCGCCACCAGAAGCAAAGGGGGAGAGAGCCCCCCTTCTTATTCTTCTTCCTTGACCTCCTCCCTAGATGGGAGAAGGGTTTCCCCTCTGGTCCTTGTCTCCCATGGCTTGGGAGGGGCGAGAGCCCCTCCGAGATTGGATCTATCTCTCTGTCTCTCTCTGTTTCTGCGCTCCCAGATCCTTCCCCTTCACCGTTTCTTTTATATCCACAGATCCGTAACTCCGATTGGGGTGAATCTTTTGCCCATAATTTTATCATAAAATAAGCTTTCTTGCGGCAAAAGAAGGGCATCAACCGCCTTACAGGGGGCCCAGGAGAGTCCAGGGCGCGCCTGCCTCCCTGGGGCGCGCCCCCTGTCTCCTGGCCCCCTCGGGCACCGTCTCGCGTTGATTTTACTTCCCAAAAATCATAAATATTCCAAAATAATTCTCCGTCCATTTTTATCCCGTTTGGACTCAGTTTGATATGGGTTTTCTGCGAAACATAAAACATGCAAGAGACAGAAACTGGCACTGGGCATTGGATCAATATGTTAGTCCCAAAAAAAGTATAAAAAGTTATCAAAAGTATATGGAAGTTGAAGAATATTGGCATGGAACAATAAACAATTATAGATACGACGGAGACGTATCAGCATCCCCAAGCTTAATTCCTTCTCATCCTTAAGTAGGTAAATGATAAAAAAGATAATTTTTGATGTGGAATTCTACCTAGCATAATCTTGATCATATGTCTAATCATGGCATGAATATTAAGATAGGAGTGATTCAAAGCAATAGTCTATCATTTAACATAAAAACAATAATACTTCAAGAGTACTAATAAAGCAATCATGTCTTTTTAAAACAACAAGGCCAAAGCAAGCTTATCCCTACAAAATCATATAGTTTGGCCATGCTTCATTTTCGTCACACAAAATGCTCCCATCATGCACAACCCCG
This sequence comes from Triticum aestivum, assembly GCF_018294505.1. NCBI lineage: Eukaryota > Viridiplantae > Streptophyta > Magnoliopsida > Poales > Poaceae > Triticum > Triticum aestivum. The sequence goes on from NC_057807.1 coordinate 372,850,261, forward strand.
ATGACAAGCCGAGCAATTGGTTCATACTTTTTAACGCGCTTCAGCTTTTGCAACCCTCACGCAATACATGAGCGCAAGCCATGGATATAGCACTATATGTGGAATAGAATATAATGATGGAGGTTATGCGGAGAAGACAAAAAAGGAGAATGTCTCACATCGACGCGGCTAATCAACGGGCTATGGAGATGCCCATCAATTGATGTCAATGCAAGGAGTAGGGATTGCCATTCAACGGATGCACTAGAGCTATAAGTGTATGAAAGCTCAACAAAAGAAACTAAGTGGGTGTGCATCCAACTTGCTTGCTCATGAAGACGTAGGGCATTTGAGGAAGCCCATCGTTGGAATATACAAGCCAAGTTCTATAATGAAAAATTCCCACTAGTATATGAAAGTGATAACATATGAGACTCTCTATATGAAGAACATGGTGCTACATCTGAAGCACAAGTGTGGTAAAAGGATAGTAACGTTGCCCCTTTTCTTTTTCTATTTTTTTTCTTTTTTTTCCTTTTTTCCGGTGGGCTTCTTTGGCCCCATTTTTTTATTTAGGCTTATTTGGCCTTTCCTTTTTTTCTTTTTTTTCATGGGGCAATGCTCTATAATGATGATCATCACACTTTTATTTACTTACAACTCAATATTACAACTCGATATTGGAACAAAGATATGACTCTATATGAATGCTTCCGGCGGTGTACCCGGATCTGCAATGATCTAGCGTAGCAATGGCATCAAAAACATCATGCTAGCTATCTTACGATCATGCAAAGCAATATGACAATAGCTGCTCAAGTCATGTATATGATGATGATGGAAGTTGCATGGCAATATATCTCAGAATGGTTATGGAAATGCCATAATAGGTAGGTATGGTGGCTGTTTTAAGGAAGATATAAAGAGGCTTATGTGTGATAGAGCGCATCGTATCACGGGGTTTGGATGCACCGACAAAGTTTGCACCAACTCTCAAGGTGAGAAAGGGCAATGCACGGTACCGAAGAGGCTAGTAATGATGGAAAGGTAAAAGTGCGTATAATCCATGGACTCACATTAGTCATAATGAACTCATATACTTATTGCAAAAGTTTATTAGCCCTCGAAGCAAAGTACTACTACGCATGCTCCTAGGGGGATAGACAGGTAGGAAAAGACCATCGCTCGTCCCCGACCCACACGGGCTCGATCGTACAACACCATCATGTAGAAGGTAGTGCACATGACATACGAAGTGTCCCCGAACCATCATAGCCAAGGGCTCTTTAAGACACAACGAGACCATTGTAAAAACGACCGTGCATAGGCGGACCACTAGACATCGAACCCCAATCTCATATCATGCATCTGCCGAAAAGAAAAAACTAGAGCTACTTGAATTCCCACCTATAAAACTCCCGAAACTTTCTGGTTATGTAATCTGGTGTTGGGGATACAGGGGAAGCAATATATATCTCACCCAAAACTAACAATACCTACATCCAAGCTGTATCCATCCGTCAACACATAACTAAGAAAACTCCGGAAATCGTGTACCTCAACCTTTGAAAAGCATCCGTCATACGAGTTATGGCAATACTCCCGAACTCCCGCCCCAGTACTGGGTGGTGTCGAGGTTATCTCACCAACAACTACATAAAAGAGATTTTCGATGTAGGCAAAACTAAGGTATTCCAGAACTGCAACTATAAAACTATGACGACAACACCTCGTAGCTCAACTCCCCGGGACACTGCCACAACCCCTAAATGTTAGGAGGCACCAAGAACAATGTTCTCGTCATAAGAATATCGGAACGATCCCAAGATACCCGCGTGATCCTAATTTTTTTAGTGAAATTTGAGGAGAGGAAAGACAAAACATCTACGTTAGGAGGCCTCACCAGAGCGACAAAGGGACCGAGGAGTAAAAAGAATCCTACTCTCTGATATATATAATCCTAAGACTCAAAACATTTTTGTTCTAGACTCAACAACGACAAACAATCAAGGGGGCTCCTATGGTCGGTCGAGGCTCTGATACCAACTTATAACACCCACGATGCGGCTATATCTCCCACATGTCGAAGCACGACTTAGAGGCATAACCGCATTGTGGTTTTGTTGCAAGGAGGGTCATCTTCACACAATCCCATGTAATGAACAAGACTAGGATAAAGAGTTGGCTTACAATCGCCACTTCACACAATGAACACATAATTCAAACATCATTCAGAGCACACACATAGTCCGACTACGGACGAAGCCAAAAGAAAAGAAGATAACCCAACTGCTAGATCCCCGATCATCCCAACTGGGCTCCACTACTGATCAACATGAAACGAAACATAGCAATGACCAAGATCTTCGTAGAGCTCCCAACTGAGCTCGGTTACATCACCTGCACTAGCATCATCGGTACCTATAACTGTTGTGATAGTATCTAGTGAGTCACGAGGACTCAGCAATCTCAAAACCCGTGAGATCAAGACTATTTAAGCTTATGGGTAGGAAGTGGTAATGAGGTGGAGTTGCAACGAGCACTAAGCAAATATGGTGGCTAGCATACGCAAATAACAGCGAGAAGAGAAGCAACGGAACGGTCGTGAAGCTAGAAGTGATGAAGAAGTGATCATGAAACTACTTACGTCAAACATAACCCAAAAACCGTGTTCACTTCCCGGACTCCACCGAAAAGAGACCATCACGGCTACACACGCGGTTGATGCATTTTCATTAAGTCAAGTGTCAAGTTCTCTACAACCGGATATTAACAAATTCCCATCAGACACATAACCGCGGGCATGACTCTCGAAAGTTTATACCCTGCAGGGGTGTCCCAACTTAGCGCATCACAAGCTCTCACGGTCAACGAAGGATATTCCTTCTCCTAGGAAGACTCGATCAGACTACGAATCCCGGTTACAAGACATTTCAACAATGGTAAAGCAAGACCAGCAAAGCCGCCCGATGTGCCGACAAATCCCGATAGCAGTCGCACGTATCTCGTTCTCAGGGCACACCGGATGAGCCAGACGTCGGGTTGGCATAGACCCTGGTTGCCCAGGGGGCGCCGGACATCGCTCGGTTTGGACCAGCACCCGGAGGAGCACTGGCCCGGGGGGGGGGGGTAAATAAAGATGACCCCTGAGTCTGCAGAACCCAAGGGAAAAAGGCTTAGGTGGCAAATGTTAAAACCAATGTTGGGCCTTGCTGGAGGAGTTTTATTCAAAGCGAACTGTCAAGGGGGTCCCATAAATCACCCAACCGTGTAAGGAACACAAAATCAAGGAACATAACACCGGTATGACGGAAACTAGGGCGACAAGAGTGGAACAAAACACCAGGCATAAGGCCGAGCCTTCCACCCTTTACCAAGTATATAGATGCATTAATTAAATAAGAGATATTGTGATATCCCAACATAATTCGGATCCAACATGGAGCAATCTTCAACTTCACCTGCAACTAACAACGCTATAAGAGGGGCTCAGCAAAAGCGGTAACATAGCCAAGCAACGGTTTGCTAGGAAGGGTGAAAAGGTTAGAGGCTGACATGGCAATATGGGAGGCATGGTAAACAAGTGATAGGTAAGGCAACATAGCAATAGAACGAAGCAACTAGCAAGCAAAGATAGAAGTGATATCGAGGGTTATGGTCATCTTGCCTGAAATCCCGCAAGGAAGAAGAACGAGTCCATGAAGAAGACAAATGGATGTAGTCGAACGAATCCTCACAACTCCGGAACGAAACCGAAGCTAACGAGAGAAGCAAACCGGAAAGAAGCAAACAACATGGTAAACAACCATCACATAATCATGGCATGATGCACAACCAAGTATGATACATGTCCAGTTTAGATAGGCATGGCATGGCAAAGTGCAACAAACAATACTACAAGTTAAGTGGAGCTCAATATGCAACGAGTTGCATATTGACAAAACACCACATCAATTATTTAGTTCTCTCTCGTTTAGGAACACAACAATATTACATGTTGTTATAAACATGGCAAAAGGTGAAACATAATTAAACTAACTATTTAGGCAAGTTTAAATGAGGCCAGAACAACAAACAACAAATCCGGAAAATCCCCATGTCATTTAGCAATTTAAAGCAAACAACAATTTTTAGCATTTTAATTGTTGTTATCATGATGTGGATGACATATGCAAGTTATATGCAATTTTATGAAAATGTTGACATGAGCATGCTATTAAGCATTTGTTCACCATGACGGAACGAAAAGGGTGCCACGGCGGTGAAACAAAAATGGTGCCACGGCAACATTCCGGTCCCGGTAACTCGATTGAGATACCGATGCAAAGGAGAAGTGTGTGGATGTGTGGAACACGCAAGAGATGGGGAGTGATCCCGGATACCGGGTGTCCCACATGACGGTGGCATGGAAACGAGGAGGAACATGCATGAAGCAAACGGGCACGGTGCAAACACGAACATCTCATACAACACACATGCATTCGTTCACGGGTGTCGTCTTGGGGTTATACCTTCGAAGCGTGCATTCGGGGCGGAACACGTTCGTCAAAGGAAGTAGTGGAAGTAGACGTTCTCGCGACGGTAGTGGAAGTAGTGGTCCTATCGGTCCTCGATGGTAGTGGTACACGTTTTTCTGTAGATGTTCGGGTCATCGTGGAGGGGCTTGCCGCATTGCCGGGCGTAGTCGTACACTTGGTCTTGTTGGATGCATGACAACGGTAGAGGAACTTGGCGCTTGAGGTTCGAATATCAGGTCGGACGTGCAACCGTTCATAGTCAAACTTGGCGCATCCGGGTCGAGTACTTGGCGAGTCCGCACGTAGAGGTACTTGCTGAAAAATCCTGGAGACGATGTGTCCGTGTACGGTTCTTGGTGGCGTTCTTGCTGGTCCAAAAGAAGCAAGACAAGAGGCCGGCGGCAGGGACTTGGCGCTGGTCGATGCGGGCGAGCGGAAGCGCATCCTCCTCCCCGCTCGAACGAAGCAGAGGCGGGGCAGGGGGCTTGGACATGTAGAGGCGCTGGAGGTGACGAGCTCCTGGTCGAGCAGAGGGCTCGGGCACGGAACTTGACGTGACGAAGGCGAAGGGGAACGCGGTGCGGCGGACGGCAGCGGCTTGCTCGCCGACACGGCTGGAGGCAGAGGTCACCGGTGCCGGCGCATGGTGAGGTGAGGATGAGGCGAGATGGCGCGGCAGCGGCCTGGTTTTGCGGTGGCTGGCGGCGGATGCAGGCGATGAGGAGGAGGCAGAGGGGACGGGACGAGGGCGCGGCTGCTGATGGAAGTGGCGTGACGGCGGCGAGGAGGCCGACGGGGCTCTGGCGAGGGCGGAGCGCGGGTCTCGCACTGGAGGCGCGCGGATGCGGGAGCGAGGGGATCGAGTGCGATGCGGGTGTGGGTGGTGGTGGCGAAAGGGAACGAGGAGGGGGAATGATCGATGGGAGTTGGGGATCGAGCGGAGGGGAGGCTAGGGTTAATAGGGCAGCGACTGGGCCATGATGCAAATGGGCCGGCCTGGTTGCTGGGCTGCAAGGCTGCTGGGCTTCTTCTCTCCCTCTCTACTCTTTTCATTAACAGAGAACTGTAAGAAAGGAAAAGAGAGAAGAGAAGGTTAGAGGAAGAATTTGGGCATGCGGTTAATTTTCCCGGACTTGCAAAAAACGCTTGGTCCAAGAAAAATGGCATGGACATGATTGCAGGAATTAAATTCAAACTCATTTGAAATTCAAATGGGTTTGAACTAGGACTAGGTTTTTGAAGTGTCCAAAAATGTTGAGATTATTGGTGGAGCTCCGGAAAGTGACAAAAGAGCTTATAGCAAGGTTGGAGGCCAGGAATTGAGGTAGCAAAGGCATTGGGATTATTTTGCAAGTGTGTAAAAGGTAATTCCACATCAATGGAATATTTTATAGTAGCTCCCTAAATATTGGGAGGATATGTTATAAAGAGAAATCACCATGTGAATTCCCTCGATTTAAATGGATCAAAGATCCATACAATTTATCTATCTGAGTTTTTAAAAAGGGCTGCATGATGACGTGATGCAATGAAAATGATGCTAAGAAGAATGCAACAAACAAAACAAATAACACGATGAAACTCAGAGTAGCTGGGAGGCATCTGGAGGGCGTTACAACACTCCACCACTACAAGAGGATCTCGTCCCGAGATCTAGGATGGCACCGGAGGGAAACGGAAGAGCAAGAGGTAAAACCAAGTTGCTTCTTTGACGAATGAGTGAAACCATGAACCTTGGGAGGTTGACCAATTTAAAAGAAAGAGTACAACAGAGATGAACAAGATTGCAAACAATCCATTAGAAAAGAGGAACAAGGAACATTACGAGGACTTGAAGGTTGCAAAGACATGAATCAAGAGTTTAATGGACAAGATAGAATTCGAAACCACTCCGGTTAAAACAAGATGAGAGAGGAAGAATTCGGGCAGCACTCCGGTTAAATGGATAAGCACGAAAAGAACATGATCTTGACAAAACGAGATGATGGGTCAACGAGAGCAACATCACAATGCCTACGGAAGAAAGAATAGAAGATAGATCATTGGAATAACAGAATGGAGAAGAAAATGTCAACTTCTGCCACAAAAGAACATGGAAAGCACCCTTCCAAGAAGGTTATAACGGAGTTGTTGGAAAATCAACAACGAAAAGCACAAGCTTGTTGTGGGCTTATGGCAAACATCTCAAAACGATGAGGTGACAACTGGCCACTAAAAGAAACAATTGATTGCTTGAGATCAATGAAGAGATGAAAACTGCTCTCGCCGAGAGGATAGGAGAAAACTTGGATCATTGATAAGCACCACAATAGCAATATTCCTTAGGCTTTGTTCGGTCCTAGTGGTTTTAAACCTCTAGGGGGTCCAATCCCTGCAGGGATTGGGTGAACCCCCTCCCGTCACCAAATCCACACTAATCCCTGCTAACCTTTCTCCAAAAATCCCTTCGGACCATATATGCATTCGGTTAATCCCGACAACCTAGCGGTAGGTCAACAACACACAAGAAGCATGAATCATAAGTGGAGCAACTAGAGAGTAGGTTGCTTTGGCCATCGAGCTCGTGCTGGTATGGACGAAGAGGGTCATGC